>NC_051186.1:99525114-100158802 GCF_013339695.2 Rhipicephalus sanguineus
GCATGCTTTGTGAAGTGCTTTTACGCACATACACACTACAAACATGGCAATAATCTGCTAGAACTACTTGGCGTTGGCGTGACAGAGGCTCTGCACAGAAACCATTTTTGCCTTCGCCACATTAGAGCAAAAACGCTTTCAAAACCTGAATACGCTCTTGTGTCTTTTCTGATTGCTCGTACTCCGATCTTTACGACACATCACGTCAGTTGTTACCTGCGGTATTTGGGTGGATAGACGCCAGCCTTTTCTTCCTGCTCTGTTTAAAATGCGACCACCCTAATGCCTTCAACTGGGTCAAGATATTGTGAATAAAATAACATTGGCAAAAGGCGCAACTAAAAAAGCAATTCTCCGAAAAGTGCGAACTGGTGGTTTTCAGGCTTGTGCAACAATTCACAATACAACGTCCTGAACACGCCGCCTGGTCTCTCTTTTGGGTGTAGAAAGTACACCACCCGCTGTGCTGAGCTCTGAGATGATTTTATCTGCCATACACGTGGCAGATAAAATGAGACCTTAAAAATCTCAACTTAGGCTAGAATTATTGGCACCAATTAGAACAAACAATTGCTCTTAATGAATATTAGTATTAGAAAACTAAAATCACCTGATGATTTTACTTTCAAAGAAAGTGTTAGCACCAAATTGTCGGCTTTGTTTCCTTTTTGAGAAGCAGCTGCCCCACTGCTTTGTAACACACTTGTTGCCAGCCACATGTGGCAGGCCAATATTGCCTGTAGCAACATCACTACCAGCAATCTTGTGAACGTTGAATACTGATGTGAGGATGCCATGGTTCGGTTTTGTGAAATGGACGCGAATTCTTATATTTTCTGCACGTAAGTTATGTAATGTGACACCATGTGCTGGTATGCCGTGGTTGGCAAAGGCTGTGAGGTTTGACTAACAAAACTTGTAAACTCGCCCTTACTTGCGCAACCAGCAGGAAATAAGAAGGGAGACAGGAAATAGCGCAGACTACGAACTGTTATTCTCAGTTCCCAAAGCCAATATATAGGCATGCCACGCTGCGCCATCACGATGCGCACTAACACCAAGATTCATTTACAACACTGCACGTGGGACAGAGCTGTGAAAAAAACCTCATTTTTACCGAGCGCCACGTTTTTTGTGTACACATAATCACGGGGTGTACATCTCTACTTTTTATCTCATTTACTATTTAATCTTTTTACAACTCAAGATGGCGCGACAAACACATGAAAAGCCAACAGTGAAAATTGTAACGGCCATGGAAAATGACTAAATTATAAAACAACACTGCTGATATGATTCAAAGCCACTAAGAGCAACAACGAATGAAACACACCAATGAGGCAAAACACAAGGTTCGCAACTAAAACCGTCTAAAAACTTTTACAAAGCGTCCTACAGGAAACAAAATAGGCGAAAGAATGCACCAGCCCTCAACAAAGGTAACAAAAGAATTCCCTTTCAAAGTGTTACTCCCAAATTCAATATGGCCCATTTAAGAAGACTATTTCTTTGTACGAACGCGATTATCGACGGCATGCTTATTGCACTTGTCATTGGTACTGTCTTATAAAATACGCTTCTATAATTTCCCTTTCGGTGTTTCCCTTGCTTTTGCCATGACTGATACATTCTCGAATGGGCGGTACAGCAACAGTCCTACAGTGAAAATCCAAATGGCACCATCTTGCCCCTTACAGCAAACTGTGCTCACGCATGCATTCGTTGCGGCAGCCGCCCGTCTGCCCTATGTATGCTCTCCCACATGATAATGGATGCGATATACTACAGCCGACACACACCGAGTGACACGTTTGCATGCTTTTTTGAGCAAACCGCCTTCTTCTGTTTGGTCATCATCGAACAGATCCTGCCCTAACGTTCTAGGCGCGGAAAACGCTACATCAACACCGTACCTATTAGCAACTTTTTTCACATTATGGGATACGTTATGCAGGTAGGCATAACATGTACAGGTTTCTTCTCCTTTTCTTTGACTTTGGGATCAACGCCCTTGTATTTCTGAAGAAGGCTTTCGCAAGCACTGAGATAATCTGCATGGGGTATCCAGCTGATCCAAGAAAGGCCTGCTGTTGTACGAAAGCGCTCACTCAAAGTTGATTAAAAGGGGCATAGTGCTGTCAGCTTGTGCAGCAGCCCTTGATAAGTCCTGCCCGCATCTGATGCGTGAGAGTTTCAAGACACAGGTGGTTCGTCTGGGTGCAGCTGGATACCCATGCAGATCATCTCCAGTGCTTGCGAAAGCCTTTCTTCAGAAACTACAAGGGCGGTGATCCCAAAGTCAAAGAAAAGGAGAAGAAACCTGTACATGTTATGCCGTACCTGCATAACGTATCCCATAATGTGAAAAAAGTTGCTAATAGGTACGGTGTTGATGTAGCGTTTTCCGCGCCTAGAACGTTAGGGCAGATCTGTTCGATGATGACCAAACAGAAGAAGGCGGTTTGCTCAAAAAAGCATGCAAACGTGTTCACTCGGTGTGTGTCGGCTGTAGTATATCGCATCCCATTATCATGTGGGAGAGCATACATAGGGCAGACGGGGCGCTGCCTCAACGAATGCATGCGTGAGCACAGTTTGGCTGTAAGGGGCAAGAATGGTGGCCATTTGGATTTTCACTGTAGGACGTGTGGCTGTACCGCCCGATTCGAGAATGTATCAGTCATGGCAAAAGCAAGGGAAAACACCGAAAGGGAAATTATAGAAGCGTATTTTATAAGACAGTACAATGACAAGTGCATAAGCATGCCGTCGATATCGCTTTCGGACAAAGAAATAGTCTTCTTAAATGGCCATATTTAATTTTGGGAGTAACACTTTGGAAAGGAATTCTTTTGTTAACCTTTTGTTGAGGGCTGTGCATTCTTTTCGCCTATTTTGTTTCCTGTATGACGCTTTGTAAAGTTTTTAGACGGTTTTAAGTTGCGAACCTTGGTGTTTTGCCTCATTGGTGTGTTTCATCGTTGTTGCTCTTTGGCTTTGAATCATATCAGCAGTGTGTTTTATAAGTTTAGTCATTTTCCATGGCCTTTACAATTTTCACTGTGGCTTTTCATGTGTTGTCCGCGCCATCTTAGAGGTGTAAAAAGATTAAATAATAAAGAGATAAAAGTAGAGATGTACACCCCGTGATTATGTGACAACAAAAAACGTGGCGCTCGGTAAAAATGAGGTGTTTTTTCACAGCTCTGTCCACGGTGCAGTGTTGTAAATGAATCTTGGTGTTGTGCGCATCGTGATGGCGCAGCGTGGCATGCCTATATATTGGCTTCGTGAACTGAGAATAAACAGTTGGTAGTCTGCGCTATTTCCTGTCTCCCTTCTTCTTTCCTGCTGGTTGCGCAGTAAGGGCGAGTTTACAAGTATGAACCAACTAGTCTGCAAAGAAGTTTAGTTGACTAAAAAAGCTTCACATTAAAGGGACACTGAAGAGCAAAACAATTTTTCTGATCTTAGTAAAGTACTCTTTCACGAAACCAGAAACACCACGCTTGCTGATAGAAGACGCTTAGTAAGAGAGAAAACATGCAAAAACAAAATGTGGGTGGCGATGCCGCCTTGAAGTCTCAGCACCATTCGTCTTGACGTCACATGTTTTGACAGCACCTACTAGGGACTACGTGATTCCTAATCGGTAAAAATGAAGTACATTGTCCTCTGAGGAGGCTATAGACTTAACATACCAAGTTTGGGGTAATTTTGTTGAGCCAATGGTGCCAAAATATGATAAATACACCTTGAAATCCCCGACGCCACGTGGGGAGATTTCGGTGCAAAATTTAAAAATGAAACGACTAGGGTACCGATATGGGCTTGTTGGTTCATCTTGAACAGGCTAGTAGCATAGCGCGGGAAGACACACGGACAAAGAAGAGGTACGAGACGAACACAAGCGCTTGTGTTCGTCTCGTACCTCTTCTTTGTCCGTGTGTCTTCCCGCGCTATGCTACTAGCCTGTTAAAAATGAAACTTTGAACTTGATTTTCTCCTCTATTAATAAACCTATGATGGCGAAATTAACGATGTTAGAGTTCTTAGAGCACAATTTATCGATCTAGACCAATTCATTGTTTCTCTTTAGTGTCCCTTTAATATACTGGTTGCACATTCAGATGGCTTAAAAGCAGCAAGACCAGAACTGAAGGCCTCATATCTATATCATGCTGTCAATTTTTAGACTTTGCAGGTTTTGAAGAATACTTGCAACAAATTGACTGCACCCCTTTATGTGAAAGGCACGAAGAGGTAGACGTGAATGTGTGTGAGTGAAAAATATAAATGAGAACATCAAGCGAGGGTCCGACTCCCCAGTCTGGATGTCATTGTCATTTTCAGAAGCAAGATACCTTGCCTTCTGCAAAATGAAGGTGTACATAAGGCAGGCAGTTTAAATAATGTTTGGTTACGTTATTGGATCAATTCAAAGACTTCAACATCCCCCATCAACACCGTGGCTGTGAAAAGCAGCGCTAAGGGACTTCAGATTAAATCAAAGCGCCAAGGGTCATTCAGCAAGCCGCTAAATCTAAATCTGAGTGCACGGGCATCATTACATTTTGCCCGGTTGAAGGGAGGCTCTTAGTGGTTGGGGAACGAATCGATAACCTTAACAGTAGAATGCCACTGTAAGCCTCCGTAGCAGGTTTTAAAGTTCAAATGCACGAGAACATTCGAGAACCGGCATTGATCTGCCACTTCTCATGTGAGAAGTGGGTACAAAAGTACACACGCCCTCTTACACCGACCCGCCCAGCCTGATAAGATGGCAGGCCCAAAAGCCTGTTTCCACAACCCCAGATAAGGGGGCTGTGCAACGAATTCCTCTGCCCCCATTCTGGTGAACACGTCATTCGAGGTGTCGTTGCACGCCTGTGGGCAGGGCGGTGGCAATGTAAGGAACTTGAGAACGCTAGAAAACAATTAGCTGCTGGAACAATTGGAGAGGTGCTTTTGTAGGAAGCCAGAGGTAGTGAAGAAGATCAGCAGGGCAACGGCTCCTTTGAGGCCTGTAGCTTACAACACATTCGTCTATGTAGTTGCTTCATAGCATGCCTGCAAAGTTTCTAAGCTCATTCAACAAAGCAACTAGCTTTGCTGAATAGCTTAGCTTTGCTTCTTCAACAAAGCAGCCAAGCTTGATCTCGGCAACAAACTCGCTCCCACAGTTTAAACGATCCCGGAACTATACTACTACATTGTCTGCTGCATAACAATGCTTAGTTATCGCTGTGTGCAACAATCCGAGAGTTACGAAACAACCAATCAATACTTAGAAGAGAGACTTGTAAATGTTTCTGTCACAAGTATGTGCACATACTTAGCATTTTAAAAAAACAGCAGACATTTAGTAAATGAAGGCAACGAGTTCAGAGCCTACTAACCGCCGGCAAAGTCCAAAAGCCGAAGTGTCGGCATGTGGACAGAAACGTCTCGAGCTTTTTGAGACACGCATTATGACCGACTGCCTATAAATGTGCGAAATTAACATAACTTGATGCCAAGGTTCCGGAGACCAAATATAAAGCAAGTGGCAGTGTTAGAATTAGTGTACTTTACAGCAATTAATTTTTATGACAACATAATTATCTGATTATTGTTCAGTCAGTCTCAAATTACATGCAATATTTATCTGCCGGCAGTGAGCATTCCTAAAAAGGTTAAAAAAGAATAGCGAAATTCCTGCAGACACGTCTTATGTCCAATGACTCGTTAAACATGGTATACTGCCTTCAGCAAAGCGACCGTGTGCAGCAAAAATATTTCAACAAGAAGCGATATAAAGAAGACTTAGGCAACAAGAATGCTTAATTTACGATTAGCTCAGTGCTGGCGGTCTCTTCCTTGCCAACAGCGCACATAAATGGCAAAAACAAGTCGTAGCTCTGAATGAGGACGCCCTTTCGCAAAGGGTTGGTCTGCTTTCTGGAGACTACACTTAATTCTGCACCAATTTACTAAGGCATCTGTGCTCCAACTCTCACAAGCATGATACGGCCAATTACATGGCTATGAGGGAACATTTAGTGTGCCTGCCATGTTCGTGCATGTAAAACTGAGCCTCTAACAAAACTGGGAAACGCAATGTCCAGGGCTCAAATTTCTTCTTGATAGTTAACACTAGCCACAGAGAACAAACGTTTTACACCGTGTCTATGTATATAAGGCACGGGCGAACTTGTTTCAGTGAATGTGATCAACAGCCCCGTAGGGGTCTTGAAATGTCACTGAACCGTTTGTTCTCTGCGACGAGTGTTTGCCTACTCTTCAAAAGCTCCTTGGCAGGCAATTTTTGCCATTCCCTGGATTATTCATAGGCAGTGTGCCAACCAAAGCCATTGCGAAAATGAATGACCACTTCTGATTGTACATCAATTATTACAGGCCTCTATGCAAATAAATCCTGTGTAGACTTAGTTCCCCATCTGCACAAAAGCAGCACGACACAAATTATAGCTCTTGAGGTTTTTCCCTTCTTTCACATCACTTCTGTTGCTATGGACAAGCACTCCACAATTTACCAGGGACGTCAACATAATTGTAATAATAATTGGGGTTTTACATCCCAAAACTACGATAAGATTACGAGGGACACCGTAGTGGAGGGTTCCAGAAATTTCGGCCACCTGAAGTTCTTCAACGCGCACCTAAAAATAAGTACACGGGCCTCAAGCATTTTCGCCTCCATCGAAAATGCAGCCGGGATTTGATTTCACGACCTTCAGGTGAACAGTCGAACACCGTAACCCCTAGACCACTATCGCAGAGGCAGTCAACATGACGAGCTTTGACGTTATGACACGAGCAAACTGCACATTTTACAACTTGCAAAGAGATGCAGCATACATGCATTTTCGTTTACCTCCTTCGCAACGAGTGTGGTCCAGCAGCAGTCAAATCCAAAGTGCTCGACGGGCTTTGATACGAGAGCATCGATTTACGGGGCACCATAGGAACATTTTAGCGTTTCAAAGCCATTTTATAGTTATTGTTTCCTCTACACTTTATGTTTAGAGGAAACGCACAATTGTCGGCAGGCTGTATCCGTGCAAGGAACACACTTCGCTAAAACACCGGGCTGCGAACAAAAGCTTTGGACACCATGGCAG
Source organism: Rhipicephalus sanguineus (assembly GCF_013339695.2). Classification (NCBI taxonomy): domain Eukaryota; kingdom Metazoa; phylum Arthropoda; class Arachnida; order Ixodida; family Ixodidae; genus Rhipicephalus; species Rhipicephalus sanguineus. The sequence continues at coordinate 99,532,239 of NC_051186.1, forward strand.
CACCTAAAAGTTCACAAAAATTTTTGGCAGAACGACATGATATCAGCAGACACAGCAGCGTTGAAACATTCCAACACTCAATCTCTGGCTTGAATTCTCAGCCCCAAGACGAATGGCCTCAAAACAGTGGCTCACAAATGTACGATGCTAAAGGATCGAAATGAGACATCAGAACTTCAAGCATCACAAATGATAAGCACAACGAATTGAGGTAACCATGTCACGTAGCTAAGGATCTCTGTACAAAAGATGGCGTTGGCCCTAATGAAAGTGTGTGAAGCAATGTTATGATGACGGGCCACGAAATGAAGACAGTGGAAAGGAGACTACATGCATTACATTGATGCGCCTGAAAATTATGCGTCTGAGTCCATAAGCGCTGCATACGTAAAGTGTGTTAGCTTGTCCCCCCCACCCAGCTTTGGATAGTCTATGCTCATTTCACATTGTTGGAACTGCGCGTTACTGTTCATTATCGCCTAGAAAACGTGCCAGATTGACAAGCACAATCAAGAGCAACGTTCGAGCTATACTGATAAGCGCCCGTGTTAAGCCATTCAGACATGCCAGGCAATTTGTGCACTCGTCTCATCGTAATGCTGCGGCTGTCACAGAAAGGAATTGAACCCCACGACTTCAAGACCACGGCTATGCTGTAGCCTGTTGGAGCATGTACAACAAGCTTCTCCAAGTACAAGCAAAAAAACCCTGCGAAGCACCAAATGAAGGTAAACGAGCTGCTGTAGTGTTTCATATAACTTACATAAACCAATAATAATAATATCTGGGGTTTAACATCCCAAAACCACGATATGACTACGAGAGACACCGTAGTGGAGAACTCTGGAAATTTCGACAACCTGGGGTTCTTTAACGTGCACCTAAATCTAAGTACACGGGCCTCAAGCATTTTCACCTCCATTGAAAATGCAGCTGCCACAGGCGGGATTCGATCCTGCGACCTTCGGGTCAGCAGTCGAGCGCCATAACCACTAGACCACTGTGGGGGGGCCCCTACATAAACCAAGAAGAATGCCAAAACTCTGGGAAAAGCCATTATGCCCAATTAACCTGACCACTGTCAGACATCAGCCGACAGATGCCTGTAATTGTAACTAACACTAAGAGGGGGTCTTTAAGGAAATAAAAGTGAAGTGAAGAAGTGAAGTAATTGCTATAAAGTGAAACTATGAAGGAGGATTGATTAGTAAACACAGCACTATGGAAGCTGTTACCGAACGAGGTTCTCAAGCACATCAACTGCTGTTGTTTGAACAGCAAGTGCCCAATCTTATTTCATCATTTCTTCAAGTAATTATACTGATAGAGCAGCGGTACGTGCACACAACCTAAGTACTTTCGTTTAAGCCGACAGGTTGTACTTGTCTAATGTAACAGTCCAAAGAATGGGACGTAAGGCAGGCGACAAAATACAAGCACTCGTGTTTGCACTCTTCTACACATGCTGTAGAAAGCTTGCGACTTCTTTTCATTAACCCTGGTACACCTAAGACAAACTTGTGGTCATCTTTTGTGTGTGCAAGATGTCACACAAGTGCCGCAGCGGACACTGTAATGCCTAGAACACCTTACATGGCTTCTTGCCACTAACTAAACAAGTATAATAACTCGTTAAAAATTGCTCTCGCTAATTGTCGCACTGCGTGTTCACCATCTTGAGAATTTATTCTCACAGTTCTCTACACATAATAGGCTATGGCAGTCATCAGCTTTGAAGGAGCAAAATGTAATCAAGCTGCTGCAAAGTCTTACATACATATAATTAAAGAAAACGAGATTCGACAAATTGATTTCTCCTTTAAAGTTGGGCGCAGGCGAAATGTTCATAATGCACTTTAGTTCTCGATTTAGAAGCCAGACATTCTATAATTATATGCGCAAAATGCGTGACAAAAGTGTAGCTGCTGTAAAAATATTTCAATGTCACCGGGCATTAGGGCAAAACTTTTGCCGAGCCCCTCGGTGCACTTTCCCACCTCAACTAGCATGAAGCTGAATGGAGTAATAACTGTACCTCTCGATCTCTACAAGTCTCGGCAGCATCGAAAGTTGCCCAACGGCACCCCAGTCGCGCATGTTGAGACCGTTCTCATCGGCGGCCCAGTGGCTCTGCAACTTCACGACATTCAATAGTGTCACTGAGTTTCCTAAAAGGCTCGAATCCTGCAAGTTTAAACAGAAGGCAAGACACAATGAAATACAAAAATCACGCCATGCATTGTTGCTATGCGACAGTGCCAAGGCAATAAATACACCAAAACCGAGAACGGTAACGTTCGCAACCAAAACTTCAAGACCCAACGAGCAAACCCAATGTTGTGAGGCTTTAAACTCGAGAGCTGCATTCTGACCGGACTACTTTTTCGGACACAACTTTCGGTGCGCAGTGATGAACTTAAACTGGTGCAAGTCTTAATACTGATTTTTCTGTCACAAGAGCCTCCCATCTACGTTTTCCACTGCACAGTCGCAAAACGCGCACAAGCGGCGTGACCTGTAGGCAAATCGAGACGCAGAAGTGCGCCAGTCTACTACAATTACTCAAGCGCTTTGCACATCGCATCACAAACTGATTCTTTCAACTTGGTATCAGTAACCACACTGCACTAAGACTAGAGAACTGTCGGTCCCCACAGCATGCGCGAGGCACTCCAAAAAGCAGCAGTGCAGGCTGCAGTGCCTTGGGTAGACGATAGCACGCACTCAAAACGCCATCCCGTACCTCACACACAAAATACTTTAATAATCCAGCACTTATGTAAGTAATTAAAAAAAAAAGACAAGAGAACAGGTTTACGACTGCCTCGAAGACGCAGCCAGAGAGGCAAGTAAAACAAGCGTTGCCGAATCAATGATGCTGTCAGTGGTGCGGGAAATGGGACGGCTGGCTTCGGAACCGGGGTCGTAGAGTGGCAGCAGGAATTGGGAGAATACGGCTGGGACGCTCCAAGAAGTTTACACGTCTGACAAGCAGAGATGCGACAACACACTACTGCAATCTTGACGGCCCATTTTCTTTTTTCCAGAAAAAAAAAGAAAAAAGCGCGGAACAAAGCACTGTCACCGTCGCACTCGCTGGTAACGTCGGTTGGACACAGAGCACGGTATCACTTCTAGAGACAAAGCAAAAAAAATTTCGAGAAAAAAATTCTAGGCAACATGTCGGGCAGTGAGAACAGTGCATGCACACGAAACAAAATGAGCAAAAATACAATGTCCTAAGAGAACAAAATGTGTCTTTTTGAGAAAACACACACAACTCGGGTTCCTAGGAAAAAACACTGGGAAGTATAACTCGCGTACAAAGTACCGGGGCGTGGGGAAAAGAAAAAGAGAACGCGGGCCACTCATTCGGCGACAATTTGTTAAGGGTGGTGTGAATAAATTCCAATGCATCTAAAACGCGGGCAGTTCACCGATTTTTCGCAAGGTAGGCAAGCATAACGCCGCATGTACCAAGTTAAAACAGACCAAGGCCCGAAACAACGAACGAAACTGTGAAGATGGGGAGTTTCGACGCAGTTTTGATGATAAAGAGCGCGTTTGGGTAAGCCGTGCGGGCATTAGCAAATAGAAATGAAGATAAAAAGGATGGGCTTTTGACTTCTACGGGGCCGTTTTGGCGAAGGTGACGTTCTTTTTTTCTAAGAGAGTGTGACGACCCGAGAAAGAGAGTAAGGGGAGAGAGAGAGAGAGAAGAAAAATAATATTACGAGCAGCTGAAGAAGGGGAGTGCTAAATTTGAGTTAGGCCTAACAGCGTCGGCAGCAGCGTTTTTCTCTCTGCCCCGCGATTTCGGACACTTTTTTTTTCTTCTTCTTTCTGTGTGTGTATATTTTGCCTCGCCCACCCTTGGTACAAAGCCACTGCTGTGCTGCTGCTTTTCCATCCGGCTTTTTTTTCTCCTCGGCTCCTCTCAAAAAGCGCTCGCCTTCTTCCCGTAGCCGCTGCGTGGGGTTTGTACAAAGTCTCTCTGAGCAGCAAAGCCAGCAAGCAGGTGATCGGCGGGTCACATGGCATATTTGCGCGTCCACTCCCGGGCCAGTTCGTTGTACTTTTCGCGATCGGTCTTGTAGGAGCGTGCAATCTCGGGCACCAACGGGTCGTCCGGGTTCGGGTCGCAGAGTAGCGAGCAGATGGACAGCAGCACTTTGGAGATGGTCAACGCCGGTGACCACTGCGAGCGCAGGATGTCGAGGCAGATGCTGCCGTTGCTGTTGATGTTCGGGTGGTAGATGCGCGTCGTGAACGCCACCTTGGGCGGCTTGAACGGGTAGTCCGTCGGAAAGTGGATGGTCAGGAAGAAAACGCCACCCTGGTACGGACTGTCGGGAGGTCCATGATCGTCGCCTGCCAGTGGAACAAGTCGTCGTTCACGGGGCCGGCCGAACACTGAGCCGGCGGGTCGCGCTTCAGGTCTTCGAGCTCCTTTTTTATTCTTTTCAGGGCCATCTCTGCTTACTGCGCTGGTATCGCTCCGGTTCGCTTGCTGCGGTGCGCGGGCGGGGGCAGTCGGTCGCTCGCCGGGTTCTGTCCACTCGGCCTTAGATGCGGGGGTGCCTGGCTTGCCTGCTCGGCCGCGACGAATCGCCAAAGATAGCGGCAGAGCACTTTTTTCTTCGTATTCTCGCTGCTCACAGAGCCCCCCCGGCACCGCACTGCACTCCCGACACAAAAAAAGTCCTAGCACTCGACCACAGAGAAGAAAATACCTGCGTCGCCACCTCGCGGCGTTGCGATCTGTTTCTCGAGGATGACGTCACCGCCGTCGTCGTCACCACCCGCTGTTGTAACCCGACCGCTGTCGTCAAAAACGTTTCGCAACCAACGCCGTTTCCTTTGTGTTTTTGCGTTATAGCACGAGCTTTACGTTTCTCAACGGCACGGTGTCGCTGAATGAGACTGCTTTCTGCGGAGGGCTACGGCACTATTTGTTCTTTGACCCCTCTTCTGAGGTGCCGACGCGAGTTTCGCTAAGGGAGGTCGGCAACCTTCGATTTTCCAGCTGGTGCTGCCGGCCAAAAGCGAAACCGAAACACCGCACTTTACGATTCTCGGGCGGCGTGACGTTTTTCCGCAGATTGGGTGTTCGATCTGCGCGTGTGTGCGTTGTGATATGCTCTACATCCGTGCCTCCAAAATAAAACGTTGCGAATGAGGCTGTCAGTCACGCGTCAAGACGTTATGTGCTCGTTTGCGTGACGGGCCGTCTCGCTAAGGCCGAGATCATAATTTCTTGCGCAATTACAAGAAAGTGTTGCGCAAGAAGAGGAAGATCTAGCGCATGGATAGACCAAGCGCCAGATCCAATGCGCTGAGAAAATGTTCGTGTTTACGATTTCAAAGCAGCACCAGAACGCCAACCGTAATTCATGAATCAATAAAAGTTAATGCTTGCGGAACGTTACTAATTTTAGTTTACCAGTTTACACGACCCTCCGTTGTTTTAGAGTTTTGTATAAATCGAGTCCATTTGACATGCATTCAAATATAAAGCCTTTTTTTTATTTTTGAAATCATACGCACGTGAATGAAAAACAAAGACAAGGAACTGTCACATTTCATGAGTTAGCAAGGAATAATTCAACTGTGAGTAGTTCTCGCTGCTGCCGTTGCATGTGTCTGTGTTTGCTACTTCGAATGCGTGTCCTAAATATTTTGTCCTTAATATTAGGACTCCATGATTCGCGACAACTGCATGTGGCATGCCATCTGGTTTTTCGACCCCAACAAACGAGGCGCGAGCCACATACACTTGAAACGTCAAAGAAAGAGAGTGTGAATGCATACAGATTTGTTGAAAATAATCTGCATTCGGCACAAAAACAGATTTTGTTCCGAAACATTTGTTTATCGACGTCGAATTGTTCGCAGTGCAAACGAAAACTGAAACACGCAGGGCAGAAGAATTTCCAGCGAAGAATGTTAGGAAAAGCAAGAGTGCAGTTCGAAAACAACAAAAATCATAGTATGAATTACTGTATAATAATCATTATTAAAAATAATTATAAAGAAGTGCTGTTACTCCTAGGCCCTGCGTTTATTTGCATTCACGAAATGCAAATTAGGACCCACCATGGTGGTCTATAGTGGTTATGGCGCTCGACTGCTGACCTGAAGGTCGCAGGATCGAATCCCGACCGTAGCGGCCGCATTTGCGATGGAGGCAAGCATTCTAGCGGCCCGTGTACTTGGATTTAGGTGCACGTTAAAGAACCCCTGGTGATCTAAATTTCCGAAGCCCTCCACTACGGCGTCCCTCAAAATCATATCGTGGTTTTGAAACGTTAAACCCCAAGAATTATTATTAGAACCCGGAACAAATTGGAACCATCAACTTAAAAAAATAAATAAAAAAGAACTGATGTTGGCAAAGTGACATCTCCACCTTTGCGAGCTATCGAGAACAATCAACGAGGCGGAAATGTACAGTTCTATTCTTTTGCCACCCCGGAGATTATCGAAGGAATCACGTTGCATCATAAAAACGCCAGGCCTGCGTTGAAACCGCAGCACAATCACAGCGAAAGCTGGAAGAGCGGCGTTTCTAGAGCCCGTTGTAATTGTAGCCCCAAGAGAGCTTAAGCTCTCTTGGGGCTACAATACAAGTACACTAGAAAGGTACCCACTACGCCATAAATCACAATTTTTGTGAAGTTGGGAAGCACCTACTAAGCCATTATTTGTCATTCTGCGGAGAAGCGAGGCACCAGCTACACGTCTCTAAGGCATTATGTGCACTTTGTTGACGCGACGACTGATGACGATGAAGAATTATGGCTGAGCCCTTTGTAATGGGTTGGAAGCTTTAAACGGCCGACCAGTTATGTAATTTGCATTGGGTGGCGCCCGGTCGCTATTTCCCTCTCCCGTCATGCTGTATAACATACGCTGACGTGGGAGAGAGACGGGGGGGGGGGGGGCGAAGAACATTACTGAGACACCGAGGAAATGGATCATGCGCTTATGGCCTTCCTTGGCAACCAATACAAGTGCACTTGCGAGGAACCCACTACACTATAATTTCATTGTAATTTTACTGAGACCCCGAGGAAAGGGATCATGCGCTTATGGGCTTCCTTGGCAACCAATACAAGTGCACTTGCGAGGAACCCACTACGCTCTAAATCATTGTAATTTTACTTAGACCCCGAGGAAATGGATCATGCGCTTATGGGCTTCCTTGGCAACCAATACAAGTGCACTTGCGAGGAACCCACTACGCTATAAATCGTTGTAATTTTTGAGAAGTATAGAGCAGCAGGCACTGTGCCATTTTTCGTCATTCTACGGAGAGCCGTGGTACCTGCTAAACGCATGTAAGGCATTATGCGCACTTTGTTGGTGCTGTGCCTAATGACGACGAAGAATTATGGCAGAGCCCTTGGAAGCACTCAACAACTTACTCGTTGCGCAATTCACATTGTGTGACGCCTGCTTACAGAATTCGCGTTGTGCGACGATTGGTGCTTATTTTACTCTTCTACCACGCTATATTGCATATGCTAATGTGGTTCCTTCCCGACATGAAGCCTGTATAGGACCTTTTTGCAAAGCAGTTTTAAGCACCGGCATGGCTCAGAGGTTGAATACTGGGCTCCCACGCAGAGGGCCCGGTTCGAACCTCGTTCCATCCTGGAATTTTTTTTTCTTATTTCGTTTTTTTTTTCTTATTTCGAGCGATACTGATTACGGACACCGGCAGCGGCAGCGGCGGCGGCGGACAACTACGGCGCCAAAAACGGCCGGTGCAATGATCTCATAACAGCTTTCGCTGTAAAATGGCTTGCACTGACGTCACTGAAACCGCCATGTTGGAGTACCGACGTGAAAGGACGCGAAGTTTGCGATGTGCCGTTAATTACATCAGCACATACGAATGCATGTTATTTCGTTATTCATGCACCAAGGCCCACGACGTTCCAGTGGTGTCATAATCACATTGAAGCAGATTAACCGCCACGTGAATATGCTGCCTTGACGTCACCGAAGCCGCCATGCGTGCACGCTATGAATAGGAACGACGCATCGGTGTGCTTGTAATACACCGGTTATATGGTCACGAGGAAGAGAGGTCCAAATGTGTGCGTCTCCCATTTGTGCGGGCATGGCGCCCCATCCGGCGTTGCTGTACATGTGTCAACCGGGGATCAGATCTGAGAGACTTTGCATTCAGTGAAGTACGGAAGGTAACGCTGTCATTGTCGTTATGAAAATTTGGAAGCACGATCCCTTCGCGCAGGTATTCCAAACTACTACTGTTAGAAAGGTCGTTCGTACGTATAAATTAATTACGCCCAGTTCTTCGATATCAGTATGAAATAAAAAGATAATATGTCAATACCAACGAAACGGCAGAACTAGCCGAAAACACGTGTCTGCGTATCCTTTTCGGCTTATGGAAAAATTCAAAAGTAAAAACCTCAAACACGAATGACGGTGTCGAAATTAGGAATGGCTCTACCCTCCGTTTGAAATGATTTAGCACAAAATGGGGTTGACACTGATGTATGATGTAGGTCCGAGTTTCAACCTTGTTTTTTTTTTTCTCTCATGAGGCTCATATCTGCAATTTCAAACGTGGAGTGGCCTTAATGAAGTAATTTGAGTGCCTGTTCTGTTTCACCTTTTGAAGACTGCATGCGCATATAATGAATGTTTTCATTTTGTTTGCACAAAATGTGCGTACTGCCTACTAACGTAAACAGAATTGTTTTTTCGGGGGTGCGGGGGGGGGGGGGGTGTTGAACCTTTCCCGCCCTCTCCCCTGGCTACACCCCTGGTGCCACTGCGTGACGCTGAACGGTAAGAGGCTGGGCAGCCTATTCGAGTTCTCCCCCATGAGTCTTTCCTGGCCGTGCCCTCTGTACTGGTAAATAAATGAAATAATCTGCTCGTGCTTTATACGCCCCCAGATATTGTTTGTGTAAATAGTGCTTCTGATTGTTTTTTTTTCTTATTTTCTTATTCTTTTATTCTTCCTGATTTTCTCTTCTTTGTGTATTTCTTCAATACTATACTATCGTCCATGATGATGGGATAGCCGGCTTTATAGCGTAACCTACCTTCCCACATTTTTTTTTCATATATAAATAAAAAAAATAAAAGTGTTTACGCCGTGGTTCATTCCAGCAGAGCACTAAATGTTTCGCGCAAAGTGAAGCCGCTCATTAGGACTGCGAAGGAGGAGGAATAAATGTTTGTTTTGAAACAGTAAATATCGGGGCAAGCTCCGATTCCACGGCGGAGGTGTGATATTTACAGCAATGATATTTCACAGCATAAGAAACGCTCGAAAGCGTCAAATGCCTGTTTTCACCGTGTCCTGGAAGTACTTAATACATCTCACGGTGTTTATATGTTTTGATCTACGTAGAACGTATAATTTAATGCGACAAGTGCGCAGAGATGATGTTTCGAAATTGGGAAAGAAAGAAGCTTGCTTCTGCCGCCCATGAGTGAGCACGGCACTAACAGAAGGCACGTTAGCGGGTATATAAATTCAAAGGTCAAGTGTTCGGTGACGAAAACGGTAAGTTAATTGAGTGTATTAATGCCTGGGTAGAAAGGTTTCGGAGTCAAGCTCGTCGTATAACATCTGGTATATCCCAGATTAGAAAAAAAATGTTCCATTTCCAGCTGGATTATTGAACCTTTCCAGCTGGAAAGATTTCCGGTTCGGTGATTCAGCTATTATAATTAGGCTCGAAGTTGATGCTGGAATATGGCTGGAATTCCAGCCGCGAACTGACAAAGTTCTAGCTGGATATTCGCCAACCTCGAGCTGAATTATCCAACCGTAAGTCTTTCCAGCTAGAAATATTTCTGGTTCAGTAATCCAGCTGGAAATTGAACTTTTTCGTCTGGTACATGTAGTATTGTTTACAAATGTTAAGCGCGCACGCCTACGTATGATCGAGAGGAAGGAATGATGAATGATAAATGACACTGTAAATGAATTCTGGTAGAGTCGAGATGCTCGGCAGCTCACCCGAAAAGGTACGGGTTCGATCCCGGCCGCGGGCGTGGCCGCACTTTGTTGGAAGCGAAATGCCCGTGTGCTGTGCGATGTAAACGCACGTTAAAGGGCCCCTGCAACACTTTTCCATGTAACCATCCAATGGTTTCATTAAAGGGGTCTATTGCCTCAGGAATCGACCACCGCAAAAATTTTCAGAATGAAGTGCGAGCGGAGTTACAGAGGTTTAATTGTCACACGCTGTAACTGCTTTCTCTCTCTCTCTCTCAAATTACGAGTGCGCTGGAAGCTAAGCAGGGAGGGATGGCACGGGGGAAAGGAGTTACGTCACGCGCGCGTCATGATCTTGAGCGCTTTTTTTCTTTTTTTCTTCGAACGCGCGATTTATAACCTTCAGTGTGAATAACGAGCGAGCGCGGGCGCGTGGCGGCCTCTCGCGGCGGCAGCGGTAACTATGCAGCACACGACGCTCAAATCAGCCAATGGTCGTGGACTTTGGGTTTATGGAGCGGTCATTTGGGTTTATCGCGTCATTCGTCGAGAGAAGAGGGAAAAATTTTCTAGCTGACCTTGAGAATTATTTGTAAATTCCGGGCCGCGTGCTGCGCTATAATGTTTGACTCGCGTGTTCTCAGGAGCCTCGACTACGCATCGGCAGCGTTTTTCTGACCATGCGATCGACTGATTTCAATTCATTTTGTGCGTTTTCGACTATACGCGCGAGCGGAGATGACAGCGTGTAGTCGAAAAGCGCAAAATCCTGATAGGCTCAACGCTTAGTACTGACATTTTCCGCGTGTTTTATGAAGAAATAATGGCGAGGAGGAGATAGGAGGCGAGGATGAGTTAGGAAGGCTGAAAGCGAGAAAGAAAACTATCTCTGGTCTCTGAAGTCGCAGTGTTTTAAGGGCCATTCAACGCCGTGCGCCCGGTGGTTTTTTGCTCAACGGCGGCATGCGCGCTATCAGCGTGACGTGGCATTCTTGACAGGAAAGTGGCGAGCGCCCATTTTTCAAGAAAGGAAACGCAAGCGATTAAGCCTGATGACAATTACTCGTACGAAAATGCTCCCCGAAAAATGCAACTGTTTTAATATGATATAGATGCGCGGGTGTTTCTGGATATTGCCTTTATCGAAATGCGGCCGTCGTGGACGGTAATCGAACCCGCGTCCTCGCGATTAACGTCGCAGTTCCTTGGCCGGCGCTGACAGCACGACGGGTTTTGAAGAGTTTATAAACCCCTCATACTTCGCTCTGTTGTTGAGTTCCTCGTACTTTCATACCATCTGCAAAAATTTATTCTCTTTTAATATCGTTGATCGAGTTCCTTGAACTTCAGCCTCTTTTGCCTCGGGCATTATCTTATTTTATTTTATTGTTGTTATTACAAACAACATTTGCGAAAGCGAGGATCATTTTCAAACTGGTTAGTACCGACTATGAATTATAAATGTTGGGTATCAAAAAGAAATGGATCCGCCATGTGTAATTTTTATATGCACACATAATATGCTTTAACGCGGCAGTCGCTTAAACTTGACACGTAATTTAAATGTATTATCATCACGTTGTAATGGCAGGTAAATCATTATTCATGATTACGAATATATGGGCCAGGGGCCTCAAACATGCGGTCCGCGGACCTTTCGTTAGCGGCCCGGCCCGCACATGGCTGTCGTCGTTTTATATTTTTTTACAATTTTGTTCATTAATGACTTTGCTAAATGGCGCTGCTATTCCGTTTAATAACCCTTTGCTGGTGTATGCTACACAGCCGTGAATGGTCTCGAGCATTCTTCTTTCGTGAGGCACCCCATGCTGCCACGATGCGTTGAGATCACAGACGTGTGGTACAAAACTTTCATATTTCAGAATCGGCGTCCGGGTTTTACTCATTCTGTAGATCGGTAACAATAATTGATGGGATTTAACGTTGCAAAACCACTACACGATTATGAGAGACGCCGTAGTGGAGAGCTCCGGAAATTTTTACCACCTGGGGTTCTTTAAAGGGACACTAAAGAGCAAAACGATTTTTCTCGCATTAGTAAAGTAGTCTTCCACGATACCAAAAACACCACGCTTTCTGCGCGAAGACGCTTAATAAGCGAGAAAACGCGCGAAAAGAAAATACAGGTGGCGACGCCACCTTGGAATTCCCGCACCATTTGCCGTGACGTCACATATTTTTGACGGCGCCTGCTCGGGCCTACGTAGTTCCTAATCGTTTAAATCGAAGTACATTGTCCTCTGAAGGTGTCAGCCAGAGACTTGACATAACGAGTTTGTGCAAATTTCGGCAAGCCAGTGGCGCGAATATATATATATATATATATATATATATATATATATATATATATATATATATATATATATATATATATATATATATATATATTATATGTTTGGTTTTGTGTACAATTACGTTTGCACGCACTGCAAGGACCACATTGTGGCCTGCAGTATGTGATGTACTAAATAATAATTAAAAACAAAGCAGGGTCCTCCCGCCCTCCTACCCGGAAAAATTTCCCGGGTGAAGGGTAGGGTAGGCTGCCATATCACATCATGGATATCCAATCAGCCCACTACTAATGCTTGAGCATTATTGAGGCGTAAAATGCCTACCCAACAGAGGGCATAACAGGGCTATACGCACGTATTTGACGCTTGCGTGTATTTACGTTTTGTGTTTCCTTTGTCCTGCGTTGGGTGCGCTACACCATAATCCCACGGTACATGCCGTACTAACATTCCCAACGTGTAGGATGGATGGATACAACTTTATTTGAAATATTCAAAGTGAGTGTGGTTGGGCTCCTAGACGTCCGGGAGCCCCCTGACCGACATCTCTAGGCAGGCCCGGTTCACCAGCGTCATCTGGTCGTCCGAGCCAGTGGCCCGAAGAGCGGCCTCCCACGAGGAAAGGGAAGGATTGGGAATAGGGTCTTCCACCAGGGGCTTTGGGCAGCTCCACAAACAGTGGAAAAGATCAGCCCGGGGAGCCCCACAGGTGGTGCAATGTGGGTGATGGAGACCTGGGTAAATTAGATGTGCCGGATAGGGGAAAATAAATGTTTTCGTCTGGAGCTGGCGCCAGACCGAGCTCTGATTAGGGTTAAGGGAGTAGTGAGGGGCAGGTAAATCTCGTCTGCCGTTCCTGTAATAGGACGTAATCTGATGGTAGGTGCAGATTCCCTCTTCTGGTTTTGTCACGGGTTTGGGTGAGTGGTCCTCGAGGGTCCGGATGGAAAGACCTCGGACATGCGCATTAACGCGCTCATTCCCGGGGATACACTCATGCCCAGGCACCCACGTGATAGTCACCGGATGGGGAAGCGAAGGAATGTTTCGCAAAATGCGTGAAACCGTGTTTGGGGCTATGCCTTGACGGAAGTATCGATATGCGCTTTGGGAATCGGTACAGATTTCTGTAATGGTAGAATCTGCGGCCGCATGCGCCACTGCTAGGGCTAGTGCGACTCCCTCAGCCACGTCGGGGCGAGCCGTTTTAATCGACGCGGAGATGTTAATGCGTCCGTCCTCCGTCGTCGCAGCAGCTGTGGCCGTTCCTTCAAGCGGGCCTACCGCAGCGTCGACATAAAGGACGTCATCACGATTTCTGTACCACCGTATGTAATAATCAGCGCGTGCCTTGCGTCGACCCGGGTGGCGTTGGGGATTCATGTTTCGTGGCAGTGGCTTGAGTTGCATGTGTGCCGCGACCTTTATCGGAATAGGGGACCATGCTTCTTCGTTACGCATCGTGCCGCTTGGCTCTAACCTCAGGGTTCGGAGCAGGTTCCGCCCTGTGGGTGTCCGAGAGAGGCGCAAGAGTTGGTTGCTCCTCTGTGCCTCTATAATTTCCTGGACTGTATTATACAGACCAGTCTGCAGGAGGTGAGCATTGCTAGTACGCATCGGTAGCCTCAGTGCGGTCTTAACCGCCCGCCTGATTAGACTGTTCGCCAGTTCTGTTTGCTTTTGAGTGAGGTGGTGATAGGGAAGATGGTAAGCGAGGCTACTTATATCATCAAAGCTTCAACAATTTGCATTGTGTCCTTCTCAGATAGACCGTGATTGCGCGACGCAATCCGGCGAATCAATCCTGAAATTTGCTTTATCTGCTTATCCAGAAGGTTTAAGGTGAAGTTTGCATCTAAGTTTGATTGGATGTGTAGACCCAAGATCCTGATTTTATGCACTCTTGGCACAGGTTGACCATGTACGAACAGGTCAATGCTTGGGTCGCACGCGTGGGATTTAATTGTAAGTAACTCCGACTTTTCTGGCGAACAGTGGAGACCCATTGTGTTAATGTGCCGCTCGATGACGCTGATAGCGGTTTGTAGGATATCTTGTGCCTCCCCAATGGAGCCATGGCACACCCACAGAGTCATATCATCAGCATAAAATGCGTGCTGTAATTTAGGAATATTTGCGAGTTCTTTGGCCAATGGGGCCATGGCTACATTGAATAAGAGTGGCGATAGGACAACTCCCTGGGGTGTACCCCTGTTTGGGAGGGTAAAAGTGGTGGATGTGAGTGAACCTAATCTAACCTCGGCGGTGCGATTTTCCAAGAAGGCTTTGACATAATGCCAGGTCCTACAGCCGCAGCCAGTGGTGGCCAATGTCCTGAGGATGTGTTCGTGCCCGACATTGTCAAAAGCCTTTTGTATGTCTAATGCGAGAATGACTCTGGTTCGGGCCGTCTGTCGTTTGGGATCAAATAGGGTCTCTTTAACATGCAGGAGAACATCCTGCGCAGATAGGTTGGGGCGAAAGCCAAACTGCGTGTTGGGAAAGAAATTCTGAGCTTCTAATTGTGGTTGCAGTCGCCGGAGAACGACGTGCTCAAAAAGTTTGCCTACACAACTCGTGAGGGAGATGGGTCGTAAATTCTGGAGAAGTAGTGATTTGCCCGGTTTGGGAATCAGATTAATTTGGGCATGTTTCCAATCGCACGGTAATGTGCCCTTGCTCCAGTGTTCGTTAAAGAGATCCGTGAGCTCCTGTAGAGATACGTCATCCAAATTTCGGAGGACCTTGTATGCTATACGATCCGGCCCTGGTGCAGTGTCCCGGGTAATAGAAGCAAGAGCCTGTTTTACCTCCGCAAGTGTGACATCTGCATCCAAGTTTTCGTCCGGATCGGGGGGTGTTAAAGGGAGTGCGTTCGGATCTACCGGTAGGGGCTGAGGAATGTAAAGGTGTTTTATATGTGCCATAATGTCCGTGCCTTTTTGCTCTTCCAGGTAAATGAGCCTCTGGGTAGTGGTGTTAATGTGGTTTTTGGTAGTCGTCGGATCTAGAAGGGCCCTGAGGATGTTCCACGTGCGTTTTGTGCCAAGTGTTCCTTTTAGGCTGCCACAAAAGTTTTCCCAATTCGCTCTAGCTAGCTGGGTGGCATACTGTGCAGCTTCCTCCGTAACTGCAGCGATACGTAGGCGAAGTTTCCGGTTTAGTCTCTGACGCTTCCATCGTTTAGAAAGGCTTCGTCGAGCCTCCCACAGATGGAGGAGATGGGGGTCAACTTGGGGCGCAGTCTTCGTGTTCTTAATCTTTTTACCGGCTCTCTTAATGGCATCTTGTATCTTTTGAGTCCAAAACTCTATAGATTGCGGAGTGGTATCCTCCGCAGCGATGTATGTGCGAAGTTTATCTCAGTCAACGAGGGTCTGAAATTGAGGTCGGAAAATTTTGGAATTTTGCGTTACGACAGTTCGGATCACATGGTGGTCGCTGCCTAATGTATCCGGTAGAACCTCATGTGTTTTCACTATCACATGTGCGCTCACCATCGTGAGGTCTGGCGTTGTATCCCTGGCGGTGCTAGTGCCTACTCGCGTTGGCACAGTAGGGTCAGTAATTAATGTAAGTGCGTGATGCATCATGGCGTTATGTACCAGGTTACCCTTCGGCGAGTTACTTACATAACCCCATGCGGTATGGCGTGCATTAAAATCGCCCACTATGATGCGATGTGTGGACCGCGTTTGAGTAAAAATTTCCGGTATTCCTGTGCCCTTATCTTTAGGGGTGCTGTATATGTTGATTACCAAGAGTCCTTTTCCCGATGTGTAATTCGATGGGATTAGCTCAAGGGCGGTGTACTCGGTGCCTTTCTCGGCAGAGCCTCCCGTAGGGGTCCGGTCTATAAATGGAATGGTTTTATGTATAAGAATAGCGGTGCGCAATGTTACGGATGCCACATGATATCCCTGCAGAGATAAAGGTGCAGACCCCGTTTCCTGCAGAGCCACGATATGCGGTGGTTCCGTGGAGTGTTGAATGTAGGCGGCCAATTGAGAGTGTTTCTTTTTGATGCTTCTACAATTCCATTGCCATATGTTGATATCAGATGAATTTTGATTTCCGGATAGAGAAGGCAAACCTGCTCTTCCGGAAGTCTGTCGATTACTAGAATTTGCCATGTTGAGGCGTTGTAGGAGTCGAAACTCCCGATTGTGGGCTGTTCGCCTGCTCCGTGGGCTGAGGAGAACAAGCGGCGGCGGATTTGCGTTGTTTATGCTTACGGGTTGGTGATGATTGAGCATGCATATCGTACAGGTCATTAATTGCAGCTTCAATTTTCTCCATGCGGTGACTAAACGTGGTCTCCATCCTCTGGAGGGCCTGTTCTTGTTCCCTACTCAGTTGTGTTTTAACAGCCTCGAGGCTATCACTTACAAACTTCAGAACTATTTGCGTGAGGCCTTGTGTGAATTCTGGGGTTTGGAAATATTGGGCACATGTCTGTTGAACGAGGGCTGGAGAATGGGGTGGGGTTGATTGGGAAGGCATTTGGGAGGCCTGCTCAACGGGCGACTTACCAGAGTCGGCCAGGGGATCCTGCCGTCGCTGTAGCTGCGACTGTGGGACTTGATTTAGGTGACCTCCGGTAGCCGAGCCAGATGCACTCGGCGCCACTGCTCTGGCCGCTAGGCCAGGTGCGTTGGTGGACTGTCGTTGCGGGAGCGCGGGCCACGTGGCGTTGCTTTTTGCGCCGCACTGCGAAGAAGGTGTCGGGTGGTTCCTTGATGGATGCGCCGGTGTCTGGATGGGTGGAGGTGCTTGGGGTTGAATAGGTTGTGAGGTTTGCTGTCCTTGGTTGGGTATTTTGGGGCGCTTCGATCGGGCAGTCCTCGTAGGGCCTTGGCTGCCGGCATTCTGAGAACTGCTGCGAGGTTGGTTGTGTGGTGGCAATTCTTCTGTATTTTTCCTCAGTGGAGGGGTGTTGGGTTTTTCCGGAAGCTGGCGTCCATCTCTCAACGTCCGAGGCCCGGGCCTCCTCTGACGGGCCGGGCACCCTAGGTCGATGGTGGGATGTTCGTCGGATCCACAGGTTAGACAGCGCGGAACGCAACCATCGTGGTGCTCATCTGGGTTAAGCACGCCGCAATTTCCACACCGCCGTTCCTGCGGATATGGGCAGATGTCGTGTTGGTGGCCAGTTCTGAGGCAGCAATGGCACACTTGGGTGACTGGTCGGAAAGGTCTGCATCGAAATTCCACACCTTGAAAGTAAACGTATCGGGGAACACGCCTGCCCTCGAAGGTGTATAGGCATGCTCCGTTCGTTCCGAATGCTCGGGCTTGGATAATGTTGATACCTTGCGGGTAGGTGACGGTGTCGTTCATGAGAGCATCCTCTGTGGGTATAGGTAGGGCTCCTGTAATTACTCCCTTGCAGGAATTATCTGGAGAAGCCACGTACGCGGAGACTTCATACGATCTGCTGCCGAGCTCGAGCGTCTGCACGTGGCACAGCTGTTCAGCGAGGTCTGGATCTGAGGTGCTGATAAGGGCAATGTTCTGCTCCTTGCGTACTCGTATCCGCGCCTCCAGGGGTAAGGGGGCTGGGAGTGCGGTGTGTATAGAAGCGCGTAAGGGTAAGACCGCTTCTTGTTGTAGAGATATGCCTCCTCTTATACGGAAAACCACTTTGTGGTCCTCTGCGGGAAGGCGTGGCAGGCGAGGCCGACCTGTTCCATGTCTACGCTCGCGCTCGTGGAATGGGGCGGGTGGCGTCGCGGAGGCCTCCTCGGCGACAACCTTCCGTCGGCGAGCGTTGACCACCCGATACCATGGAGTGTGAGGTATGGGCGGCCGCAGGTGTGCATTGTTGGGCGCTTCGGCTACCCCGCTTGGACCGGGGATGTAGCCGCTGGGCCCGACGCCGTCCTCGGTCTCCACATCTTCAGCATCCATGCAGTCCAGTTGATCTGGTGGGTCAGAATCGATGGCGGTCGTACCATGGTCGTACCCGCGAATCGGGCCCCTGCCCAGTTGGCAGCGTTGCGGGGGGCGCCGCAGAGCGCGTTGGGCACCGACGCGGCTGGCGCGTCTGCCGTGCCGCCGCCGCGGGGGGCGCGTCTAGGCTTAACGCTATGACCGCCGCTTACGGTTTTCAAACGTCCGTTTCGGGTTGAAAAAAGAGCCCAGCTCGGAAATATTGGTGTCAGATGAAAGATGGTGACTTGCCCGTTGCGTTGGTTGTGCGATTTCGTGCCGATGGTCGGAAAATCCGGGCGCTTGAAGATGGATTAGCGGAGCCGAATGTGACCCGATCTGCATCCGCCGATGGCCTGGTTAGAATCCCCTCCCAACGTGTAAGACACGATCACCAAGCGAGCAGTGGCGCACCGATGGGGGGGGGGGGGGTGTAACCCTCCCCCCCTGAGGCCTACCTGACCCCCCCCCCCGTAACTGCTTCACGGTCATTGTCACCGAGAATCCAACGTACACGTTCAGGTGGCCTTGTTAACGTTATCATTTCAATTCAAGAGGTGGTTTCAGGTTGAATTTCCTTCATTTAAGGTGTTGTATTCAGTCATCTACTCCTAAACAGAAAGAGCGAAAACCGCAAGTTCTGTGACTCTGTGTTCACTTCCAGTGAAGCAGTTTTGGACGAAAGAGAAGATGCTTTCACGGGTCGTCGGTTTGACCCCTCTTCTTTTCCTGCCCCCTCTGATTACTGCAATAGAGCAAGGAGATAGTTCGGAATCTTCGAAACAAGCTATTGTTCTTATTCTCGGGGGAAGTCTAAAACGGGACGGTGCACGATGATAATGCGGCGCGTGACTTATCCACAGACGTCGGCGCACAGTGCATGTGACATCAAAAACTATTACGTATAGCAGCTAATCCAGCTGTGTACGCAGTGCTACATACATGTATGTCCAGAACAGGAGTTCGCAGTGTTGTTTACCGTTTATAACATTATTATCCGGTTCACACAGGTTCACACCCGCACACACGCCAATTATATTTGGTTACTGGGACGCTTCTAATGCAATTAGAGATTAGAATATCAAGTGCCTAAATAACATTAAATTGTCGGTGTCACATGGCTTGGTTTAATGGCCCTAACGGAGCGACGACAAAGTTGCGCAACAAGTATATGTTGGTTTTGCCTCGAATGTGCAACTTTTTCAAATTCTACGACACAAAACTCATTTTATAGAAATAACAAGTGTTTTCATGTACATTCAATGCCTTACTCCCTTTGGAATCGAAACTCGCTTAAGCGTGACGAACATTTCCTGTTACGATGCCGATGGCATTCTCATTACTTTTTCTCAAATCCTTGATATTATAGTAAACACGAATTGTGTCCGTCACGTGCACCTTTCTTTTCCTTTAAATACTCAATAATATACGCTCGCCTGCCGACAAACATTCTTTTTTCATCTAGATGGGTTCTACAAAACATAAAATGAAAATGAGGTGGGATAGCCACTTCAACCAACAAGACCACAATTTCGATCAAGCCGAACTTTACATTCTACAAATTTACGGTCACCACGGGAGAGGAAATACATGGAATCGTATTTGATACTATTTGATACACAAATTTCAATCCCTACACCCATCAGGAATAAATCTAGCTCGTGGTAATTTGGAATCACTAAAAGCCATAGCATGATTTCTATAATATTAAGAGACATAAAGTACGCTCAGCCTTCAAATAACCTGGACAAATATTCTATTCGCAACATAAAATCCCTACTAGCCTCCATCATACACTAACAATGTTCTTTTTTTAAAAAATTTCAAGTTCTCCGCGCCTTATTCCGACTGTACCCCCCTGCCTTTTTTTTTCTTTTTTTCCCTCCTCCTTCTTCTTACTGGACAGCCGCCCAAGTTTTGAGGCCATCGATGACACTTGATGCGTATGTCCGCCAATGACTTCACCCATTAAGCACGTGTGGGCTTCAAAAGTACACCGCCCGCTTGCCCCACCATCTTCTGCAGCCCTTTGTGAGTGCTAGACGCGCCGCCCTTCTGCAGCCTTTCCAAGTTGCTTCCATACTCCGCTCTTTTCTTTGTCGAGCCTTCTACGGCTCTCGCTTTGGTGCGGGGTGCCGAAAAAAGAAGGAAAAAGAAACGGTCTTGTTGACATCCCCCCCCCCCCCCCCCCCGAGCGCGTGGCCCGCAGCCGACGATGGGGACGGGCGGTTCATGAAAATGTTTTCAGCATTACGAGCACAATAGCGCGTTCTCTGCCTTCTCCAAAAGACTGGCCACCGGAAGAGCGAACCCGAGGCATCCTCAACAAAACTGGTTGTACTGGCTGTGCGACGCCCGCTGCATCAGCGGAACTGAGAACCTGTAAGAAAGACGGGAAAGACGTCCACAATTTTGCAAAGACGCAGACCACCGAATCAATTTTCTTGAAACTGTAGTCCTCGCAGATGAAACCAATTACCAGAAATATGAATGCTGGCAGATACAGGCTACCCATTCGTGAACCACGCTGAAGGCAACCCACACGTAGCGTCTTCGCTTTTCCCTGCGCAGAGCCTAAGAAAATAGAAAAAAAGATGTCTGCTTACAGCTCACACAGTCCGGCACTCCAAGTATCCCCCTTTCCCTGTCTCTCATCTAACAGTTTACCTCGACACATCCACACGCCAAAGGAGCTCCCCACCCCCTTTTACTCTTCAACTCATTCCCAACGGTCAAGCCCAAGCACTCCTCTGTTCTTCTGCTGACGAGCACCGCCGCCTCCTGACTCACCCTTTCATACCGGCCGAACAAGAAAAAAAGCCTTCTTCGTTTGTCTCGCTTCCTCGAACTCTCAAGAAAGAACCGTATGGATTCCGAAACGTAGGGACAATGCTCACTCAAAGTTCCAAAGATAAGAGGCCGTCGGCGGCGCTTCGAAACAAGTGTTTTCTGTTTTCTTAGGGGCTTGCGTTTTGTGCAGGCAAATGGTGTCGCCAGCGGGGTGGTCGCGCATTTTTTTTTAACTTTGTTGACAGCGGACGGATGAGGTGCATTGGAGCGGCGAGAAGAAAGGCGACCTCGTAGTACGCGGCTCATTCGTCAAAACGACCGCAAACCCCGGAGGCCGTACAGCGTACAGCTCGAGCACATGACGATATTAGTTTAACCACATACACTGTTGTTCCTGCATTTCTGAGCAAGCCTTGGAGCAACTAGTGTGTGCGTCGCCAGCCATTGCACACACGCAGGGACCCCAAGCAACACCACCCCCCAAGCAAGCACGAATGCTATGCGAAATCCATACGTTGCGAAGACGGGAGGAGTAAGACGACGTGGCAGAATGAGTAAATGTTTTGAAGGCGGTGGGACAAGAAAAAGGGGCTTTGGAAAATGCGAAAGGTATATTGGGGTGCCACGTTTTCTTTCTCTTTTTTTCAGTAGGCAACTCTCGCTCTCTCTCTTTTTACCACTTCTTTTTTGTATGTTGTACATCGGACGGAAAAGTCCGCTTTGCTAGAACTTGCTTCTGTGTCTGCTGCGCGAGTCTGCGTCGACAGTGACCTACCACACCAGATATCTCGCTGACGTGTCAGTCGAACACGATTTTCACCTACTTCCCGACAAAGATTCCGTGTTCCAATTCAAGAGAAGCAGCAAAAACACCGGAATGCCCGATTACGGCCAAGAAGGAACCGATGACTCGGCACATAGCGCCTTCGGATGCGTCAATCGATCAGTCACTTATCAGAGGGTACTTCAGTCGCCGAACCTGTGCACCCGAATGACATGGCAAACCGGTAAGCGTGGCTACAATGCAGTTTATCCGTGAGCTGAGAATTGTATTGTACGTGTGCTGCACTGACCTGTGCATACCGTGTATAATCAATGCCAGAATGTTTACAATCAATATTTACGATACACTTTCAGATTTGTAGTTTGGCGAGGCTCGAAGGAAGTATAATATAGGATGTTCTACTCGCATTATGCACAAAATTCTCAGTTGCAGAATTTTTCAACTGCTAAAGTTGCCAATGGGGCTTGTTTGTATGACATTTCCTGATTACTGTGGCTATCGGACACAATACACAATAAATGGAACACAAGAAAGGCACACGGCGCGGGGTGTCCTCGTGTGCCTTTCTTGCGTCCGATTTGTTTGCGCTACCATAGTAATCATTTGTTTTATAACAGCATTGTGCGATCGCCAGCCGGCCCGCGCGTCAGCACCCTTATCACTACATGGAGCTGAAAAATTTACAAAAACAAGTATTTGCCAGACACATTTGTTGGAAAACTATATTGCTTTTTTAGCGCAAAAAACAACACCACAAGAAAGAAGACGGAACACAGCGTATACTCTCAACTGACACACCGCTACTCTCAACTGGTCAGTTGAGAGTAGCGCTGTGTTCCGTCTTCTTTCTTGTGGTGTTGTTTTTTGCGCTAAAAAAGCAATATGGATTCTCACCAACTAGCCCTCCAACGCATTCTGTTGGAACTATATTACGCGTTGGTTTATTCAATATGCCGTTTATTTTCTACGTGCGCTGCTTCACTGAGTGGTTTCTCGGCCCTCTCAAGTATTTTCAATATCTTGCTGCAAAACGCTGAAAGATCATCATCATCATCATAATCACATTTGATATTATTATTATTATTATTATTATTATATTATATTATTATTATTATTATTATTATTATTATTATTATTATTATTATTATTATTATTATTATTATTATTATTATTATTATTATTATTATTATTATTATTATTATTATTTGGTATCACATATTTCATTTGTCGTTACATTCCTGTAGTCTTCTCAGAATTTCAACACCCCCCCCCCCTGAGAGAAATCCTGGGTGCGCTAATGCAAGCGAGATTCCAGATCGTGCAATACCGTTCGCGCATGACACGTAATCGGATAACACGCGCCTCTTTCGTGGGAATCACCCCGCTAGTTGGAGCGACAACACGCGATATCTGCGGCATATTGATAAAGCGATCATGACACACAGCGACGTTGTCACTCGACGTATGGGAGGTGCCTCTGCTTTATGTGCCGTCTGTGGCGTACAAACTCGTTCGTGAGCGTCACTCACTCTGTCATATATATACGGGGAGAGAGAGAGAGAGAGATAAGTATATTTGCTCTCAATATGACGTGATTTTTACATACAGAGAAATAATTCGCTTTTCAAAACTGTCGTCGGAAATCGCGGAGGAAGCTGTACAAACAGATTGTGCAGGCTGGCCTGCCCTATACCACTACAACGCAGCAGTGTTTATTAGCATTATGAAAACAAAATTACCGTCAATTTTAGAAAGTACAGTCCCATTTAACCTGTTCTTCATCTGAGCATTCCATCTGCAATCTTCACAGTCTCAGTTTGGCGTTGTAAATTCGATGAATATGAAGAACCTGCTATGACTCTGTTACCTTAAATTCTCGCTTATAAAACAAAACATGTGGCTGTGACAAAGCAAGGTACTTCGTAGAAGTTTTCAGAATAAGCCGAGTGCCAATTTGTTTACTCTATAAGAACCCTATAATATATAGTCTTTCTGAAGAAGGACAACTTGAGTCGATTACTTTTTATGGAAACCATATTGAGCTTGTTGTGTATATAGGATTATTAATGACTACGAAATTATATACTTGGTGTCGTTTCTTGCCCTCTTACTTTTCCCAGCTTAGGCGGGGGGTGAACGGGAAAGCGGTGAAGTGGCCCTTTACTCCTCCCCTCCGGCTACTCCAAGTAAATAGCCTGCGTAAACTGTGTAAGCTCAAATTTTCTTTGAAAAAATGTGGGTGGTTATAACGTTAAACTACCCCGCATAGTTTCCTTCCGTATATATGTCATTAGCTGTTAATGAGTGGCTTAAATTTTCTGGGTCATGCTCACAGTACCTGCTCGTAATACGACGCAACAAAGTGACGCGTAAGTGATCCACCGCGTCATGACCACTTGCGCACGACTATGTAAAAAAAAAAAAAAAGCAGAATAAGCTAGTTTCAATACGGCATACTGTTGGTCATTGGTTTTTCGCAATTCGTCAAAAATTTTCGGGGTGCCATAAAATCGCCTCCTTGTTACGACGCGACGTCACAAGTCTGTGAAAATTCGCGGCGTTAAAATGAAGTGGGCACAACAAACAGCGCATTACTATGCTGAAGAATAACTATAATTTTTTTTTTTGGAATAACCAGACTGTGTCTCATTTTGAACGTAATACAAGAAGGCTGCCCGCCAATCACATTGGCAGTGGCTACTTAGCTGGCGAGATGGATTCATATGTGTATAATAGATACCTTCAGTTGTAGTCTAACAATCCTGAGCTGTTTTTGCGCGTATACAACTCTCTGTGAACTCATCCTTGCTGAGAGAGAGGTGGAGAGAGAAATAAACAATATTAGGTACAGACACAATCCTTTGCGGGTGGGCAGACTTCTTTGTCCAGAAAACCATGGACGCTGATCATCTTCCTCGTCATGTAGATCAGGTTACGGCACAAACTTGAAGGCTGGGCTTCTCAATGTGCTCGAGTCGACTGCCTTAATTATCGCCTTGTTACAAGCCGCCGCGATCGCTGCAGACTACCTTATGATAAGCAAGGTGAAACAGGTTAATTGAAGTAATTGGAGAAAATACTCGACACTTCTGCACACTCATCCACTCACAGCAGCTTGGTATGGAGCAGCGGCGATGCTATTTGTTTTCAAAGAAACTAAATTTCCTGAAACAGGAAGAGCGTTCGATCGGGCTACAAAACGTTTACTGGTTCCCGCGCATATTTGCGCCGCCGATTACATAAATTTCAGGCCAGGCAAAACAAAATGAAATCATGGCAGAGCGCTCTAATGTCATAGACCCCCTGCTTAGCAGTAGCCTCCCCTACAATGCTCGATCGCAAGGCGCAAAAGCATCGCATAGGAAGCCAGCACTGCAGAGAGCCTACAGTGCGTGGTCATGACACACGGAGGACAGTCGTCACAGCAGAATCACAGGACAAATTTTACTACATAATTACGTCATTGCTGCGTTCAAGTAAAACTTTGCCTGACTTTTTAGTTGCACAGTCTGCAACCGACAATGACCACTGTCGAAAGTGGGGGGAGGGGGGGGGGGGGGGGCTCCGCTTCCCTAACTTTTCTCAGTTAAAGGGGGGGGGGGTAGCGCGCCCCTCGCCCCTCCCCCCCCCCCCCCCCCCCGGTAGATACGCCAGTGTGAGCCGTCATACATGTGTGCTGAGAACGGGAGTAGAGCCAGGTGGCGCCACTAAACAGGCTACGCTTGACGTAAAAGCGCGGGAAACTTGAAATGCATGTCAGTCACGTTAGAGCGCACACCTCAGTATTCTTGTATTATTGAAACGAACTGCAATTCATGGTGCCATAATGTGAATATCATCCGTAACTTTCGCTAGTGTATTCCTCCGGCGTCAAGCAACGCTTGAATATATATATATATATATATATATATATATATATATATATATATATATATATATATATAGCAAGCTGCACACTTTTTTAAATTCATTATTATTATATTGTACATTTTGTCTCGACTGTAAGTTTTGCGTGATAGTTCCTGTGTCCTAGATAGTTACATCACTAGACATTTTCTTTTACCCGATTTTAAAGGAGTCTTGAACTGCTTTTTCAAGTAATGATCGACTGACTTCAGTATTGGAGTTTATTGTCTCACGAATCGATCGCCGCAAAAAATATTTTCGAATCCGTCAAGTGCGAGAGCCAACTCCGGCGATTTTTTGGCCATGTCAAAGTAATGGTGTTTTTATGTTCCTGAGACGCTCCTGTCACGGGCTCGATAGCAGAAATGCTCGGCAAATTGGAGAATAATTTTAAATAAGCAAAAAAAGCGCAACACCGAAACCGAAACCCAACCGAGTGTACTGTCTACGTATGACGTAGGCGTTGTTACGAACGAACCGGAAGTCGTGCAAGGCATGCCGGTCACGCCGGCGCGGAGTATGAAAACTGTGACAGCCGGGACGACCAGCGAAGCGCCAGCCGAACCAACGCTGTCTGTCGCCTTGTGCACAGCAGACGCTCGCTGTAGCGGCCGAAGCGCCGAAGTTAGCGGTGCCCTCGGCTGCGTCACTTCCGCCGCCTTCCCAATACTGACGTCACAGACGCAATGTTGCCAATAACTGTGGGAAGCCAGGAGGGCGTTTGCAGACAATCTTTAAAATTCATTTGCAAACAATCTGCGCACGTCTCAAGCTTGTAATTTGGCATAAATGATGGAAACGTGCAAAGGAACGTACCCAGCGAATTTCATTGAGATCCATCGAGCTCCAAAAATCGCCGGAGTTGGCCTTTTAAGCCCTTTCTTTCCTATTTCGTCCCGACGAGCGCGCTAAAAGCTCTACAGGGAGGGTTGACAAGGGAGAAAAAAGTACGTCACGTGCCCGTCGTGACCTTAAATGCACCTCGTGAAAAGCGATCGCTCCCTTCAGGTGTGATTCCGGTGCGCGCTAGTGTCGCCACTGTGTAATTTTGCGCCCGGCACGTGGCGGCACACCGTGGCAAGAGGTGCATCTGACACAAACGCCGCTCTTCGTTTATGCAGCCTATCAGTCAATAGCAGCAATCTGTTGTGTGAAGAAAGGGCTGTTACGGACCTCCATAGAGTGTGCACGCACGCGGGCCTCTGTGTGAAGAGAGGGCGCTTGAGGAAGTGCAAACTTCGCGCTGCGCTTGTGAACTCTACTTCACACGCGCAGCTGCAAGATTTGGCTGAGCTGTTCACAGCAGCGCGCCTGCTTTCCGCTATGCGCGTTTTTTTCACCAAACACGAGGGGTAGTTCGAGACCCCGTTAAGCCATAGTATGGTAGTATTTGTAGTAGCATTTGTAGTAACATTTGTATTTGTAGTAGTATTTGTAGTAGCAGAAAACTTCATTTTTCATTTTGCTTGTGGAGTTCCAGAGGGTGGAGCCCTCAGTCCAGGGCCCCATTGGCTGCTGCTATCCGGCTGGCCCGGTCAACCAGTCTTTGCTGGTCGTCTATGTGCCGCAAAGAGCGGCTTCCCACTGGGAGGAGGGGGGGGGGGGGGTTGGTAAACCCAAATTGTGCTTCTGAAAACTCCCCATAGTATGCGGCGCGTTCATATACCGGAGATAAACTCTGACGCCATATAAGAGCGTTGATCTACCGTGGGAACATTTCCCGCACGCTTAGGAAGGATTGTAAAACACGACGTTGTGTTTTTTTTTAATTCGACCGTTTTAGCGTATTCGCTTGTTAGAATCTTCATTTACACTTCCGTATAGGCAATAAATTTTGAAGTAATTTCTCACCTTTTAAACCCAATACGCAATTGAGCTCTGTATACTCGAGTAATCGCCGCAAACAGTTTTTTTACGCAATGTTATTGATGCACATGGCCAGTTCGTATAATGTCAGGGAGGTTATTTAGGAAGGTTATATAGAAGTGTGGAGGTTAGGTAGATCCCCGTACTCCCATAATTTACACGCTGAAAAAGTTAATACCTGCCTGGCTTTCGGGGTGGGCAACCTGGTCTGATAGACGTTGGGGGGGGGGATTCTACAGCGCGAAGCTATCATTTTATTTTAGCTTTCTGATGTAGTTGAACACAGCGCCCTACGCGACGATCTGAGGCGTTTTTTTTTTTAATCTCTGAGAAAGCCTAGACCAGAAACCGAAACTGGGCTAAATTTCATGGGAACGTAAAACTCGCTTAGGTGTTTTTCGTTTCAAGAACATCCGTAATCCAGATTGGTTAATTCCTCATTGTAACGTGGACTCAAAAAATCAGTTTGGGTAAAAAAACAATGAGCCAAATTCCGCACCATGTTTAGCTCAAACTGAGCCATATCCATTAAACTAATCCTGCCTAGACACCTCGCGAGCAAAACAACTCACATGGCCTCATCCTATCTGTTTCACGTGTGACCTTGTTTTCCTGTCGTGTTTTCGCTCCAGAGTAACTATTTCTTGGCCTAGTTGCTACTAAGTGAATCGAAAAGAAAGACGAGGCAGATTTTCTTATACTCCTTTCTGTCTATGTTTCTTTTCTAGTTGTGCGCTACAATATCATGTCGTTCTTTGGCTCCAAGACCGTATATTTTAAATGGAAGACGACAGAAATGAAGATATTAAGGACTGATTTATACATAGAAGTGATTCCAAACGGGTCGCATAAAACCAGCTGAGAAGAAGCTAAAGAGAACGAGAGCTGTAGCATTTTTTAGAGACCTTGAATATATGTCAAGAACAAGAAAACGCTGCCATGTCGATAAGGATGTGTCTGTTGCCAGGAAGGACCACTCAGTCTACAAGTCTAGTTATCGATCGCCATTATGCCCGTTTAACAGAGGACGGTGCCGACGAAAGCACACTGATGTCGTTATCGCAAAGTACAGCGATATCGCTCGTGCGCTGCCAATTAGACTACTTTTGCGTAGCCAGTCCAAATAAAGTGTTCCAAGCAAAATGAGCCAATTACAGTGTGACATATCTGTAAGAGCACAATCCAAATTTTTCTCCTGAATACTGGGGATGCGGGCTACACTGTAAACCACCTTGCACCCTTTGCATGACCGTAGCTGATTAGTGGAACTCTCCAATTTAAAAAGCGTTGAATATTAGGAGGGTTTAGACTAACAGATATCTCTCTCTCTCTCTCTCTGTTTAAGGGCTGTCTACAAGCCCACCACAAATTGACGCATATTCTGTGTGAATGCTTGTTGTTTAATCATGCTGAACAGGAATATTTCCGCTGGCACAGAACGGCGGCTGAAGATAATATGGCTATATATACCAGATGGTCGGCATAGGTTGTGCAAAGGAAGCACTCTGGTCAACCCGGTGATTTACTATATCTGTGCTATCTTAGAGTGTTCAGCTGGGTGTGTATGAGTTGCATTATACCCTTCGATGCTGATGCAGTTGGATTTTTCCTAACAGGTAGCCTTTATTTTTGTGTTTTTCGGTACTAAGGGTGTTCAGACGACTGGTGAACCCCATGATATGGGTGTATTGCGAAAACGCATTTTTCTCAGAGTGTAAGGGTGTTAATTACGGATACGGCAAAACCCCCTAAGGGTGGAAAGTGGTTACTGTGTACACTATAAAAAATAACTCCCAGGTGGGAGTAAAGTTCTTGTCCTCCATCGACCCCCCCTTTGGGAGTTTTTTATACTCCGGCTGGCCGGAGTTATTGCGTGGCGCCTCCGGAGTAATTTTTGCTGTTTTTCACGCCGGCGGGCCGGAGTTCTCGCGTGGCATCTTCGGAGTATTTTTCGTTATTCTTTCACTCCGGCTGGCCGGAATTATGGCATGGCGCCTCCGGAGTATCTTTTGCTGCTCTTTCACTCCGGCTATCCGTCCGGAGTTTCTTCATGTCACCTCCGGAGTATTTTACGAATTTCCTTACTCCGTCCGGACGGAATTTCAGTGAGATTCATCGGGAGTATTTTTTTCTTTGCCCCGCTGTTACAGTTTCTTTACTCTATGCTGACCGTGTAACGCGTTGGTTACATGAACGAATTCTCATGCAAGCACTGTAGAGTCACTGTGTATTTTTTTCTACAGAGCTCTCGCAGATGAAATTCAAGAGAACACTTGAGTTATTATTATTTCATTTATGCACAATAAGCTGCAGCTTTCGGTTGATGATCCAGCATATGGGAAAGTAGTAAAAAAAAGAAACAAAGACGCAAAAAGCCACCAAAAAACAAAGCAGAAGATAGATTGCGTGGAATCAACAGCACTCAAGGTTCAAGCGCAGCGTGTCGAAATGAGGCCCAGAATGCTGCAAAAGGGTGCAGAACAAACGAAGAAAACGTAGTCGCCGGGAACCATCCATTAAGGGGCATCCGTCAGATCCATTGACGATGCAAGGGTTCAGCTGATTGCTTCCTGCATAATTTAGCAAAAAAAGTAGTACGTGAGAACTATAAATCATGCCACAGACACGAAAACTGAGGACACTGAAGCCACTGATACTCATTAAACCCCGTGCAGGGTGCCAGTACATGAGAACACCCAGGTTCTTGTAGCATTGTCGATACTAAAATTAAGGACAAAGCTTGACAGGGCAGCGATAATTAAACGGACAACACAATGACAATATCACAAAGAAGTCAATATCAAAGCAGATACCATATACTCTGGTGTCAGCCAGCCGCTCTGTGATAAAAAAGTCACAGTTTCGCCTCAAGGGCGATGCAATGAATGCCATAGCAAGAAATTGGAATGTTACAGGAAGAACGGCAAGCAGCTAGAAACTTGCTACGCGCTACTTAAGCACAAAGGACGCAGGAAAAAAACACACACAAGGCGAGTGCGAACTAACAACTGTCACAGCTCGACACTTGCAGCGCGCTGCTCAAACACAAAGAAGGATGACGGAAAGAACGCACAGGTATGCACACGACGAACGCGAACTGTCACACTTGTTACTTCAACTAACCCTTACTTTGGCTCTTTTAGCTAGCAGATCACTCCCTTCGCAAACGCGGCCGCTGCAGCGAGCAAAGTAACCTTCGTGTGGTCTATAGCTTCAACGCAAACTTTGCGTAAAATCGCAAGACGGTCAAATCTTCTCCTCAAGAGATAATCGCGCAAGCACGGTCGACCACGCCCTGCATGTCAAAGTACAAGTCGAAGGCGCACATACCAGCTCCGGCGAAACACTAGACAGTTTTAGAATTTGCGAGCTGCCAGGACGCATGCGTAGAACGCAAGGCACTCTCGGTTTCTCGCGCTCGCGTTATCCCAAGACCCTGCAGCGCCTTCCTTTGTCCTTCTTACTTCTTTACTTCTTTGTCCCTGCACCCATCTGAATATGATTTCATGTCTTCGCGTATCTAATACACTATCATCCATGTTACACGTTTTGGTTTAGAGCTATTGTTGTGTGCGCATGTGCGGTAAGTTGGTATAAAAGAATAAATCAGTTGTTAGTCAGCGCTTGTGCCGTACGTTTCTTTCCGTCGTGGGTGTCTTACTTGTGCGTTTGCGCTGTATTTTTAGCCTCACGATTCTGGTCGCGGTTTAACATATATACTGTGATTCTGGTTCAGCCGTCTCGTTTCTTCCCTCTTGTGGCATAAGTCTACAAGAGCCAAAGCGTTCCCACTAGCTCGCGCCACCACGAGCCACGGGACGCTCTTCTTTTTCCCTGACCGACTGGACACGAGTGGCATGGACAACCACAAAATGGAAAACTAGCGTGGGTCGCCAGTGATACGACGCAAACGCAGCGCGGGCAACGATGCAGCATGGCTCGCGTATTGCATAACTTTAATTTGGCCACGTGTGGCATCCCACACGTTGCACCCAAGGCCGCGTGCGTTTGTATTCTGCCGTTAGTATCCTGGAGAACGAATGAGCCATGGCGTACCCTTTCCTCTGCAACCACGATTTCACCGGCAGTGTATCAGTATGGAGTTTGTAAAAGAAGGTTTTTATATCAGGAGAAAGATACAGTTTCCGAACTCGTTTTAGTACATCATGTCCTGGAAGGTCAGAATATAATGGGCGGTAAAGTGGAGGTGGAAAAAGCATGGATAACAGATCCTTGTAGAGTCTCTTGCGTGATACTGCGTATAAGTATTATATGGAAAACCGGACCTTGAGAAACCGAACAGCGATGAAAACTTCATGCATAAATCCCCACAAACACGGGCGTACAGAGAAATCTGCAGAAACAATCGTCAGGTAAGGCATTACAAACGTAATCTGCAAGAATGATCGAATAATGGGATGGGAACTGTCGCGAAAAAAGTAGAACCGTGAAACAATTTGCCATATATATAAATGAACTAAACCCAGCCCTCCCTCCTAATCAAGGTTGCAGAGGAAAGGTATTTTTGTTTCTTCAGTTAACTGTCGTCTCTGCGATGAGACAACAGAACACTGTTTTATTAGCTGCAAAAATGCCATTCTGTTTTGGGACATCCTTCAACGAACTGTTAAAAAATATTTTAACATTATTCACATACTGCACGTTAACTTCTCCCAACGTCTCTTGATGATGTGCCCTTTGACATGTTTTTCCTTGTGGGATTGCACAGTCTGTGGAAAACGCGCACGCAAGACCGTAATGCAGAACTAACCACTGCTTCAATTATGCATTTCATGCGTATGGCCATAGGCGTGCGCAGGGTTCTCCATCAGGGGGGGGGGGGCGAAGGTTCATCGCAGCGCACCCCCCCCCCTTGTAAGTCAATGGACGAGACAGATTTTGTGCCCCCCCCTCTTAGGTTATTAGGGGGGGCGGGCGCCCCCCCTGCCCCCGCTGTGCGCACGCCTATGCGTATGGCTCTCCATCTAAAGGACATTTACGAAGAACTTGGCATGGGACCAGACTGGCACGCCATCTCGATGAGGTGTTCATCCTTACCAGCCTCCCTGTGTGACAAGCTTTGAATAACTTTTCCTGTTTCTCTGGACTTGCACAGTATATGCATGTAAGCCTTTCAATGCTTGTGCAGTGTTTTTGCGATTATTGTCGCTAAGTGAATGCAGCACTACGTCATAGCGTTTGTGATAATTTTTCAACTACGCATTATAATAAATACCATGGCGTAATAGTCTAAGGCAGCGAGCTGCGAAGCGAGGGGTCGCAACACCGGTCGAGTGCTTCGTAATTTTTTTCTTTTGAATTATTTTTATTTCTGACTTTTATTTATATATACATGCATATACATATAAAGGGCATGACGGTGACGGCAAAAATCCGCCGAGAGTGTTCATATTATTGCTATCGCAATAAAATCCTATGACAATAACGCTCCTATCGTTTCCGCATGCGATCTCCAAGCCGAGGCGGAAATACTTTGCCGCAGCTGAAATGATACTGTCGCAGCTAATAACAAAAAAAATCATTGATAACTTTTGAATTATTTACTTGAGGGCAGACGCTTATATTAGAAAACTGTAGTGCATGTCACGGGATCGAATCCCGGTCGCGGCGGCCGCATTTTCGATGGAGGCGGAAATACTTGAGGCCTGTGTTCTTAGATTTACGTGCACGTTAAAGGAACACAGGCGGCCTCCACTATGGCATCTCTCATAATCATATCGTGGTTTTGGTACGTTAAAACCCAGAAATTATTATAATACATATGACATACCATTTTTTTTAGAAATCACAAAAGTTGCACCTAATACGAGATATTCGTAGTAGAAGTTTAAGGGCGATATCGAAACTGATCGCGCCCGGCGCACACGATATGCGGCCACTATGTTATGTCAGACCGGAACTACACGTGACAAGGAAGTGACGAATTTCAAATGAAGGCGCGTCGTGATCGTGTCCCTTCGTGAAAAGCGTTAAGTCATCGCGATTTCGCCAGCGGATCAGGTTACCTTTGTATATGTGATCAAGCTGCGCGCAAGAAAGCCTCAATATCAACATTTTCGTTTTCTGTGCAGCCACTGCGGCGCCCCTTCCCGCAGCAGTCAGGCCAGATAGCTTTTTGCGTCTGTTTATAGTTTAAGGAAGAAACAGATAAGCACCACAACCAAAGAAAAAAGCACACCATCTCGCCGCTAAAGGGGAGCATGAGGCGATGCGAAGCAGCGTTTCGGCATGTCGAGCCCGCGTTTCAGAGGGGGAAAGAGAGGGAGAGGGGAAGCGGAGAGGGGAGTGGATAGGGGGAGGAGAGGAAAAGTGGACAGTGGGGAGGAGAGGAGCAGTGGAGAGGGGAGTGGAGAGGGAGAGGGGAAGCGGAGAGGGGGAGTGGATAGGGGGAGGAGAGGGAAAGTGGACAGTGGGGAGGAGAGGAACAGCGGAGAGGGGGAGTGGAGATGGAGAGGGGAGTGGAGGTGTGTGGAGAGGGTTTGCGCATGCGCAGTAAGGGTGGTCACGCTGCACACCACCGGTTTGAACTCCGCCATAAGATGCTTCGCATCTAATAAACTCACTATTCGTGTATTTCAGAACGCTTGCCGATTTTCCTGACCTGACTCTGCTTCGGCGCGCCTTTATTCAAATTTCCTCATTTGCTTGTCACGTGTAGTTGAGGTATGACGTAACAGAGAGGCCGCGTTTCGTGCGCGCCGTGAGCGATCAGTTTCTGACCAGCTTTCTATCAGTTTCCGATGGCCGCAGCGAACACAGGACCGGGTTAACCGACGAAACGTGGGTGAGGCCTTTGACCTGCATTGGGCGCAGTCAGGCTGACAATGATGATGATGATGACGATAGCAGGAATGAGTGAATATTTCCGCTCACCTTTAGCGCGCGAGTTGCTTGGTTACTGACAGTCAAAATAAGCAAATTAGTTTTTCTTGTTCTATACAACAACACACTTAAATTCCCATAGCATCCCTGCCAAGTGTCCGAGTATGTTATTAACCCTTTCAGTCCCGAACTAACTTATTTTAAATGCAAGCAACCTGTTTTTAAATTTTGAGATGTACATGATCATGGTAATTAAAAAATGAAAAAAAAATTTGCTCCCACTTTTCAATGAAGAGTAACTAATGGCAAAATTAATTTAATTAATAATTATTGTTTAATAATATTTCCATTATTTTTACTTAATTCATTACTCAAACAATTATTTAGATGGGATAGCATAGTGCCCAACAGCCAACATTCCAATTTTCGACGCAAAACTGAAATGAATGCCCTATCTCTGCATGGTGAAAGAAGGGTGATTCCACGTAAGATCGAACAAACGATGGCTGGTCGACCTCTCAAATTTATTTGAAAATTTTATATATTATTGCCTGATGAGTGGAAAGAAGAGATCCGCAATTTGTTTTGCCGCCAAAAATTTTTTCGAACCACAGGAAATCAATAATGACGAATAGGTGGAGTGGAGCGCTCATCCGCTCTGCTGTTTTGGCCAACTTTCGTTATGAACTGCACAAAATATATTAAAGTTAGGTAGCTGAAATTTATTTAACTAAATATATGCATGTTTTTTGCTTCTGCTCAGGTATTTTTAGTTTTTATGTGTAGTGTAGATGTTTTTATAAAAAACCTCAAAAATGGCCCAATCGGCAAAATTTTCTTTACTTTGAAGGTCTTTATCTCAAGAAAGCCTTGTAGCAGAGCGACAAAAATTCTGCATTATGTTCTTCGCATGCTTATCTACCAAACTGCCAAATATTGTATTTATATAACTTTTCAGTAAAGAGATATGATCGGGCTAACTTCAAGAAAACACCGAACAATGAAAACTTCTGACGACAATTAAAAAAAAAACCCATTTTTTAAATTTCTTAAACTTTGTCCACTTATTCTCCTCCACATCAGCTTTCACAATCATTAAAAACATGTTGCATAATGTCGTTGCACTAATAGTTACGGCCCCTCCAATGAGACCCTTTGGCAAGGATGGGCAATTCCGACTTCTTGCCCAGCAAGTGTATAAAATGCAGGCAGGATTGAATTTCTTTTTATTAAAAGGTCAGCAGGTACCTAAAAAGGTGTGGCCGGCACTGAAGACGCAAATTTTGAAATTATTTGGTCACTGCAGCGGCCACGAGCTCGGAGCTACCGAGTAGGCGCGCGCTCACCCGAGATGCTCGTTGTAAGAGACGGCGCAGTGAGAGCTCGTTCTCGCGCCCTCAGACCGATTGAGTTCGAAACAGCAACACCTCTCGGGTGACTTGAACACACGTGCACTGGAGCTTCGCTATTCTATCCGCCCTCTGTTCGCATCTCAGCTAGGCGCTGATAACGCGGCGGAGATGGAAGCAAGATGAGAACTCTATATATGGGAGCTATGAGCGCTCGCTTCACGCACGCTGCTGCCACAGAAACTGCGCTGCGCCAGTTGCGATCAGTGGAAAGCATGAACGTGGCGCTCCAGTGGCAAAGCAAAATATGAATTGTCAAAGGAAAGAAAAGCAAAACTATTGGTAACCGGATGCGCTTGTCTATATTAGATGTCGGCAGCAGACGGCGTGAACTGGCCGCGCGTTCGGTGCGCTGTTCACACTTCATTCGGCGCGGATAGTTCTTGTGCTTTGCTCTTACTCTACTCCTCCTGTGCGTCTCATGACGAGAAAGTATAGCTCTGAAGAGTCTATTGTGGAGACTAGCTTTCGAAGCACAAGAAGCTTAAAGGAGTACTGACACGAATTTTAAAAAAATTCGGATTGTTGCTCTAAATAAAAATACTGGTGTCGAGAAACCTTAAACGACTATTGTGGTGCCTGGGAATGCATCGTATATATTCTAATTAGCGCCACCTTAAAAAGACACTTTCGGTTTCGATATCGAGGGGGTGGCTTCTCAGTGTCGTTTCATAGCAGTGTGACGTCACTGAGATACAGAAATTCGCGACGTACTAGCGGGAAATCCGTCATCTGCTCGTGGTGCAATAGACAACGATGAGTGAATTGTCGTCCAGTGACCCTGACAGTGATTTCTACGATTTAGGCTGCATGCAGGACGCAGAACTCGCGAACTCTGAGGAACTGTCTTGACGTGTGGCTGGCTTGCATATGCTCAGCGACGAAAACTTCAAAGTCAAATTTAAATATTTTATACGTGTTCTCAGACTCCAGTGTGTGGACAGCGTGGACACTGCATACCAACGAAGCAAAAAATGTCCCTTTTGCGATGTCTCAAAATCGTGTCAGTACTCCTTGAATTATTGCAATGAAGCCAAAATTTCGCAGAGTTACCGACCTAGACATAAATGCTTTGAAGGAACGTTTAACTCCCGAAAGATCAGTGACTGTCAGTGAGACGGACTACTTGTGCTACGCGTGCTTTTGCTACCACTGCAATGAAAGATCTTCTCGGAACGCACAGTTTAACGATGACATTCTTATGCCCCCTGAAAATGAAATCGACGCAATTAACCAGATCACTGCGACTACCGGTGCACGTGCGTCCAAGTCACCCGAGAGGTGTTGCTGTTTCGAACTTAATCGGTCTGAGGACGCGAAAACGAGCTCTCACTGCGCCGCCTCTTACAACGAGCATCTCGGGTGCGCGCGCGCCTGGTCGATAGCCCCGCGCTCGTGGCCGCTGCAGTGACCAAATATTTTCAAAATTAACGTCTTCAGTGCCGGCGACACCTTTTTAGGTACCTGCTGGCCTTTAAATAAAAAGAAATTCAATCCTTTTTCAAAATTGGCTAGCGCAAAAATCGACAAGGACTGAGAAGGAACACTGATGTACAGGACAGGCGCTAGTGTTCATCAGTGTTCCTTCTTAGTCCTTGTCGATTTTCGCGCTAGCCAATTTTGAAGATTATGAACCAAGTAGCCCAACAACGTATACTATTAAAAATTCAATCCTGCCTGAATTTTATACACTTTCTGGGCAAGAAGTCGGAATTGCCCATCCTTGCCAAAGGGTCTCATTGGAGGGGCCATAACTATTAGTGCAACGACATTATGCAACATGTTTTTAATGATTGTGAAAGCTGATGTGGAGGAGAATAAGTGGACAAAGTTTAAGAAATTTAAAAAATGTTTTTTTTTTTTAATTGTAGTCAGAAGTTTTCATTGTTCGGTGTTTTCTTGAAGTTAGCCCGATCATATCTCTTTACTGAAAAGTTATATAAATACAAGATTTGTCAGTTTGGTAGATAAGCATGCGAAGAACGTAATGCAGAATTTTTGTCGCTCTGCTACAAGGATTTTTTGAAATAAAGACCTTCAAAGTAAAGAAAATTTTGCCGATTGGGCCATTTTTGAGGTTTTTTATAAAAACATCTACACTGCACATAAAAACTAAAAATACCTGAGCAGAAGCGAAAACATGCATATATTTAGGTAAATAAATTTCAGCTACCTAACTTTAATATATTTTGTGCAGTTCATAACGAAAGTTGGCCAAAACAGCAGAGCGGATGAGCGCTCCACTCCACCTCTTCGTCATTATTGATTTCCTGTGGTTAGAAAAAATTTTTGGCGGCAAAACAAATTGCGGATCTCTTCTTTCCACTCATCAGGCAATAATATATAAAATTTTCAAATAAATTTGAGAGGTCGACCAGCCATCGTTTGTTCGATCTTACGTGGAATCACCCAGAAGAAGCTGCCTCAGCGAAATGCGCGAACAGCATGACCGCTTCTGTAATTTCTTTGTTCACAGGTGAACTCGCTTTGTTGTACGTACCAGGTTGTCACCATACGTAGAGCAGATGCTAAGTATGAGCTCTTGAAAAAGAACAACGCTTTATCTTTACCAGGTGCTTGCTGAGTGACCTAGAAAATTGATGATTCTAAGTGGAATCACTGGGCCTGAAAGGGTTAAAGGGACACTAAAGTGCAAAACGATTATTCTCATATTAGTAAAGTTCTCTTTCACGATACCAAAAACACCACGCTTCCTGCGAGAAGACGCTTAGTAAGCGAGCAAACGCGCAAAAACAAAAATGTGGGTGGCGACGCCACCTTGAAGTTTCCGCACCATTCGCAGTGACGTCACATGCTTCGACGGCGCCTACTAGGGACTACGTAGCTCCTAATCGGTAAAAATGAAGTACATTGTCCTCTGAGGGGGCCATAGATTTAACACACCAAGTTTGGGGTAATTTAGTTGGTCCAATGGCGCCAAAATACGATAAGTACACTTGAAATCCGTGACGTCACTCGGGAAGATTTCGGCGCGAAATTTAAAAATGAAACTTTGAACTTGACTTTATCCTCTATTAATCAACCTGTGGCGGCGAAATTAACGACATTAGAGTTCTCAGAGAACAATTATCGATCTAAACCGATTCATTGTTTCTCTTTAGTGTCCCTTTAAAGGACCCCTTAACCAACCGGAGGTCGAAATGAAGTTGCGGTGTTGCAGTTGGGCACGAATCTTCAACAAACACGCAGCCGGAAGAATTTTTAGAAACAGTGCCGTAAAGGTGGAGCTGCGCGCGTTTGATGACCCAAGAGACCTCCGCACGCTTCGCTCTTTCCTTCGCTAACCTCCGTTCATCGTCTCGTCTCTCCTCCTGGCCAAGTGCTTCTCCTCACCGTGCGAGGAGGAAGAGCGCGCGTACGTGCATTCAGATACTTTGTGTGGATGACACGATGAGACGCGAACGTTGACGTCACGGCCAACACTGGGGATTACCGAAAGGCCCGGAGAGGAGATGGGATTGTGTTGTGGAACTTGTGGCGCACCCGCGGCTCGTACACCGCTGCCGCGTTTGACATTGTTCATCGTAACGGCACTATGAAACTCGAGGTACGCGTTTACTTGAAATGTTAAAAAAAATTATCTGAGCCGGTTGAGGGGCCCTTTAAACGATATGCATGGGACTGAAATCTTTCTTTATTATTAGTGACCGAATTTAGCACCTGCTACACAATTCTGGATCTTTGCAATAGAAAATATATTGTACGCTCCACAGAAAATCTTTAAACAGCAAAGGAAATGTCATGTTTCATACGGTTTTTTTTTATATAAAATGCTACCATTCCATATGCCACGATCACTGCATGAAATTCACCTGCGGCGATCCGGTTATTTCGCGACAAACGCAAGTGTACGACGCTCGGAATTCGAGAAAAGCCTAAGCGCATATTGAAATCATCGAAGGCTCCTGATTATTATGCGGCACAAATTCTTGCGGCACAGGAAAAATACCACTACGTGCCGGAGGCTGCAGATTAGTTTCTCGTATTGAATGCGAATAGCATTCTTCGGGAGCAGCCAAGCCAAGATTTCGTCCCTTATCGGGCAGCTTATTGTAAGCGCTCTGTTGCACATCAGCATGCGTCGTCATATATATCTGCCGATGCGCGTTTTTCGACCCCACCGCATGGCGCAGCTCACTGCGCACCACTGACATCACTGGGGCGTATGACAGACAGCGCACGACAACGTTAATCAGGAAATTTTGTGAGATCTATTGAAAGGACTGGGCATAGGCGACGGCTGTATAAAGCGTTGGAGGGAGATATACCGAAAAAATACAGTTTGCATAGAATGGGAAGGAATAAGTAGCGAAGTGAACAATGATATTAGCAAGGGGCTGAGACAGGGATGTTTTTTTGTCCCCGCTGTTATTCATGCTGTACATGGTGAGTATGGAAAAAACGCTAGAAGGTAGCAACATTGGTATTAATCTGGCACACAAGCAGGGCGGCGTGATGACTGAGCAGAAGCTTCCAGGTTTATTTTATGCTGACGATATTGTCTTATTTGCTGACAGTCGAGAGGATATACAGCAGCTGGCGGATATATGCGGAAGGGAAGGGGAAGCTCTAGGACTAGGATTTAGTGTAACAAAATGTGGATTGATGGTATTCAATGATCCCTGTGATCAGGCGGTGTCAATACAGGGTCAAGAAATACCGAGGGTGAGCGAATACAAGTACCTCGGAGTATGGATAAATGAGGGTGACAGGTATATGGAGGTACAGGAAAAAGCCTCAGCAGCAAAAGGAAAGAGGAATGCTGCAATAATGAAGCACAGAGCGTTGTGGGGATACAATAGGCACGAGGTGCTTCGAGGTCTGTGGAAAGGTGTAATGGTTCCGGGGATTACTTTTGGGAACTCAGTGGTGTGAATGAAGGCAGAGGTGCAATCGGGAATGGATGTAAATGAAAGGACGGTGGGACGCCTCGCGTTGGGTGCTCACGGGAAGACGACAAATGGGACTGTAAAGGGCGATATGAGAGGGGCAGGTTTTGAGGCGAGGGAGGCTCAGAGCGAAGTAAGGTTCGAAGAAAGGCTAAGG
The DNA here is from genome assembly GCF_013339695.2 of Rhipicephalus sanguineus. Lineage (NCBI taxonomy): Eukaryota > Metazoa > Arthropoda > Arachnida > Ixodida > Ixodidae > Rhipicephalus > Rhipicephalus sanguineus. Next base: position 99,573,141 of record NC_051186.1, read on the forward strand.
AATATGAAGGAGAGTAGATGGGCAGAGAAGGTGTTCCGTTATTTATATAGGAAGAGCGTGGACACACAGTGGAGAAAAAGAACTAGGACGTTCACTAGTAAATATACGGCTGGTAGTGTAAGCAGTATGTCAACAAAGAGCGTTAAGCGAAAAGTCATAGAGGCGGAGAGGATTTACTGGACGGCAGCTATGGAGAAAAAACCGGCTTTTGAGTAACTACCGAAAGGGCAAAAATGAAATAATAGAGGGAGGCATCTTACGATAATTCAAGGGGAAGCACTTTACTGTTTGAAGCGAGATCGGGTTGCCTTAGAACGGGTAGTTATAAAGCGAGATTCAGTAAAGAAGAAGAGGAACAATGCACATGCTGTGGGGAAGATAAGGAAACGGCGGATCATGTTATGGTTGAATGTGGAGATATGTAGACACGAGCCTACATGAAGCCTTGGGCTTTACGGACAACAATGGAAAGGTGAACACGGCCGCGATAGAGATAAGTAGGAGACGGTTACAGTATCGGTGGCAGAAAATTAGAGAGAAAGGACAAATATAGGCCTAAGTAGTGGGAAAAATAAGGACATTCTGCCGTAAAGGGCAGATAACTGGGCTGTGAATTTACGTGTCTTTTTTTTTCTGTAGGAAGATAGATTTGATGGAAGTAGAGGCATGAGGCCAACACGAAAAAAAAAAAGGAAAACGTTTTTTTTTTATTTATCGAGCCCGGCGGCACACTTGTCGCCGCCCTGTTATAAAGGGGACGCTGATAGAATCCATCCATTCCACCCTTGCTGGGGCATACGTTTGGACACTAGCCTGCATGAAGCTCTGGGTTTAGGGACATCACGCGAAACATGATCATGCCCGCAATAGAGATTTAGTAAAAAGTGATTGGATATGAATAATGGCGGGAGAGTTTGGAGGAAGGACAGAAAAATGCAGGAGCATGTGGATAATCGGGAAAATAGGGGCAAGCGAGCTTGGCGTATGCGTGCCTGAACTTTCTTTCTTTCTTTCTCTTTCTTTGTTTCTTTCTTTCCTCCTCTCTTTCTTTCTTTTCTCCCTTTCTTTCTCTTTTTCTTTCTCTCTCTCTTTCTTTCCATTTCTTTCTTTCTTTCTTCCTCTCTTTCTCTCTTTCCTTCTTACTTTCTTTCTTTCTCTTTCTTTCTTTCTCTGTTTCCTTCCTTCCTTCATTCCTTCCTTCCTTCCTTCCTTCCTTCCTTTCTTTCTTTCTCTCTTTCTTTCTCTCGTTCTTTCCTTTTCTTTCTTCCTTTCTTTCTTTCTTTCCTTCCTTCCTTCCTTCCTTCCTTCCTTCCTTCCTTCCTTCCTTCCTTCCTTTCTTTCTTTCTTTCTTTCTCACTTTCACTTTCCTTCCTTTTCTTTCTTTCTTCCTTCCTTTCTTCCCTTCTTTCTTTCTTTCTTTCTTTCTGATTGTGCAACGCTCCCTACTGTTTTCTTCCTCCATGCCAGGAATTGGTCCTTCGTCCACGTGCTTAGCAGCGTAACGCTTCCGTTGCCACAGGCAACAACGACGCTCATGCGTTCATATCCAGGCAACAATGAAGCATGGCAAAGTGAAATGCGAACCTTCATAAAAGACCAGATTGCCACGTCAGGAACAGCTGATGGCCGACAAGCCCACGATCGAGAGAGAGCATCAATTATCGGAAAAACCAGCATACACAAATACGCATGCGACCGGCGTACCTTCGAGGGCCGCATTTTTGTACGCTGGCCGATGCCAGGTATTGTGCGCACGACGCCGCTACCGAAATCTGTGAGTTGCAAAAGCTTCGCTTAAAAAACAAAGCAGCATGAAAATGAAGGTTACTCTACCGCAAAACGCAGAAAGTTAAGCTACGAATTTATTTTTGCACAAGAAAAATGGCATTAAATTGAGTTAGGCGAGTCATTAGGCAGAATTAAAAGTACTGCTTGGTGCCCCACAGGTCACCGCCTCGTTACGGAGGGGACTCTCATAGCATCCACTATCCACCCGCGGTGGATATTCACAATGCGGAGGACTTAAAGAAGGCAAATAAGCTCTCGCAGACAGCTGGAAACGCGTGTTCCCACTTGACCCAACACTGTCCCTTTTCCTAAGCATATATGTCCCTTTTCCTAAGCATATATTGGAGGCACTGCGCCGTGGTCCCTATAGGGCTGCAGAAATTAGGTGCCTTTTTCCCTTCCTCTAATCACACATTCATTCATATATTGGCGAACTGCAAACACCTCTGGCGTAGCCAGGGTAGGCGGCGGGGGTTTGGGGAAATAAACCTCCCCTCCCATCCCGAAATTTTTCAATTTTGCGTGGGTATACATATACACACACGCACACATAGGCGTGCGCAGGGTTCCCCATCAGGGGGGGGGCGAAGGTTCATCGCAACGCCCCCCCCCCCCTACTAAGTCAATGTATGGGCAGTGGCGTACCAACTCATTCGCGAGTGGGAGGGGCTGGCGTCGCTCACTATGTCCGCCGTATATATATATATATATATATATATATATATTATATATATTATATATATATATATATATATATATATATATATATATATATATATATATATATATATATATATATATATATATATATTTAATTTGAGGCGATATTTTATATTTATGCACAAAACAGAGTGTGCAGGCTGGGCCGCCCTATACCGCGACAATACAGTACAAGCAAATTTAACCTGATCTTCTGAGCATTCCATCAGCAAACTTCCCAGTCATAGTTTGGCGTTGTAGATACGATGAGTAAGAGAAAGAGAAAGATACGAAGAGGAAAAGCAGGGAGGTTAACCAAGCTTTGGCTCGGTTGGCTACCGTACACTTGGGCTGGGGGAAGGGGGAATAATAGAAAGGAAAGGGTAGAGAAGAAGAGTAAGAAAGAGATGGATGAACAGTTAGCTAGAATATACACGACACGAACTCGCGCTGTTCACAGGCGCTCGCGAAGACCGGTGGTCCTCAAGAAGCACAAGAGGGCTTTCGTGGCCTTGCGCATATGAAGAACCTGCTATGACTCTACTGCCTTAACTTCTCACTTATTAAACAAAATATGGGGCTGACAAAGCAAGGTACTTCTCAGAAGTCTTGAGGATAAGCCGAGTGCCAATTTCCTTACTGTTAGAGCCCTCTAATATAAAGTCTTTCTTAAGAAGAAGACCAAGTTCAGTCGATTAATACTTAAGCAAACCACATTGAGCTGGTTGTGTATATTTAAAGATTATAAATGTCTACGAATTTATATACTAGGTGTCGTTCCTTGCCCCCCTACTTTTCCCAGCTTGGGTGGGGGTGGACGGAAAAGCGATGAAGTGGCCCTTTACTCCTCCCCTCCGGTTCCTCCAAGTAAATATCCTATACGTAAACTGCGTAAGCTCAAGTTTTCCTTGAAAAAATGTGGGCGATTATAACGTTAAACTACGCCGCATTGTTTCTTTCCGTATAGGTCATTAGCTGTTAATGATTGGTGGAAATTTTCTGGGTCATGCTCACAGCACCTGCTCGTAAAACGACGCAACAAATGAAGCGTAAATGATCCGCCGCGTAATCACCACGCACGCATGACTGCGTAAAAAATAATAATAATGAACTATTTTCAATACGGCGTATTGTGTGTCATTGGTTCTTCGCTATTTGTCAAAAATTTTCAATGTGCCATAAAATCGCCTCCAATTGTTACGCGACTTCACAAGTCTGCGAAAACACGCGGCGTTAAAATGAAGTGTGCTGAACAACAACTCATTTTTTTTTTTCGGAAAAGCCAGACAGTGTCTCTTTCTGAACGTAATTTAAGAAAGCTGCCCGCCAATCACATTGGCAGCGGCTGCTTATAGCAGCGGGCGAGATTGATTCATATGTGTATAATAGATACTTTCAGTTGTAGTATAACGATGCTGAGCTGTTTTTTTCGCGTGTACAACTCTCTGTGAACTCATCGTTGCTGACAAAGAGGTAGAGAGAGAAATAAACATTATTAGGAACAGACAGAATCGTTTGCATGTAGGCAGCCTTCTTACAGCTTTCTTAGTACAGAAAACCGTGGATGCTGACCATCTCCCTGGTGAGGTAGATCAAGTAACGGGGCAGACTTGAAATCTGGGCTTCTTGATGTACTCGAGTCCACTGCCTTGTTACAAGCCGACACGATCGCCGCTGGCTACCATATGATAAGCCAAGTGAAGCAGGCTGATCGGAGACTAAAGTGGTAATTTATTTTAGCTGTCTTGGCCAGACACAACTAAAATACTGGACACTTCTGTATAGCCTGTCCGCTTTTTTTTTATGGCTTAAAACACTGACCAAAAAAGACAAGAAAGAAATCAACGCCGGGGCACCCCGTACAAATGGTTATGGTTAACCATCGCAGCCGAAAAGGATTAATCCCGACGGTTCATTAAATTCCTTCTCAAGTTTCGGTTACGTCTGTACAGAAACACTAATCGTTTTTGACCACCCGTGCGTTCCCTTCGAGATTTTTAGTGGCCCAGTGGTGAGTAGCGAAGCTTGCCCTATTTCTTGTGGCATATACTCGCTAGCAATTTTTTCGCACATAGGGGTAGAAGAATATTGGTTTCGCCTAGCCATATGTAGCTTCGCTCTAATATAAAAGGACAAGTTTTAACCATGGCCTCCGAGATCAGCCGGCGGCGCGCTGCCGGCTAATCTCGGAGGCCATGTTTTAACAGCGAAGCTGTTTAAGCCGGCCGTAAGATGTCGACCCTGCCACGACATTATCATCATTCAACGGGCATGCGCCAGAGAATTTCGGCAAATCCCACTACTCACCGCTACGGCGTGGCCTGTAATAACCCTGATGGATGAGAGAGCGAGTACAGAGAGAGAGAGAGAGAAACAAACGGGGAGACGTAAAGAAAGATATAAAGAAAGACAAAAATTCTTGCTGCGAGAAAATTGTTCACGAAGCGGAATTCGAAGCCGCGGACCCTCGATGCGAAGGCGTCCATACCACTAGGCTATCAGGCACGCTAGCAGAGCATAGCATAGCCTTGTATAGTATAGTGTAGCAAGGGGGTGCGAAAGGGAAGTTAACGTGAGGAGGGGAGACAGTAAAGCGTAGCGCACAAAGAATGAGAAAGAGAGAAGATCAACAAGAGAGGGAAAAAAAAGACAGAAAGAAAGAAAAAGAAAGCATCGCGTCGTCTAGCGACCAGATACCGCACCGCCTGGCAAAGCCGCGCATGCACAACAGCTAAGCCACGCCCACTGGCGGAGACATCGCGTGCTACCTCCGCTCTATTCGCCGCGAGATCGGGCTATAGGTGGCGGCACCGTCACCGCGTTTGTGTGGATAGGCTGTCGGCGGCGCGTATAGAAATGTACGCAGCGGCGCTTCGCCGTAGGCGGTTCGAGTCTATTGTCGGCGAATAAAGCGCGTTGATTGCAGCCTAATGGTGATGTATACGCCCTCCATTGCCAAAATAATGCATGCACGAAACCGGCCTAACGTTCCTATTACATGTGAGGGAAGGGCAATCTGCCAATCAATGGGACACTGGCCTTCGGTAACATTCCTGTATTGCACTGTGCTCGATGTTTTATCTTGCTTTATTTGCCCGCGTTTAAATTGTGTTTGGCTATACCACAATATAAATAGTGTTGTGCGATTGAGCCAATTAAGTATTTACTTCTTGCTCTAGCGGCTATAAAAAAGAGAGCCTGTATTTCTGCGTAATTAGATGAAGTAGAACTTTGTGCACTCTGCTTTTCTGTTTGCATGAACACGCTTACTGCTATCGAAATGCGTGGCTTCAGGTCTTTTTTACTGCTAAACGGCCTCTGGCAGACGCTAGTTCATGCTTTGCGGTATCACAAGGGTTTTCAAATCACCAACACTTCACGAGATGGTGTCGCTAAAATTCTGCATTCCCACTTCGACATTTAGTACCTTTTTTTTACTTAGGACGACGCCAAATGCACTATGTGATGTGCTTGCACGACAAAGTGGTACCCACATCGAAGTGATTTTGGCGAATGGAAGGTACGATGGTTAGACCTAGCGTCACACCAACCCGTGCATGCACTCGCTTATTAGAGTGCATACAAGTCTTGTAAGGAAGAAATGCTTATGTATATCGTGTAGGCATACGTACAAGCATTTGATACTGTCCTAGTACAACGCAATAAGCTGTAATCCGAGGACGTACATGACATACGCACACATGCGAACACGGTGTGGCTAGCAAGCGACGCAAGGAGCCATCCACATCAAGGGGTTTCGTCCGCTCGCCGCTAGGTGCCGACACTGCTCGATCTCGCGGCCATATTCGTGTCCAGAGAGTCTTGAGCAGTGCGTGCTCCCGAGGAGGAAGCCGCGCATCTCGACTTAGTGCAAACATCAAAATTTTTTATCTGAATGCCGAACCTCAAGCGTGGGAAGCATGCGATGTCCGAGATTTCAATGTATATGTGCTTTAAATAAAGTGTACATCATTTAGTACATGAATGGTGAAGGTTTGTTAATACCAGACTAATAAAGTTCACTTTTGAATAGTAACACTGATGTAATCTCATTACTTTTTGACAGCTGTAATATAGGCATTGTTCTAATTACTTTTAGAAGCAATTTTGCCATCACTGCTTATGATTATAGTTATCATGATGTGTGGCTCTAACCTTTGAAACGTGTGGCCGATAGGTCGCAGAAGATTAAGAAAAGAAGAACACGTTTATTTTTACTGAAAAGATGAAAAAATATTACAGTAAAAGATGTGGAGGTTAAATAAACTTGAACACGGGGTGTCACTGGAATCAATGTTTCGACGAGCGGTCTTGTCTTTTCTTCAAGGCAGCAAAAAATATATATATAAATAAAAGACGCGCAAAGATGTACAAAAGATAGCGCTACCATTTTCCTTCCTGAAGAACCACCTTTCAATTTGGCCGTTTCCTATTGTCGGCTTTGCCGCAGTGAACAAAAAAGTATGCGGTGAAGCGCGCACACTGTGTTGCGGCGGAGCATACTTAAGAGTGAGAAGGAGGGGGCGAGGCGTGGCACGGGTCCGCCCAGCACACGTCACGCATACTTCCGCCACGATTAACTGGTTTTTAAATACGGAGCATTTCTTAGCGAACTTCTGCCACTTTGAGCGTATCTATCTACAGTCGAAACCCGCAATAACGAAATCCCGAGGGAACGAAATTCTCACCGCAACGAAATAATTTCGGAGCACCGACGAACGCCCATAGGAGTCAATGCATTTCGTAACTCGCGACTACGAAAGATACTCATACCGCAGTCCCTCATTAACGAGATTTTTGAAACACGAGTGCGCAAATAATCTACTCTCGCAACATTAACTACATTCGAAAACTGCTGAAATGCATTCATGATACACTTAAATTGTGCAAAACTATCGCTACAGCGCACTTGAGAAGCAGCCGCCATCATTGTTTACAAAAAAACATAAAGCTGGCGACAATGATGATGATGGTGGCTTGCCGAAACACCTGCTCGGTATCGTGGACTACGTAGCCAAATCCACATTCCTCATGGAGTTTCGTTCGTTGGCTTGGCTCTGTGCTTGGCTTTGTCGGCTTTGCGCGCACATGGTCGCGTGTGTGGAGCCATTTGTGGAGCGTTTGCTTGATCGCTTGGTGCAACGTGAACTGTGGGTTTCGACTGCTTCGTCCGATTTCGCTGCCTGCGAAGATGCCGTTCATCACGCTGGAAGATAAGGCTGCAATCATCAGTGAGGTGGAAAAGGGCAGGAAAAAGATGGACATCGCGGAAGAAATCGTCGTTGCGCGCAGCTCGCTGTCCAAAATTCTGCGCTTATGCGCGCTGATCCAGCGGAGCTGGAAGAAGGTTCGCCTGTAGGCGCACTTGATGACGGTACTGGTGACAGCGCAGTGCCGCCGTCACTGACCAGTGCATGGGGCGAACTTTGTGCCATGGCAAACGAGATTCCCGATCGAGAGGCATGAAACTGCTGCATGTTAAGGCCCGCCAAAGCAAACTTACTGACTTTTGTAAATAAAATGTGTTTTTGTAAATTTTATGTCTTTTCTGCCGCATTCTCGCGCCAACGAAATTCCCGCAAGAGCGAAATTTTGTGCTTTCCCCGCCGATTTCGTTATTGCGGGTTTCAACTGTATTCATATAGCCGCCTACTATTCGGCGCTTTTGTGGCTGTTTCGTTAATTAACTGGATATATGCCGAAATTGGTATGGTTCACGATTTTGTGGGTTTCCATGAATTCTCGAGTATCCTTGACCTGCGCCCAGAAAATCGTGAACATAAAAGACAGCTGCGTCAGTACCCCTTCCATATATGACCCTTATAGATAAAGAGTCAGCTTTCCTATCGGGGGCTGATAATCATGGTTCCCTCTCGTCAACTGCATGGAATGTGTATCTGTCATCATCATCATCTGTATCTGTATCATCTGTATCAAATATATCTGTCATCAGGCCTCGCTCATTTTGTTGCTCATTTTTGTTGTTGTTGTTGATACGTGCTACGTGATATATTTACCGCGGCGTATGAACAATAAAACTCCGGTAGTTAGTGCATGTGCATCCTGTTTTTTTCTGTCCGCCTTCGTGAAGTGTGCGCTGTTTTTGCCTTATGCATGAACGGCCAACTATAGCTCGAGATGTGTTATGTTTAGGGGTGTGCGAATATATTCCCGTTTCGAATTCGAATAGATGAATACCTAATCGAATAATTCGATTCGACTTTCGAATGGCTAGTATTCGAAGTTTGAATGATTCGACAGGACGAATATCTAAAACGCAACGAAGGCCAATGGCGCAACTTGGTTAGGGTGGCGTGGCTAAAACTAACGCTATACCGTCGTTATACGGTAGGTCTTTCGTTATAAAACTTTCAGTGATATCCTGGTTCAAAACCCAGCGAATATTTATTTTAATTGAGATTATGTCATTTGCGTACGTAAAAAGATACATATGGAAAACTGTCAAGACCTTCACAACTTCGCTTCTGAAACGAAGGCGCGGACTTGTTCCGTTGTTCGGTCGCGCTTGCCGCCAGCGCCGTAAAAACCTCCAGACTTTGGTCCGCGAAACCCTTGGTGACTGGCTTCAGATGTGAAAATTTGTTCACGCTGTGCAGTCGCCACTGCCTCACCGCACCACCCGTTCAGAAACTCCCATCGTTCCGGCGCACTACTGTGACCGGGCGCGAGAGGGTGTTTGGACGTGGAGCACCCATGACGATGAAGCACAACATTACCGTCGTCAGATGAGCCGTATTGCACGACCATAGGTTTGTGTGTGTGTGTGGGGGGGGGGGGGGGGGGGAGGGATATAGCTAAGCTACCGTACCCCACTCTGTTAGCCGAGAGCTTGAAGCCAGGTCATGAGGAACAGCTTGTGTGTCTGCATGACAATTTTTAGTCTTTCGGTAGCAGTCACTCACGGCCTTATGTGCTCGAGGACGTGAGCAGATTCCCTTTCTTTGTTCTTTCTTTCAATTTTCAATGAAATCTCATGTATTCGATAATCGATTCGATATTTTTGGCCCCTGTTCGGCACTATTCGATTCGAGATGAAATTTCGCTATTCGCACACCCCTAGTTATGCCAGGAAGTAGACTTATACAGCAAGTAGTAACAAAGCAAGGAAAATGGATAACATAAAGTGCATTTTTACGTGCATGTGGTACGTGATTGAAAAAATCAGAAATATTATTCAAAATAAAGGAGATAAATGTATGTATATATATATATATTATATATATATATATATATATATATATATATATATATATATATATATATATATATATATATATATATATATACATACAAACCCTTGAACTCTGACTCCTTACCACAAACCCTCATCAAATCGATAAACTTTTTCTTTTCGTTAATATATAATTTCAATTCGCTATTGAGCGCTGTAACCTCGCTTATGATTTCAGAGTCACGATTGGCTGCTCTTTGCTCTTACGAAAATTCCAAGCCCGACATCCAGGAGACCATCCTGCGTTGGGCTGAGAGGGCCGCGAAGAACTACCGTGTGTGTAGCAACCCACTCACTCCCCCTTCTCTATCCTTTTGTTCCTTTCAAAAGGAAAAAGAAAGCTTTAGGGGCACGAGCACCGACTGACCCTCCTGTTTATCTTCTGAGCACTTCCTGTCCAGCACTTACTTCCGGTTTTCCGAATGTCCAGAAAATGTGCTTTAAAGAATATAACTGCTACGGAATCGATGGTTCTGACTCGTGTTAAAGGGACACGAGAGAGAAACGATGAATCGGTTTAGATCGATAAATCGTGCTCCGAGAACTCTAATGTCGTTAATTTCGGCATGCTAGGTATAATAATAGAGGAGCAAATGAAGTTCAAAGTTTCATTTTTAAATTTCGCGCCGGAATCTCCCCGCGTGACGTCACGAATTTCAAAGTGTACTTATCGTATTTTGGGGCCATTGGCTCAACAAAATGACCCCGAACTTGGTATGATAAGTCTACGGCCCCCTCAGAGGACAATGTACTTCATTTTTACCGATTAGGAACTATGTAGTCCCTAGTAAGCGCAGTCAAAACGTGTGACGTCATGGCGAATGGTGCGGAAACTTCAAGGTGGCGTCGCCACCCACATTTTGTTTTTGCGCGTTTTCTCGCTTAGTAAGCGTCTTTTCACAGCAAGGGTGGTGTTTTTGGTATGGTGAAAGAGTACTTTACTAATATGAGAAAAATCGTTTGGTTTTTAGTGTCCCTTTAAGAGTTATAGTGAATATGTATCATATCGCAATATACGTTCACTTAGGGTAAGGGTCAATTAACTGCCACGATAAATGATGAAAATTCATCGAAAGAGCAGACGGTTTTCTTGTCAGCAGCTGGAATTGCTGCGGCACCTGTCGGAGCCGATCTCAACCACGCGCTTCTTTCTACGTGGCCTCAGAGATCAGCTTCGGCAGCACAAGGATGCCGACGTGTGAGTGTCACTAGCAGACACCTATTTCGAGCACTAGGGTCGCCTATAGAAATTAAAAAAATTAAATTAATATAAAACTAAACTGTCGATTTATCCGACGCTTATTTTTCGGACACGCTTGAAAGTTCGGACTCTTTCGCAGCACCGCCACAAGCCCCATAGAGTCAATGTATAAGAAGGTCTGAAATTTCAGACGCTGAAAATATTCGGCGTCAGATTTTTCAGACAATCTGCTCAATTGCAGCTTCTGAACGGCATTAATTGAAGCCGCCACTTCTGCCGCGTCGATCATCCTGCCGGCTCGAACCAGCGATTTCGCCAGTCCATCCGTGTCCGACCACGGCGGATTCCGAAAGTTGGCTTTTTCGCAGTGCCAATGTGTTATTGGGTGTAGCTCAACAAGAATCCGAAGCGGCCACTGTCACGGCGCAGTGCGGCAATGCCTCCGCGAATAATCACCGGAAACGCACGGAGGCGTGATGACGGCAGGCGGCATCCGCGCCTTTACGAGTTAATCACTGAAAACCCTATTACGATAAGTATCTTCAACTAACTACTAGATAGGGCATGTCTAAAGCATACTGCAGGGCTTTTAATAGGCGGAAACACAAACGCGCTGCGCTGCCGTTCGTTGCTGCCTCTTTGTGCGAGACCAGTACATGCACTGCACTAACGCGATGCTTTCAGGAACGAGATCACTTTGCCATCGCCGCGGCCGTGTTCGGTCAGGAACTGACTGCGCACGACGAACACTCAAGGCAAACGCATGCGTACGGTGTAGCAAAAGGCCCCTTAGGCGCCCGTTCCTGCGTTGAGCGGCATCGCCATCGGTGACGTAACCGATAGACATGAAAAATTAACCGATAGACATGAAACAACAAAATGAGAAAAATATTCTGCAGATCCCACGCGTTGTGGGCATCGGTTTCATGCGAAGCAGTCAGCGAGTACTTCTATGCTGTATTTTATGGTTTTGAGCCAAACGTTACGTGGTGGATCGACGTGTTTTTGTAAGCGTAGTAGCTGTGTGCACATCGTGGGCTTACCAGGCACGTCGACAACACTGACGTTTAAAGGTTAACTTATGGTGCGACGTAACGTCAGCCCTCACGTTATAGTACACACGCCAGTATTATCGAAACTAAGTGCACAATTTATGGTGCAATCATGTGAATATCACACGTAACTTTCGTTAATGTATTCCTCCGGGGTCGAGCAATGCTTCAATATAGCTTGCTGGCTCCGCTTCAATATAGCTCCGCTTCAATATAGCTTGCTGGCTCCGCTTCAATATAGCTTGCTGGCTCCGCTTCAATATAGCTTGGCTCCGCTTTTATGGCAGTCGGCCAAAAGGCCGACTGCCATAAAAGCGGAGCCAACACTGGAACCGCAAACGTCAATCTGATATGACGCCTGTTATGATTCTGATATGTAGTGTTTATTGCTTTCTTTTAAGATTAGATAGCCAGCACCACAACCACAATTGACGTTGTACCCACTATTCTGCATAGACTGTTTTACCAAACCAGTTTATAGACCTAGCGTGGCTTTGTGGTAGATGTACCTGATTGCCACGCAGAATTCCTGGGTTCGATTCCTGCTGGGCTCCTAATTTTTAATATTTCGATTCGTCGGTTCCACGCTGACGATGCCGGTTTTTCTTAGCGCTCTCGCATTTAAATTAGCAATGTCTGTTCTCGCCGTTCCTGGGTCGATATAAACTGTCAATCACCTGTGGCGCATACCCGTACACCGCGGCCCGGGGTATAGGGGTATGTGCCACACGTGTCTGTAGGACAGGGTTTGACGACGTACGCGGCAGGACTTTCACGCTATTCACGTCATGACCCGGTAGTCATATTCGTACAAATCGTCTTACCCTCCCATGCCAATTTTATCATGAGAGCACCCAGACATAGATAGATAGATAGATAGATAGATAGATAGATAGATAGATAGATAGATAGATAGATAGATAGATAGATATAAACGCTCAAAGTGCCAAAGGTTCGCCAAGAAATGCTTCGCATTTAAAAATACCCAGGATCGAATGGGATTTGGACCCCGGCCCTCTGCGTTGCAGTCGAGTGTTCTACCAGAGAGCCACGCTGGTGCTTGAAACTCATTTGCGAAGAAGAGAGGTGTCATGTCGACCAAGAAATCGCGTTAACTTATGTGCTAAAGCGTGGCAGAAGAGTAAAATAACCAGTCATCACACAATGCCAATTGCGCAACGAGTGTGTGGGTTAATGCTTTCCCACTCTGCAAAGTGCTCAGTCATAATTCTTCATCGTCGTCAGCCACATGCAGCATTAACCAAGGTGCACATATTATCATACAGATGTGTAACGGGTACGTCGCTTATCCGCAGAAAGACGAATAATGGCGTAGTGGGTGCTGCCCTATTTCACAAAAATTATGATTTATGGCGTTATCGATACCTTGCTGACAGCCAAAACTTCAAACACAGTTTTCCTTGCCCCAATACGAAGCTGGCAGTATCCTAATCGTCGGTGAATTTTTTCATACTTGAAACGAGGAGTGTCGTGTCAGACCACATATAAGCGCCAACGTATAATGAAACGAAAGAAAACATAGGGGACGGTATACCTTTTGCTTTTCAGTTGATGTATGTAATTGTGAAATAAAGGGAAAATGAAGGCGAAAGAAGAAGTGAGCTCGCCACTGGTGGTGACCGAACCCACTCTACCTTTGCGATACGCTGCCGGTTATGAGATGGCGGCCGCCGTTCTTCCGCTCACTTTATTGGTTGTTTCTGGTAAACCGGATGGATGAATGGATGGATGCCATGAGCGTCTTCTTGATAACGGAGCGGTGACATGTGTGCCACCAGGCTCGAAAAAAAATAATAACTCTTCTTTTTTTTTAAGTTGGCCCAATGCCTTGTCCACTTTGATTAAATCGATCTTACTATAGAAAAAACATAAATTAACAGCCAAGTTCTCTGCCCTTACGGCAGAATGTCCCTATTTTTCCCACTATATTTTGCTCCTTTCTCTCTAATGTTCTGCCACCAATACTCTAACCGTCTCTTACTCATTTCAATCGCGGATGTGTTCAACTTTCCATTGTTGTCCCTAAAACACAAAATTTCATGTAGGCTCGTGCCCAAACGTGCACCTGTGTGTATATGCAATCAGAACATGCTCGTTCGTTTCGTTGTCTTCGCCACAGCATGTCGCGGGAGTGCTAGCCAGCGGCCCTAGTGGCCATGACGGCGAGTGCGGATCCTCAGCATTGGTTTTTGCCGGATTGCGTAGCAGGCGAACTTTGCCCCGTCATTGGAGTTTTCGAGATGCGAGCGCCGCAAGAGCACACAGCCCAGCGAGTAGAAGCAGTAAAATCGGTCCCGGAACTGCATTTTTTTTTTTTTTGTGGGGATCACCCGTATTTACAACTGCCCAGGAGGTATTATGGCGGCACTCAGGTGGCCTTCGTTGGAAAGTTGCTAGAACAGAGATGCTTGAGCGCGTCCATGTGTTCTGCGGGCGTCTCATTTTCTTGGTAGCCCTGGCGGCCGATGCCGGCGATACTGAGGCGTCAAATAAAACGTACTCCGCGCGCTCTGGGTGACGGGTGCCAAAAGGTAACTGACCAGTAAACCATCGCGTTCTACCGAAAGGCACCGAAAATTCCGGAGTCGGGACCCTCACTATGATGTGAGCAACCAGAGCAAGAATCGATCGCGGGTCAAGTTCCTTTGTTCTTTCTTTCTTTTTGTCATACGCAACAGCGTGAAAGCAACAGCCAACGCAGAGATATTTCCTCCAGTCTCTCTGTTGTCCCCGTCTTGTGCAGCTGTTTTCCAGGAAGGCCGCTAAGGGCCTTTCGATGCGGTGGAGTGTGCATATGACCCGATCGAACTCACTAAGCTCGGTGGCACGCTTGCGTGACAGTCACCCTGCTTCCCGTTTCCTCGCGTCATTTTGACCGCTTGCGGCTCTCTTTTCTTCTCACTTTTTTCCATTTGTTTTGAGAAAGCAACAAACAGAAGACACGTACCAAGCAGGAAGATACCAAGAACTCCACGTAATCCAGGGATAAGCTGCGCGCCCAGGGATAATACGCTTCCGGGGCTAAGCAGCTGCCCGATCCAGCTCTGTCTCTTCTCGTTTAGCGGCGTCATCCTGCACAAGCGAATCCGTTTCGGCGTGACCTCAGCGTGCAGTTCTTTATTCTAGACTCATTGAGCGTTGCTATGGGGCGTCGCTAGGGAAGAAAGCACCACGTCATCACCGCCATGATCATCAGCTATCAATTTAAGGCATTAGTCTACGAAACAAATAATCATTTAGTAAAATTATTGTTGGTTCTGTCCCGAGAACCTGTTGCGCAACAAAACTGTCGATTGCAGAATGTAGATTTAGGGTAGTGTTGCCTTCACAGTGAGTAAATGAGAACACGTGCAGGAGCACTTAGTTTTGGTCTAGTTGCTGAAAAAATGATCACTTGCCGTGCTGCGTTGTTGATCACTATGCTGCGGGTTAGATTCACTGGTCGCATTTCTAAGGGAGAGAAATGCGAGAGATTCTTCTTTTTAGACGCACGTTAAGGTGTTCAAAAGTGAATCCGGATACACTCCCACCCTCCCCCTCACCCACCCCGTCTGTGGCTTAGGGCCCTCATTAGAGCTCACTTACTGCGCAGGTGCTGGACACTAAACGCCGCAATTTATCTTAATTTATTGTTACCGATAGCTCGCGCGAGCGCTATTTTCCGCGTGAGGCTCTACTTCGCCTCATAAACTATGTGGTGTGCGGCAAAACCTACTTGCCGCAAAAGTCGTTTCAAAGCATGAGCGAAGGGGTTTTCAACGAACGTCTGAAGCCTCGTTGTTGTAAAGGAAAAAAAAAAAACAGGGAAAAAACACGGAAGGGTTAGCGGCCGAAAACGTGTCCCAAACCAGTTTTCGTTTCCGACTTGGCAGGCGCTGCAGATGATTGTAATGACCGGTGGACAAACAAACAAGAGAATAAAAAAGAAATACGGTGCACGCAGAGGCACATTCCGAACTCGGAGCCATGGTCATCATGGATCAATATCAAGTTTTAGTTCACGAAATAGGTCATCATTCAGCAAAATTATGGTCGGAAGAGAGTGCGACAACGACGCTGTTTTCGTCCCATCTTCGTCGTGTGTTCCGTCAGAATCTTGTGCTGTTCGCCTCTCCTTTCTCAACCGCGAGTAAACTAGCCCCACCTAGAGTTACTGTATATGCTACCTTTGGGTAGCAGAGTTGCGCATAGGTCTGGCTAGCAACCATAGCTATGTCGCGAAGACTCACTCCGTTTTTGCAGGCGACATGCCTACCGGGTCACCGGTCGACATGTTCGGCGTGTCGGAGACCGGTGATTTAGTTTAATGTGAATGACCAGTGTCAATCCAGTTCGCTGCAGCGGCTACATCGAGAAATACAAAACTTGGCCCCAGCGTCATCTTCTCCGCAACGCATGGTTGCTAGCGGCGTTTGGAAGACAGATGCGCAACTCTGCTACCTAAAGGTAGCATATGCAATAACTCTAGCCCCACCCTCAAACCTAGCCTAGTTTCATCCATTTACAGCAATGCTCTAACTTTAGCCGGCAAAGGCAAATCGTACAAAAGGGTCACTCAATTGTGCGTCACCAAGACCAGCCACGGAGCGGAGCAGCCGCGGAAACGTCACGATAACTTGCGCGAGCACGTGACGAAAAAGCTCATACCGTGATTGTGACGTAAGGGTGCAGTAAGAACCGAAAGTAGCTTTTAAAAACATGTCGTAATTTTCAAGGCTCACTCGCGCTTATCAGTCAGTGCATTTTCCCGGCTCAATTGCTACATGAGCGAGATATCTAAGGACGTTAACTTGAACAGAAAATCAATGCGCTCGACAAGCTTGTATGAAGAAAGGAAAAGTAAGTAGACAAGAAAGGTGCAGGGATTGTAATAACAAAAAGAAAAAAAAACAGTTTACGTGTCTATTGGTCACCGCTACGTTTCAATAAATGGAGATGTAATAATGAAGTAATAATGACAATCATCATGGTCATCATCAATTCCTTGACCGCAGCAGCGCTCACTGTTGGCAGTCGTAAGCGCTCGTGATGCAACCAGCCGGACCACTCATACACTCTAAGAAAAAAATAAAGTGTCCTCTGACTCTCTTTTTATACATGTAAAAGTCATATGGGTAGCACTCCCTTTAGAGAGGCAAGTTGATTCTCTTTAGGAGAGTCGTGCATTGACTCTCTTTCGGAAAGTCGTGCGTTCCACGACTCTCCTAAAGAGGGTCAACGTGCCTCTCTAAAGGGAGTGGTACACATGTGACTCTCACATGTATAAAAAGAGAGTCACAGTTCTCAGAGTGTATCTGGCGCTGGCATCCGTATGCATATTTTGTTTACTGTTTAGCAGCACATTTTATTCAAGCGAAACTTGTTATGACTACCAGATTGCGGTGGTGCACTTCCCGCGCGAAACGCCAGGAGCCGGAGAGCGTATACAGAGAGCGGAGAGGGTGCATCTCTATTTTCTCTCTTCCTGCGCGCGCGCTTATGATGCGCAGGAAGGAAATATAGTTGGCGTACGCACCAAATTATATGCCTGGCGTAACGGATGGCTAGCGCATCGAGCCGATACGTTGGAGGACAGGGATTTGATCCGCACCTAGGTCGAACGCTACGATGGAGGACAGAGATTGCCACTCAGGTCGAGATTTACTATTTAAGCGTGACCTGTTCGGCAAGACGGCTGCCGCACCAGCCATGATCAGGAAAACCCGCGGAAGTTCACGAGGAAACATCCGGTATAAAAGTTGAATGAGCTAGCGGGGAACCTGCGTCACTTCTGTCGCCCGCAGGCATGATATTCATTGATCAAATCTCAATGTTATGGCATATTTTCCCGCGGCGCGCAGGAAATAAACAAAACACTAGAACAAGAAACGGCGGAATACGTTATTACAACATCAAAGAGAGGAGTTGGAGATCCAAGGAACGAAATGTGGTCTTGCAACTTTTATTACTTTGTGAGCAGCACTTGGAAGCTCGCATATCTCAACTGTAACGCCGACGAATAACAATGAGAACGCTCACTGAATGTATAAATGCGATATATTCCAATCTGGCGCAGTAGCTCCTTTTGTATAGAGTTGAAAATGCTGTAAAATATGCGAGTTCAATTCCCTGTTTCACTGAAAATAAAACATGCGCAATTTGTACAAGCAATTCCTTCTTGTTTTTTTTTTTCTTTTCTGACAGGTGCTGAAAAACGGCGAGGAGTGACGGTATACCGTTGCACGACACATCGCACTGACATATTCCCGAGTCCACAAGCCCCAAGGCCGCGGCTACGGGCTTATTGCTTGTCTATAAGCAGCCGCGGTGCTACAGTGGTTACGGTGCTCGGCTGCTGGCCCGAAGGTCGCGGCTTCAATCTCGGCCGCGGCGATCGCATTTCGGTGGAAGCGAAATGCTAGAGGTCTGTATACTTAGATTTAGGTGCCCGTCAAAGGGGCCCTAAAGAGAAAAACGATATTTTTCGTAGTAGTAAATTACTCTTTTACAATTCCAAAACCAGTACGCTTGCCGTGAGATGTCGCTCGGTAAGCGAGAAAACGCGCAAAAAGAAAACGCGTGTGGCAGCGCCACATTGATCCCTCACCAAACGTCGTCCCATCATATATTTTTGACGTCATCTGCTAGGTCGTACGTAGTTCCTAGCCAGTAAAAAAATGAAGTGTATTGTCCTCTGAGGGGGCCATGGGCTTTACATACCAAGTGTCAGGAGAGAGAGAGAGGCGAAGAGGAAAGGCAGGGAGGTTAACCAAGCTTTGGCTCGGTTGGCTACCCTACACTTGGGGTGGGGGAGAGGGGGAACGATAGAAAGGAAAGTGTAGAGAAGAAGAGTAATAAAGAGATGGATGAACAGTTGGCTTGAATATACACGACACGAACTCGCGCTGTTAGTTCACAGGCGCTCGTGAAGTCCGGTGGTCCTCAAGAAGCACAAGAGGACTTTCGTGGCCTTGCGCATATGCAAGACCGTAGGCCAAGGTCCCAAGATCTTCTTTTCTGTCAGCGGTCTTGAATCCAGGTGACGGAGCTTGACTTCCAAACTACGTCGTTGAGTCTGGTATGATGGGCAGTGGCATAGAATGTGTTCAAGTGTCTCCTCGCAGGTGCAAATGTTGCATGCCGCACTGCTGGCCATTCCAATGAGAGATGAATACGCATTCGTAAATGCCGCGCCCAACCACATGCGACACAGCAAAGTTGCATCGCGTCGTGAGAGCCCGGATCGCAAACGAAGTTGCAAATTTGGGTCAATCGAATACAGGCGCGCGTTAGAAAAACCCTGCGTATTCCAGTGTAGAAGCGTCATACGGCGTGCAAGTGATTGTGGTCGCCAAGCGGCGTCTGTTCTCAAGAGTGGTATGGGTGCAGATCTTGGTCATGAGCCGATCGTGCAGCTTCATCCGCGCGGTCATTGCCGACAATTCCGCAATGACTCGGCAACCACTGAAATATAATATCATGTCCTTCCTCGAGCGCTTGGTGGTAGTAGTGCATTATCTCGTACACTGATTGTTCGTGTAATCCGTGCCGTAAAGCAAACCGTAGTGTTTGTAAGGCGGACCTGGATTCGCAAAAGATGGTCCATCGATTAGGTGGCTGATGAAGAATGTACTTGAAGTGCTGCGAGTTCTGCTGCTCTCGACGTCGTGATGTGGGAAAACTTGAACTGTAACAGTGCGGTTACGAGATGGAACAACCACCGCTACGGTAGAGTTGTTGTAATTAGTGAAACCATCAGTGTAAACATGTATGCGGTCAAAGTAGGTTTCGTCCAACAGATGCAAAGACAACTGCGCTTCAGGGCTAGCGGTGACATGCGTGCCTTCTTAATGATTCCAGGAACCGATAAGCACACGTCAGGTTGATGGAGACTTAACAACGCAGATGTCGGGCGCATCGCAGGTTTGAAGCCAGGCGGTAATATGTCGTGGTGTTTCGTCACAATACCGCAGAACGAAGCACGGGGCCTCCGCGCTGGCAAACACGCTCAATGATGTGATGGTAGCTGTGATGTTCTACAGGCGACGCACTGCCGCTCCCGGCAAATAGGCGTGCCGCCGCTCCGGGACTCGCAAGCACCGGCTTCCGGTCACTCAGCCGCGCGGCCAGAGCGACTAGGCAGATTGGGTTACGTTTTCCCTTCACGAGGGACGCCGCGCACGGACCGCGCCTTCGCGAGCAGGCGCCGTTTTTTGGCAATAAAGCAGTTCGTACCCAGCAGCCGAGCGGTGTGGTTCTTCCCAAGGAAAACCCCACAACCCCGCAACGTAACAGTAGCCGTGATAAATGCCGAATGTACGCTCTCAGGATCTCAAAATGATGTGAGTGGTCACCGGCTGTTCTTGTGCGATAGCGATAGTTGAAACTGTCGATGCGCATCTTGGAAGGCCAAGACATGTCCGAAGTGCTTGGGTTTGCACACACTGTAGTGCACGGATGTTAGTCTTGCACGTGTTGGACAGGGCAGGAAGGCTGTACCGTAGAAATCCGAGAAAGAGTGCTGTATAAAGCTGCAGTATTGAGTGCACGGATGGTCCCCATGATTTTCCGGCAACGAACTTAAATACATTCTCAATGCATATGAGTTCTCTCTTCAGATATGCGACATGCGGACTCCAGGTTAGGTCGCGACCCACGATGACACCTAGGAATGTATTGCTGCTCTTATAAGCAATTGATTGGCCGTCGATGCACACTGGGTGGAAAGACATCGGTTTGCGTGTAAACGCCACTGCTGCGCATTTTTTTGTAGCGATAGTCAAACCTTGCTGGCGAAGGTATACGGATGTCAATGTTGCCGCCTTCTGTATTCTCGCGCGCACTTGAGCTCGTGTCACGCTAGACGCCCAGATGCAGATATCATAAGCGCAGAGAGATATATTAGCCCTCTGTGGCAGCGTTTCGGTGAGCCCCACCAGAACTAGGTTGAAAAGAGTCGAGCTCAGCACGCCACCTTGTGGCACCCCACGACTTGTGAAATGCTTATTCGTAGGCCCATCTTCTGTTAGGACGAACATGAATCTCTTTGTGAGGTAGCTCCTTAGCCATCGAAAGACGTGACCTCGAAGCTCTGCTGCTTCGAGAGCATTGAGAACGGCTTTGTGGGTCACGTTGTCATAGCCCCCTTTCACATCAATGAACAGCGCTATCGACAGCCGCTTCTTAGCTTTCTGCTGCTGAACGGAGGTCACCAAGTCAATGACGCTATCGATTGACGACCGACCTCGTCGAAAGCCAGCCATAGCATCAGGAGAGATGTTGTCTTGTTCTATAGGTACTATTCCATGCGTGCAAGCAGCATCCTCTCCATGACCTTGCCGACGCAGCTTGCTAGTGCGATGGGCCGGTATGATGCCAAATCCAATGGAGACTTTCCGGGCTTCAACAGAGGCACCAGGCGGCTGCACTTCCACTCGTCGGGGACTGCGCCATCATGCCGGGATTGATTGAAAATGTCCAGGAGACAGCGTTGTGCCTTCGGACCCAGGTGACGTAAGGCGGCATAGGTCACTCCACCTGGACCTGGGGACGACGAGTACCTGCACGTGTCCTGTGCTGCATGAAGTTCTTCCATAGAGAATGGAACCTCCATTTGTTGATCTCGTGCAACCGGAACGTCATGTGGCAACAGGTCGGTCGGTATAGAGATGTCGCCAGCGATCTTGGCATAAAATTCACCAGAAACCTCAAGCTGTGAGCGACGTTGATGTAGGGCCAGCGTAGCGGATGGGTGACGCTGTTGCGGATGTGAGTGAATGCCTTGAAGAGTCCTCCATACGGGGGACAAAGGCTTGCGGGGATCTGGCGAGTCACAGAAGCTCTTCCATCGTTGTTCCTGAAGTTTGTGCATTCGACGCTGGATTTTCTTCTGAATGCGTCTGGATTATCTGAGGTCATGGATGGAATTCGTACGTCTATATCATCTTTCGGCACGCCGGCGGATAGCTCGAAGTTGCTCCAACTCTTGGTCGATTGCTGCACATCTCGATGCTTTCAAACACATCTTCGTAGAAGTCTCCATCGCATTACGAATTACTTCTTCAATTGATTCCGGCGCTTCGTGCATGCACTTGTCCTCCACCGACGTCTGATACGCTTCCCAGTCAATAGGTCTTCAGTGTCCAGGAGAAGGAGAACCGTCCAGACCTCTTACTGTCACGTACGTGCGAATATGGTCACTGCCGTGAGTTTCAATATCCGTGAACAATTGAACTTTCGTGACAATACTATGTGACACTAAGGTCAAGTCCAGGCAGCTACTGTAAGCTACTCCTCGGAGATAAGTCGGGCTGCCGTCGTTCAGCACCTGAAGTTCGTGCTCTGATGCAAGATCAACAAGGCTCGTGCCTCTTCGATTTGTCCTGACGCTTCCCCACAGTGCATGAGTGACGTTAAAGTCGCCCATCAATATCCAAGGTGCTGAAGTCGCTGCAAATAATCATTTAGTATCTGCTGACAAAGTCGACGCGACGGGGGTATATATGCGCCTATCAGTGTAAACGACAACTTCTTCTTTTTGACATGTAGACACACGTTGTGATTTCCATCGTTAGGCTCAACTCTTTGGCGAACATACGTGAGCTCTTTACAGGTATACACAGCAACTTGCCTTCGCTCAATGCATGATGAAGAAACAAATAATTCATATAGCCCGACAGTCAAGCTATTTTTGAAAAATGCTGTTCACAAATGACGATGATGGGGAACTTGTTCTCAAAAACGAACTGTCTAAATTCAGACATTCTTGACTGCAGACCTCTGGCGTTCCACTGAATTATGGAGGCGCGCTTGACTTGTTCTCGGAAAGGCAGATGTGTTGTATGGGGTGCCATATTGTTACTGCAGGTCGGCAAGTACTGGTTCGAGTGTGTCCAAGACTTGCAGCGCGCATTTAGCGGCAGGTATCTGCAGACTAGCCAGGAGGGTGCGGATAACACTCATCAGCGACCTCAGAACAGAAAAGTGTCAGGAAATTTCGTCTAGCTAATGTCGCCAAAATACGAAAAATGCGCTTTAAAATCCGCGACGACATTTAAAGATGAAACTTTCACCGTAATTTTCTCGTCTATTATTAAACCTATGAAGATGAAATTAACGACATTGGAGCGCTCAGACTACAATTTATCAGTATAAACCGATTCATGGTTTCACTTTAGTGTGCACGTTAAAGAACCCCAGGTAGTCGAAATTTCCGGCGCCCTCCGCTACGGCCTGCGTCATAATCATATCGTGGTTTTGGGACGTAAAAACCCGAGAAATTATTATCTACGTCATCGACCGCCATGGTCTCACGGGTTTGAGCCTTATAGCGTACGTGAGAATCGACATATATTCGAGCGAGGTGTGCCTTATCAGGTGGCTTATCGAACACATTAGCCAAGGCGAGCCAAGTAGGCCCTCGCATATAGAAAACCTTGGCGCAACGCAGACGTTCTTGAAGGTTCGACAGATATAACCAACAAAAATATAACGAGAACGTATTCGACGGGAACGAATGCATAGCGGTAACCGTAATGCAACTTCTATGCAACTTTTGCAATGGCTTCGCATATACACACAGCGTGCTAAGTGTATCGCCACGTGTGATGAGGGCTGAGGCCGTTGGCGTTCTCGATGTCGACCTCGACGCGCGGCCGGGTTCAATGCCAACAGCGTGCAATGACGGCCGCGCTCAGATTTTGCGACGCGATATGCAAAATCCGCGAGTTGAGTGCACGCCGAACAGCCGGCCGTCACGCAGCATCAGGTGCCAGCGCGGAGAAAAAGTCTTGTTTATTATTTGCGTTTCTCTTTTCAAATCGCCTTTTTATGCTTCCGTTCTTATTCTTGTTCACCCATCAGCTGTGGCTCACACGAACTGCGGGGGATCGACCAAGAACTGAGTGGAAATTTGATAAATTTAGATAAAACTTCAGACTATAAGGTTGAGAATTCGTGAACACGGGGTGTCGCTGATGACGACGTTTCGGCAAGCGGACGTGTTTTTTCTTCAAGGCTGCAACAGTTGCATCCTTGAAGTCCGCTTGTCGAAACGTCGGCTCCATCTTCCACCTTCCCCCGAACTCAGTCTGCCTTTTTTGAAACTTAAGTGCAAAACTTAGAGCAAAAATTTTACGAAATTATAGAGGAAATTTTGGTGCACGGTACACAAGGAAATAGGTAACCGATCGATAGGTAGCCGATCGGATTCACTAAGATGATTCCACACAGCCAAGCAAACTTTGGCAATGCAGGACCCAGAAATGGAGGATCCAAAAGACAAGATGGCCGTCGTTCTTAGTGGCTCAATCCTCTCGATTATTCCGATGTTCAGGACTCATAAAGGCTGATAGATTCGGAAGGCCAGGAATAAATCAAGACTCTAGCAACATTGTAATTACTCATATCTAAACCAGGGGTCGGCAACCTGAAGCCCGCGGAGCAATATTGTACGGTCCCCGGCACGACGCCAAAGCCACCCTCCTCCCCTTGTCACTTCCAATCCGAAGGCCGACATGGCAGTTTTGACTTCAAATGGTGTTCGATAGGAACAAAGAAAGATCGATTCCTGTTGATATTGACCCCCACATCTTCACACTTAGCCAGATAACGTCCTCACTTCCTTTCTTTGCACAGGTCGAAAAAAAAAGGGGGAAGAACGATTCTTCATGGAAATACTAGATCAGGCAAGGACCTTCATCCAAGGAAAAGCGAAACTCATGACCGGCATGCTGGCAGACTTTAAGGCTTTTCAGCTGAAACCCAACCTTTTCCAACAGCAGGATCTTTGTCCCTTCCCTTGCTGCAAAAGCTTTGTGGGGATACGAGCACACCGCTTCTCATATAAAAACTCTGTCAAATGTTACGGGATTTAAAGAGGGAGTTCGAAGATAGGTTCTCCGATTTTCAAAAACATTCCAGTAACATCCGATTCTTTCAGAATCCTTTTAAGGCGGTAATATGTAACGGTTGGGACCGGCTGATCTGCAGACAGACGATGAGCTCAAAGACGCATTTGACACTGTGAAGTTTTGCGCTGACCTCACAGACTTAAACTTTTCGAGTTTGAGGAAACTATAGCAGCAGCCATGACAACAATGTTCTGTAGTATACATAGGCCCGCGAACGGACTTTGTCGTAAATGAAGTTCATCAAATCAAACTTGCGTTCGCGACTAACCGATGAACATCTGCACGAACTTCTGCGTCTTTCGGGGAACAACCTTGGAGTAGTGAAATTTGCGAGTTGGCTAAGGATCTTCAGCACCAAAGGTCGCGTTGACAGTTTTTTCTGTTGCTTGTAAGCAATGTTTATAAATTGCAACCTTCTGACACGCGCGCTGAAAATAAACATGATTTCTGTTCCAGTTTTGGACATTATTGTCGATTAGAGGAATTTTTGCTCTTTTCCTGCAACCCCCCTCCCCCACTTCGTTTTGCCGTGCGGCCCCTGCAATTACGGCTTCATGCAACTCGGCCCTCCGTCTCAAAAGGTTCAGCCGAACTCTGATCTAAACGAATGGCGACAACTCTTTTTCCTTTGTCGTAGTATCTGCTCTACACGGGAATGGTCAGTTATGTTTACAAAATTAAACTATTCTATGCATAGAGCTGCAGAGAGCTGCATAGAGCGTAGGGCCCCTTTGTGTTCATTTTATAACATGGACGAATCAATTGAAGATATTTTTATCCTGCAATCGCGTCGTGTTATACACAGGAAAAACGCACCCAGAGAAGCATTTATTCGAATTGGATTGGATTTCACTACTCAGTTATTCTGTCCTCGGGAGCCTCCTCATTTGGCCATTGTCACAGGGATGTCTGCTCCGCTGTTGAAAATATTTAATTGAATGGGTGTGACTTTAACTCGAAATTCATAAATCACGATTTTTAATTCCTTATTCTAAAATTTGTCAACAGCCATACAATTCATACATCCATTTTTGTATAATTTATTCGTTTCCTGGCCTATACCCCAGGGTGTGTCTGAGCCAGTGATCTAGGTCATCGTTATTAAGCTTTATCTGCCGGGTATCAGCGTTTCTTTTTTCTCTTTTTGCTTAACAGCTGATGTTATGTAACGATATGAGCGTGCGTTGTTCCTATCTAGAAGTTATTCTTTCTGTTAACGCGTAAAAAGGTCATTGTAATAACGAACGCCCCGGTAAACCCTGCAGCATGACCATGGATACCGCAAGTGTTGTCAATGTCGGACTACTTTTGCGTGCGGCAGCGGTAAAAAAAAAGCGAAGTTGTTTACGTTTCGCATGATTGTTTCAAGGCCGCACGAATGGTGGCGATTATTCGTAACTGTCCTTTAACCACATAATTTCCCCGCTCGCGAACATTACGATACCGATCAAGGAACATTATTTTTGGAAAGGTCTCATTTTGTATCGTTCCGCCGGATCAGCACGGCAAAGTGGCGAACGAGAGAGATTACGGAATGAGGTAAAGTGAGATTAATTAGAGATTATCTCCGGTCGGTTATAGCCTGAAGTGAAAAGGGAGATAAACAAATGTTAATAGGCGTGTGCACAGTGGGAGGGGTGCAGGTGGGCTTTGGAAGGCCAAACTTCGTTCCCCGTATTGCTTTATAGACCATTATTCCAATTTATAGTCCAATAGACCATTATTCTCATTAATTCATTGCTGCAATGGCGGTCGCATACTCATCGTGTCACCAGGAGCCTGCATGCAGTCAGTCAGAATGAGCTTAGTATTGCGAGAGCGCTACTTCGTTCATTTTGCGGCCCCGGCGCAGTGGCGGATCCAGGGGGGGGGGGGCGATTGGGCGATCGCCCCCCCCCCCCCAAAGCTATAAGCCAACCCACCCCCCCCCCCCCGCTTTTCACCTCACCGAAGGCCATTTTTCAGAACGTAGAATTTTTTCAGGTGGTCGCTGTGTCCATCCCAATCCGAGACTAGGGAAGCACCCCTCACACAGCCCAGCGCTTTTGTTAAGAGCGAAACAGGCTTTCTAGAAAAGATTTCTTCTGCGTCCTGCATCTTTCAAATAGGCACCGACGAGCACAAGCCTCAACTATTTTGCTACTAAAGCAACTGCTGCCTTTATGGAAGCGAGCTAAAGTTTCCTCCCCACTCCCAGGGCCATCAGCTCTTCAGCAAAGCGAGGGGTCTTCAAATTCTCCCATCTTTTTCTCAGAGACAGGAGTCTGTTCTGTGTCATTCAAACTGGCATCTTTCGTCCCACCACGGCCGGGCTAGACTGCACGTGCGCGCTTGAGCGCGCACGTGCAGTCTAGCCCGGCCGTGGTCCCACAAAGCGTGCAGAACAAGTTACCTTTTAGTCAACCTTCAGCGGCTGGTCCAAAAAAAAAAAAAGAATGAAGGCAGGCAGTGGTGCTGTGAATTATATTCGCCGAAGTACCGAGCAAGCCTCCGAGAGCACGTGCGCGGGGTATAATCGAGCGCGACTCCGAAAGCTCCGTTTGACCGTCCTTAGGCTGCGGAGATAGAAAGGGCATTTTCTGGCAACACGACCGGCCAGAAAAAAAGGCAATGGGGAGGAGGGGGCGGGGTAACAAAGGGAGGCTTACTCCGAAACTACGTTCAAGGAATACTAGAGCTCGCCGTTGTGGGAATACTCATTTATCGAGCAGGTGGCCTGCCCTTCCCTCTTTCACCCTCCTCTTACCAACAACACTGATACGTGTTCCCCAATGTTTAGCGGAAATATGCGAAATTTTAGATAATGAAATGGCACTGAGCAATGCAACTGAGAACAAAAATAATGAGCATTTGGTTACTAACGTGAAGTTTTAAAGTTGGGCAACGCCCCCCCCCCCCCCCCCCCCCCCCCCCCCCCAACAACCAACCGCCCTCCCCAAAGCAAGCGCCTGGATTCGCCCCTGCCCCGGCGTTAGAGTGTTCTTGAATTTACCGGCGTCAACGAGAAGTATCAGCGGAATACAAAATTCAGTGACAGAATTACAGGAAAAAACACTTTTTTCAACGCATCTTCACCTAGAAAAGCAGTGTATCAGTGTACGAAGAGATGACTTAATGTGCATTTTTTTTTATGTGTGTTTAGTTTCAGCACGTAATATAATAGGGGGCAAGCCATTAGCGAGTTAAAACTAAGGGTGTTAAAAAGTGATTTAGTACCATGTATTCCACCAGAAGAGCGCTAAAGTTTTAAATTCGATACATTATTACTTTAATGTTTTAAAAGGAGTGAAGCAAAAACACACAAACACACGTTTATTGCAACGATCGGTGCCGTCCTAAGCAATGTTATCAAGTACCGATTAAGTATCTTGTAACACTCGACGACATGACTTCACGACGGGTCATTTGCTATCTCATATGTGTCGTGTTCTGTACAACATTAGCGCGGTTGTGCTACTGAGTGTGACTGAATGTCGTGACGGAGATTACTGAGTTAAGATCGTATAGCTACGTATGTGCACATGTGACTGCGAAATATTCTTATATATTACAGTTATATTAATGATACTTTTTACTGTTTATATTGTATATTTATATTCCCTTCGGTATCGCTGCTTTGTATTTAGAACGTAGAAGGCAGGCATTATATATACGTTAAAAAAACGGCAAAATGTGTCACAATATTTTTTTTTGAAAGTTAGTTTGGGGTATTTCTTCTATATTCATTTATATTAAATTAATTGGCTTAAGCTTATTGTACCTCCTGGTGGTGCGGGCGAGCCCAATTTTCCTTTTATTTATGTTAGTAAATAGGACACACACACACAGATATATATATATATATATATATATATATATATATATATATATATATATATATATATATATATATATATATATATAGGGAGAGAGAGAGAGAGGTGATAGAGATGGGGATTTAGACGTAGCTGTGCAGATGCCAAAATAACCTTGCAAGTTGCAATACGCAGTGCCTTCAGAATGGCCATCTTGAAATGACACGTGATGACAGCCAATAGAGAGGAAGAAAATGAAATGAAGCGACAAAACGCAAACGAAACGTTCCCGTCTGACAAAAGGTCACAGGATGTCTGTAGGCTGTTACGCAAGGCTGGGAACGACATACATTACATAGGTACTTTTCCTCCATTTCGACACGCACGAATATCTGATATAAAGAAAAAAAAAGGTGCGCGTGTAATTTGTTTAACAGCGTAGCTGTCGATCTTGCTGCTCGAACACGTCCAGGACCTTGTATACCGTCTGATCCGCTTCGATGCGGCTGTTCACACGAAGAAGCAAATACTATGTTGTGATGTCGCCTGCGAAGATGCTTTTGTGAGTACGTACACGTCAAAATGCAATAACGAATACGCGTGTACACATGTTTTTCCCCTTCGTTTGTGTCGCATATATTTCCTCGACTCCCACGCCTGCGACGTTCGTGCTATTATTTGTCGCTGGAATCAGTTTTGCGAATGCTTGTCGGTGGCCGCGAAAGCGTGAGAGCCAATCTGTTCGCTGCCGCAACACAGCGTAAGCCTTCATTTTCCTCGTTCGATCGTTTTCTTATGTCCTTTTAACAACCTGCCACGGTGGCTGCCGTAAAACGTAAATAGGGATATCCCTTGACGTCACTGACAACAATATGACGGCTGTCGCATTGACGTCGCTGACGTCACTGCGGTTAATAATAATAATAACATCTGGGGTTTAACGTCCCAAAACCAAGATATGATTATGAGAGACGCCGTAGTGAAGGGCTCCGGAAATTTCGACCACCTGGGGTTCTTTAACGTGCACCTAAATCTAAGTACACGGGCCTCAAACATTTTCGCCTTCATCGAAAATGCAGCCGCCGCGGCCGGGATTCGATCCCGCGACCTTCGGGTCAGCAGTCGAGCGCCATAACCCCTAGACCACCGTGGCGGGGCATCACTGCGGTTGACATTTTGTTGTACATACAGCCATCACAATGAAAAGATGTTTACAATGTAGTGCTGTTTATAGGCCTATGTCGTTGTCAGTTTTTGCATTACCAGCTTATTTATGACGTTCACATGAAGAGAACTCCCGTGTGCATATTTTCCGGTTCTGCACTTTTTTGTGCCATGTTTGCCAAGCCTGGGGGTGCACTGTGGCCCTGTCAAGCCCCATATATATTTTTTTTATGTCCATCCCCTCCAAGCGCCATTGAGCGTCTTTGATGCTGATATAAAATCCTGATTGATTGATTGATTGATTGATTGATTGATTGATTGATTGATTGATTGATTGATTGATTGATTGATTGATTGATTGATTGATTGATTGATTGATTGATTGATTGATTAATTGATTGATTGATTGAAGAGCGTGCTTTATTTTGAGAGAAACGTAATGCTCCCTGGTTACTGTGGCTGGAGCCCCTCGTCCAGGGCCCCATTGACAACTGCCGCTCGCCGGCCCTGGTCAAGGGTCACCAATTGGTTCCGAAGTCCAGTTCGGAGAGTCGTGCCTCCCACGACCAGCTTACGAGTCTGTCCTTAATTAGTGGCGAGACGGCGTCGGCCGGATGCTGTGGGCACTGATAGGTTACGTGTTCGAGTGTTGGGGTGGAGTCGCACAATGGACATTTGTCGCTCCGTTTTTTTTTCGGAAAAATACCTTGCGAAGTCTATGTAAGTGTGGGTAGGTGTTTGTCTGTATTCGGCGCCAGTCCCTCGCCTGTCGCCTGCTGAGTTTGGGATGAGGTCGGCTCTGCTTATCTCCA
Organism: Rhipicephalus sanguineus; assembly: GCF_013339695.2. NCBI lineage: Eukaryota > Metazoa > Arthropoda > Arachnida > Ixodida > Ixodidae > Rhipicephalus > Rhipicephalus sanguineus. Next base: position 99,603,814 of record NC_051186.1, read on the forward strand.
CAAGCACAGTGAAAGCCGCGAATCGTGCAACAAAATGGCGCGCGCTGACGTCACGGGAATACTCCCTATTGGGCTTTAGGCTGTCTCGAGTATCGCGCCATCTGTCGCAGCGGAAGCCCAACACTGGCTGGAAACGGGCACTGGTTTATAGCACGGCAGCTTTGTTTGTTTATAGCACGGCAGCACACGCAACAACAGCAGCCCGAAATGTATATCTTTTTGAAACCCGTAGGCTGATGACGCGCCGTTGAACCTCATATGGGATTGTTGTTTCGGAGTTAGAATTGTGACAAATACCGGCGGATGACCATGCTGTCACACTCAGTGGCGTATGCGGGTATGACAGGACGTGTTCTTTACGTTAAAAAACGCAACGAGGAGGGAAATGGCATTGACCTTGATTAACGATGTTTGTGTGTGGTGAACACATCTATTTTTGTTGGGATGGCGATAATACGGATGACTCGGTCGCCTTCAACCTTGTCAACCCATGTCGCTACTTCCGATCGGTGCTTATTTACACGATTTATGGGGGACGTCGACGCATTCGACGGAACTGACAACTCAACTTCGCATGAAAAGAGAACTAATTGCACAGTAAAAAAATCAGCTGTCATCCCAACCTGAGAACGTGAATGTCCAGCGAAACTGTTTCAAACACACCACACATGCTGATGAGGGGGGGGGGGAGGTATGTTTTATTATTACCTTAGAGCAGGGTGTCGGAACGAAATGTTTTTCGTTTCGGCTTTAGTTTCGTTCCACCGCAAAAAGTTCCGTTCCGTTTCTGTTCCGGAACGAAAAAAAAAACGTTCCGTAACGGTTCGTAACGGTTTTTTTTTCTTTTGTATGAAAATAAAGTGTGAAAAAGGTAAGGCAATCATTAAAAAAAAACATTGAATTTGTGATGTAGTTACTTGCCCTCCTCTTAAGAAAGTGGGACAAGGGTAAAACACGTTCATCAGAGGTGCGGAAGTAACTGTACCACGTATTCCTACCAACCAGCACAAACCAGTATTCAGTTCAAAGTCATAGTATTTATTTTCTCACAAGACAAATACGAATTTTTTTTTAGTTGTCTTAATGCTTTGTGTCAAGGGAGTGAGCACGATCTCAGAAGCAGCACGTCATTGAGTGTACTCTCTCATGTGCGAGACCGCTGTTCTGCCAGGCCTGCGTGAAACACGCAGCACAGTCACAGCAAAAGCTAGAAGAGCGGACTTTGTAGAGCCCATTGTTATCTCTTGGGGCAACTAATACAAGTATACATGCAAGGTACCCACCACGTCATAAATCGTTGCTATTTTTCTGAAGTAGCGAAGTTCCCACTATGCCATTTTTCGTCATTCTTCGGAGAATCGTGGTACCCGCTACACATCTGTAAGGCATTATCTGCAATTTGTGCTGTGGCTGATAATGAAGAATTATGGCTGAGCACTTTGCAGTGGGCGGGAAGGAGCGTTGCGGAATGGGCGCCCCCATTCCATTCCAATTCCATTCCAGGGAATTAGAACTTGTCGCAATTCCATTCCTTTTAATTCCTCGGAATGAAAAAAACTTAGGCCATTCCCGCTCCGGGAATGGCCTGGCAGTTCGATTCCATTCCTGTAATTCCTCAACGTAGCTTGATAGCTTTATCGAGTTAAGAATGAACGCCCCGTAAAGCTGATGTCATCAGATGCATTAAGAACTGCAAAAGTACGCAAAACACGTTACCAAGGTCGAGGGATAGTAGCATGGTGACATATCTCGTGCAGTACAACCACCCTACTAATTCCCATAGGGGCAGTTCTCCCGCTACCTATAGTATTTGCGTGGTCAACATGTTTGAACGAATGGTGGTGTTTCGATATTATTTAAGGATAAATCTGTTAATGCTAAAATGACGACATAGCGTATTTTTATGCTGACAAAAGCGCCTTTGCACCGAATACGGAACACTGGGCCGCACTGCCCGTCAGCACTCACGCTTGTCAAGCGCGCCTCGCAAGCATGGGTGGGGTGAGGAGAACTTTGTGTTCGCCTGTGCGCAGGTATGCAATGTCTTCCTTGTCGCAAAGGTTATTTGCGTGTGTCAGGTACTAAACTGCTCGTGAGATAAAGATCAGGCTGTGCATAAAGTATTCGCCACTTTCGGGTGGGGGTATCAATGGAAACCAACGCGCAGGGGTAATTTGTTTCTCCCTTCGGTATCTGCTGGGATAATGCATTTGTTTGTACACTAACTTATGCCTCTCTTTGTAGTAGGCCCGTTGCTTATAAATGTACCGTGCTTGTAATCAGCCAAGCTATTTTAAAAATACTGCTTTAGTGTTAATTTGCGAGGCTCTGACTTACTAAGGTTTGAAGTTTGAAAAAGAGCACGTAGAAGAAAACGTCCTCTATTTTCGGAAAAAGACGTAATTCCATTCCCATTACATTCGGTGCAAAAGGCGCTTAATTTACTTCCCATTCCATTCCTCCGAGCGTTGTCCCCATTCCATTCCGGGGTCGCGAAAATGTGGAATGATTCCGGAGTCATTCAAATTCAGGAGTGGCAACTCCGCAACACTGGTTGGAAGCATTAAACCACACACTCTTTGCGCTATTAGCCTTGTGTGATGACTGGTTATTTTACTCTTCTGCCACGCTATCTTACATATGTTAACAAGATTCCTTGCCCGACATGACGCCTGTATAGAGTATTTTTGCGATGGAGTTATAAGGACCAGCGTGAGACTGTAGTGGAAGACCGACTGCCACGCAGAGGGCGCGGATCCTAGAAATTTGTTTCTCATTTATTTTTTTCTTATATCACGCGATAGCGGTCACATACACCGGCAGCAGCGGACAACCATGGCGCCAAGATCGGCTGTCGTGATCTCATAACAGCTTTCGCTGTAACAAACTTCAGCGCCGAGAATGCCCTCTCCACTTTGGCCTGATTGACAGGCGCGCAAAAGTCCACTTGCTTAATATAAACATCTCTCGTTGCCACTGTTTTCGTTTTTCGCACAATTTCAACATATCTTTGCTCTGGAATTCCTGTCTGAGGTACGCGCTAATACTATATCCTGAGATATATGCTTACATTGCATGAGCTCAGTTGTTCCGGATTGCGAAATTTTCTCGTGAACCGAAAAACGATCGAAAAAATTTCGGTTTCACTCCGGACCGAAATAATAAATAAAGTTTCGGTTACGTTTTCGTTCCGGTCGAAAATATCGTTTTTTTCGTTTTTCGTTTTCGGTTTTCGTTCCGTTCCGACACTCTGCCTTAGAGTAATGGTAGTTATAATCATTTTGTTGTCGCTGTGGTAGACCGTGATTGATTCCGCGACCATTTTCAGCAAAACCAATTTGTTCGTCGTCGAGCATTGTATTCATGCTGCTCTAGTGTCCTTAAAGGAGCACTGACACCAAAATTTTGAATCTTCTTTTTTGTGTTGCAAGGAGGAAGGAAGGAGAAGGAGAGAAAGGAAAGACAGGGATGTTAACCAGTCCAGAAGAACCGATTTGCTACCCTACACTGGGGGAAGGGATGGGGGAGGTATAAAAATAGAGAGAGAGAGAGAAGGAGAACACGCACGCACAAAAAGTCTCACACATCTCACAGTCATGCTAACGTCGTTATTCTTTAGCCACCGGTGCAGGTCGGATGCCTTCAAGAAGTTGAGCACTGCCTTCGTCGCCTTCACCCGCGATGACCTCTCAGGATGACATTCCAGAATGGTTTTTTCCGTCATCGGTCTGGAATCTATGCGAGCAAGAGCGACTGCGAGGGATTTTCTCTCCACATTGTAGCGAGGACAGTCGCAGAAGATGTGCTGTAGTGTCTCCTCGCTACCACAGTTGTCACGAAACGGGTTGTCAGCCATTTGGATTCGAAAGCAGAATGACTTTGTGAAAGCCACTCTTAGCCATAAATGGCAAAGCAGAGTGGCATCATTTCGGCGTAGTCCCGTAGGTGTCTGAAGACGCTAATTGGTCGGGCAGTGGCGGTGGTGGTTGTGCAGTCTGCTTGCTGTATTGCAATTGGAGGAAGCCATTTCTTGTGCAGCCACTCGAAGTTGGCTAGCAGCATAGGTCCTTGATAGGGGTATTGTCTCGAGCGGGTCACCTTGAGCGGGTCATCGAGCAGCATTGTCGGCGTGTTCATTGCCTATCAGGCCGCAGTGACTTGGCAGCCACTGAAATGACACGTGGTGTCCTTTCTCTAACGATGTATGGAGGAGATATCTAACCTGGAAGACCAACTGCTCGTATAGTCCGTGTCGCAGGGCTGATAGCAAAGATTGCAAGGCTGCCTTCGAATCGCAGAAGATTGACCATCGTTGAGGCTGTTCGCGGTTGACTACACAAAGTGCAGCGCGAAGAGCGGCAAGTTCTGCTGCTGTCGATGTCGTTGGGTGGTCTGTCTTGAAACTGACGCTGATAGCTTTCACTGGGACGACCACTGCTCCGGACGAACACTGGAGGGTAGTTAATTAGTTAAAGACCCATTTATCACGGCTGGAAAGCTCCTTTGCTCGAGCGCGCGACCGTTAATTATCTGGAGACAGTTTTATAGCACCCAGTCGCAGTTTCGGTTTCAGATAGCACCGAGGGACGCGGCACCCAGGGTGGTTTTTATGCAAACATAGCCGGCTACGTGAGCACACAAAACCGCGTGCACATGAGCATCGCATCGACAACTCTTTTCAACAAAGGCGTCCTGGGTGCTGCTACAACGCCCTCTGAGACGTTGTAAATATGCGTGCCCCCCCCCCCCCGCCCCCCAAGACGCACTGCCGAGGCGAGGACATCAGCCTTTGTACTACCGTGCAAGTCTCAGGGAAATGACCAAGCGGACGCAGCTGCCCGATCCGCTCACGAGGGTGTCAGCAGTATCACCATTCCCCTCTCCAGATCGGACGCCGCAAAAGAACTTCGTGTGCTAGCCCGTCGTATAACGTTGAACTTGTGAAAATCATCGACATTTACAAGAGCACGGCTGCATACCTTGGACCTTAATCTTGAATTACGCATCCCGTCCAGCTTATCACGACGTAATTCTACCTTGCTGCTCCGTCTATGGCTGGGAGTGGGCTTCTCAAATGCCTATTCGTATATTATTGGGATGGCTGAGAGCCCGTCATGTGAAGTCTGCGGGTGCAGCGAAACAGTCGCGCACCTTCTCTGTGAGTGCACCCGCTTCAACTCCGAAAGAGCGGCCCTCTCAGCCGCATTAGGCCAGCTGGACAACCGCCCTCTCACGGAGAACAAAATCCTAGGCACCTGGCCTACCCGGACGAGTCGCTCTGAGGGCGTTGTTGCTGTTTCTCCAAGCAGCCGGACTCAATGTCAAACTGTGACTGCTGGAAGAAAATGTTGCTGTGTAGTACTTGGATTGCGGGTATGACTTCGTTTAGTTTTTTTTGTTTTTGTATTTTGTCGCGTGCTGTCGTCACAAACTCTTCTTCTTCTCTTTCATTCTTTTACATCCTCTTTCCGCTTCCCACATGCAGGGTAGCAAACCGGAGACTGCTTCTGGTTAACCTCCCTGACTTCCTTTCTCTCTCTCTCTCTCTCTCTCTCTCTCTCTCTCTCCCCTTTCCGTTGAAAAGGTCTGCTAGGAGAGAGCGCCCGCAATAACCGTGGCAGCCAACACAAACTCGTGACGCAGGTGGCGGTTGCTTGCTTACAAGAACACCAAAGGCGCGTTTTAAACGTGATTTTAAATATGTTCTAGGCTATATTATCCGTTAATATTTCGTAGATAATGCGTGTGTGTCCACACAAATCCATCCCACAGGTTATCTCGCCTTCGAAATTTTGTGTCAGTACGTCCTTTAATTCCTGTGGCCTACCCATATCAGTCTTAGAATGAACTGAATGAGTTGCTAGACGGATCTTCCTTTTATATACAAAATCGGGAAACACACGCGAGGAGAATAAAGGGCCGTTTGACGGCATTCGAAGCCCTCGTGTGAAGTGCAAAGCAGCTGTAACCTAATCTTTACCGGGAACGCGTGGGAGGCGCGGTACCCATTGTTCAGAGGCGCCTTATCATCCACCATGCTGTTTTGATGCTAGTTTTGTGGTTTTCTTTATTGAAACGAATACTAAGCTCTGCGCTGTATGCCTGCTTGCAAAGAAAGATATGCCGTTTGCATTCAATTCGTTGAAAGGGCCCCTGTACCACCCAGCGGTCGAAATTTAGTTGTGGCGTTGCAGTTGTGCACGAGTCTACAGCGAACGCTGTAGCGGAGTTACACGCGTTTGCGCGTTTCGCTCTTTCCTTCGCTACGCTGCGTTCGTCAGCTCGTCTGTCCACCTCTCCGAATGCCCTTCCTTAGCGGCCGAGGTGAAAACGCAAGGAGCTCGCGCATCTGCTAGCGGGGGAGCAGTCGTCTGTAATGAGTAGTGGGATTTGCCCAATTTATGAGGCACATACGTGCTATAGTAGTTTTGTGCTGACGTCACGAAATTTTCATACAGCTTCGCTGTAAAAATTGAATGGAAAGCCCCCGAGAGGGTCAAACGTTGACAAATAATAATATCTGGAGTTTTACGCGCGAAACCCAAGACATGATTATGAGCTATACGCCGTAGTACTGGACTTGTATATCATTGAAAAGCTTGACCTTTGTACGTTTCAAATATATTTATTAAAAACAGCTCAAGCTTTTGCACTTGGGCATGGATAGCCATGAATAAGCGCTAGTTACACAGTTTTGGCCGACTGTGCCTCAGCAGTGACCATTTCTTGAAAAAAATCACAGCATATCCATGGGGTGAATGATGATGAGTGGGGCGAAGCTCCGGAGGAAATCATCGGGTAAACAGTGAAACTCTTCCGTAAAATTCGCCCAGTACATCATATAAGGAGTGTGAAAGACTGTGTATATATTAAACATCAAACTTTTATTGTATTGTTGGTTTACGTGGTCCCTTCATTATCACCGCTTTGTGATCGGTGAAATGCAGAGAAAGTGTCCGCTCCCGAGCGAAAGAGAATGCGCGCCAAGAGCGAGCGCGTTCCCCGCTCGCCCTGTGAGAATAACGGCAAGGCTAGAGGGAAGACACGACGCGCGTAGCGTTCCTCTTCGCGTTCCACGACGCGAGGTCGGTAGCATGCCCAACGAAAGCCAACGGAACGCGATCGTGCAAGTGCTCCGGCTTCGCGAACAATGCACGGCGTTTACTGCACATAAAGCGTGTACATGTTCCTCTTGCCGCTGTTCGCGTGCCGCCTCGGCCTCACGCTCTCGTACGGCAGGGTCCTTGCGCCGTTGCCGTGCAGCTTGGGCCTCTCGTTCTCGAACGCTCGGGTCTTGGCGGCGTCGTCGCGCAGCCAGACGACACGCTTCGGCCTCCCGCTCTCGTACGGCAGGATCTTGGCGGCGGCGTCGCGCAGCTTCACGACGCGCTTCTGACAGCGCCATCTCGCATCTTTCATCATCAACTACAAGAAAACCATAGCGCCATCTAGTGTTGGTATATGCAATTTTACTCGTATACTAACAGCGCCATATATTGTAACATTCATAAACTAGTATACCCACAGCGCCATCTATTGAGCTATTCATAAACTAGAGGTGGCTACATACTACTACTACAGAGGAGGGAACGACCCACACCATAAGGAGCTTCGCCTCTAAAATCTGCTGAAGTTACAGTACTTTTCCTTGCGCAGCACTTTTAGGACATACATATTTCCTCAACGTAGCAAATTAATGTTGGGCTTTACTTTTCTGTTGCTTAGAATTTGAAAATAGCCAAATTTATCAACTTTTACGGCAGACTATCCGGTAGACTATTCTCTAGAAAAAGTTCATTTCCGGGGTATATATAGAGGTTATTTTAAATTATATTGATCTAAATTGGGCAAAATTCTCAGCATAGCGATCTACCTTGGCCCCTTTTCGTGGGAAGCTACTGAAGTTTGTAGCTCAATTTGCACGTAGATGAACTAGAGCCCCCGATTCATTTCCTCGGCGTAGCGTTTTTCAATAAAGCAAGAAGAAATGCGAAACGAAGCTCGTAAATTGTCTTAATTTATCGTGCCGCACACGTCAACAAAAGTGGTGTGATTTTCAAACAGCGCTGAATCCTGGGCATCCGTAGCTTAAAATATAGCAGTTACGGTCTCCTGGTATAATTATACACACCAATACTACAGGAAATCTTCCGCTAGCGCCACCTGGACGGAAAAAACGGAAGCGCTGAATTTGATATCTCCCCATTTCTCCGAGCGTGGCGTGCAAAAACATTTTGCCTCAGGGTTAGAGTGTCTTTTCCAACTTCAAACCACGCACCACCATCTTTCCTTCTTGGCTCCCCTCTGCGCCTCGTGGGAGTGGCCAACCGGTGTCACCCCCAGGCTGACGAGCATGTGACGGCCTGTGACGTCAGCTTTTGTACTCCCATGCAACAGCTCAGAAAGGTCAGAAAGGAGGTGATCCTTCCCTGTGTTGTAGCCTGCAGCCACTGCGGCGATACTGAGACCCTCGAGCACCTCCTCTGTGCCTGTCCTGACTTGGCACAGGAATGCTCGAGGGTCACTACGGCCTACCGGAGCCAGGGCCTACCTGCCTGCACACTCGAACACCTGCTCTTCTCGTCCCGTCCCCACCTGGTGGAGTTCCTGGACGAGACGGGAATAGCCGCCTACAGATGAGCTGGGACCTTGCCGCCCCTGCCCTCGCTGCCGTCTTGCCTGCTGCTCCGGCCATGGCGAACGAGACACAATGACATCCTACACACCACTATCCTCTTTCATTTCCCTCCCCCCCCCCCCCCCCCCCAAGACGCTGCGCCGTGCTCCCGACTGGGCTGCAGAAATAAGCGTCTCTTCCTCCACATAACCACAAACAACAACAACTTTCCTGTGGTGTGCAAATATTGTCACGTGGTCGTGAAGTGAACGAAGACAGCAGTCGGCGTGTTCAAGATGAAGCTCTTTATTTGGCCGAACTTGTGGCCGTGAAAGGAAAACTCAAACTTCAGAAATACACACTGTACAGTGTACACAGATAGCAGTGAACAGGGCGTCGGCCGTCGATAAACTGCCCAAGGCGGGAACGCGCCGTCTTTTATACATCACGCATCGAACTTTTCAGTCTTATCCTTGGTGGTCGCGCAAGCTCTGGATTCTGGAATAATCTAGGCTATTCGCGTCCTGCGCGCAATCTTAACAAAGTGATCTACTACAATCACGAAGCTTCTCGAACACTGCGGCGTGGTCAGCGTCGAGCGTCTTGCTGGTCAAAAAGTTCATTCGATTCACCCTGCACTATCTGAACTGGTTCATGGTGGTGGCGTCAGAGTGCCGTCGTCGTGCAGGGAACGTTTCAGAAAGTACAGCAACGAGATGCCGAAACGAATACGAGAGTGCAGATGTCGTGCAAGCCCTCTGCTACGGTCGGCTGTCTCGCGAATTGTGGAGGTTGTGATTCGTAAAAGTGGCCGCCGCTTACGCTGCCTGGCATTTCAAACTACCGGAAAACATTCACTGAAGTATTCGTTGGGCGCCGTTAAAATAGCTACGAATGCAGTCGGCTGCGTCGTCTGCTGCGGTTACAGCCATCTTGTGCTGCACGGACTCGGCACTACCTCACGAGTAAGTGCAGGGAATTCGTGAAGGTCTTGCACGACGGCTGCACTTTTTCGAAACGAATACCGCGGTGCCGACGCTGCCATGTTGAACTCGTGAAGCGAATGCCGGAGTGCAGCGCCACCGTGAACCGGTTCACGAAGTGCAGGTGAAACGAAGGGACCTAAACCCGACTACATCGAAATAAAACAAGGAGCGGGCGTGGCAATATGTTGATCCTTCCCTCCGTTGAAAATTCACCCCCGCCCCCCTCACCCTCAAGGGTGGGGTGAATGTCTTCCGGTGAAAAGAAAGGCTGAATTCTCGGGATGTTCCGCTTGTGTGTGTGCGTATCATGAACATCTTGACTGGCTAGTATAGAGGGTATTGGTATGAGGCCCCTGTCGGGCTACCACGAAAAAGTGAGGGGTGTGTGGCGACAGACAAAAGAAAGCAGACGAACGGACACGTGCGTGGGCGAAGTATGTTGTGAATATCACCTCGTCTTTTTTTTTTTTTTCGCAACGAAACGTACAGACTTCCAGAAGTGTGGCTAGGTGGGCCAGTTGGCATGAATCCACACACAGAGGAATGACAAGAACACAGTTTTGTACGTGCTGCACATTTATTTCTGTCATTGCTAATTAAACCAATGAAATTCACTATTAAACACAATTAAGCTGTAGGCCTCCGAATCAATCAGATGTAGATTGATCGATGCCCTTTGCGCAGGCTTCCCTTCATTTCTGCGTCTTCAGCATTCGGACCGGGAAAAGCGACGGCGCGGCAAGTGTGCGTGTCGCGAAAGTAACCCATCGCGTCCAACGGCGCTTGTTCCACTATGAACTTGCTAGATTAGGCTACAAGCGAAAATTTGGCAGGATACGCGCGCTCCGACCCGACGTGTACGGCACACCTTAGCGGGTTATGCGTTGCACTGTTTAGCTCGAGGACGCGGGTTCGATTTCCATCTACGACAGGCGCATTTCCATGGCAGCGAAAGTCAGGCACACCCCAAGTGTTCAGGTGTCTCCGATTACGGCTATCTGCATAATTACATCAATCTCGCTCCGAGGAGACGCGAGCGCTTGCGAATTGCTCGCTCGCAATAAACCGCAAAGCCGAAAAATATCTGTTGTGGTGCTGACTCCAGGAACACACCGCGAGATTTTGCAGATTTTAGCCAGAAACAACGAAACGAATCGGCATGAACTTTTGCTAACTGCAAGGCACGGTGTGACCAAAAAAAAGCTTGATGCAGGGATAGCAAGGCACGCCAGATTTTTTTTTTTTTCTGGGGAGCATCCACAACAAGTGAGTTCTCTCAGGGGCCAGGGAGGTGGGGAAACCATGCGTTGTGTTTATTCACACGAGGGAGAAATCAGCGGGGGATCACGTGACCACGTCGTCACGATTAGTGAGTGGGCGCGAGCCCCCCGCGACTCCTCGGAGGAGACGGGGACCTTTTCCCCAACAGGACAAGCGATCCCCCAGCGGTGGGGCATATGGCGGAATTTCGGCCTCTTGTTTGGCCACATTGTTGCACATGCTCCTGCACAGAGCGGCAGTGGGTGTCCAGTCTGCAGTTGCATGGTCGTCTGCAGCTCGTTATCAGCTGCTCGTCAAACGGGTGGTACAAGCCACCTAGTAACACTGGTCTCCCCCTCCGTTCGCCTCGTCCGTGTGAGTGGGGGACATTTGTGGACACTTCTCCTCGCGAGTTGACGTCACTAGGCTCCGCCTTTATCCCCCGAGGATTTGTCCCCCGTCTGAATACTAAGAGACGAGAGGGAGAGAGGGGGGGTGCCCCCGACCCTGAGGGACAGTACACTGTACCTGAGGGATAGATGTCATGCATGGGAGACCAGAACCGTGCACGAAGAAAAATACCCTTTGACTGAGTTAGATAGCCGAGTGGAATAAGGAGAAGCAACTGGCAGTGGTGAAGCTTATCCATACTTCCTGTGCTCTGAACGTTCACACCGCTCAATATGAGGATCGCTGTGCCGGGTAGGAGACTTCTTGGTTTTCTTCACTGCCAACGTAGCATGAAGGGCGCTCTCGTGGTTACTCTGCATACAGGGGCGTAGGCAGGAACTTGTTTCGGAGGGGGGGGGGGGCACCTCCTTTTATAATGACCGCTATCTAGCTCAAGCAGCTGACAACTGAATAGTGGCCATCAGTGAATGAGGTAGGAGTAAACGACAGCGACAGAGGGGGGATTACTTTCGTATCTACACAGAAGGATGTAATAATGTCTCATGGTTCGCTGTTGCCCAGTTTGTTACCCAGCCCCGCATTTTGGCACCGTATGGCGCGGAAAGCAGCTGGCCAGTGAGACAGGACTTCTCGAGCAAGTGGAGGCAGGACTTCTCGAGGGCGCTGTCGGCCGAGAGCCTGTGCGAGCACCGCAGGGGGCAGAGACAAGTGCGCGAGGGCCATCAGAGAGGGAGAGAGAGATGTCGTTGAAGGGGAGAAAGGAAAAGCTACCTCTCAGGTAGAAGAGCCATGGTAGGGGCTAGTTGGTTGTACATGGTTGACACTTGCAACGCGCTGTTTTGACACGAAGACACACTCGTGTGTGTACTACCTGTTGTTTTTCGTGTGTCTTCGTCAGCGCGTCGAAAGTGTCAAACACTTCTCAGGGCCTCATTTCCTCGAACCGCGACAGCAAACTTCTCGTCTCCTCCTCATCCAGTGTAGCGCCCCGGCCAAAGTTTGGAAGTTTCACCCCCCAAACGTTGTCCTTCTGCTCCTGACTGAATGGCATCTTCTGGTGGCTAGGATAGACCGACTCGCAAGATGGCAGCCGTAGAACAGTCATCTGACATCGCACAGTACACGGGCCTCTGGCATTTCGCCTCCATCGAAATGCGACCGCCACGGCCGGGATCGAACACGCGACCTTTGGGGTCAGCGGCAGAGCAACCGCTGAGTACAGCCAAAGCGGTGATGTTCACAAACGCTCGGTCAATTCCGCACACGTGAGTCAAGACACACTAGTCACTAGAGGGACACATACACTTCCCCGATGCTTCATGTCTGCAACTGCGGTTTTCATTATAGGCTCACTGAGCTTCGAGATAAAAAGAAAACTCGGTGAGGTTGCCGTGGCTTCTCGAATAAAAAGAATTGATTAATATCGAGGGTTGATTTTCCATTACAGGGCATACAACTTGACAGAGTTGTAAACACACAAAGTTTGCAGTGCAGGTGGCTCGCACAGTGAGTGACACGTGTCACAGGTGCACATATCGATCTTTGAGTACAGCTTCTTTCGGATCCCCACTTCTGCTCCGGTATAAGTAATGAGTATAAATCGTACTTGCAGGCGGTCCCGCATGTGCTTAATTAGCACGAACTGACTGCAGCATAGGCTCCGTGGCTTTGTCTACAAATAACTTTCCTCGTAGAATATAAGGAGACCCTCAAACGAGCCTCGACTTGAATAACTGTAGAAACAGCGCTAAAACACGGGACGAACGAGGAAAGGACACAAACAACGGCGTTGTTTGTGTCCGTTGTTTGTGTCCTTTCCTCGTTCGTCCCGTGTTTTAGCGCTGTTTCTACAGTTAATCATGAACCAACCAGCCCAAATGCGTACCTTATTGCTCGACTTGAAGTTCGTCCTTGACTCGACCGAGTTGGTCACAGCGGCACTGCCCGATATAAGTGACGCCGAGAATATGAAGCGTTGCTGCCGATTATCGCTCACACGTGGTGACCACTTCTGCATACGCGCTGCGTTGCCGTCTGCATTTTTGTGTCAAGGTGGAGCGTTGAGTGGCGGGATCGGCGTCCTGAAACACTAGGAGGCGAGACATGCATGTACGGTACCGACCACGCGTTTAAACTTCTCAATGCAGCGCTTGTGCTATACCTTGCCTCGCCTTCTCAATCATTATGCATGTGTGTGTGTGTCTATGCTGCCGTGCATCCTTATATGGGGGCGGCGGGCTCGTCAAGCTGTCGAAAGACAGCTTTTATTCGCTTTTATTCTCCTCTCCTCTGTCTGTTTTGAAGTAGACAAAAATAAAAATTGTTTGATTGATTGATTGTTTGATTGATTGATTGATTGATTGATTGATTGATTGATTGATTGATTGATTGATTGATTGATTGATTGATTGATTGATTGATTGATTGATTGATTGATTGATTGATTGATTGAATACAAGGGATGCTGTCGAACCCGGCTATATTAAATCTGAAGGGAATCACAGAGTTTTCTCAATTGTACGTAATTCGACGTATAAATCATTTTATACATCGAAAATATATTCAGAGGGATATTACGACAGTTCGATCTACACAATAATTCGTTATGTGGGCTCGATATATGCCGTCTCCACTGTAGTCATATGATAACACGAGATCCGCCGTGGCACAAAGCCGCAAATGACGGGATATTTGATCTGTGTTTGAGGGTAATCGGTGAACTACAGCGTGGTTATTGTTTGTTTCTTCACTTCTGTGTGACGTCACGTCCAGCGGGAAGCCTAAAAACGAGGACGCAAGGCAAGGACGGAACACACCACAGCGCAGTCTCGCAAGCAGGTTGTATATATACGCATGTAAATTCTTCTACTGGCTTATGAAACGATTACAGAAAAGAAATTTCGCTGTCATGCAGTGCCTTTTTCTGTTGGTGTAGTTTATGCCTCAAAAAAATCTTTTTGCGCTGCCCATTCAAGATGGCTTACCTGTTTTCCAACTCGCTAAAATGCGGGTTAGCGCTGACGAGGCATGTACAACATAAACATTATGAATACTGGAAAATCTGTGATTTCTTTGATCATGCATTCATTTCACTGCATTTCGATACCTCAGTATCGTGCATTACACGGAGGGGTGGGTGGGGGTGGGAGGGGGGGGGGGGGGCAAGCAGTGAGTTTGTTACAGAAGCAACAAACTTAAAACGGAAGAACGCAATAAGCATATATAATAATACATGAAGGACACAAATTCACAAGACCATTCTTCAATGGTCTTGAGTTAATTGAAACTTAATTTTTTGTTACAGCGACTGTACCTACTCGGGTGAAGAGATATGTTTAGCTTATCTTCTTAGCGAATCACCGTTAAACATACACTCACACATTAGAATATAGTGGCGTAATACTGAAAAACCGCGTTTCTGCATTTCCCGATTTCTCGCACCTCATTCCCAATGGCACTGAAAAATATTTAACGATAATTCTTACGTTCAATATTATTACACTTTTCAATTACGAATAGTTTGCATTTAGTTTTTGTTTACTTGTCTTGTTTGATTGTGCCAATTTACATGTATATGCATATTATATGTATTATGTTTATGTGGATGATTGACTGCCGCCACTTTTCTGCCTTGTTTTGTTGGGATGCGTTGCAGGCAAGCTGCGTTAAGTTCGCAGCTTTTTTCCCGCATTTCGCAACACAACTGATATTATTTTATACGTACTAAAAACAATGTAAAAATTGCGGTGACATAAACTCGTACTCAAACATGCTCAGACACAGGCACGTAGCCAGGGGGGGGGGGGGAGGCGGCCCTCCCCTCCCCCCGCGTAATTTTTATGATACATGGTGTTTTATACCGAAAATAAATAATGAAAATAGGCGTTTTTCTCAAATAGTCAAGGCTTTCAGCAAGTGGCCTTCCCCCCTCCCCCCCGAAAAAAAATTCCTGGCTACGGGCCTGCTCAGACACCTCGGCTTGCCGAGGGAAATTCTCGAACGCGTGACAAAACAGAAGTAATCATTTGGGAACGCGCCCTTTTGGTAATCTTCATCTTATACAAGCTCTTATTATCGGATGTGTGTCCCAGAAATTTGTCTTGATGGAAGCTATAATCTTAACTATCGTTTCCGTTAGCGGAAGTTTGTCTCCGTTGAAGGATACTATGGGCATGTATCGTCGGTTAGAAAAAAATCAGGCGAAGCTTACATTAAGCCGCGTAAGGCTTGAAACAGCGAAAGTGGGCGATTTTGAAGGCTAATTGGGTAGCTTCTAGGTTGTTTCTAGGCCTTAGCTAGGTGATGAGGGTTAATTATAGGTTGCTTCTGTGTCCTTGCTAGACTTTAGCTGTTTCTACGTTCATTCTCAGCGCAGAGAGGTTCGAGTTAAACCACAGACAGTCACAGACACGACACGAATGTCCAAACTGCAGAGACAGAACCTCGCGCTGAAACCAAGCGTTCGCACCTCTCATATATCTACGGGCACGTCGTCGTTGTCGTAGGCCTTCCATCTCATGGAAGGGTCTTCTCGCAGCCGCCGTTGCATTTCCCTAGTAGTCTCTCGTAGCCCCCCCTTCCCCGAAATTTTGATGAAGTAGGTGTTTTTACCAAAAATAATTAATGAAAATAGGTGTTTTTCTCAAAGAGTCAAGGTTTTCAACGAGTGCCGCCCCCCCCCCCCCCCCCATTCGCGAAAAAAATTCCTGGCTACGGGCCTGGACAGAAGACATCGCAGCTGATGGCGACGAAGGCACTAAGAAACGGACTTGGGCAAGTGGTTGTGACAGTAATGTCGCGTACCCCGCAACAGTGACTGACTGTGTGGGCTGTGGGCTGTGTGGGCTGGTGACTGTGTGTGGGCTATCTTATGTGCTGTCTATCTCTCTCTTTCCTCTCCATCTTTCGGTCTCCCCCGTCCTGTCCCCACGTGTAGGGTAGCAAACCGGTTGTCGTTAACTGTTTAACCTCCCTGCCTTTACTTCTCTACTACTATTTCTTCTAGCATACCTTGAAATGGAGTGCACAGGAGAGTGGGAGTGCAGCTATCTTCGTATCTTATTTGACCCAACAAGTTTTTTTTCTCTGGGCAAATGCGCCGCTAGAAGTTCTGATAATTTCCCCTTCCCCTATGTACTCCATTTCAAGGTATATTAGTGTATGATCACAATAAACCAGAGCAGTTGGCTTATCTTGTCTTGGCTTATCTGTGTACTTATCTTGTCCGTGATTTATTTTGCGCTGCTTTTAACTGCGAATACGTACCAAGTGGCACGCATTCAGAAGCTACTAAGTTACCTGTTCTAATGTGCACACTTCAAGATATTTAACCCTGGATATACATCGTGTTTCCACGTATATGGAAAGCATAACAAGCGCACACAACCATTAAAACACAGATCGGCATGTCTAAAGAAATGTTTCGAGTCAGAACAGCACATATGGAGGATGAGCATAACTACAGGATTTTAAATTTCACTGTTAAATGCAATGCTGCGAGAGAGGTGAACGCACCGGTTGGTGTAAACGTGCCTTCCAGCTGTCCTGTTGTAAAAGCTTTGTTTCTGCGTACTGACGCATGTTCATTCGCATTATGGTGTTATGAACCACTTGTAGCGTGTTCGTCTAATGATAACATTTCAAAGCCTGTTCGCACAATGGGATGACTTTGTTCTTATTTATTATTTGACACGACTTTCTTTTCTTCGTTCTGTCTTGCTGCCGACAACAGCAACACCTTTTTTTGGAATGCATGTGCTGGCTGTGAAAAATAGCAAAAAAAAAGACCTGTAAGAGATAAAAACACGTTGACAACCCGAATTCCTTTCAGCGATTTTCGCCGTCACGTCGCACAGCCGCTTTTGTCAGCGTTATTGTAGTTACGCATATTGAAATTCCAAAGTGTAATTAGCTACGCGTTACGTTTAGGTGAAATGATATTTATTTCAATTCTATTACTTTCTTGAGCCGTGCACCTGCACAGCTTTTATTGTTTTTCCCAGTTAGAAATCTCTGCAACAAGCGGTTAGTCTTGGTGACGGCGCAAAACACCGTTAATTAAAAAACAATAAAAATAATATTAAGAAAGAAATAAAAGAGAAAAAGGAGGTGCAAAAGCGGAAAAAATACGACATAATCCGGAGGCGTGATCACAATACTCAAACTCTGTCATGTTTAACGATGTCATTCCGTAACGGTATCACGTGCACTGTGGACGCTAAAAAGAGGCCGACTGAGATTAACAACAACAACAAAAAAAAGGCAAGTTGATCGTGAAGAACTTGATGTAGATTAGTCTACAGTTTCGCAAACAGCCGGCATGGTTTCCCGGTCACGTCGAAAAATGTCGCAGATAACATATTTGCTTGCATACTAACGGCACATGTAGGGTTGACTGATCGACACAGCTGCGAATGGCGCGACTAACGTTGAGCGCGACCTCCATAAAGAAGCAATACCACTGTAACTAACGGCGTGCCCGTCATCATGATCTCATGTGTTGTAATAACACCGGTGTGTTTCTATGTAGAGTCACATTATGAGAACGAACGTCAGATGGGGAATGCGCGTTACATTATGAATATGTAATACGCGACATCAGATAGCTCGGCCGAGGCGGGCTAATGAAGCCAAGACTGAAGTCATGCCTCCCTCCTTCTCAAGCAATGTAGTGGCGCGACGTTAAAAGAAAGAAAATGGCGTCCGTAGTAAACTGTTCCGAGGCGCAGGGCGCAGTCGCTTACGTAAAAGGAGTCAAGGCGAGCGCGTCTTGCGGCGGAGACATGCGTTTACCTCGGACCGTTTTCTTCGTTCCTTTCTTTTTTTATGCCCGCCAGCACCGTTCGCTACTTTAGTTCTCTCTCTCGCTTACCATCCCCGCCACTGCTGCCTGCAGTCTAGCCCGTTTGTGTGTACATAACCACGTCTCCGGAATGGGCAACCCACCGAACGTGCCATGCCCGTCAAAAAGAAACCAAAACAAAGAGGCGCCGAGCGTTCGATATCCGATCTAATCTCACGCGTCGACTGCGAATAACTTTCGGGAAGCAGCGCCCTCTCTCCCCACCGGTGGCGGTGGCGCGAAAGAAAACACGGATCGCCGATTCGTTTCATGGAGCGCGCCGCGCGCGAGAGACGTTGTACGACCCGACCCTGACATCCTTGGGCGCTTTGCCGTTCGCGGCGTGCTGCTAGTGACTGCTGTGTGTGTGAAACGCTGCCGCTGCGCGCGCTTTCTTCTTTTCCCGGCTGTTTGTAGGCGCGTGCGAGAGAGCGCACCGGCATTTTTTTTTACGTTCCGCGCTCCGCCGCGAGAGCACGCCTTCTCTTCTGGAAAAGCGTCGTCTGCTACGAGCGGCCGCTAAAGAAGTTCGTCTGCTTCGACCGGCCGCTAAATTTCGTCTGCTACCGAAGTCGTTAACGTCTGACGGCCTGCCCGTAAGACATCCGACGTCGACTCTCCAAGCTGCGCTACACCTAAGAGCGTGCAGTTGCGTTAACTGTTAGTGAGATTAGCGCCTAACTACAGCAGACTCAGCGCCTCTTCGAGCGTGTGTGCCCGGCTCCAAATCGTGCGATGTGGACTCTGCAGCGCGGGTGTGTTCTACGGTTGTAGTGATGTTTCAGCTTTCACCGCAGTAGCCTCCCATTGTGGATTTTCTTCGCTGAAGCTTCATTTCGAATTCTGCTACTTTTCCCATCTGGTGCCAACGGTGACTTACTCGGTGATGGTTCCTGCGACAACGAAATTCACCGGCTGGCTGTGCCGCGTGTTCAAGAGGATAATCTGTCACGTGATCCGCGACTCTTCACTGGTAAGTTCGCAATTCCCTGCCTTCCCCTCAACTTTCTGGGACATCCTCAAGGCTACTGAACACGGTTCTTTTAATGTACTCCGTTCCAGTCCTACGGTCTCTGGCGTGCTCATGATACCATGAAGCGTAACGCGAGTGGTTTTTACAAGTGGGCCACGGTACTAGCTTTCATTTTCAGTCCGAGCAGTGCGCTTGTGTCACTCATATTTACGTGTTTGAAGTTTATTATCATTTTAATTTTTTTGTGGAAGAAACAGAACGCGTCACTCAGTGGTGACGAATGAAACTTGAAAAAAAGGGAGAGAATGGTATTCAACCGTAGTTTACTATTGCGAAAACCACAGTCAAAATAACTCGCGTAGACGAGATACATCACCAGACGTTAACTAACAGTTTCAAAATTATTTGAGCGCCAACACACGGCACATTCACACGCACACACATGCATGTTTGGTGCCTGGATGTGTGGGTGTGTGAATGTGCCGTGTGTTTGCGCTCAAATAATTTTGAAATGGTTTACCAAATAGTCCAGCAACAAGTTCTTTTAACTAACAGACTATCGTAAACTTCGTGAACTAATTGAACCACAATTATCTTAACTGAACCTTTATCTACATCAGATTCTTACTCATGTATCCGGCACTCGCCAGCAATCCTTAGCATGTCTGACTCATGTTTTCCGTTTTTCTTTTAATCACTGCGGTTCTTCGATAAAAATTAAGATGACCTTGTGCTGTTAAAACTGATTAATCAGTCAGCGAGCCTGCGCGAAATTTACTATTTTACTGCGGAATATGTGCTGAATGTGGTGCATATGAGAAAAAAACAATTTCTTTCACGAGACTCGCTAAAACGTTACATTCCAGCGCGCAATGTCCGAATAAATATTCAAGCAGGGAAAAAAAAACATCGAACAAAGCAAAAGTGTTCACCGTCATTTTTTTCGGCAAGTTATCGAATAAGAATCAAGCAGTTTTGCAGAGGTGCTTCAGCCGACGATGTCGCACAATTCTCAAACAAATAGAAACACGAAAGTGGTCAACAAGTGCAGAAAAGGTGCCAGCGCTCCGTTGGTATGCTCGGCGCTTATAAACACACCCGTCAGATAAAACAATTCTCGTCGTCATTAGACGACGCGATACACAACTCTGCGTTGATGGTGTTACACGCACGCCACAACAGGGTCAATGGCTCCGTACGGAAGGTCTTACATCATAGGTTAGTAACCTCGATAAAATAAACAGCCAGCACAGTAAGCTTGAGAACAACATTCGACATGTCGGCGTTTTGTGTTCCCCTTTTTACAATATTTTACTAAAAACAAGTGTACAATGCATGCGTATTACCAGTACTAACATATAGGCACCCGACAATGGAGTTTTCTAGGTGCGATTAATAATAATTTCTGGTGGTTTACGTGCCAAAACAAACATACGATTACGAGGTACGCAGTAGTGGCGGACCCCTGATTGATTTAGACCACCTGGGGTTCTTTAACGTGCGCTTAAATCGAAGTGCACACGTGTTCTTTGCATTTCGCCCCCATCGAGATGCAGCCGCCGTGACTGGGAATCGAACCAGCGACCTCGAGCTACGCGACACCCTACGTGCTAAGCTACCTCGGTGTCAGGGGCGTAGCCAGAAATTTTTTTCGGGGGGGTTCAACCATACTTTTTGTATGTTCGTGCGTGCGTTTGTATGTGTGCGTGCCTATATACGCAAGCAAAAGTGAAAAATTTCGGGGGGGGGGGTTGAAACCCCCCCCCCCCTTGGCTACGCCCCTGCTCGGTGTATTTGTAGATGCGACAGTAGGCACCTGCAGAACCTGCCTGGCGAGTAGAAACAACAAAGTCAGGTCCGGCAGTGCATTTCCTGGAGGGTCACGCATATTCAAAACTGCGCCGAGGAGGGGTTGTGAAGGCACCCAGGGAACCTTCGTTGAAAAGATGCGCAGGTGGCAGTCAGACACTAGGGCGCATCTATGTGTTCCGCGAACGCCTCATTTTTGGGAAACTTGTACGATAGAAGAGAAAAGTCTCGAAAAAGTTGAGGACCGCGTATGGATTCTTTTAGGGTTTAGTGCATTCGGGTTTCACCAGTTCACGTCACGCTCGACGCACACCGCGGCACAATGTTAGGGAAGCTTCTCGGCTGTTTGAGATCATTCTGTTAAGATGACGCGCAGGACGCGAATGGTCAAGTTTATTCGAGAGCTTACGCGAGAACCAGCGATAACGCTAGAAGATGAATGATGTATAAAAGACGACGCGTTTCGCCGACGATCAGATTGCTCGACGGCCGACGACTGTTGTCGCCGCTATCAGGCCACAGCGTGTATCGCTAGCATTTTGAGTTTTCATTTTCCGGGAACAAGTTCGCACAAATAAAAGAGTGCCGTATTTCCCTCTCTTGCTGCAGCCTTCTTCACAGTCACAACCACGTGACAATATTGGGCTGTTACCCTTGCCGTTTTGCATCTTGAACAATTAAACGAACAGCGTTACGGTAGGCGTACACACTAGAAGCGGTTGTGTCGGTGCATTCCACGTTTCTTGACCTTACTAGTTCACGTCACGAGATACAAACAAAGAAAGCATTCGTTGAACAGCCCAAGGTGGCGACGCACAAATGTCTTAGGTAAAATGACGGGAAATGATATCTGTAAGATTATAAGAGATCGGAGTACAGCAAGCGACAAAGGTGGACTGGGAACCGGTGGTCACTTGAAGCAATAGAATCATTACCAAGGGATGAAAAATGCAGCCGAGGACGGCACAACCAGGTGGAGGGATTCGATTCAATACCAAATTTTTCTTTCATTTAGCAACGAAAGAAAGGAGCAGCCACAAAAAGCTACTGTGAGTAGCTTGGCTAGGTGACTGGCCCCTTTATAACGACACTAAGTGACAGTGCGTTTAGGATGTACACCATTAACAAAAAAAAAAAAAAAAATGAAGACAAGAAAAACGAGGTACACAAGATCAAACTGTAACGCGTTGGTGTTAGATCATGTACAACAGCGCATTAAAAAGAATCCTTTTGTGTTATAACTGTTTCTGTGAGCCAGGCCAATAGGCAGGGAGGGGGGGGGGGGCGCCCTCCCCTCCTCCCCCCCAAAAAAAATTTTGATGACACATGGTGTTTTATCGAAAATAAATCATGAAAATAGGCGTTCAAACACTGAAGGCTTTCAGCAAGTGCCCCCGCCCCCCGAAAAAAAAATTCCTGGCTACGGGTCTGCTGTGAGTTGAAACAACTCTACAAAAAAAAAAAAACACAACTGTAAAAATAAGACATTGTTCATAACTCGAGCAAAGTGTAGTGAAATCAAATAATGTTTCAGTATCATCATTTAAAAAATGTCACGAGCATCTTGCACTGAAATACTTGCAATGCTAGCACCACTCTTTTTTTCTTGTAAGCTGTTTAACAATGAAGGTAGCTACGATGAAGGTAGCTGGTAGCTGAGCATTTGTTTTCCATAGTTAGCACGATTTCGTGTTACTTCCCAGTGTTCCGGATTACGTGTGGCTGCGCCCCACGCAAAAAGAAATTAAGAAGTTTGCAGGTATAAAATGGAATCCGTTCGCGAAAATAACTTGTGGGGTTTAGAGAGAGAAGGAATGTAGGAAAGGCAGGGAGATTAACTAGACAATGCGTCCAGTTTGCTACCCTACACATGGGGAGGGAGAATAGGGGAGTAAAAGAAAGGGAGAGAAGGATAGACACATTTTGACATCACACACACAGTGCCAAGTTTCACAGGCGGTCGCTCAATGAAGTTGCTTTCAAGTACTGCAGCAGTGCTCGTGTGGCTTTCTGGGCCGATGTGCTGCGCGACCAAGCTCCTAAGATGTTCAATAGTCTCTACACAGTTGCAGCTTTCGCACATGGATGAATCGGCCATGCCAATGCGATGGCTGAATGAGTTAGTAAACGCTACACCGATCCACAACCAGCACAGCATTGTAGCGTCACGTCGAGAAATCATGGATGGCAGTTGTAGCTGGAGTAATGATTCAAGGTTCTGTGGGCGACAATAGGAGTTAAGCGGAGAATTCCAGTGCGCAAGCGTGGCATTATGCGCGATGTGACGAAGTTATATCACTGTAAGCAAAAATGAGCCGAGGTGGGAGTAAACGGACTTGTCCTCTAGCGCACGCCCCGATGGGGGTTTTATATACTCCGTCCAGGGGAGTAAAAAATTTACCCCCCTTAAGGACGGAGGTTTTGGATGGACTGAGGGGAGTATTTGTTTACATCCATAGGGGAGCTTTTCCAGGTAAGTATGGGAGTAAATTTTTATAACTATCGAAAAAAAAAAATGCTTTTCGCTGTCGCACCATGCGCCAGAAAATCTTTAATTAAATTAGCATCGAAACACGGAAACTCGATCACACGTACACAAACATGCACACGACATTCGCAAAGTATTACAACACTCACACTGACAACCGCTCGCCACCCGCGCTTCACAACCAAACTTTGGTCACCGAGTATATATAGGCACCACATCTTGACCTCTAATGTAGCTCAGATAGGACACTTCTTTTCCGTGTAATTAAGCAACAAGCATTCATGGCGTACGTGTAAATTTGCGGTGGGCTTATAGATACCACTGAGGCACACCTATCTTTTACTATAAACCCGCCTAACATACAACGCCTTTTTAATTAGCGAATTTTGATTATCGGCTGGCACTCTGTCGCATGGCATGTATCCGCCTTAGCAGTATTGTGCGTGAGTCTGTAAAATGCACATAATCGTACACGAACCACGAGCGGCCGTGCACGAACGCTTCAGCGGCACACATTCACGAGCAACACCGGCGAAGAAGCGCGTCGCCCCGCCGGTATACCGCGTTGTGGCCGACGGCGTCGCTAGGCCTCTCGCAGCAGTACGGCACGGCTATACGACGAACGGCAGCTCGCGATCACAAAATGCTTGCTGCTGTGCAGTTTTCGTCGCCGTTATTTTACACACACAATAAAAAAACAGGTGTCCGCTATCCGCGTTAAGCTACGGAGCGATGCATTTACAACGAACGAGACGGCTCGTAGTCGCGGTTCCTGTTGCTCGCAGTGCAGCGGCGGCCGCATGTTGGTTCAATCTATCTCGTATCGGCGCTCGCCTTCTGGCTATACGTTTGACAACGGTGGTTACATGGCACAAAGAGACAATTTAAACTTACTCATTCCAGCAGCTTTCATTTTCTGTGAAACATATGCTTTGCTTCACCGGTGGCCGGTGCGAGCTCGTATATAGAACTCGCCATGGCGACCGGTGTGGCTGTGCGAGTTCGCTACGCGCCGCCTGCTTGGTACCGACGACGTAGCGAAGCCTTCTTACCGCTTAGAAGTTGCAGCCGGTGAAACATCGGTTCGGTGACACTCCGAGAAGCAAGCGTTGCCGGAGGTCGGGGCGAGCGCGTCGCCGGCGCAGCTCTCACACCGGCCGCCGGCCGGCTTGATGCCGACGACGTAGCGAAGCCTACTTCTTACTGCTTCGAAGTTTTAGCCGGTGAAACTCCAGAAACAGCCCGCTGACGATCGCAACAGCTTACTTTTGTTACCGATGAAGTTATTCGTCGCAGTTCTTCGTAACCCGGCACGTTGAAGCGAGGTATCCGTGGCGTGTCGGAGGCTTGCACTCGTGTGCATGGGCACTGTCGCTTGACGGGAGAATAAACACGGGACAGCCAGCTCGATGTGTTCGCGGTCGGACGCTGGCGCGAGTTGATCTTTTCTCTGACCAGAACGGTTCAGTGGAGAAAATAGTCCTACACGTCTACACAAACCAACCGGCCGTTGCAAATCGTTGCTGCAAACAGATGCCCGTACACACACGCACATTCACACACGCATGCACATCACGACCAAAAATGGTTTCTAAAACTCCCATAGGGAGTTTCTAACCACGTGGTCTAAAACTCCGTGGGGAGTTTAACAGGGTCATGTCGTTCATAAACTCCCTCATTAAGCAAGGGGCGTTTTACGACGACATGTGCCGACTTCACCCCGCTACCACGGAGTAAATGATTGGGGCATGGGGGTTTTAGGGGCTCATATGCTGGAAAAGCTCCCATCTCGGCTAATTTTCGTTTACAGTATAGCTGCATCTACTCTTGACAAGGGGCGCTCCATCGTGGGCACATCGGGCCATGTTCTGCGACTCTAAGACAACCCTTCAATGCGTGCGAAGTCTACGGCGTGGAAACTACCACCAGTCGCTGTCTGATGTCAATGAAATTTGTCATCGCGCCGCTAATCAAGGACACGACATTGTTTTACAGTGGCTGCCGGGTCACTGTGGCATCAGTAGTAACCACCTCGCCGACGACGCTTGTGGGGTTTAACGTCCCAAAACCACAGTATGATTGTGAGGGACATCGTAGTGGAGGGCTCCGGAAATTCCGATCACCTGGGGTTCTAAATATAAGTACACGGGCCTCAGACGCGGCCGGGATTCGATCCCGCGTCCTTCTGGTTAGCATTCGAGCACCATAACCATGTGACCACCTTGGCGGGTAGTTCGCGAAGGATATGTCATAGGAAGATACCTTTCATCCTGCAGTAGACATAAAATAGTTGAGGAAAGCGCACTCCTGGGCTGGTTTTAAGGACGACCCGACAGGAGATACATGGACACGATGGACAGGACAAGTGCTATCCTGACCTGTCCTTCATGCCCATGTATTTCCTGTCGTGTGATTTGTAAGTCTAGAGGTAAAATAGGTTGGCGATAAAGAGGGCTATCAATCGGTAATGATCTTAAACTGTATTTTTTTAAGGATATCAGGAAGGTTATGGTGTGTCAGGAGAGGCTCATGATGGAGCATAACCTTCATGATATCCTTAAAAAATTGAGTTTAAGACTTAGTCATTACCGATTGATAGTAGAGGCTTCCGATACACCATAACATAGAGCGGCCGTGTCAAGAGCTCCCTAAGAGCAGTTTCTCTTTTGCAACTTCATCATTTTATCTTTCATTCGTAATATTCAAATTGCGGTGTTTACAATGCGTACGAAACAGCAGATTGGTTCGTGAAGAATAGTATCGCGTCAATTTTTTGTTTACATTCCGAGGGTATTATCTAGAACTGATTTTTTTTTAAACCTGGGGTTTTACTTGACAGAAGCACGATATGATTATAAGGCATGCCGTAGTGGCGGCGCGTGCACCAATATCTAAACGTGTATCTCTAAATTCAGCGACACCAAAATGCGCCCATAGTGGCCGGCAGTCAAATCGGCGTCACCGGGCTTAGCCGTGCGACATCTTAGCCGCTAATCCGCCACAGCGGGTGGGAAATACGCGATGAAACAGTACTGCATTGCATGACACGTAGCGACCACGTAGACTTCGGAAAAAGTCATTCGCGGATAGCAGTAGCGTAGCCATAATTTTTTTCCTGGGGAAGGGGGCGGGGGGGGGGGGGTTAACCATACTTCATGTATGTTCTTCGTGCATGTGTTTGTATTTGTGCGTGTATATATACACATACAAAATTGAAAAATTTCGGGGGGGAGGGGGGACGCCCCTGGCGGATAGCTTCCAGCAAAAAGTGGTTCATACAGTACAGCGTATAGCTCCAGTATTATCATTGCACCATTCAGTATAATCTACTTATAGCGAGTAGTTATCACTTCCGTTTATGATGCTCCCGTGCTTGAGTGTGTGCGCGTTCTTTTTTTCTATTTTGTTACTCCTTTTTCGTTCCTTACCTTTCTATCCCCCCTTACTCCTTCCCCAGTGCAGGGTAGCAAACCGAAAAACTTTCTTCTGGTTAACCTCTCTGCCTTTCACTCAACCTTTCTCTCTCTCTCTCTCTCTCCATTTTTTTTTTTTTGCAAGATCGACTTTGCTGGTGATCATCGCGCAAATTCGGACACCTATAGCTGCTGCGCTATTTGACCATTGCTCACTAATGGAGAGAGCGAAATAAGCGTTTATTTTTCGAAACAGTGTTCCGAGCAAGAGTCGGTACGTATGACCCAGGGGTGGTAGGGTTCCCTAGTTCAGAGAACCCTCTGGCTTCGACTGTCTTCTTGGCCCTGGCGACCAGTTGTCGCTGTTCTTGGGTTAAGAGAGCGATCCTGGCCTCTCAAGTTTCGACGAGGTGGTCTTCCGCTGTTGGACGTGGACCAAGCACATGGGTCTGTAAAAAAAAAGAAGGAAATATTAATCATGTGGCCTCTTCTCTATTAATTATCTGGGAGTAGCCGTTGGTCCAGTGCCACCAAGCAGCGCTGCACGGTTTCGAAAAAGAATAGACAAGCGAGTCGTGCAGTTTCCGCAATCTTTGCTCCTTCTTTGCCGACGCAAATTCGTCGGAAACGCGTGACGTAAGCATACATCGAGCCGCAACCGCGGGAATCGCGCGGATTCGTGCTTACCGGCTTTCATCTTTCTTTGCGGTTTCACGAGAAAGGCGAGCGTACAAGGAAGCGCCTGTCATTAGCAAAGAGGCGTGTGAAGCAGCGTGCTCGCAATGCCGGGCGATGCCGGCGATATCCTCCCATTCGAGCCATTAAGTCCACTTCATGCGACCATTGCACAACAGACGCGTTCACGAAGTGGGTGTCCAGTCTGTAGCTCGTCGTCAGCAGCTGGTGAAACTATATAGGGACTTTAGGTGAAACGGGCGGCATAAGCAACCAGAGTAGTCTGGTAACACTGGTCTCCCACTCCGTTCGCCTGGTACGTGTGAGTGGGGGATATTTGTGGGTGCGCGCACTACCGTCGCACTCATGTAAACGCCGCGCTTCCAACGGTAGCTCTTTTTGAAAAAGGGAATATGCAGTGGTCGCGCTAGCTAACACTGTTTTGACGCAAGGCAGAAGTCATGTTGCGGCCTCTCCTTATGGTGGCGTTGTTAACCAGTCACGTATACATACATCTTTTGCGACCTTTGCTTCCCGTGTATTTTCTTGCCGCAATAAACTGCGCTCATTTGACAGTCAGCGCTCGCGTTGTTTGCTCCTTCTCTTGCGTCCAGTTTTTGCGCTCTTTTTTCCTTCATAAGAATTAATAATAATAATTGCTGGGGTTTTCCGTACGTTCCAAAACCATAGCATGGTTATGAGGGATGCCGTAGTGGATGGTTCCGGAATTACGATCACCTGGGTCTTTTCTTTTTTTTTTTTTCTGACCTGGGAATTTAGATGCACGGGCCTCTAGAATTTTGCGTCCACCGAATGCGGCTGCCGCATCTGGGTTTCCATCCCGCGACCTTCGGGTCAGCAGTCTAGCACCACAACCATTAGACGACCATGACGGGGTCCTCCAAAGTAACACATTTACCGATTAGCCTTTGAACAAACCCTACTGGTCACTTTTAATCGCTATCAGGCTCCATCGGGATCAATACGATCGCGATCTAACTCCCTGATCGCGGTTTGACTCACGCCTGCATCAAACTCGATCCGGATTAGTTTTGACCGTGTAGCAGCGATCATTGTTGATAGCATAGGCGTGCGCAGAGGGGGGGGGGGGGGGGTCAGGGGGGGGGGCGCGGCCGGCCCCCTAGTCACATCAGAAGAGGGGGGGCGCAAAGTCTGCCTCCCATTGATTAATAGGGAGGGAGGGGGCGCCGCGATGATACTGCGCCCCCCCCCCCTTGATGGGGGACCCTGCGCACGCCTATGGTTGATAGCGATCAAGAACCACGAGCAGGATCGGCCCGATCACGATCGGAAATTCCCGTGTGACACCGGCATGTAAAAACGCCCGGTATGTAAACGGTATGTAAAAAGGCTTAGGTGCACGTTAAAGAAAACCAGGTGGTCAAAATTAATCCGGACGACATGCCTCAGAATCGTATTGTGGTTTTTGCTCGTAAAACCTCTCGCATTATTCTTTGTACTTTTGAGGCGTCATAGTGTCATGGCGTTTTTCAAGTTGTATATTGTATGCGCTGAGGATTTGTAATGTTCGGAAACTTTGGACCATATTTGCTCTATGTTCGACACCCCTAAGGAGTAGCCGGCGCCTTCTTTGTGCGCAACCAACTCCTCGCATAATGACAATTACAAAAAAATGCTCACTTGCACCTGGTGCCAGTCACCCGACGTCTTGGAGACGAGGGCAGCGCTGATTATTGTAGACTTCGGTTCGAAAGGTCTCTCTTCACTATTTCTCTGCACAGCGACTGAACAAGAGTCGTGTGTCGCACTGCAGCAGTTGTTGCGTGTCGTTTACGGCGCAAGGGTGAGCTTTCGCCGATGAGCGAAAGGCCCATTAGCGAATTAGTGGGTGTCACCTGGATGTGCGCTACAGTCGCCCCGCACAGGTGCGCTGCCGAGCGTCTACTTCAGGGGACTTAGGCACATCATGGAGAATAGGCGTGAGTAGTATGACCCCCGCCGCGTATAGGACCCGAAACGTCGGGTAAAAAAAAAACGCGTTTTTGCTTTTATTTACAAGTTTGGTTGGTGTCCCTTTGTTCCAATCATAAGTTCCTTCCCAACCAGACAGAAATCTGTCTAATGGTAACCTTCAAATTATCCAACCAAGTAATTATGTACATGCTTAGGATACCAGAACGAAATTTTTTTTATTGACCACTCGTCCCTGCTACAGTCCCTAGATTTTGCCCTTTTTCTAGAAATTTTAGTCTAGGGACTTTAGTCCCTGATTTTCCTCCGTTTCGTTTCTCTCTTTCTCTCTGTACACCATAGAGCTTACTGTGAGACGGGACACTCCAGGGGTAATCTTCCGAAAAGCCTTTGAAAACTTTTGCAAAGACAAAAAAAAAAAGAACTGGGCCAGCTACGTAATGCTTAGACAAACAATCGGGGGACAGTTATAGCAACACAATGGTTACCAAGGAATGCGAAACGCAGAGAGTTCGATGGAGTGAAGAAATTAAGAAGTTCGCAGGGATAGAATGGAATGCGCAGGATGGGGAGGTCGATGGCAGAGGCCTTCGCTCTGCAGTGGACCGAAGTAGGCAAAAACAAAAATTATGATGATTATTAGGATTTTAGAAGAACATCTTGCTGGGCGAGTTGGTGCATGTCCGTTGCAAATGCAAACTCGCATGCCAGGAACCAGCTCTCACCAAGTCATGCCCGCATGCCACGCATGAGAGCTTCCATAGTCAAATCAATAGGTTGCTTTCATCAGGCTTCCCCACCGCGATCATCACGGCTGTGGCTGATAATCTTCTCAAAAAGATAAAAAAAGAATATCGTGGCAGCAATACAGAACGCCTGCGTAAGAGGAATGTCACAGTTGTGCCATATATGCACAAAGTTGCGCATCACTTGAAAAAAAGTGGCAGACAGGCATGGCGTCCAAGTGGTTTTTTTCTGCGCCAAAAAGGCTCGCTGGTTTATGCCCACGGGTCTGCGGGAGCGGACAACGGCGAAGCGGCTGCGGTAAAAAGCATGCCGAAACGTTCTTGAAATGTGCCACGGGAGTGGTGTACCAAACCCCTCTCACGTGCGGACGTTCGTACATGGGCCAAATAGAGCGCTGCGTGAACGAATGCGCTGGGGAGCATGCTGTCTCGATTACGAGAAGAGAAGGAACGAACTTGCCCTCGCATTGCAGCTCAAGCATGGGGTGTGAGCCGGTCTTCAAAAAGGTAAGAATTTTAGGAAGGAGCAAGGAGAGTGTAAGGTCTGGCATGTCGAGAAGTGGGGGGGTGGGGGGGGATAGTTGTGTCTTATCCCCCAGAAGTGCGGCTTCCAAGAAGCCAGCTCCCGGCAGTCGAGGGTCGAAGCGCAGCGGCGCTCTGTTCGAATGTATGAGGCGCGGGGACAGAAGAGCACTTCTCGCTGCCAGTAACTGTTCGAAGAGAAAGCCGCGCCCTGTTTACCATCGGTTTAACGACCAGCGCGGCGGCCTACGGCCCGCGGGATTCCGGGAAGCAGCGCAAAGGGAGCCAAGACAATGACACCATTAAATCTCGCATAGTGCCCGCGAGCCTCCGAACGGAGACGGTATGTCACGCGAGACGGATGACATGGACCCGCTAGCTAACCGGCCGCACAGTGTAATGCAGGGGAGCTGAACGGCGCCAGCGAGTGTGTTTTTTTAGTGCGCTTCTAGGAATGTCGTTGTCGGCCGTTTTCCACGTTTCTCTCCCGGGCAGGTGGCTCAAAAGGCTGCAGAGAGAGAGAGAGTCGCCAGACAAATTTACAGTCGGCCCAATATGCGGGCTGAGTTCTTTTGATTTGCCATGGGGAGAACTGGGAGGAGCAATGATGGTGTTAAAACCTTGCTCCCGGCTCCTCACGGGGGGTTCTTGTCGCAGGAATGGTGCCATGCACGTGTCGGCTCAAGTTCCGATGTATATAGCTGCCGCTTAACCTTGTATATACACTGTATATAAATATCGTGTTGTTTTGCTAAGAAAAGGAGTCGTCTCCATCCTTGAGAGGTACCAACGACAAAGACGAGGCAAGGCAGCTACGGACAACCTTCCACTTCCTTCAGAAATTGACGGCGGCTACGCAGCCGAGAGAGCTCTGCTCCGGAGTCAAGAGGGAGTGGGGAGAAGGTTGGGTCGTGAGCTGTCAGAAGCGTTTTATATTAAGAAATTGGGCGACAGCTGCGTGAGACTGACACTTCTGTTGCTCTTTTCTGCGCAGCTTTCTTATTTTTTATTTCTTTTTTTTTGACGTGAGGTATCCTGTCATGTCGACGCAATGCGTTGACGCAATGAGTGATATTCTGACTAGTATCATTAAGGAGTGTGCAGTGGAAGTCGGGGGTACAGTCGTTAGACAGGACACTGGTAAGCTATCCCGAGAGACGAAAAAACCTCATCAAGAAACGTCAAGCCGTGAAAGCCTCAAATGCCACAGACAAAATAGAGCTGGCTGAGCTTTCGAAGTTAATCAATAGGCGTAAAGTAGCCGACATAAGAGAGTATAATAGCGGAAGGAGCCTTAAAGCTATGAAGGCAAAACTGTGCATAGGCAAAAATCAGGTGTATGCATTAAGGAACAAGGAAGGCAAGGTCACAAACAATATGGATAGAATGGTTGAGGTAGCGTAAGAGTTCTACAGAGATCAGTACAGCAGCCGAGACAGTCAGGATGATAACGCAAGAAGCAGTAATAGCCCAGAGGAATCTGACATCCCACCAGTATTGACAG
Source organism: Rhipicephalus sanguineus (assembly GCF_013339695.2). Taxonomy (NCBI): domain Eukaryota; kingdom Metazoa; phylum Arthropoda; class Arachnida; order Ixodida; family Ixodidae; genus Rhipicephalus; species Rhipicephalus sanguineus. The sequence goes on from NC_051186.1 coordinate 99,636,012, forward strand.
GAGAAGTAAAGAAAGCCCTAAAGGGAATGCAAAGAGGCAAAGCCGCTGGTGAGGATCAGGTAACATCAGACCTGTTGAAAGACGGCGGTGAGATTATGTTAGAATAACTGGCCACCCTGTATACGAAGTGTCTCACGACGGGGAGGATACCAGAATCTTGGAAGAATGCCAACATCATCTTGATCCATGAGAAAGGGGACATCAAGGACCTGAAAAACTACAGGCCCATCAGCTTACTATCCATTGTCTACAAGCTATTTACAAAAGTAATTGCTAACAGAATTAATACGACATTAGAATTCAATCAACCAAAGGATCAGGCAGGATTTCGTACAGGCTTCTCAACAATAGACCATATTCATACTATCAATCAGGTGATAGAGAAATGCGCGGAATACAACCGACCCCTATACATAGCCTTCATAGATTACGAGAAGGCCTCCATTTGATTCGATGGAGACATCAGCAGTCATGCAGGCACTGCGGAATCAGGGCATCGACGAAGCCTATATAAGCATAATGAGAGAAATCTACAGCGGATCCACAGCCACTATAGTCCTTCATAAAGAAAGCGACAGAATCCCAATGAGGAAGGGCGTACGGCAGGGAGACACGATCTCTCCAATGTTATTCACCGCGTGTTTACAGGAGGTTTTCAGGGCCCTAGATTGGGAAGAATTAGAGATAAGAGTTAATGGAGAGTATATCAGTAAGCTGCGATTCGCTGATGACATTGCATTGATGAATAACGTGGGAGATGAATTACAGCTCATGATTACTGAACTGGATACGGAAAGTAGAAGAGTAGGTCTGAAAATTAATATGCATAAAACTAAAGTAATGTGGAACAATCTTGGCAGAGAACAGCGCTTTGCGATAGGTGGCGAGACACTGGAAGTTGTAAAGGAGTACGTCTACTTAGGACAGGTAGTAACCGCGGAGCCGAACCATGACAGTGAAATAACTAGAAGAATAAGGATGGGTTGGGGCTCATTCGGCAAGCATTATCAAATCATGAATGGTAATCTACCACTATCCCTCAAGAGGAAGGTATATAACAGCTGCATCTTACCGGTACTTACCTACGGAGCAGAAACCTGGAGACTTACGAAGAGGGTTCAACTTAAACTGAGGACGATGCAGCGAGCGATGGAAAGGAAAATGATAGGTGTAACCTTAAGAGACAGGAAGAGAGCACAGTAGGTCAGGGAACAAACGGGTGTTAAGGATATCAGTTGAAATCAAGAAGAAATAGATATGGGCCGGACACGTAGCACGTAGGCAGGATAACCGACTGGATTCCAAGAGATGGCAAACGCGTGAGGGGGGGGGGGGGGGGGGGGCAGAAAATTAGGTGGGTAGATGAGATTAAGAAGTTTGTAGGTATAACGTGGCAGCAGAAAGCACAGGACCGGGTTGATTGGCGGAACATGGGAGAGGCCTTTGCCCTGCAGTGGGCGTAGACCGGCTGATGATGATGGTGATCCTGTCATGTGTTTCCTCCTCTTTTTTTCCCCTTCTTTCGATTTATTTGGGACGTGTGGAAATAAAAGTGCATATATATGCAGCGACCAAATGAATAAAGCCAGTGCAGTTTGCGCTCTTTCCGTTTACTCTGTCATTTTCTTCCTGTGATCGTCCGATTTAATGCGCAACGATTCCCACCACAAATTATTAGGATGATGGTGGTGGTGTTCGTGACCGAAGCACGGCACGCGATCGCCTCGCGACTGAAGAAATAGTCCCGCTCGTGCCCTCGGCAATGTTCTCCGAAGGCGGGCTCACCGGCCGTCCGGCTCGTGACGTCAGTCAGGAGTGTGCGCCCGTTGGTGCAGGCTTGTGTGCATCCGCCGCCTTTGCGCAGGGAATGCATTCTGGGAACGACAATTTCCGGTTGAAAAACACCTCTGCAGGAACCACAACGCGTACAAATTTGCAAATTTTCAGTTCGGTTCTAACGGTTCACGTGACGTGACAGTACGAAGGCCTCAAAAATCAAGCGCTACATTCCACAAATGAAATATATGCGCACGAATTTTCCTTAAAAAGCATGGCCTCTGAGAATGAGCGAGAGTGGCGAGAGAAAGTGGAGGCAACGCTTGAGGCTCAAAAGGCAGAAACACAGTAAATAAGTTCTGTAATTTTACGTGCCTAAACTGCGTTGCGACTTTGTCGGGTTAATCCTGACCGCTTACGGTTCTTTTAACGTGCACCTTAAAGGGACAGACAACTGCCCAGAACATGAAATGAGACGAGTCCACTGATGGAAAGATTGTCCGTCGCATTGACTCAAACCAACCCTGTTGTTTTCGTGAGAGATGGATTTCTATTTTTTATGTCTTAATTGTCGCCAAAAATGACCTACGGCGCCTCTGGCGGCAGAAACATGAACGATCCGATGAACCCGGCCGCGTGACCGTTGATTGCTGTACGCGGTCGACGATTTTTTTTGTTAGTAGTGGAATATTGTTCGTTTCTTTATATTAAAAAGTATTACTCCATAAAAAATGTACATATAGGCCTGCGTTAGTAGTATGCATTAAAGTGGCGCTGCTTCCGCGTGACGTAATGATCCCATGCTCGTCAGCGTGTCTTCAGCAACTTTTCAGCTTGCTCATGCAACCGTGCACGTAGTTTCCAGGTCGCTAAGATTTTGGAGCGACATAGTTTTGATACTACACTTAGTCTCAGAAATGACGCTCGCTGCTCGGCGCGGCCTCGCATACGCGTAGTGACGTTTTCTATGACTTGGCTTGGCTCGTGCATCGAGAGAGTAACGACGCCGGGACAAGCCACCCATGACACAAGCGCAGGCAACCTTGGACGCATGCGCACACAATGCGGTACAGATACAGGGAAGGTGTATAATGGCACATCATCTCATTGTAACAGCTTGTTATTTTCACAACTAGTTGAAAAGTATAAATAAAGGTGGTTAAGCATAGTTAAAGGAACTCCTGCGAAAGCAGAACAACGATAGCTTTCACAAATCGCGAGAAAGGCTGGCGGCAACGCTATCAATTATCAGCGTTGCTAGAGGAAAGGTGCGTCCGTGTTTTGAGCCTTTGAGATCGAAAAATACTGCCTGTAAAATCACTTTTGGGGTTAACTACTGCAGCTACAAACACTGCGAAGGGTGAGCTTTCTGTCGCACCGTAAAAAAAAATATGGGTCGAGAAAACTCAGTTGTCGGTCCCTTTAAACACCGGCGCTCTGCGTTTCCCGCTCATCGAGCTTAGCGGTGCTAAGACAAGAAAATGAATATGCGGAATAAAGCTCACACGCCTCTACGAATGAATGCGTCGGTTTTACAGCGAAAGCTGTTATGAGATCATTTCTCCGGCCGTTTTTGGCGCCGTAGTTGTCCGCCGCCGCCGCTGCCGCCGCCGGTGTCCGTAACCAGTATCGCTCGAAATAAGAAAAAAAAAACTAAATAAGAAAAAATTCGAACCTGGGCCCTCTGCGTGGGAGCCCCGTATTCAACCTCTGAGCCATGCCGGTGCTTGAAACTGCTTTGCAAAAAGGTCCTATACAGGCTTCATGTCGGGAAGGAACCACATTAGCATATGCAATATAGCGTGGTAGAAGATTAAAATAAGCACCAAGCGTCGCACAACGCGAATTCTGTAACCAGGCGTCAAACAATTGCGAATTGCGCAACGAGTAGGTTGTTGAATGCTTCCAACCCATTAGAAAAGGGCTCTGCCATAATTCTTCATCGTCATCAGGCGCAGAATCAACAAATTGCGCATAATCCCTTACATGCGTTTAGCAGGTACCAACGCTCTCTGTAGAATGACGAAAAATGGCACAGTGCCTGCTGCCCTACTTCTAAAAAATTACAATTATTTATAGCGTAGTGGGTTCCTCGCAAGTGCACTTGTATTGGTTGCCAAGGAAGCCCATAAGCGCATGATCCACTTCCTCGGGGTCTCAGTAAGATTACAATGATTTATAGCGTAGTGGGTTCCTCGCAAGTGCACTTGTATTGGTTGCCAAGGAAGCCCATAAGCGCATGATCCATTACCTCGGGGTCCCAATAACGTTCTTCGCCCCCCCCCCCCCCCGTCTCTCTTCCACGTCAACGCATACAGCATGACGGGAGAGGGAAATAGCGACCGGGCGTCACCCAATGCAAATTACATAACTGGTGGGCCGTTTAAAGATTCCAACCCATTACAAAGGGCTGAGCCATAATTCTTCATCGTCATCAGTCGTCACGTCAACAAAGTGCACATAATGCCTTACAGACGTGTAGCTGGTGCCTCGCTTCTCCATAGAATGACAAATAATGGCTTAGTGGGTGCTTCCCAACTTCACAAAAAGTTTGATTTGTGGCGTAGTGGGTACCTTTCTAGTGTACTTGTATTGTAGCCCCAAGAGAGCTTAACGGGCTCTAGAAACGCCGCTCTTCCAGCTTTCGCTGTGACTGTGCTGCGGTTTCAGCGCAGGCCCGGCGTTTTTTTTTATTCCACATGTGTAACGGTCCCTTGGGCAAAAGGGCTTGACAAGCGAGCACACACAAAGGATCGCTTGAAAGGCAGCTTTGAGCATGATTTACAACTCAACTGTCGTGGTAAGCTGACACGTACAGCCATTACTTCCGCGACGGGAGACGAGCTCTTTTCACGCGTATTTCCCAGGAATTTGCAGCCATTGATCCAACATTCTAATTTTGTCTTCTCATATTTATTTTGCTGAGGGCTGAGGGGGGGGGCGATGGAATTTACCAAATCGTGGGGTACGCAGAGAGCTTAGTAGAAAAGACATTTGGCCAAGTTGATCATGATTCATTTTGAAAACGGAGCAGCAACACGAGGACAAAGAACGATACAACGCCCAGTCTGTTGTAGCTTTCTCAGAAAGCTGAGAGCGCTTTCTCGTTCTTTCTGTGCGGTCTTCAGGTAAAATATTGCGGGGGCGCGCTCCACGGTAAAGCGAGAGGGCACCTTCATGTCTCCATGATTGCTTTTTCGAGCTGGTTGCCGGCATTTTCGTGGCCGAAACCGCAGGGTCACGCACACACGCACGCATGCACGCACGTATACACACGCATACACACACACACACGAAGCACGTGCCTCCCCCCACCCTTATTTCCTTTCTGCCACGGGATACAGAGGACAAAATGACACTCGACCACACTTGCCTGCCCGGCCCCCACTTCAGATCAAGGACGTGCCCCCCCCCCCCCCCCCCCCCAAAAAAAAAAAAATTCTGCCTACACCCATGCATCGCCCCCTCCAAGGCCACAGCAGTGCGCACGCATACGCATACCGCTTTTACGTCATAGCAGCAAAGCGCGTAGTGTATGCTGTTTCTGTATACCGTACTTTCTTTTTCTTCCTTTATTACAGCGCGTGGTAATTTGCAATTACAAACACTCGGTTCTCAAGGCGTTAAACAGTCGTTTTTTTTTTTTTCTCTTGCCTGCCTCTCGTGTGCGTCGCGTATGGGAGCGATGTATGAAATATGCATTTATTGCTGCGCACTGATACTGCAGGGTGGCCTCCGAGATACAATCTACCGCATATCCGGTGAGAGCACCGTTAACGAACGAGGCCAGGAAGTAACATCAGGGACAGCGCGCTCCGTCAGCTCGATTCCTATACGTATTATATAGCTTGATCTGTACGTGTTATGTAACTGACTGGGTAAACAATAATTATCGCATTGACATGTTCCCCACGCCACCGTTAATAACACGCCACCGTCATTTACCCACCAAAAACTAATTCCGCACTATAACTTAACGAAAATTAGCCGCTTTCGTTTAAACCACGTGTATACTTAACATGACAATAATCAATTGGTCTGCGGCCTCAAGGTCTGCTTTGAAATTGTAATAAAGATTTGACGTACTCTACAGAGCCGAGAGGCATAACGCCTGGGCATTATAAATGAACGTCTTTCCCGATCGCGAGGGCGCTGAGGCAGCATCCATTTTTTTTTCGTGTTTTGTTTTTAACAGCGCCGTTAGCCCACGCAGAGCGAACAGAAAACTGTCGTCATCATAAACCGGCACGCGCTCTCTGCGTCCTATTCTTCATCTTCGTCTTCATCATCTGCTTCGCCCCCAGAACACGTGTGTCTATTTGTCCGGCGTGGGATGCAATAACTGTGATGGGCGAGAGAGCGAGTACGGAGACAGAGAGGTAGAATGAAAACGAGAGAAAGGAAGGGAGGAAAGACGGGAAAGGATAGAAAGTCAGGGAAAGAAATAAACAGAGAGAAAGATGTAGAAACAGACAGAAAAAAGCGATAGAAAAGAAAGAGCGCAAGAGAGAGAATCAAAGGAAGAGAGAGATAGAAAAAGCGAGAAACAGAAGGCAATAGACAGATATAGAAAGACAGGAATAGAAATAAACAGAGACGAAAAATGGCGATGAAAAAATGGAGAGAAGAGAGAAAAAAAAAGAAAGAGAGGAAGAAAGGAAAAAAAAAGGGAGGCTGTCAAGCTTCGCACTTCCTTCAGGCTTGGCACCATTAGCGCGAAGCAGCCTTAATTTCACTGTTTTCACCGGTTTTTATGTGTCTTAATTTCTCTTAGCTTTTTATGTGCTTTAAGGGGTCGATACTCCCTTTCGTTACAAAAGGCGCAGAAGCCAATCACCATTGCCACCATCATCGTAGCGCCGCTCGGCCCGATCATTTCGCTGGTACGTGCATAGGCGTATCTACCGGGGGGGGGGGGGGGGCAAAGGGGGGCGCCAGCCCCCCCCTCCCCCACTGAGAAATGTTAGGGGGGCGGAGACCCCCCACTTTTTACAGTGATCATTGTCGGCTCCAGTCTGGGAAACTAACAAGTCAGGCAAACTTTTACTTGAAAGCAGCAATAACGTAAATATGTTAGAAATTTGTCCTCCGATTCAGCTGTGACGACTGTCCTCCGTGTGCCATGACCACGCACTGTAGGCTGTCTGCGGTGCGGGCTACCTATTCCACGCTTGCGCGTCTTGCGCTCAACCATTGCAGAGGAGGCTATCGCTCAGCTGGGGCTCTATAACATTACAGCAATCTGTCATGATTTTATTTTGTTCTGCCTGGTCTGAAATTTACGTAATCGGCGACGCAAGTACGGGCGGGCACCAGTAAACGTTTTACAGCCCGATCAAACGCTCTCTTTCTTTCAGAAAATTGAGTTTCTTTCTTTGAAAACGATTAGCATCGCCACTGCTCCGTATCCAAGCTGCTGTGAGTAGATGAGTGTGCAGAAGTGTCCAGTATTTTAGTTCTGCCTAGCCAGGAGAGCTAGAAAAGATTCCCACTTTAGTCTCCGATTAACCTGCTTCACCTTGCTCATCATGTGGTAACCTGCAGCGGTCGCGGCGGCTTCTAACAAGGCAGTGAAGTCGAGCACATTGAGAAACAAAGCTTTGAAGTTTGCCCTCGATCCACGGTTTTCTGGACTAAGAAGGCTGTCCACTTGCAAAGGATTGCGTCTGTTCCTAATAATTTTTATTTCTCTCTCTACCGCTCTGTCAGCAACGATGACTTCACAGAAAGTTGTATACGCGCAAAAACAGCTCAACATCGTTACACTACTACTGAAAGTATCTCTTATACACATATGAATCCATCTCGCCCGCTGCAACAAGTAGCCGCTGCCAATGTGATTGGCGGGCAGCCTTCTGGAATTGCGTGAATTACGTGTACTGTCTGGCTATTCCGAAAAAAATTATTGTTCAATAATGCGCTGCTTATTGTGCAGACTTCATTTTAATGCCGCGAGTTTTCACGTACTTGTGACGTCGCCTAACAAGGAGGCGATTTTATGGCACATGACATGACATGACAAGAACTATAGGAGTCCTGGGGAACTCGAATCTGGGGAGCCGGAGGCCCCCAGATCAAGTTGGTGGCTCCGCCCTCGATGGGACTGGAAGTCCAAGTTCCGTCGCGATGTCGTGGGCCCTCTGGACGGCCTGGAGTTGGGTGTGGAGATCGCTGCTCTTCAGGGATTCCTCCCATTGTTCTTTCGTGGAGGGTGGAGAGGCATTAAGGGTTGGGCACAGCCAGAGCATGTGGTCGAAAGAACATGAGTCATGGCCGCATTTGGGGCACGACTGTAAGTGGTCGGGGTCTATCCTATTAAGGGACCGAGGAGTGGGATACGAACGTGTTAGCAGGAGTCTGAACGTGGTAGCCTGAGGCTTGTTCAGTTTGGGGTGGGGTAGTGGAAATGTTTTCCTGGCTAGGCGGTAGGGGAAATAATTTCGTGAAAAGTACATAATGAATGTTTATGGATGTCGACCTCGTTACGAGCCTGGCTATCCGTGGCAGCGCGGCACGTGAAATCGCGCGCTAACCGATGAGCCTGCTCGTTAGTGTTACATCCGAGGGGGTTAACTAAGCCATCGAGATGAGCTGGGAACCACGTGATGTGGTAACCCCTTTCGCTGTTCTCCCGCGTTCGTTGCAGTGCTTTGTTCAAAATATTGTTCGCCTGTTCAGACACGAGGGCGCTCGAGAAGGATCTAACTGCCGTGCGCGAGTCCGAGAACACAACAGCAGGAGCCTTTGCGCTGTGAAAAGCCAGAGCGATCGCCGCTTCTTCCGCCACGTGGGCAGTTTTAGTGTAAACAGAGGCTGCATTAAGCATATTGCCTCCCGCGTCAACGACCGAAATAACGAACTTATCTCCACCGTCATATCTGGCAGCATCGACAAAGAGGGCCTCTAGTTTCTGTTGATTGATCTTTTGAAGGATGGCCTTGGCTCTCGCGAATCTTCGACCCTTATGGTGCACTGGGTGGATGTTTCGCGGGACAGGGTCAACCATGATGCGATTTCTGTTCTCCCGGGACAAGCTAACTTTCGTCGCCTGTTCATGTCTAGGCTGAATACCCGCTTCTGCTAAAAGCTTAATTCCTGGCTTAGTGGATGAAAGTCTCGTTATCTGAGCCGCTGTGTGAGCTTCTATTAGCTCGTCAGCGGTGTTGTGGAGGCCTAGCTCCAGAAACTTCTCGATGCTCGTGAAATGCGGAAGGCTGAGCACGCGCTTGAGACCAGTTCTGATGAGGGAGTCAAGCTTGACCTTCTCCGCCCTAACCCAATTAAGGTAAGGCGCAATGTAAAGAACATTACTGAGAAAGAATGCCTGGTAAGCTCTGAGCAGATTGTCCTCTTTGAGACCACCTCTTCGATTTGAAACGCGGGATACAAGTCTCAGTACATTACTGGCCTGTCCAGTGAGCCTGTTGAGGGCCTGCGAGTTACAGCCCCTGGCATCAATAAGGAGACCTAGGATCTTTACCGAGTCCCTCCTCGGTATAGGCTGTCCATTCTTAGCTCGAATTTCTATCGGCAATGTTTCGAGAGGCGCAAGGTTTCGGACCCCCTGTCTAGACGGTCGGTATAACAGTAGCTCTGATTTATCAGGGGAGAGTTCAAGGCGCGTGTCTGAAAGAAAGTCCTCCGTAGCCTCCAGTGCGCTTTGCAACGAGTGTGCGAGCATGGCTAGCGAGCCGCCCGGTGCCCAGATCGCGATATCGTCCGCATAAATGGCGTGTCCCACGTTCGGGATTGCAGCGAGGCGAGTGGAGAGCTTGTGCATGGCTTTGAATAAGAGCGGGGAGAGCACGGAACCCTGTGGGGTGCCGCAGTTGCCTAGTTCGTAAGGCCCTTCCGAGACCGTGCCTATTCGGAGGTGTGCCTTGCGATCCGCGAGAAAAGATTGGGTGTAGTCATGAAAACGCTGACTCAGGTTAACATAACATTTTTTACGAATAGGAAAGAACCAATGACCAATAATACGCCGTATTGAAAATATATTTTATTATTATTTTTTCTTTAAGCAGTCATGCGTAAGGGATAATTACGTGGTGGATCACTTGCGCGTCATTTGTTGCGTCGTGTTACGAGCAGGTTCTGTGAGCATGACAAAGAAAAATTTCGACCAATCCTTAACAGCTAACGATCTACACGAAAGGAGACAAGACAATGCGGAGTAGTATAACGTTATAATCGCCCACATTTTTTCAAAGAAAATTTGAGCATACACAGTTTGCTTAAAGGGCCCCTGACAGCCGATTTTTTGTTTGTGACATTTACGTTGTAATAAGTAGGTCTATGTCTTGTAATCACGGAATGACACCGTAAATCCTCCAACGTGATGTCTAATTAATCCTAGCAGCGTTAATTATGGTCATTTTTCGTGTAGGTTCAAAACGCGCGCCGAAAGAGGATAAGAAACTAGCGCCGCGCCGCGGCGGTCGCGCCTCGGGGCACGCGTGATGACGTGCGCTCAGTATTGGGTGACGTCAGCCACGCGCTTGTCGAACTGCCAGTTGGAGAACACACACACGGAGAGCTCACGCTGCCTGCCGACACGTACCGAAGAAGGAGAAGGGGGGAGGAGCAAAGAGCAAACATGTTTCGCAATATACCGTGCACCACGCATATTTCTGTCTGTGACGTCGACAACACTTGCTTTACCTCTGCAACGTCACAAGGGGCCTACGTCTACGTCATACTAGTGGTTATGTTGATAGGAGTTCAAAATTCAGATGAGCACTCAGGCTTACTTTAAAACCAAATTAAAATATCTTAAAGGCAACGCTCGTCACTCATAATCGGTCAGAAGTGCCCCCGCATGCAGGGCTATCAAACAACACAAGCATCTCGAGTTTCCAAATTCGGTGTCAGGGGTCCTTTAAGCTATTTACTTGGAGGAGCCGGAGGGGAGGAGTAAAGGGGCCACTTCACCGCTTTCCTGTCCACCCCCCACCCAAGCTGGGGAAATGTAGGAGGGCAAGGATCGACACCTAGTATATATATAAATTCGTAGTCATTTATAGTCTTACCAGCTCAATGTGGTTTCCATAAATATTAATCGGCTGAACTTGCTCTTCTTGTTTAGAAAGACTTTATCTTAGAGGCCTCTAAGAGTAGAGAAATTGGCACTCTGCTTATCCTGAAGACTTCTGTGATGTACCTTGCTTTGTCAGCCACACGTTTTGTTTAATAAGTGAGAACTTAGGTGCTAAAGTCATAGTAGGTTCTTCATACTCATCGTATTTACAACGCCAAACTGATACTGTGAAGTTTGCAGGTGGAGTGCTCAGATGAATAACAAGTTAAGCCCCGCCACGGTGGTCTAGTGGTTATGGCGCTCGACTGCTGACCCGAAAGTCGCGGGATCTAATTCCGTAACTGGGAACAGTAGCGCAAAAATTCACACAGACGACGACAGAGCAAGACGGGACACAGCGCTGTGTCCCGTCTTGCTCTGTCGTCGTCTGTGTGAATTTTTGCGCTACTGTTCACAGTTATGCAATACCAACTAGCCCACCAGTCTGTCCTTTTAAAGATCTAATTCCGGCCGCGGCGGCTGCATTTTGTATGGCGGCGAAAATGTTCGAGGCCCGTGTAGTTAGATTTAGGTACACGTTAAAGAATCCAAGTTGTCCAAATTTCTGGAGCCCTCCACTACGGCGTCTCTCACAATCATATCGTGGTTTTGGCGGCTTTGGGACGTTAAAGCCCAGAAAAAAAAAAAGAACAGGGTAAGTGGGGCTGTACTTTTGAAACTTCAAGGTAATATTCCCAAAATGTTATTAAATACTCCTATGTTGTCGCGGTGTAGCGCGGCCCAGCCTACACAATCTGTTTGTGCAGATTCTTCTTTGATTGAAAACAAACAGTTTTGAAAAGAAAATCATCTAATCATCTCTATTAATATAAAAAGTCACGTCAAATGCAGAGAAAATGTAGTTCCCCCTCCTCTCTCTCTCTCTCTCTATATATATATATAGTTACACACACACACACACACACACATATATATATATATATATATATATATGTATGTATATATATATATATATATATATATATATATATATATATATATATATATATATATATATATATATGTGTATGTATATATATATATATATATATATATATATATATATATATATATATATATATATATATATATATATATATATATATATATATATATATATATATATAGTTGAAGGAGTGGTTGCCTTTGGTTGCCTCCCGCTCCTTCTCTCTCTCTGTCACCTCCTTCCCCTTTCATTTGATATCCATATAAACACGGAAATATGCACGAATATTTACGTCTTGAGAAAGGTCAGGCTCTGACCGAAACGTCGACGTAATAAATGTAGTCTTCTTGAAGTGCCACCTCTTATATACAGGGTGTTTCAAGAAATGTGTCCAACCTTCTCAAAGAATCAGGAAAATGCGATATTTGCTCGGGCCTTTCAGAATTGCTTTTTCTGTAGCGGCAGGAATCTTAAGGTAGTTAAGGACATCATTTCGTACAGTAATTAAGAAAGTTACATTAATTAACTTTTAATTAGTGGAGTTAGGTGATTGTGTCAAATGGGAGAGTTGAAGTTCTTCATGCGAGGAACCCATCTGAGCTTTGAGATTTCGAAAAAGCGTCCTCTAGTAATTGTTGTGGCGTAATGAAATTCAACGAAATGTAACGGCTTTCAATAGCGAAAGCCATCGAATTCGGTTGAATTTCATTACTTCGTAATTATTACTGGAGGCCGCTTTTTCGAAATCTCAATGTTGGGATGGGTTTCTGGCACGAAGAACTTCAATTGCCCAATTTGACACCGTCACATAACTCCACTAATTAAAAAGTTAATTAATTTAACTTTCTTAATTACTGTCTCAAGTCATGTCCCTAACCATCTTAAGATGCCTAGCGCTATAGAAAAAGTAATTCACTCATTTTGGACGTCTCAGAAGAATATGGCAGTTACGTACTTCCATGTTTCTGTTTAGGTTTCACCATTGAATTTCGTTACTTCGTAATTATTACTGGATGCCACTTTTTCGAAATCTCAAAGTTGGGTTGGGTTTCTGGCATGAAGAACTTCAATTCTGCCCTTTGACACAACCACCTAACTGCACTAATTAAAAAGTTAATTAATGTAACTTTTTTAATTACAGTCCCAAATTATTTCTTTAACCATCTTAAAATCCCTGCCACTACAGAAAAACCAATTCTGAAGGTAGCAATCAAATATCGCATTTTCCTGATTTTTTGAGAAGGTTGGACCCATTTCGTGAAACACCCTGTATATATATATATATATATATATATATATAATTTCCGCCTGCCCCCCCTTTGCCCCACCAAGAGCAAGCATAGTCAAAATACAATGCATATATTCCCAGCCTCTCAGCCCCCCTGAAGGAACCCACTTGTCGTGGGTGCCCCCCCAGTAAAAAAATCCTGGCGCCGCCCCTGACAGAGTGAGAGACGCCAGCCCCCCCACTCGCGAACGAGTTGGTACGCCACCGGGTACGCGCGATCGTGCACGGGGAATTTGAAAGTACACAGTACAGTATTCACCGATTCAAACGCGACATCAAATTTTTAGAATAACGACTTGTATGCGTAATTGCTCGAGATAACCACGTCATGTCGCGACGAATCTGGTCTCTAAAGATATTATTGCCTCTGATCTGCGCGTTATAGTCAAAATTACGCCGATATCACCCGAACTCACGACGGCAGAAACGATATGATGTGCATTACTTAGCCCTAAATTGTCCTATTTCAATCCGTGAGTACTGTACACTGTCTAGAATTACTCCAATTCGCTCATTTCCGAGTATAGGCTTCCAAAGCTACCGTCGAGCGGCGCACTGCTCTTATCGCAAATGGGGGCATGCACGGCCACAACACTGCCGCCCCCGCTTCCGCGCACGCGCAGAGCTCTCGGATTGCATCTGTGGTGCGTCACAATGTAACTACTGCTGACTAGCAGTGCTCCGGGCCGAATGAGGAGCGCATGCGCGCACGTGTCCTTGCTGCCGCCGCTGCCAAATGCGGCGACAAACCGCCTTCGCGGGCAGCGTTTGGTACACCGCCTCGGTCATGTGACCTGAGTAGAGACGTCACGTATGGCGTCAAACCACAGCCGTAAATTTTGCACGAGAGGGAAAGGTTCCGTCTGGAGCTGCACGTGTATCGCTAGGTTCACCAGTTGCAGTGGTTGGCCAGAGACACCGGGGGGGGGGGGTACATACGCCGTGCCACTTAGTGGTTCTCACTATTTTGCAAGCATCACTACTGAGGTACCCAGAGTCGACCTGACATCATTTCCGCTCTACCCGCTCTATCCATGACGTCATACGTACGTGACGTTTTAGTTAGTAGTGCTGACGCATAAGTTAGTAACAAATTAATTTTTTTTTTAACTGCCGGGGTTTCACAACCGCGACATGATTGTGAGGCACGCCGTAGCGGAGGGCTCCGGGTCAATTTCGACCACCTGGGTTTACTTAACGTGCACCCAAATATAAGCACACGGGTGTTCTTTGCAGCTCGCGCCCACCGAAATGAAGTTAGTAAGAAACAAGAGGTACAAAAAGGAAGTACGGGTGGCCACGCTGCTTTGAGGGTCCCGCACCACTTCGCCGTGACGTCATAAGATTTCGATGGCGTCTGACAGGGCCTATCGGTGAAAAATTCATTGCATTGCTTTCTAAGGGAGCCAGATGCCTAACATGGGAAGTTTCGGGAAACCTTTTTGATCCACTGTGGCCACAATACGAAAAAAAAGAAAGGTTTTTAAATCAGTGACGTCACTCTGACAATCAGGGGCCAAAGTTTCGGCGCGAAATTCAAAAATTAAATACCGACCTTCGTTCGTCTTCTAATAATGACCAAATTAGCTACAGTATAGGGTTGGTTGTCAAAGAATAATTGATCAGTCTAAACTGATTTATTGTTTCATTGTAAGGTCTCTGTAAGAATGATGTGCGTATGTATGGGATTACTCTGCATGCGACATGGACGTCGGCTGGATGGGTGCAACAGGGGCACTTGGTCCCCCCCCATCCCACTCCCCCGCCGCGATAGAACACGGGTTTGAACTCCCCCCCCCCCCCCCCAAGACAAAAATACTGTCGACGCCCACGCATGTGACGTGCGTACTCGCACGGGTGACTGCTAGTTGCTATGCAAGCTCAATTATCAGAGTCACCCGTCTCGTGGATTATTGCGGATCTCTCAGTGTGCGGTCGTACAATTCTTCTTACATCTTATTATTACACTACATGCACCGTTGCTTAACTAAACTAGGAAAAAGAACAGTGACTCTGTGTATGTACTCGCTTTCGTGTATAATAAATGTGCATACAGAGAGCAGCAGAAGGGGGTAGAAGCCTTCTTAGAAGAACGGTTCGTGAAAACTTGCTTCTTTTTATTTCCTGAAATTCTCGCCCTCCCGAGAAGTCCCGCGTGACGTCCTAGATGACCTTGACTCCCTCGAGCACTCGTGTCGAGCGGCAGCTCTCATTATTTGCATACTGAAAGCACACCTCCATAGGCCTCGCCCAGCGAGCCATTTTTATACCAGCCGAGCTCAGCGCGTTGTATAAAAAAAGATAACAAACAAAAAATAAAGCGCGAAAGAGATCTCATAAGAAAGCCCTTGACCGTCTCTTGATGCCTCGGAAATACGGGCGGGTTCAACGTTGACTAGAGCGTAGGATAACGATGTAAATTAAGTTACGAATAGTCACTTTAAGCCGCGAGCCGCCTTCACGATTTCTCGGTGTATAGTCAATGTTATGGTCTTATGTAAGTGGCAGTATACGAGTTTAGTGCTCTTTTTCGTTAAGTTTCTATTTTTAACGCATCGATGTCGCGACCATGCTGCCCTTATATATACGTACGCGTGAAACGACTTACGAGGGTTCTTCTGGTCCCCTTGTGATAGGTGCCCACGCACGGTGCCCGAAGATACAATTTCCCTGCGTATGCTTATGACATATCTGATGTTTTTTGTTTATTTTTTTATTGTTTTTTGAATAATGAAGGTTGACTTTCACCATAACCGGATCTGTAGGAATCTACGTTTCCACATGTAATAATAATAATAATAATAATAATAATAATCAATCAATCAATCATTTATTTAACGTGCCCAGGAACAACCGTAAGGTCTTTGTGCAGGCGCACGCAAAAAAAACAATAAAAATAAACTATACAATACAGACAGTCTTCAGAAATAAAAAGAGCAAATACACGTAGACAAAGAGAAATGAACACAAAAGGGGAGGAGTAAAATAAGACAACACGAGAAATATTGAAGGGGAATGAAAAATTAGATTGCATATATACAACTATGCGGAAAGACGGAGAAGGGAAGACTTTGTACATTGTGCCATACTATGTCAAAACAGTACAAAGCTCGCATAGAAACAATGATTGTGGACTATGAAAAATGTCAAGATCAAGAAAATTAACATTATAGAGACTTTGTATTCTGTGAACGGTAGAGTGTTGGAAGAAGCAGGCGGGTACATGAAACGGTCTGTTCTCTCTGGTTAACTTACGCGGAATTCGAAAATTAACACAATTGAGAAGTACAGGGCAGGATATGATACCGTGGACTAGCTTGTAAAGAAACAAGAGATCAGAACGATTTCGTCGGCAGTGAAGTGATGGCAATGATAATAATTCAGCAGTATTTGAACGAGATTTTTTAGCAAAGCGATGGTTATATATGCTAAGGAATTTTTTCTGGACTCGTTCAATGGTGTTACCGCTGGATTGAGCAATGCCATTCCATATCACGGACGCATACTCCAGTTGAGGAAGACATAGCGCGGTGTACAATTTTCGGAAGGGCATAGGAGAACGGAATTCTCTAGA
The DNA here is from genome assembly GCF_013339695.2 of Rhipicephalus sanguineus. Lineage (NCBI taxonomy): Eukaryota > Metazoa > Arthropoda > Arachnida > Ixodida > Ixodidae > Rhipicephalus > Rhipicephalus sanguineus. Next base: position 99,652,672 of record NC_051186.1, read on the forward strand.
CAATCTGCAAACACAGCCTAGGGTGCGAAGACCCCGCAAAGCAACACGCTTAGCGTGAGCAGAAAAGTTTAACGTGCTATCAACAACAACACCAAGATCACTGATCTCATAAACCTTGCATAAGGACACAGAATTGACAAAGTATTGAAATGACACGCTAGATGTTTTGCGAGTGATAGACATGAATTTTGTCTTCGAGGCATTCAGAGAAAGGTTATTAGCGTTGCACCATTCGGAAAAAGAGCGCAAATCTGACTGCAGCAAGCGACAGTCGTTAACTGAATGAATTTCCTTAAAAATCTTGATGTCATCGGCATACAAGAGGAAAGAAGAATTACGAATGGCAAAAGAAACATCATTAACGTAAATTAAAAATAGGAGTGGGCCTAATACTGACCCTTGAGGGACCCCACTAGTCACTTTATACAAAGAAGACGTTTGGCCATTTACCGCTACATAACAATATCTATTGAGCAGATAGCTCTGCAGGAGATTCACAACCGACAAGTCAACATCAAATTGCGCAAGTTTAACCATAAGCAGTGTGTGGCTGACTACGTCAAAAGCCTTGCTCAGGTCACAGTAGAGTACGTCAACCTGTCCTCTCTGAGAAATAGGTGTGGAGATCTGCGTCATGAAACTAGCAAGATTTGTGGTAGTTGAGCGGCCAGCGAGAAAACCATGTTGATTAGGAATCAATGAGCTTTTAACACTAAAAGACAATATTTTGTGAAGAGCCAGCTCGAAGATCTTTGATGTGGCACATAGTAGAGAAATCGGGCGATAATTAGAAACATCTGTTTTAGAGCCCGACTTAAATACTGGGAAAACACGAGCAGTTTTCCACATGCTAGGAAATGTGGAAGTGTCCAGGCAGTTATTAAATATCGTAGTCAGTACTGGGACAAATATACTACTATAAGCTTTTAGTATGGCGGAGGGGATGCCATCTGGGCCACATGATAAGGATGGTTTTAAGCACTTAATGCATTCGCAGATAAGATTTTCATCCAGCGACAAAGCACTGGGTGAGCGAACTGCCTTAGGCTGTCTGATATCAGTGCTAGAGTCTGAGGCCTTATAAACGGATGAGAAATGTGCGGCAAAACAGTCAGCGACGGCATGCACTTCTACCCCATTTGAGTCTAGCAGTCTGAAAGACTCTCCGCTTTTGCTGGACCGTTTACGTACATACTTCCAAAACTCAGCTGGCCTGTCAGAAGCGCTTTTTTCTAAGAATTCAATATACGAACTATGATCCCGTTTATATAGGCGTTTAGCGAGAGTTCGAAAAAAGCTGAACTCTTCCTTCCACTCGCTCGATGGAGAACATTTAGATTTCCTGTGTGCGCGGTCTTTATGCTTCAGTGCACTGATAAGTTCAGATGAGAACCAGTGGGGATATTTACGTTGTTTATGTGTGTATTGGGGAATAAAATTACGCATGCTGCTCAGTACAAGCTCCGCAAACTGATCAACCTGGTCATCAACATTCGGTTTGTCAGTAACCTGTGACCAGTCAACGGTGGACAAGTGATGATAGAGGCCCGTGTAATCACCTCGCTTGAACGCAAATCTTGGATATTTGTTTACGTAACTGCTGTAGCTCGTTGTTTCGGCTGATGCAGATAATCTTACGTTAAGTGGTGGGTGGAATTTGTCCGGACGTACAAGAGAGATGTTGGAGCGGGAAACTTCAAGGGGTTGATCGTTTGACACACACAGGTCTAAGACGTTGCCACTGGAATTGACGACTGAATTATGTTGCACTAGGGAATTAAACGCCAGAAAGTCCAAGAGCAGGCTGCACTTTTTCTCTGTGAAATGATTGTAATGAGAAAAGGTAAGCGTGCTCCAGTCAATTCCAGGTGCATTGAAATCCCCAAGAACAGTAATTCTGTGCCCACTATGAGAAGATATCACAAGTTCAATAGAAGACATGACATCGTGAAACGAGGCAGGGGAAATGCTGGGCGGTAAATAGAAGCATCCAATCAACAATTTTTCACGGCGCTCAAGGTTGATTTCTAGCCAGATCGATTCTTCGATAGTTTCTAGGTCTTTCCGTCTAACGGATTTCAGTGAATTGTCAATGGCAATCAGCACGCCACCGCCTTTCTGTTTGGTTTCACTGAAATCTCGGTCACGGCGGAAGGTGGTGTAGGTCGGGGGAAAAAAGTCCGATGAGGGAATTTCAGTGCCGAGCCAGGTTTCAGAGGTAGCAATAATAGGAAAAGCAGACGAAAGAACATTAGAGAAAAACTCGAGTGTCTTGGTACGCAGACCCCGAGCATTTTGGTAGAATATGTCTACGTCACACGGCACTTTGGATTCCAGTCACTATCTCAGATGGATGAAGCATGTCATCGCGCAGCTCCCCACGAAATGGCTTGAAGAGGCATCCGAGGGGCCACATCGAAGGGTCATTCAGGCGTTGTAGTGTTTCCCTCGTCAACTTCAATATAGAATGAAGAATATGACTGGAACTTTGTTTGAAGTCGCCGGCAGGAGATGGGAGACAGATCCAATGAAGCAATATGTTTCTTAATGTCAGCAGTAGTGGTGTCCGGGCTCAGCTTCGTAACAAAAATGGCCTTTGGCCATTGTGGCCTTTGTGGCCGTTGAGCTACAGATATAGTGGATGTTTTCATAACTCCAAACGAGGCGGGTTTCTTCTTTCTTTCACCCTCAGTCACCGCTGCAGAAGAGGCTGTCACAGGCATCACACTGACACGCTCCGACGTGTCTACGTCAGCTGGCGGCGAAGTCGAAGATGAAAGAATTTTGGAGAGGGGTTGTTCGGAGAACGCAGGTTGCTTGGAGGTCACAGACGGGTCAACGGTCACGTGCGCTGGGGGTTTCACAGGTGCCTTCACTGCCACGGCGGCCGTGCGGCGCGTCAGCTCCTCACGCAGGAAGCGGACCTCTGCACGAAGGGAGGCGACCACGCGAGCTTGTTGTTCAACACCGCGGGAATGATCCTTACGGAGCCGCTCGTTGTCTTCGCGTAGTTGGGATACCTCGTCGCTGAGGAACGAGATTCCCTCCAATGCGTCGAGGAGGAGGCGGCGCAGCCCGGCGAGTTCGTCACCCGGAGGGGTACACGTGGAGAGGGAACCGGTTTGAGAACTGCAATGCTCACCGCTGCACCCCGACGAGTTGCTTTCGCTAGGCTTACCAGAAGCACGGCTCAGATCACATAAATTGCAGCAAAATGAGCGCGATCCAGACTTCAGGAGTTGCAGCTCTTCATCAGGCCAGGTTACACATTTCGCATGAACGCGTTTAGAGCAACTTTCACAGCGGAAAAACTGCTGCTTACCGAAAAACGGGCAGGAGCATAGCAAGCATGCATCCCGACTGGGAGCCATGGTGCTATAATAATAATAATAATAATATAATAATAATAATAATAATAATAATAATAATAATAATAATAATAATAATAATGATAATAATAATAATAATAAGAAGAAGAAGAAGAAGATGAAATTTTAGTTCAGGTAAAAATAAACGGAGGAAAATAACCTTCAGAGAGTGCAATGGCTCCAACTTTTTATTTATTTATTTATTTATTTATTTATTTATTTATTTATTTATTTATTTATTTATTTTTGCAATTTCCACGTTGCCACCGCCTCCGTTATCCTCATTCGTCACCCTGTTCCGTCCAGCCCCAATTCGCGGCAGCGCAAGATCCTCCGAAATCTCATCGACTATATATTTGATATAATTTAATATATTTCAGTGCCGACGGGCCTATAGATAACGCACTATAATATGAGGCGCGCCGTAGCGGACGAATCCGGATTAATTTTGACCACCTGGGATTTTTTATACGGCGCACTCAATGCAAGGTATCCGAGCCTTTCCGTTCCGTGGTGCCCCTGGTCTCCGAGCCAACGTCGCTGATCTCTCAGTCAATTTTTTTAGATGCGAAGAATCTTATGGCGGAGTTCAAACCGGTGGTGGTGTGCGGCGCGACCACCCTTACTGCGCACGCGCACACCCTCTCCACACACCTCCTCTCCCCCTCTCCCTCCCCCCTCTGAAACGCGAGCTCGACATGCCGAAACGCTGCTTCACATCCCCTCATGGTCCCCTTTAGCGGGAGATGGTGTTAATTCATTTTACAGCCTTCTACATCAGCATAGGCGTGCGCAAGTGGGGGCTGAGGGCGACCACCGCCCCCTAATCATCTAAAGGAGGGGCGCCGCTCCTGCCCCGTACTTTCACTTATTCAGACATTTTACGTCATTTTTTGGTGCGCAGGGATATGGCTATGCGTGTCTCTTGACGATCATGTCGACTGAGGATTCCTGAACCCGCCGCCTGCGTTCTCGTGGCGATGGTGCTCGAATGTTGACCCGAAGGTCGCAGGATCGAATCCCGGCCGCGGCGGCCGCATTTCGATGGAGGTGTAATTCTATAGAGGCCCGTGAGCCTAGATTCAGGTGCACGTTGACGAACACCAGATGGCCAACATTTCCGGAGCCCTCCACTACGACGCTCCTCACAATCACATCGCGGTTCCGGGACGTAAATCCCCAACAATTATAAAGAAAGACTCCCTGATGTTGCATTCAGAGATCTGTTCACCTGCCACCTTTATGCCGGAAAGCCGGGGGCCAACGGCATGCCTTTGTGAGAAGCACGCCGTCGCTTAATTTGGATTTTTAGATTCATTGCGGAGCTCGAAGGAGACAGGGGGGAGGGGGGGTCTCTGCGGTAAAGCTACTTCCCGCCCCCCACACACACACTTTGGAGAACACTGCGTACGCCTTTGACCATTAGAACGCTGCCGGTGCAGCCGTGATCGAACCCACCACCTACATTTTAGCAAGAGAACGCCGTATAGCAACAAAGTTGGCCGGGCGGGGTCGCCCGAGCCTCCCAGTGACGAAGCGCAAAAAGCAACGAATTTTGGGCTCGAACGCGAGACGACTGCAGTAGAGGAAAGGCGGGTTAATGGTAATGACACTATAATGCTGCATGCTGGTGTCAGAGAAAGCTATGCCCAGCATTCAAATCGCATATAATATAGGGCGGAACCGTCATAAAGATGCGTGAAAAGAAAATTATGGTGATGACCAAATTAGCGCCAGCACGTCTTCACGGATGTGAAATAAAAAAACAACAACAAAAAGTGGAGGAAAGTATTAAAAATTCGGTGATACAACGTGAAAGAGGACAATGAACATCACGTACGTGCATTTTCATGTTTCATTTATTTATTTATTCATCTGGAAGTTCTTTGCGAGTGTACTACCCTAGAAATGATGGGGGGAGAGGAGGGGAGGGATAATGTACCACATAAAGAATAAATTTGTACGTTAGCAAATATAAACACTTAGTGTTTACGTTTGCTTACGCACTTGTAACGCTCGTTACAACACGAGCGTACAACAGCAACCTTTTTTCTATGAATAGCACAAAGTAAGGGAGAACCCAAGTGCGCACATCGGGCCTGTGTTTGAAGGAAACGTGTGTAATTGTAAAACGCAGGAAAACACGCCGGTTCAGACGCATACATACACAGGCGGCGACCGAAAGTGACTGTGTGTATAACCTTTATGTGGCAACGACCTATTTTATGCTTACGCATGCGCTCCGTGAATTCCAGCAAGACAGAGAGATTGTTTGCTTTTTTGTTTCTTCAGCATCTCCCAAAAATCTTTCCTGCGAGGCGTTTTGAGTTTCGTTCACCCGAGAGTTGCGTGCATAAGGGTTGCCCATCATGTGCACATTTACCCTGTCTTGCGTAAGACGATTTCAGTTTATGCCTGCTAATTATTCGATTTCATCACCAAACCTAACTTGTGCTGCCCCTATGGCTGCGTCTCACATATCTTGGTTATAATCATTTATTCGCTCTAGCTGACCACCGCGTTATTTATCTTCCCTACCAATTACGCGGTCTGCCCAGATCTATTTTCCCACGTCTTAACCTCGACTGCATACGATATCAGGTGACCCTGTTTGCTCTTTGACCCACGCTGCCGTCTTCCTATCTAGTAAAGTTACGCCTGCCACTTTTTCATTTAAATACCGCTTAATCGTATTACGAGGGCGGTCCGATAAGTACTTAGCCGCACCGCAAGAGCGCGACGCAGTCGCCTGAGACATATACCGAGGTTGAGTACGCTCTCTTAGAGGGACACATGCAAAGGTCCAGTCGAATCGGGCTCGCGGTTTTGTTTTGGCCGCTTGAGGAAGCAGGTGATTTTCGTGTGTCCGTTAAAAATGGAAAAAGAGCAATATCGATCGGTGATGCGATTCTTATTTTTATAAGGGAAGTCGCGCAGCGAAATCAATGAGCGACTGGATGCCGTCTACGGTGAGTCTTCTCCTTCGATGGCCCAGGGGCCCCGCAAACTGCTACCTCGGCCGATAACGTGGCAAAATCCACGACCTCGTATTGGCAGACCGCCGACTAAAGGTGCGCGATATAGCTGAGACAGTAGGCATCTCAAAATACCGCGTGGGTCGTATCCTGCATGACATTTTGGGCATGAGAAAGCTGTCGGCGTCATGGGTGCCGCGTTTCCTCACTCCGGACAACAAGCGCGTCCGTGAGACCACTTCAGAGCAGTGTTTGAAGCTGTTTAAGCGTAATCCGAAGGAGTTCCCGCGTCGTTTTGTGACCGTCGACGAAACATGGATCCGCTGGTACACACCAGACACCAAACAACAGTCGAAACAGTGGACTGCACCCGGAGAACCTGCTCCGAAGAAGGCGAAGACTGTCGCATCGGCCGGAAAGGTGATGGCCGCCACTTTCTGGGATTCTCAAGGTGTGATCTTCGTCGACTACCTTGAGAAGGGCAAAACGGTGACAGGATCCTATTACGCCGAATTACTGGGCCGATTCGACGCCGAATAACGAAAAATAACGGCCACATTTGGTGAAAAAAAAGGTGCTCTTCCACCATGAAAACGCGCCAGCTCACACCTGCGCCGTCGCCACGGCCAAGTTGGTCGAACTGGGCTACGAAGTGGCGCCCCATCACGCATATTCTCCAGATTTGGCCCCGAGCGATTTCTTCTTGTTTCCCAGGACCCAGCTTGAGAAAGTCACTCGCCGGACAAAAATATGAGTCGAATGAAGAAGTTATCGCCGCCACAGAAGCCTGCCTTGCAGCTCGGGATAAAACGTATTTTTCTCGCGGGATGAAGGAGTTGGAGGATCGCTGGGTCAAGTGTACAGAGTTGAAAGGAAACTATGTTGAGAAATAAATCGACACCACACCAACAATTTCGCTTTTCTTTTGAAGGCTAAGTACTTATCAGGCCGCCCTCGTAGCATATGCGTCTGGTTTCGAAACGATTGATACCTGCTAATCTGCTTGACTGCCGTGTCGCAACAGAGCGTTCGCAAAGTTCACATCGCGTACTTCGTGCAGCTGGCACGATTTTGCATATCTATCTATCTATCTATCTATCTATCTATCTATCTATCTATCTATCTATCTATCTATCTATCTATCTATCTATCTATCTATCTATCTATCTATCTATCTATCTATCTATCTATCTATCTATCTATCTATCTATCTATCCATCTATCTATCCATCTATCTATCTATCTATCTATCTATCTATCTATCTATCTATCTATCTATCTATCTATCTATCTGTCTATCTATCTGTCTATCTATCTATCTATCTATCTATCTATCTATCTATCTATCTATCTATCTATCTATCTATCTATCTATCTATCTATCTATCTATCTATCTATCTATCTATCTATCTATCTATCTATCTGTCTGTCTGTCTGTCTGTCTGTCTGTCTGTCTGTCTGTCTGTCTGTCTGTCTGTCTGTCTGTCTGTCTGTCTGTCTGTGTAATGACTCACAATGCTAGTTTCAACATCGTCAACGTAAGAGCAGAAGTGTTGCTATTGCGGAAGCGTAATTCAGCCCTAATGCAGCTTCTCTTCAAGTTCATTTTTTTCAACTCTGCTGCTGACCAAGCCGAGCTTCTACCTATTGCCTCACCCCTCACCTCACTCGTCAACTGACAGGCTGTTGCTTCTGCCTTATTATATATACTACGTACCTCGGCGCACCCAAACCTAATGATACCCATAGAACCATTAACACACCCCGGAGTTGACTGTCGTCCCTTTGTTGCCCAATACTATAGTGATGAAAAGATGCCTCTCCGCGAGAATTTCTGCCGGTGTAGCATATCAAAAGGAACCCTCTACAGCGAGGCTCTACATTCACAGGCGAAACGGATGTCCGTAGTAACTAAACTCGTAGTGCAGGTATATGCCACATAAATTGGAGGAGGCCCATTACCCAGCAGTGCTTAAGAAAAAAAAAAGAAAAAGAGAAAGAAAAGAATGAAGAAGTGTCCGCGGGCATACAGAAAACTTTTACTTTGTGAAGACGCCGTACAAATAATAACATCATGGCTAGAATTTCGTTATTTAAAATTTCCCTGGAAAATCCAGCGGTGTGAAACTAGACTATTGGGAGTTACAATAACTACCTTAGGGTACCGTGTGCCTCCGTTAAGTCTATATTCACGCAGGGCTGGTCTGGTCATATCGCCCCTATGTCAACAGACCTTTTTCAAGCACACGAGCGCCACCAACGGGCGCGCAAGCGCTCATGGGAAATGTGTGTTCGCCGCAGCAGCCGTCGCGACGAGCGCGCGGGTCTCGCGCTGCAGCTTTCCGCTTGCGCCGTGCCAGGACTTCTTAGACGCAGTGAATTTGGCAAAGTGCAACATGTTACTGCGCAATTCAATCGCGGACTTCAGTGTTTAGCTGCGATGGCCCCTCGACGATCTCCATCTGTGCCACCGTTGGACCAGTTAAGCTGCTCAGAAGCGTCACCAAGCTTTTATTTATTTATTTTATTTTTTGGGCCAGTGCGCCTTACGGCATAAATAAAAAAAATAGAACTCGGCTGCCTATGAAGTACAGGAGCTTCGCGGCTGCATTGGAATCAACGTCCATCGACACTGTCGACGAGTACAGTGTGATGTTCTGATATTTAAAGAGTACACTAGAAAGTGTATTCGGCATTTGGGGAAATGAGATACATTCATTCCGTCGCTCGCACCATATATGTAACGAACGATAAATGCCTACTAACCTTCGTTGCTGTCATAACTACAGGTTGGAATAATACTTAGAGTGAAAAAAGAAAGGAGCAGTACAAGGAAGGAAATGCACAAACCAGCGCTCACACACAACTGAAAGTTTATTGCACGTGTGAAAAAAAAAGCCTATATACAAAAATGAGAGTGCGTCGCGCGTTTCATAAAGAAGCACGAAAAGTCAAACAACCAAGGAGCGTGCTCACAGTCGATTAATAAAGCTGACTTGCTTGTCTTGTAACCAGTGTTGTAGGCGTTACTGAAAAAAAGTAACTATACGTTACTCGTTACACTATAAAAAAAGGAACGCGTTACCGCCCTACGTTACCTACAAAAAAATGTAACGCGTTACCGTTACCGAAAAAAAAGTAACGCACGTTACCTCTGCCGTTACTCCGCAATCATAAATTTTATTCGATGTGTCTTTGCTGCAGGAACCCACAATAACAATAATTTAAATCTGAAATTTATGTTTCACATAAAACTTCTAACCCAAACAACGAATATACCCGAAATGCTGATTTAACGAGTATTACTTGCACAAATGTACCGGACGTTAGCAATGGTATAGTGGCTTAAAGTTGCCTTTAGAGTTACGTGTGATGGCTTCTGACTCTGACACATGGTGAAGCCGTTTTTCTCAATGTGACATTATACAGAATATGAGATTCGATCGTCAACGCTATTCGCAAAGAAAGCATCAATTAAATCTCAAGAAATTTACAATAATTCTGATGGTGTGCTTCTGCTAGCAAAATAGATGCGCGAATTTTGCAGTAGTGATGAAATGCTTAAATGGGCTAGTCACGTAAAAAATATCTGTGCATAAACATTTTTTGTTCACTTTAACCTGTATAATTACCGCAAAAATTGCGAGCGTTTATGTGAGGGTGTTCAAGATCGGCCTCACTCGCTCAGGAGTTCAATAACCAGAAACTTCGCTGGAGTTGCAGATAGAAAAAGCAAAATTTATTTTTAAAACAAAGTTGATAAGCCTTATCAACTTCGTAGATACTATAAAATGTCGCATATTTAGACATTTTTCGAAAACAGTTTCCTTAGCTCTACAAGTTTCAAACAATGTTACTTTACTCTTTGTTGCGCATACATTTCATACACAAAATATCTTCTTTGTAACGATAATATTTGTGTTTTACAACGTCGTGAATTTTCGAGAACGACAGTAATGAAATTGGTCCCTCCGGATTGAATATGTTTGATATTTTCCCCTCGTAAATTATGCAGTTAATAAGAAAATTAAGTTACTTTTTGGGCAACTGGCATGGGACATGCATAAAATATAATATACTGAATCAAATCTAAAATATCTGTTTTCTGATCCGTGTCGATCTCTCGTCGAATCACCCGTTTGCAATAACCACGATTAGTACACTAACTGCGGTAATGTCTGCCGTGTAGCGACCTGTAACCGTGGTTAGCCGTAACCGTAGTTAGCTTAACCGCGGTTAAGGCTGTTCGTGTGACAGCGGTATTAAGGTAGTGAGTAAAAAAAAATTTTTTTTTTTTTTGCGTTACAATTATTCTACGTTTCGCGTCCCGCTCGCATTCTTTTTCAGGGTTTTCTTCCAGCCGGGGGTCACGCCTATTCTCCACAATAAGTTGACGACGCGGGCTTAAGTCGACGACGCGGGAGTTGTCGAATTCGATGCGGTGGTCGTTTACCATGCTATGCTCAGCGAGTGTACTCCTTTGTCACGCGAACTTGCGGACATCGTTTTTATGTTGTCGCAGCCTCTCGGGGGAGTTCTTCATTTCCCCCACGTAAAACATTTCACGATCAGCGCGTGGTATGGAGTAAACTAAAGTCCCTAGATTTTTCCCTGTTCTTTAAAAATCTAGGGACTTTAGAGTAAACCAGCCCTTGCGCTTTCTCTTCGGACGGCCTGTCTTTTGGGCACGAAAAGGCGCAGGTGCCAGCAATCCACCTGCTACATCCACTTTCACGAGAAGCATGTCCGTACAGTTTCTCATGGCGAATTATGCGGCTTTGATCAAGCTTTGTGTGGCGATGGCCCAAACCTCCACACAGGGAGTCAGCGCGTGTTAAGAAATTGGTCCCCAAAATTACCAAAAAAAAAAGCGATTCCGCCCGTGCTTTCTTGGTCAATGCCTGACAGGCCGACAGCAGTCCGACGCTGCAACAAAAGAATTTTTCGGGGCGAGCTCTGAGAAAACGGCACCCCCAGGATGAAAAAGTAACGAGTAACGTGACACCACACGTTACCGAAAAATGTTAACGTGAGTACGTTACCCGCTACAGTTTCTAAATTGTAACGAGTACGTTACTAAGTTACCGAAAAAAGTAACGCGTTACCGGTAACGCCGTTACTTGTAACGCGTTACCGCCAACACTGGTTGTAACGACTGAGAAGGTTGACTGACACAAAGTGTGGCGTTATTTGTGACATGATATGCCTCCGAAATTTCTCGCGTTGTCTGATTAGGTTGATGGTACAAAATTACTGTGCCTTCGATGATGGGATTACATTTTCATGACTGACATAGCGATGCGAGATGAGACGTCTCCATTCAATGAATTTTGATGCTCTACATCGACCAGTCTTGCCGATGTACATGTGGACCCAAGAAAGATAAATTTGCGGTTAACTCCTACACAATTTAAAAAACAATTGGCATGCCTCTGACCGCATTTTTCTTTGCCCACCGCAGACCCCTGCGACCTTAATGCGACTAAGCTCATTTGGGGCGGCAAACACAACCTTCACCCGCACATCGCTTCCCTACGTTCTTCAGGCCATGCGACTTCTTATACATATGTGGAATAACTGTAATATTTCTAGTTTCTTCATTATTTACGGATGGAGGACGTCCGTGTTAATCTTTCTTTGCCGTGCGAACAGATTTTCGCAAACCGATACAACGATACGCAGCATATCCCGCCTCTTTGATCACTTTGCAGCTGGAAACTACTGCTCATCTTATGTGCGCAAGTAATTTTTCCAATGCCGTGCGTAATCATGACATCACAATTCCTCGTTTAACAATATTCGAATGCGCCGACGCGAAATTAAACACCGATTTCGCTGAACGCGGGCTATACTGCCCGCAAACATGCTCCGCAATGAAACTTAAAAGCATGTATCAAGAAATTGCAAATTATCAGAGCAAGGCATCTCGCGAGTGAATTCTAGCCCCATCCCTTTTTCTTTAAACACGTTTAGAGTGTGCTCACTTCTTTGTACAGCGCGTGACTTGTCAATTAAAATCAAATAATCGTCTGTATACCTGAACACTGTGACACCTCTCTACAGTTTGGTTAAACCCGATCACGAGCCGCTATGGCATTAAATGCCATAGCGGCTTGTGAACAAGTAGTCATTGAATAAATACGAATTCGGTGTTCCAGCTCACATTGCTCACGATAGCACGTTTTGACTGCATGTATCGGCACGTGATAGCTCGCATGCCGCTTAACTGCTACATCCGGTATACATCCGCTCGGTAATACCCACACTGACTGCATCATTCCTTTCGCATTTCATGCGTAGAGATACATGCAGGTGCGTTCGGACATGTGTGGTATTTAGGATTTAGTAATAGTCAACCAGCCGCGACGCGTTTTCTTTTTTTCGTTTGGTGCTCCCACGGCGCCAACGAGCAGCGAGCGACGGAACAGCCGGCGGGCTCGCCGTTCACACTTTTCCCATAGTGCTTCGCGCGCCCGCGGGATGTTCTGGGATTGCTTGAAAAAAGGTCTATTCTGTTCAGAAATGGAGTCAATAGGGCATTATTTTTGTTGTCATGTCGCCGCTATATGTTACAAAGAAAAAGGCTTCTTGATGTGCCATTTAAAAAGCTGTGGTGAAACTTGACAATATATATATATATATATATATATATATATATATATACTACGCTCACCTTCGGTGCTTCGGCTCTGGGCTTCAGCCAGAGGAACGTTTCTGATGCTGTTCGGGCTTTCCTTCCCGAAACAAAACAAACGCGATTTTAAATTCGCATACTTGTGTACCTACTCTTATGGTAGTAATGAATGAACAACAACAACAACAAAAAAAACATGTGTTAGACTTTAATTTTATTATTATAATTTTTCTTCAGGATAACCATACAGCTGCCCGGTCTGAATGTACAAGTAAATAATTAATGCACTCTTTCCTTCATACGTTTGCTTTACTTTTATGTTTACAATCATTAGTCAATAGATACACATTTAAAATTTCATATAAACAACTCTCGGCCAGTCCCGCAGTGTGGGTACGATCCACGTGAGAGGAAACAACGACAACAACAAAAAACGAATGCGTCACCGAAATTGGTGCAAACCTCGCTACTCGCAGCTGATCCGCTAAAGCGTCGTGAAACGGAGAATGCGGCAAAAATACGCACGCTGCTAAAATTTCTCCTCAAGTTCGCGCACGAAATGCCGAGCGCAAGCAGTGATCCAGACAAGACGATGCGTGGGTGTCGCGCTAAAAAGACGCACGCAGCTCAAGTGCAACGGGGGCGTTCAAATGAACATCGCGATAAACCCAAGCTGTACGTGTGTCTTTGCACGCCAAAAGGGGGCGCTTAAAGCGACGCACAAACCCGTAACAGAGTTCGGAGACAGTTTACTATATATACCCGCGTGATAAACACAGTGATGAACACTGGGGCCGCCCCTTTCAGCTTCGCTGGTCCACACCTCCACAGGACGTGAGGGCAATGATTTTTTTTTTCTTCAACGTCATGCTTCTCCAAGTAATCTTTGCATGCACTCAATGCACGTCTGTGCGTGTGTTCGACAGACTAGAAGTCTGTTGTACCGAAGAGGCTGATTTTCCCGCTCTTCGTTTATGTAATTCTTTTGTTATTATTATTATTATTATTATTATTATTATTATTATTATTATTATTATTATTATTATTATTATTATTATTATTATTATTATTATTATTATTATTATTATTATTAAGCGAGGTGACTACGTTGGCTTGTACCATGACTTGTCCACCACAGATTGGTCACTGGTAACTGACAAACCCAATGTTGATGATCAAGTCGATCAGTTTACGGAGCTTATCTTGACCAGCATGCGCAAGTTCATTCCCCTGTATACACCTCATCATTGTAAATATCCCTCCTGGTTCTCATCAGAACTTATAAGTGCACTGAAACATAAAGATCGTGCACACAGAAAGTATAAACGTTCTGCATCAACTCATTTGAAGGAAGAATTCTGTCGTTTTCGTACTCTTTGTAAACGCCTTTATAAACGGGATCACAGTCTATATATTTCATTTTTAGAAAAAAGCGCGTCTGACAGGCCGGCTGAGTTTTGGAAGTATGTGCGCAAACGGTCGAGCAAAAGTGGCGAGTCCTTCAGGATACTGGACCCAAATGGAGTAGAAGTTCAAGCCGTTGCTGACTGTTTTGCCATGCATTTTTCATCTGTCTATAGGTCTCCAGCCTCTGTAGCTAGTAACTGTCGACAGGTTAAGGCAGTTGGCGCAGCTGATGCTGTGTCGCTAGATGAAGATTCCATTTCAGAATGCATTAAGCGCTTGAAACCACCCTTTTCAGCTGGCCCAGATGGCATCCCCTCTGCCATACTAAAAGCCTATGGCAGTATACTTGTCCCAGTATTGACTACCATATTTAATAAGTGTCTGCATGCTTCAACGTTTCCTAGCATGTGTAAAACTGCTCGTGTTTTCCCAGTGTTTAAGTCTGGCTGTAAAAGTGACGTCTCGAACTACCGCCCTATTTCCCTTCTTTGTGCCGCATCCAGAATCTTTGAGCTTGCTCTTCACAAAATATTGTCTTTTGATGTAAAAATTCATTGATTGTGAATCAGCATGGGTTTCTCGCTGGCCGCTCAACTGTCACTAATCTTGCCAGTTTCATGATGCAAGTCTCCACGCCTATTTCGCAGAGAGGACAGGTTGACGCTATTTACTGTGACCTTAGCAAAGCTTTTGATGTTGTCAGCCATTCGCTGCTTGTGGATAAACTTGCACACTTTGATGTTGATTCTTCAATTGTGAATCTCCTCCATAGCTATCTTCTTGATAGATTATGTTACGTTGCCGTTAATGGCCAAACGTCCTCTTTGTATAAAGCTACTAGTGGGGTTCCTCAAGGGTCGGTACTGGGCCCACTCCTCTTTTTAATTTATGTTAATGATGTTGCTTCTGTCATTCGGAATTCTTCTTTCCTTTTGTATGCCGATGGCATAAAGATATTTAAGGAAATTCATTCAGTTATCGATTGTCGCTTGCTGCAATCTGATTTGTGTTCTTTTTCTGAATGGTGCAAGAGCAATAACCTCTCCCTAAATATTTCAAAAAACCAAGGTAATGAGTTTCACTCGAAAAACATCTAGTGTGCCTTTTTTATATTCTGTCAATTCTGTGTCGTTGTGTAAGGTATGTCAGATCAATGATCTAGGTGTTCTTTTTTGATAGCACCTTACACTTTTCTGCTCACGCTAAGCGTGTTGCTTTGCGGGGTCTTCGCACCCTAGGCTGTGTTTGCAGAATGTCTAGAGAATTCCGTTCTCCTGTGCCCTTCCGAAAATTGTACACCGCGCTATGTCTTCCTCAACTAGAGTATGCATCTGTGATCTGGAATGGCATTCCTAATTCCAGCAGCAACGCCACTGAGCGAGTCCAGAAAAAATTCCTAAGCATTTACAACCATCGTTTCGCTAGAAATGACTCTGGATCTCGTTCTAACGCTGCTGGATTATTATCATTGCCATCACTTTGCTGCCGACGAAATCGCGCTGATCTGTTATTTCTTTACAAGCTTGTGCATGGTATCATATCCTGCCCTGTACTGCTCAACTGTCTTAATTTCCGAATTCCACGTAAGCTGACCAGAGAGAATAGACCTTTTCATGTAACGCCTGCCTCTGTGAACATTCGACCATTGGCAGGATACAACGTCTTTACAATGCTTACTTTATGGAGCTCGATATCTTTCACAGCTCCCAGTCGTTGTTCTGCTCCGAGCTTTGCACTGTACTTACATAGCCTTGTACACTGTTGACATTTTTTTTCTGCCTGCGCATAGTTGTATATGTGCAATTTTGTAACGTTTTTTATCCCTTATATTTTATTATGAATGTTTCCTTTGTTTTTTGTTTTTGTTTTTTGTTTTTTTTTCTGTGCGCCAGTACAAAGACCTTACGGTTGTTCCTGGGCACATTAAATAAACGTTTGATTATTATTATTAATGCGCTATCGGTAAAAATAATGAAGGCATGGTAAGGGTAATCATGAATATAATCATCGGTGGGTTTTCCGACAAAGCGCCTGTCTTTTCCCTTCACAGTTTCATGTTCGTCGGCACTGTCATCTAGAGACGCGTCGTAACCGTGCGAACCGACGCGTGACAGCTGAACAAGGGCCAGCGCAGAGCTGGGGTAATGTATAGGTGCCGTTGAGTTCAAGGTAGACAGCGTGGTTGAAAATAGTGACAGGGAATGCTCGTGTACCTCGTCCACGAAGCGCGCTAGCGTCTAGGTTGTTTGCATGCCGTTCAAACAACTTGTGTGCTTTTTTTTTCTCGCTTTTTTTTCCCCACGGGCAATGTTCCCAACGACGCGAAGACCATGCACTGTTGTATTTATACGACTGCCGGGGAAAAAGAACGAGCGATTTGTTTCGAGTAAAAGCGAGGGTTTATCCCCGCCAGGTGGTCTTAAAAGGAACCGATGCTATTCGAGGAGAAAGTGAGGGAGAGAGAGAAAGAGAGAGAGAGAGAGAGAGAGAGGGGGCACCGAAACGAAACCTATACTTGGCATTGGCTAACGTCCAATGCACGAATGCTGAGAGAAGTGGCGTTCAATTCCAAACTCTGGCTCGCGCCTCATCACTCTGCATAGTTAAGACCGTGATGGACACCCTGGTAAAAATAAATGGGTGCGAAGTGGGCGGGGCATCCGTTTTAAAGGGGTACTGACACAAGATTTCGCGGCCGTGATAGCCTGCTGGATCGATTCCCGTGTACGTGCGTGTACCATCTGCAAAATATCGACAGCGAATAAAGCTTGGAAGGTATTTTATATGAATTTTGAAGTTCGCGAGCGCGATCCAGCATTATAGGCCGCACCTGGTGCATTGACACCCTCGGAGGTGACCCCAAGTGACCCCCCTACTTCCCCTAGGTAAACGTTTCAGCCGGTACAGTTATGATGACGTCGTAGCCGCCATTTCTGTTTTGACGCGCTTCCCGACGAATCGCTCCTCGCCAGCGGGTCAAACCTGAAGTGATTCGCCACGTCGAAAATTCCTTCCGTCCCCGCCGCAAGAAAATCGTCGCCATCAGACGAGAATGAGCCCGACGACGACAGACCGCGCGGAAATGCGTCACTGTTCTGTGTGCTCACGTGACCGAACGTTTCACTCGCTAGGTGGTGATAGTTGCACCCGGCGGCTTGTCGTTTTTGGAGCTCCGTAAAACCGAAACTGAGGCTGTGTCGGTAATGAGGAGCTTGTAATTAATTATCTGTCGCGCGCTGCAGCAAACGATGTGCCGTGTGATGACTAACAGGCCCCCAACAACACATTGTAGCAAAAAAACGCGGGGCGAAAATTTTTATGTCAGGACTCCTTTAATGAAAAACGATGTTTTGTTAAACGAGATTTTCCTGATGATGTCATCCCGGCCGCCGTAGCCGCGTTTCGATGGAGGCGAAATGCTTGAGGCCCGTATGCTTAGATTTAGGTGCACGTTAAAGGAGTACTGACATGAATTTTAAAATTTTTCGGGTTGTTGCTCTAAATGAAAGCACGGGTGTCGAGAACCCTAAAAAGAGTGTCGTGGTGCCTGGGGATGCATTGCATATATTTTTAATACCGCTTCTTTCAATCAGCAGTTTCGGTTTCGAGAGGGCGGCTTCATAGTGACGTGTCAAGTCTGCCCGTGACGTCACGGGCAGACTGCAACCCACGAAATATGCACCTGCTGTCCTTTGCTGTCAGTCGAACGTGGTTCATGATGAGTGGACTGTCGTCCAGTGCCTTCGACAGCGATTTCTGTGATTTAGGCTGCATGCAGAAGCCAGACTTTGCAAACCAAGTGAGCTGACTTGAAACGTCATAGGTCTCTCCATGCGGTGAAGCTGCCTTGCAGATGCTGGGAGATGAAAACTTTAAAATCAAACTTAAATATTTATACGTGTTTCCCGGATGCGGTGTGGGGAGAGCGTTAACACTACATGCCAAGGAAACCAAAAACGTCCGTTTTGCTGCACTTCAAAATCGTGTCAGTACTCTTTTAAGGAACCCCAGCTGGTCGAAATTTCCGGAGCCCTCCACTACGGTGTATCTCATAAGCATATCGTGGTTCTGGGACGTAACACCCCATCAATCACTATCATTAACACTGTGTACATTAATATGCCTAACAAAAATGAAAGCTTTTCGTAATTGCTGAAGAGTATGTCGTTCCGAACGAATTAGAGTATTGCTACCCATTGATTGTCCTGGCGCAGAATAATTGTAGCTGGTGGCTGGAGTTTATTTGCGTATGTTATAACCGCCCCGTGACGCCGTCTATCATCATATTTTTTTTTAGAACGGAACTCACCGCCTTTTTCCGCGACATTTCCTAAAAGGGCACTGTCCGGCTATTCCACAAATTTTCTAGTTTGTTTCGCAAAACTTTGAAGCATAATCCAGCGGCATAATGTGCGGTTTGGCACAATCTCTGCGTACTCAACCTTTCGACGTTACGGGTTCTTGCAGTTTCCGCACGCCGTTTGATTGACAGGAAAAGTGGGCCGGCCCGAAAACTTTCGACCAATCTGGGAGTGCTGCCGGTGAATTCGGTAAACAAACAAACAAAACTAGACAAAACTGAGTTACGTTATACCGGTCCTGACCTCACCTGGCTGACAACGTGCCGGAACTGACCATCCTGGCATAACGAGACCTCCCACCGCCATCACGTTGCCGGCCAACATGCATACCTATCGCCGGTTTGCATCGGCTCAACGTAAGCGCTTCAGTAACTTTCTCTTCCGGGAGCGTAATACAAATCGGTGCCAAGGCCTGTACCGAAGGAAACGAAATGCGTGCAAGGAAGGTCATTACAGATGGGGAGTAGGGAGATTGAGAAATTTATAGGCATACGTTGCGACCCGCGACCGGAGATCTATAGAAGGCTTAGTCCAGCGGATGGCTTAACTATACAGATTGAAGAGAGATGAACGATTGGATGCAGATAATGGAAACAACGAAGGCCACGGACATTTACAATGGCGACAAATAGTGAAATCGGAAGGGAAGGTCCGCGTAATAACACTAGGGGCAGTGCTTTGCTATTTGATAACCGAGCTGGCTGGCTGGCTGAGGAAAAAGAAAAGCATGTAATGGAGTAATCATTCACATCAGGAGGAGGCATGTGTTTGCTGCAAGGAAAGTTCGGAAACCACTCAATATAAAGCAGTGGAATGCGAAGATATCCACACAAGAAGACAAATGGAAGGCGTGCATCTTTCTGAGTTCCTGGGTTTTAATGTGGATAAAAGTATTAACCGGTCTACGCTTGACATGAGCAAGTGAGTTGGGTAATAAAACAGAGGTGACATTGATGGAACCGGATGTGTTACACGCGTAGATAATAGTCCTGAATTATTAGAAATAAAGACCTCTGTGAAGACAAATAGATAGATAGATAGATAGATAGATAGATAGATAGATAGATAGATAGATAGATAGATAGATAGATAGATAGATAGATAGATAGATAGATAGATAGATAGATAGATAGATAGATAGATAGATAGATAGATAGATAGATAGATAGATAGATAGATAGATAGATAGATAGATAGATAGATAGATAGATAGATAGATAGATAGATAGATAGATAGATAGATAGATAGATAGATAGATAGATAGCCGCTGATGCTGATGTTCACGGTCCTGTTTCGAAGGAGAAGACAGTAAAGATAATGATAGTAATCGTAATGATAATCGTCATCGTGATGAACTGATGGCATGATTATTAATGTAATTTCGTGCAACTAACAGGTTCAACAGCTGCGCATAATGTCAGTTTCTCAGTTCAGTTTTGAGTGTATTATGTCCAATTTTGCTGTCGAAAGGAACAAGTCCAGTGGTAACGCGAGTGTTTTAAATGATTAGGATTGAGAACTGGGCGAGTTGGTGCTGATTCGTGGAGAATATAAGCAAACAGTCCAAATAAAGCGAGGGCTATAAAGAGGACATCTTTAGTCCTCGTTTTATATGCGTTGCCATGAGGGTGTCTGAAAGCCTCAGACCTGTGGAGCCTTCCTGAGAACATTGTACGGTGGTGACAGCTAATTTGAGAGGTTCGACTCCTCCTTTGTTGAATAGCGCTGGTTGGCTGATCGACATAAACCCCCCTGCGTGGAGTCGGCTGCGGGCACATGCGCGCAGTACGGCTTAATTTTATTCGGTAAAGCATGCGCGCATTAAGAACGTGTAATTTTCATCTTCCGTTAGTGTTCGATTTTTTTATAGACGCCTTGCTGCGCATTTTGTCAAAAGAGCCTCGTAAAAAAAAAAAAGAAAATATGAGGAAGTGGCCTACGATGTCGTACTTTGAGCACCGCCGCCCGAATAATGAAGCGGAGATAAAACAGGCAATTTTCCGGCTTGATTTATCTTTAGCACGTGCCGTATAGGCACACCTTGATTGCTGTTTCCCACCTGCAGCGTGAAAGGACAGATCATAGACACGGTCGTAACGTAGCCGGCTTTTTGCTTACATTCGAAGCGTTGGATGGCGTTACAGTTAGCGCTTGGGATTCAACACAAGAACGTCCGAACGCGCGCAAACGAATTAGTTATATGCGCTCCTATCAGCAGGACCTACGTGCACACAGATAGGGGCGGACGCCCGAGCCTAGGCGGCGCCCAATACAAGGTGAAGGGCAAGGCAGGCATCGTAAAACATTCCCTCGGAATACTCGAAGCTCAGCTTTCCGTTCTATTTTGGAACTCAACGTACGACAAGCCAACTAAACGCATCACAAGGCGAACTCATTCATAACGGGGGGGGGGGGGGGGTGATAAGACGCACCAACAAAACCTTCGTATGCATATTGCACACTTCATCGCGCTGGTAGTAGACGAAAGCTACGTAGAAGGAAGGACACGGGACAACACAAGCGCGGTGTCCTTCCTTTTACGTAGCTTTCGTCTACTGTCAGCACGATAAAGTGTACATTGTGAACAACCAACTGGCTTACCCTGGCTCTTCGTATGCACAAACGCACTAGGTAGGAGTGCGCGTAATGGAGACTTCCTAACTTCGCTACCGAATATGAGCGCAAGAATGGATAACAAAAGTCATAATCATCATGATCCTGTTGTATCCACCGCAGGACGAAGGCATTTTCCAATAATCTCAAAGCCACCCTGTACTGCAGGCACCAGTTGGTTGCATTTAAATGTATGTGTGTCTGTGGATCTAACCCTCCACCGCAATCGGCCGCGCTTTCCATCTGTTGGTAACCAGGAGAATTAATTGCTGGGCTCGTTGGGTCGTGCACAACTGGCTGAGGCGCAAGGAAAAAAATGACAAACGCAGGAAAGAAGAGAAGCGCTTGTATTCGTCCTCGTTCTCGTGTTCGTCGTTTGCGCGCAACCCCGCGATCAGCGCTGGGCAGTATCGAAGATAGATGTATATATCTTAGATAATAGAGAGTTTGAGAATTGGAGCCCCAAGGAGCTTGGGGACCCAGAAGCTTGCGAGCCGCCAGGGCGCATGCGCAGAACCCAAGCTTTCTTGGGCTCTTGCGCTCGCGTTGACCCAAGACGCAAAAATCGAAAACTAGCGTGGGCCCCCAAGGCGTCCTGGGTCACCAGCGAGACGACACAGACGCAGCGCGCGCCACGGCGCAGTATGAACCGCGTTTCGCATGATTTCAATTTCGCCACGCGTGGCGCTCCGTGCGCTTGACCCACGGACATGACAGGGTTCTGTTACAGTAGTTCTGCTAGAGGACGGACGTGTTTTTCGTGGGCTCCGGAATGACAGCGTCAGATAAGTTTTTTTCTTTTTTTGCATGATTCGAGCTTGTTTTTTTTTTAGTTTTATGAGTACATAAGCCACTAGATTGAAGCTTAATAGGGCTTACAACTTTGTACTGTTTCCTGTGTGACAGTTGCCTGGGTTATTTTTTTGTTGTTTTTTTGTTTGTTTGTTCGGACACCACATTGCTGAAAGGTACGCATGTGCTTTGCAGTGTAGCATACTTGCGGAGTTTAGTGATATCATTTGGCTTTAAGTGTATCTAATCCGCCGTGTGAACGATCTAGCCATGGTCAAAAACACCGTAAAGTGTTCAGGGTGCGGATTGGGATGGAAAATAGAGGTTTGTACGGATGAGAAGACAGAAGGAGCTGACGCCAAGTGTAAGCAATGCGAGTTAGAGGCGAAAATGGAAATAATGATGGCTGCCCAGAATGAGCTCATGGTAAGAATCGCCGAGCTGGAGAACGCGTTGGCGACAGAGCGGGAAAAAACGGGGTTAGCAAAGGTAGTCATGGCGAACAAGGAAGCAAGCGACAGCGGGAACAGAGGGGCATCGACCCCCCACAGTGGTAGACGCGAAGGGGGAAACAGGTTTGGAAAAGACAGGTGCAAGGGTCACAGGACCCAGCTTCCGCGAAGTCGTTTTGGGAAGGGGAGGGGACAATACAGCAGCAGTGGCACGCGCTAGTAACCGAGGCAGTGGCCAGGTGCGGGACAGTCCAGCAGAAAAGTCGGAGCACGTGATAATCGCCGGGGACTCGAATTTAGTTAGATGCGCAGAAGCAGTCAAGGAAAGGGTGAGAGGCGACAAACGAGTTTTAATAGGGAAGCTCCCGGGACATGGGGCTGGGATAAGTGATGAGACAAGCTAGCGCAAAACTCCCAACTAAGGCTAATGGACGTAACCTCGTGATAATCGCGGGAGGTCTAAACGACGTCTTGAATGAAGAATCAGCCAAACTAGCGACCACGTTAGCAAAAGGGGTAGATGACATGCGCGCCATTTCCCCTCAGGTGCAGATAGTGGTATGCACAATACCAGAGGTACCGGTGCGTGATGGCAACCTGCAAAGAGCGGTTGTCGACGCAAACAAAGAGATATGGCAGATGAGTCGAGAGAAAGGCATCGAGGTAGTGGAAATAAACAGAGAGGTGCACAGGTGGGGTGGTTTTCGAAGAGACCGAATACACTTCGATAGGAGGCTTGGTCATGAGGTGGGTTGGCGACTTGCGGGACGCGCAGTAGCTTTTTGGGGGGGCTCGCGGGCCCTTCGGTGCCCAGGGTAGCTTGTAATGAGGAAAACAACCAGGGGGACTCTTTGACAGGCAGTATAGCGAAAAACCAGAGAAAAGGTAAAAGAAGGGAGAAGGCGCGTGTTGCAATTAGTTACATTAACATGCATGGTGGCAGAAAAAAGGCAAAATGGTTAGAGATTCAGGGACAGTTAAACAAAGAACAGATAGATGTTTATGCGGTTACAGAAACAGACCTTAGAGACTTGGAAGAGCCACCACATATTGACAATTATATTTGGGAAGGATGTAACAGGATCACATCAGAAAGGAGAGGTGGGTGTGTTGGAATGCTAATTCATAGCAGAACAAAATGGGATAGAGTGAAACAGACGTGTTCAGAGCACCTCTGGGTTTCGGGCACAGTAGGTGGAAAGAAAACGCGGCTGGGTGTAGCTTACTTGTGGACGGGGAATAACTGCAGAGAAAAGAATCTGGAGATAGTGAAATGCATAAGCACCGATATTAAAGAATTTGGTCATGATGCCGAAGTAATCCTTCTAGGGGACACGAACGCTCACATTCATGACCTTGACGGATATTCAGACACCAATGGCAAGTTATTGCTAGATCTCTGCGAGCAACATAGTCTTGAGATAGTTAACGTGGGGCCTAAGTGTGAGGGGCAGATCACGTGGGAAGTCGGAAACAGGCAATCGAGCATTGATTACTGTCTCATGACTGAAGGAATATATGACAAACTTAGAGAGATGAGAATAGACGAAGAAGGCATTAGCAGCTTGGGTAGTGATCATAAACGCATAATATTTTAAATGGGATATAAAACTGAAAATAAGAACATAGAATCAAAGTCTGGCAGCTTGTATCTAAACGACAGACAAATAACAAATATAGCCGCAAGAGTCGAGGAAAAAGTAGACGAACTACCAGGCAAAGACTGGATGTATAGTGAGCTGCTACATGTAATCACGAAAGAAATGGAAATAGACAAGAAAACTATTTGTTGGAAAGGAAAGAAAAAGCCAAAAAGTTGGTGGAACAAAGAAATCCGGGAAGCGATCCAGATGCGACGTCCGGCATCACGGGAGCACAGACAGGCAAAAAAGGAGAAGCGGCCACAGGACGAAGTCAACCAAATATGGGAAATATATTTAGAGCAAAAATCCATTGTGCAGAAATTAGTCGAGGCAGAAATTAAAGGTGAAAGTGAACGCTGGATGACAGAGATTCGCGAAAAGAAGAAGGCCGCGCCTAGGATATTTTGGAGCCACCTAAAAGCGCTGGGTAGGAAGTCTGTCACAATGCAACAAGGTTTGGTAGATGAAGGAGGAAATCAATTGGAAGGACATGAAGCGCTAGGTTACATCCGAAAGATAACAGCCGATTCGTTTAAAAAGGTCCCCCAGGGGATTCCCCCGGTGAGTAAAAGTACGAAAAGGAGTGCAACCGACGAAGATGTAGTACTAGAGAATTTCAATTGGAAGAAGGCCGAAGGAAAAATTCCTAAGCGCACTGCTCCGGGCTTAGATGGGGTTCCCGTCAGCCTCATTAACGAACTCGGACATAACACTAAAGAAGCACTGCTGAAAGCCGTAGAAAAGTGCTTACAGGAGACGGAAATACCAGACAGTTGGCGAAAAAGTAGAATGAACTTAATCTATAAAGGCAAGGAAGAAAAGGATAACATTCGCCCGTATAGACCGCTAACAATTACATCGGTGCTATACAGGTTGGTGATGCAGGCAGTAAAATTAAAAATAGAAGCATGGGTAGAACAAAATGATATTTTGGGAGAACTTCAGAATGGATTTCGAATCGACAGGCGGTTAGACGATAATCTCTTTGTTCTTACCCAGTGTATAGAAATATCTAAAATAGAAAACAGGCCCTTATACGTAGCTTATCTAGATATCACCGGGGCGTATGACAACGTTAATCAGGAAATTTTGTGGGATATATTGAAGGAAGTGGGCGTAGGTGACGACTGTGTACAGCTTTTGAGGGAAATATACCTAGAAAATACAGTTTGTATAGAATGGGAAGGAATAAGTAGCAAGGACAGCGTTGAAATTAGCAAGGGGCTGAGACAGGGATGTCCTTTGTCCCCGCTGTTATTCATGCTGTACATGGCGAGGATGGAAAAAGCGCTAGAGGGTAGCAACATTGGATTTAATTTGTCACACAAACAGGTCGGAGCGATGGTTGAGCAGAAGCTTCCAGGTCTATTTTATGCTGATGATATTGTCTTATTTGCGGACAGTCAAGATGATATACAGCGACTGGCAGATATATGCGGAAGGGAGTGTGAGGCTCTAGGACTAGGATTTAGTGCAACAAAATGTGGATTGATGGTATTCAATGATCACGAAGACCATGCGGTCTTCATACAGAGCCAAAAAATACCGAGGGTAAGCGAGTACAAGTACCTCGGAGTATGGGTAAATGAGGGGGATAGATATATGGAAATACAAGAAAAAGGCATCGGTAGCAAAGGGAAAGAGGAATGCTGCAATTATGAAGCACAGAGCTTTTTGGGGATACAATAGATACGAGGTGCTTCGAGGGCTGTGGAAGGGTGTGATGGTTCCGGGGTTTACATTTGGGAACTCAGTGGTGTGCATGAAGTCAGAGGTGCAATCAGGAATGGATGTAAATCAAAGGACGGTGGGCCACCTCGCGTTGGGCGCTCACGGGAAGACGACAAATGAGGCTGTAAAGGGTGATATGGGATGGACAGGCTTTGAAGTGCGGGAAGCTCAGAGCAAAATGAGATTCGAAGAGAGGCTGAGGAAAATGAAGAAGAGTAGATGGGCAGAGAAGGTTTTCAGGTATTTGTATAGAAAAAGCGTTGACACGCAGTGGAGAAAAAGAACTAGGAGGCTCACCAGTAAATATACGGCTGGCAGTGCGGGCGATATGGCAACAAGGAGCATTAAGTGGAAGGTCAGAGAGGCGGAGAGGACTTATTGGATGACAGCGATGGAAAAGAAGCCGGCTCTGAGTAACTACCGAAAAGGAAAAAAAAAAACGAAATAAGGAGGGAAAGGTTTTATGATAATTCAAGGGGAAGCGCTTTACTGTTTGAAGCAAGGTCGGGCTGCCTTAGAACGCGTAGTTATAAAGCGTAGTTATAAAGCAAGGTATTTTATTTGAAAAATTAAACCATTATGGCATTCGCGGGCTCCCACTCATGTTACTTAAAAGCTATCTGGCGCACAAATGTCAATTTGTTTCGATAAATGATTTAGTATCAGATAAAAAAAATATAATTTCAGGGGTACCACACACTGTAAACGAAAATTAGCCGAGATGGGAGCTTTTCCAGCATATGAGCCCCTAAAACCCCCATGCCCCAATCATTTACTCCGTGGTAGCGGGGTGAAGTCAGCACATGTCGTCGTAAAACGCCCCTTGCTTAATGAGGGAGTTTATGAACGACATGACCTTGTTAAACTACCCACGGAGTTTCAGATCACGTGGTTAGAAACTCCCTATGGGAGGTTTAAAAAGTATTTTTGGTCGTGACGTGCGTGCGTGTGTGAATGTGCGTGTGTGTACGGGCATCTGTTTGCAGCGACGATTTGCAGTGAGGATTTGCAACGGCCGGTTGGTTTGTGTAGACGTGTAGGACTATTTTCTCCACTGAACCGTTCTGGTCAGAGACAAGTTCAACTCGCGCCAGCGTCCGACCGCGAACACATCGAGCTGGCTGTCCCGTGTTTATTCTCCCGTCAAGCGGCAGTGCCCATGCACACGAGTGCAAGCCTCCGAAACGCCACGGATACCTTGCTTCAACGTGCCGAGTTACGAAGAACTGCGAAGAATAATTTCATCGGCAACAAAAGTAAGCTGTAGCGATCTTCAGCGGGTTGTTTCTGAAGTTTCACCGGCTAAAACTTCGAAGCAGTAAGAAGTAGGCTTCGCTACGTCGTCGGCATCAAGCCGGCCGGCGGCCGGTGTGAGAGCTGCACCGGCGACGCGCTCGCCCCGACCACCGGCAACGCTTTCTTCACGGAGTGTCACCGAACCGATGTTTCACCGGCTGCAACTTCTAAGCGGTAAGAAGGCTTCGCTACGTCGTCGGTACCAAGCCGGCGGTGCGTAGCGAACTCGCACAGCCACACCGGTCGCCATGGCGAGTTCTATATACGAGCTCGCACCGGCCACCGGTGAAGCAAAGAATACGTTTCACAGAAAATAAAAGCTGCTGGAATGAGTAAGTTTAAATTGTCTCTTTGTGCCATGCAACCACCGTTGTCAAACGTATAGCGAGAAGGCGAGCGCCGATACGAGATAGATTTAACCAACATGCGGCCGCCGCTGCACTGCGAGCAACAGGAACCGCGACTACGAGCCGTCTCGTTCGTTGTAAGTGCATCGCTCCGTAGCTTAACGCGGATAGCGGACACCTGCTTTTTTATTGTGTGTGTAAAATAACGGCGACGAAAACTGCACACCAGCAAGCATTTTGTGATCGCGAGCTGCCGTTCGTCGTATAGCCGTGCCGTACTCCTGAGAGAGGCCTAGCGACGCCGTCGGCAACAACGCGGTATACCGGCGAGGCGGCGCGATTCTTCGCCGGTGTTGCTGTATGTGTGCTGCTGAAGCGTTCGTGCACGGCCGCTCGTGGTTCGTGTACGATTAGGTGCATTTTACAGACTCACGCACTGTACTGCGAAGGCGGATACATCCCATGCGACAGAGTGCCAGCTGATAAACAAAATTCGCTAATTAAAAAGGCGTTGAATGTTAGGTGGGTTTATAGTAAAAGACGGGTGTACCTCAGTAGTATCTATAAGCCCACTGCAAATATACACGTACGCCATGAATGTTTGGTGCATAATTACGCGGAAAAGGAGTGTCCCATCCGAGCTACATTGGAGGTCAAGATGTGGTGCCTATATATACTCGGTGACCAAAGTTTGGTTGTGAAGCGCGGGTGGCGAGCGGTTGTCAGTTTGAGTGTTGTATTACTCCTGCCATACGCGCCCGCCATAGACAGTGGAACGATCCAGATGCAAGGCCCGCAAGAATGTACTTTCGTGAGTGTATGTCGAAATTTGTTGAATTGCAGAAAACGCAGGAGATTGTACCTGAGTGGTTATCGAGAGTGGAACCCTTGACAGTGCTCAAGGAATTTTAAAATTGATGTCTGTCCAGTAGGACGGACAACATTTGATGTTATTTATTCTATGTGTTTGTGATGTGGTTTATGTCTGGAAGCAGGCAATAAAGCAAAAAAAAAAATGAGTGTTGTATTACTTTTGCGAATGTTGTGTGCATGTTTGTGTACGTGTGATCGAGTTTGCGTGTTTCGATGCTAATTTAATTAAAGATTCTCTGGTGCATGGTGCGACAGCGAAAAGCATTTTTTTTTTCGATGGTTATAAAAATTTACTCCCATACGTACCTGGAAAAGCTCCCCTATGGATGTAAATAAATACTCCCCTCAGTCCATCCAAAACCTCCGTCCTTAAGGGGGGTAAATTTTTTACTCCCCTGGACGGAGTATATAAAACCCCCATCGGGGCGTGCGCTAGAGGACAAGTCCATTTACTCCCATCTCGGCTCTTTTTTGCTTACAGTGCAGGGGAGCATTCTTGGCCCTTTATTGTTCACTTTATATATTAATGACATTGTCCATATCTCTCTAGAAGTTATGTTTATTATCTATGCAGATGACACGAGTATATTTGTCCCATCAGCATCAGATGCTATCCTCTCTAATAAAGCTAATGACGTCTTACAGAAGTTAGACAACTGGACAAGTAACAATAAGTTAAAAATAAATGCAACTAAAACAAAAGCCGTAGTTTTTCATTCGAAAGGTCAACAAGTGACTTTGGAGAATAATATTGTATTTAGAGGCTCAGATATAGAAATAGTGACGTCAGTGAAAGTACTTGGTGTACATTTCTCCAGTTCTTTGCAATGGGATGACCACGTCAATTATATTCAATTAAAATTAAGCCGGATAACTGCAATATTCAGCCGTATCCGGTACCTCATCCCCAACTCGGTGAAGTTATTGATATACAAATCACTGTTTAGTTCTTATCTTAGTTATTGCTATTTGGTTTGGGGAACAACTACAGAAACAAACTTAACAAAATTACTGAGAATACAGAAGAAAATACTGAGGCTGATAGACAACGCTATAGTTCCAGCACCTAGCGACCCACTGTTTAAAAAATATAAGATAATCAAAGTGAATGACCTATATCAATACAGACTACTACGAGAGTACTGTCTTAGCTGCAAACGCTCAAACTCTTTGTTTACAGATATGGCGAATCTTTGCTTAAAGGAAAAGGCTTATGAAACTAGAAATACAGAAATGTGGAACGTTCCTTACTTTCGTACTAATTATGGTTTTCAGATGCTTCGATGTACTCTTCCGCGAATTCTAAATAATTACATTAGCAAAGGTACAGATGTGTCTCATTTAAGTGTCGCTGAATTAACGGCTCTTTTTGTTGTATAAACAATGTAGCAATTATTTGGGTTCAGAAGATTGCAGCAGGTTTCTTTGTTGTATAAGCTATGTATAAAAAGTGTATGATATTGTGATGTCCTTTCAGCTGCTGCCATTGTTCACAAAGGGGGCGGAGGATCCCTCAAGCCGTCATTACAGCTTTTCCCTCCGCCTCCTGTTACACTGTACTGTGACGAAATAAAGCAATCAATCAATCAATCAGATTCAGTAACGAAGAAGAACAATGTACATGCTGCGGGGGAACTAAGGAAACGATGGAACATGTACTGATTGAATGTGGCGATATTCACCCAGGTATACGTGTGGCCACGAGTCTACATGAAGCCTTGGGTTTTAGGGACAACAATGGAAAGCTGAACACGTCCGCGATAGAAATAAGTAAGAGACGGTTAGAGTATTGGTGGCAGAAAAGTAGAGATAAAGTACAAAAATAAATAATTGGGGGAAAAATAAAGGTCATTCTGCCTTAAGAGGCAGAGAGATGGACCGTGAATTTATATTTTTTGGTATAATAACATAGATTTAATCAATGTAGATAAGGCATTAGGACAACATGAAACAAGGGAGTTTTTTTTTCTTTCCTTTTTTTTCGCCTTCGAGCCTGGTGGTAGACATGTCACCGCCTCGTTATAAAGGGGACGCTCATAGCATCCATCCATCCATCCAACAGCGCCGCTAAGCGTTGCTTGGGAAGCCTATATCATTATCGAAGTTTCTCTTGCGTGGTGCTTCGTTACGAAGTCTGAAGATGCAGGAATAGGGTTGCTTGTGGGTCTCGCGGCCATCACACATCAGCGATTTAAAGGGACACTAAAGAGAAACAATGAATCGGCCTAGATCGATAAATTGTGCTCTGAGAACTCTAATGTCGTTAATTTCGCCATCATAGGTTTTTTTAATAGAGGAGAAAATCAAGTTGAACCTTTCATTTTTAAATTTCGCGCCGAAATCTCCCCGCGTGACGTCACGGATTTCGAAGTGTATTTATCGTATTTTGGGGCCATTGGCTCAACAAAATTACCCCAAACTTGGTATCTTAAGTCTATGGCCCCCTCAGAAGACAATGTACTTCATTTTTACTGAATAGGAACTTCGTAGTCCCTAGCAGGCGCCGTCAAAACATGTGATTTCACGGCGAATGGTGGAGGAACTTCAAGGTAGCGTCGCCACCCACATTTTGTTTTTGCGCGTTTTCTCGCTTAGTAAGCGTCTTCTCGCAGCAAGGGTGGTGTTTTTGGTATCGTGAAAGATTACTTTACTAATATGAGAAAAACATTTGCAGTGGCTTAGCTCGGCTATGGCAGGATATACGTAGCGTTAGCAAAGGTTCAGCTGAATATTCTTAGCTTTCCAGATTGTCTAGGATTATTAGCCTTCTTCTGTTCATTCTTCGTACGCTGAACCGCTAATTGCCAGGCAACTACGGGATCCGATGAGATAAGCTTCTCGGCTCTTCTGCGCCGTTTAGCAGCATTTGCCCTCTCCTTATCTACGTCGTTACCCACCTGCAAACGCCAGTCAGAGGCGCTATCAAGCGGCTCCGACGCAGTGTCAGACGGTGACTGCACAGCGAAGGCGAATAGCTGCGTGCGCACCGGCGCCAGTGTGTCTGCCATGGCTACGGCATCGCTCCTCTCGAATGCGCAGACCAGCAGCGGCGAGTAGCGCGCGGCGGTGGTGGAGTCTGCGCGCGCGACGGCGCCAGTGTGTCTACCGCGGCTACGCCACCACTCCTCCCGAACGCGCAGACCAGCAGCGGCGAGCCGCTCGCGGCGGTGGCGGAGAGCGCGTGAGGTACCGGCTCCGATGACCCAGCTGTGTGACATCACTGATCCTCGCGAAAGCGCAGCACGGCTCGTGAGGATCCACGCGAAATCGGCTCCGGCTAGGCAAGTGTAGTTAACACTACAAAAATCGTTTTGCTCTTTAGTGTCCCTTTAAGAGATCTCGTGGATGTAAGTTTCAGGTGCATACCATGAGGTTGAATTACATGCAAATGGGATTCTAGCAACCGTTTTTCCGGCGTTTAAAGAAAGCCCGCGAAACATGACCACGGGGACTGCCCTCGTGCACTACCGTATCGCAAACATGCTTCGAGTGAAAACCGGCGCGTGGACCGTGGCGAAATGAGCGGCCGCGGCTGTAGGCATCGGGCTCATATTGCGACAACACTCTTGACAGACGCACACGGCAACAAGGAAAGGCCATCGTCCTTGAGAAGCGATATGCTGGCGGTCCGCGCGCCGCTTGTTTCGCTCGAAGCACATTTCAGAGCGCTGTAGTAGGGTATCTATAGCGCACGACGGCGGTCACGTGGTCATGTTTCGCGGGCTTTCTTTTAACGTTGTAAGATATGTACGATCCCATATAAAAACTCGATCGGTCATTGTGGAATACCCTCTACAACGTGAAGACACGCGCACTTTGTCCTAAAGCGAATATTAAAATTGTTGCATAATTGGCCGTAGTTAATCAACCAATTAAGCGCAATATAAGAAAATGCCGTAACGAGCGCCACGTTACGGTAAACCATACGACATAGGTTTCATTCACTTCGTGGTTAACAGCTATTTTAGATATTTGGTTCTATAGTGGCGTGAAACACCCTCCACGCTTATTCACTGTGATTGTCTGATAAGGAGCCACCTTGCTATTTGAGTTAGATATATGCGTTTTCCTTTTTTAGGTCACCATAAAGTTCATTATTATTATTATTATTATTATTATTATTATTATTATTATTATTATTATTATTATTATTATTATTATTATTATTATTATTATTATTATTATTATTATTATTATTATTATTTTGCTGTTACAAATCACCAGGTAATTGGAGCTATAAGTGGCAATAGTGTGAATAGCAATGGTATCCTGTGACTCTTTGGGCCACGATACGTGTGAGACATTTCTGGGCGGCACGAGTTCTCTCGGAGAAGAAATGTTCAAAAAATTGCAGTGCGTTAATGAATGTGTTCGTAGCGAACGCTCCACGCCAGCAGATAAGCAGAAGATTAAAACAAATCATTGTAGTTTAATGTCCTCAAAGTAAACACGACGCGTCACTATATATGTATATATACATATATATCCCTACCAGCGTTCTTGCTGCTCTACACATGTCGGGTGATCCGGTATTGAGAAAACGGTCATACTCTTACGAACAAAGTAAAAGTAAGACTGACCAGCGGTATTTGCGCCATCGTGCGCAGGCTTCCTATTAAAGTTCTCCAAATTAGATGGCAACCCGCTAGCTGGTCGGCAAGTAGAGCAGCGACACCCATCAACTATAAAAGTGTCAAGCAAAAACCACTGACAGCACAGCTTACAAAGAGCTGTAATGTTAAGCAGTCATACAGATCCCAATAAGTTGTTTCGGAATGGAAGTAACATACCTTGATCAAGAAAGACAGAAATCTCGGATTACAAACACATATTTTGTTAGAAATAAACAAAGTTGCTCGCAGTTAATTTCCGAGTAAACATTTTTGTACATAAGCCTTTCGCTGCTTCATTATATCGATCTAATAGCAAACTTGCAAATGTATCGAAGTATCTTAAGATACAATTGAGAAGTATCGTATCGGATACAATAATTCCGGAACTGTCTTGTATTTGTATCAAATACTTCTTGCCGGAGTATCTTGTATCGTATAGCGATACAATTTCAAAGTATATTTGCCCAGCCCTGCCAAGAATGGATCGTTCTGTTCCACGCGCCAAAAATATTTCAGCCAGTTACCTTGGTGTTGATTCCGACGTTCTAGCTGATCATTTGTTATCTGGCCTCGTGATTACATGAACTACCCCCCGGTCCATTTTTTAAATCTTAATATCAGCTGAATATCGGCTACCCCAGTTTGTTCTCTGGTCTACCTTGCTGTCTTTCCGTGCGTTAGAGTTATGCGTATGATTTTTCATTCCGTTCAACGCTAGGTTGTTTTTTTTTTTAGTGCTTCTCCAGTACTTTTATATTTTTTAAAGTTATTCGTCAAGTGGTTCGCCCCATTTGTTCGAACTGGCAAAATACAGTGGTTGTACTCTTTCCGCTGTAGTGGGTGTGGTAAGTTGCCGCTCATCTATCTATCTATCTATCTATCTATCTATCTATCTATCTATCTATCTATCTATCTATCTATCTATCTATCTATCTATCTATCTATCTATCTATCTATCTATCTATCTATCTATCTATCTATCTATCTATCTATCTATCTATCTATCTATCTGTCTGTCTGTCTGTCTGTCTGTCTGTCTGTCTGTCTGTCTGTCTGTCTGTCTGTCTGTCTGTGCGTGTGCGCGTGTGGCAAGAATTGGGGTGGAGGCTTGAGGTTTAAACCTCCTCAGTGACCCCTCCCCCCCCCCCCCCCACACACACACACACAAGCACACACGCTTACTCGATACGTCAGTGCCCTGTTGGGTGGGGCTCGATATTTCCCTATACCCCCACAACGAATCAAAAGAAGAAAGCTAACCATTTTCGCCAATGTAGTCAAAGCTAAATTACGTATAAGAAATGCAATCGCTCCCTTGTGGCAGTTCTGGCAC
The DNA here is from genome assembly GCF_013339695.2 of Rhipicephalus sanguineus. Taxonomy (NCBI): domain Eukaryota; kingdom Metazoa; phylum Arthropoda; class Arachnida; order Ixodida; family Ixodidae; genus Rhipicephalus; species Rhipicephalus sanguineus. Next base: position 99,687,112 of record NC_051186.1, read on the forward strand.
GTCTTCACTCTCTATTGTGTCCGAAAAGGAAGCAATTAACAGTTATACTCCTACAACGAAGTACTTTCTTTACCAGAAAAAGAAGTAAAAAATAAGAACGAAGAAGAGTAAAAAGGGGAAACTGACGCTCGCAGCGTATGTAAAGTCTACACTGAAGAACTTTCGTTTTCGTTAGATACGAGCTCTTGTCTCGAGCGCTGTCTACGTGCCTTCTGAGTCGGCCGGGTAAAAGTCCTTGGCTGCCGTCTCGTCGCGTCCCCGTTTCATTTCATCAGTGCTTCCGCTTACGGCTATTGTTCCGCTCGAGGAGAAAAATAAGAAAAAAAAAAGCGTACGCGAACGGGACAGGCGAGAACAATGACACGCAGCGCGAGATGAGCTCTATGTTTATCGTTCTCGTCAGCTGCGTAGTTGTCACATTGTCTGACTCGGTCACGCGTGACGTCACGCGAGTGCTCCGCATGACGTCATCAGGGACGCGGAGCGAAAGGGCACACGCGGTGTACAGAGAAAGGCTTATATGTCTTATGATCAGAGAATTCCGGCGGCGTCGGCGTCAACGCGAATGGTTGAAAAGGTTACGTGATACTCAAGTGAATGAATTGACTTTAGTGAATTGCGATGTATTGAGGTTGTTTAAGGAACAGATGTCATCGTTCCCTTCTATCGTATGTGTCCGTCTGTGCGCCTTTTCCAGCGAGATGCACACATACCAACTAGCCCGAAATGTGCGTTTCGTTAATTAAAGTGAGTTGACAGTATTTCGAAGTACATCAAATAACATTAATAATATATGGGGTTTAACGTCCCAAAACCACGATATGATTATGAGAGACGCCGTAGTGGAGGGCTCCGGAAATTTCGACCACCTGGGGTTCTTTAACGTGCACCTAAATCTAAGTACACGGGCCTCAAACATTTTCGCCTCCATCGAAAATGCAGCCGCCGCGGCCGGGATTCGATCCCGCGACCTTCGGGTCAGCAGTCGAGCGCCATAAAGGAGTCAAAGTTAACCGAACTGAACTGCAGTGACTTAAGGTGCATTAAGGCATGGATTAAGGGAGATAAGATGGGTTAAAGTGGATTAACGACTCAAGAAATGCTAGAGATTTTTTTATTCTTAGATTTCGGCAACGGCATGGTGTAATAAGAGTGCCTAAAAGCGAGCGGCTACACCCGCCACAGTGGTCTCATGGTTATGGTGCTCGACTACTGTCCCGAAGGTCGGGGGATCGAATCCCGGCCTTAATTTGGCGGCCGCATTTCGCTGGAGCCGAACTGCTCGAGCCCCGTGTACCTAGATTTAGGTGCACGTTAAAGAACACCAGATGGTCAAAATTCCCGGAGCCCTCCACTACGGCGTCCCTCATAGCCACTTCGTGGTTTTTGGACATAAAATCCTAACAGTTTTTAAAAGCGAGTGGTTTTCTTCTGTTTTAAAGAAAGGAAGAAAGGAAGGAATTAGACGCTGTATACGCGACAAAGAAACGTTTCACGAAACAGGACATGTTGCGAAATTTCACGTAAGGAGAACACGTGCTACAATTATGAAATAAGATCAGCGCCGTTATAAATTGTGAAACACAGAAATATTACAGTGCAAAGCAGTGCGTTATAGTATATAGCGACACGTAAATACCGAACGAGCAATATATTTTTAAAAAAAGAAGAAAAAACATAAATAGCGGTCAGACAATTAGTAGTCAGTACGTGGGATACGTGTGAATAAGTTTACGAAATTCATTAGAGTGTTGTTCTGTAGCAGTGCCAGAAAACAGCTGTAGCGTGTACTACGTGATATGCGTACGGATGTGTCGCAAAACACGCGTTTTGGTTCGAAGGAATCATCATGGCGAAAAAAAAAAACAAAAAAAAAACGTCATGAAGGGACGGGTGGTGATAAAGTTTGCGAAAGAATGTGAAACGTGCGACGTTGCGACGAACTGCCGCGACGAGCGTTCGAGAGAAGTGTGCTTACAGTTCGGCACGTTGCTTCAAAGGAGTACCGACACGATTTTGAGACATCGCAAAAGGGACATTTTTTGTTTCCTTGGTATGCAGTGTCCACGCTCTTCACACACCGGAGTCGGAGAACACGTATAAAATATTTTAATTTGACTTTGAAGCAGGCCCGTAGCCAGGAATTTTTTCCGGGGGGGCACTTGGTGAAAGCCTTGAAAAACACCTATTTTTGTCATTTTTTCTGTAAAACACCACCCTTCATCAGAATTTCGGAAGCCCCCCCCCCCCCTGCCACGGGCCTGCTTTGAAGTTTTCGTCGCTGATCATCTGCAAGCCAGCCCCACTGCAATGGACATTACCCGGACGAGTCAACACAGTTCCCCCGAGTTCGCGAGCTCTGCGTCCCGCATGCAGCCTAAACCGCAGAAATTACTGTCGGGGTCACTGGACGACAATTCACTCACCGTTGTTTATGTGCACCACGAGCAGGTGACGGATTTGCCGCTAGTACGTCGCGAGTTTCTGCATCCCCGTGACGTCACACTGCTATGAAACGTCACTGAGAAGCCTCCCCTCGATATCGAAACCGAAAGTGTCTTTTTAAGGTAGCGGTAATTAAAATATATTCGATGCATTACGAGGCACCACAATACTCGTTTTGGACACCAGTATTTTTATTTAGAGCAACAATCCGAAAAATTTTAAAATTCGTGTCAGTACTCCTTTAACAGTGTTCCGCTGGTTGTACACGAATAATCTGAAGATATAAATCTGACAGCACGATTTTGCAGGGCATCAATGTCACGAATGAGATGCTCTTCATCTGGGCCTCATGGAGCTGACGCGCACTGAACGTTTGACCGAATTAATGTAGTCTATGTATGATATACGACCGTTTTCTCATGTGGGTCGAAGCTTGCCTTGGATTACGTTTGATTCGCCTAAGACAGCGGATAGCAGATGCAATAAAGGTTTCGATCTTGGCTATTCCAGGCCAGGTCACTGCTGAATCATAACCATAGGCAATTGTAGGCTGAAGTATGTTGAATGTTCTTTTTTACCGCGTGCGAACTTTTAATTGTACTAGTTAGATTAGTAAAAGACATTTAGTCTTCGAGGAAATTTAGATAAATCTCGGAAATCTCGGGAATTCTAAACAAACAGTGTAATAGTCTGAGTCCCTAAGACTAAGTAGATAGTCTACTTAAGTACATCGCACATGAGGTGAAAGTTTCACGAAGGAAAATTCACCGCTGTTTTTGTTCATATTTTTGTTGCTATCGCTAAGACTTCCAGTGTGTGTCCAACTCGTGACGTCACGTATAGTTATTGCGCTCCAACGTGCCATAATTCTGTGACGCCCCATTGCGTAGTTCATCACACGTATACACTTGCCTTTTTTTCTTCCGTAGTTTACTTCCTTTGGTAAACAAATTATTCACGTGATCCTGTCACGTGGTCCTGGCGGTATTGAAAATCAGGCAAGTTTCCCCGTTCTTTATTGTCTGCTCCCCAATTTCTACACGAAATGGTGCATTCGTAATAATGTCTTGTATTTAATCTAGTGTAGTCCTATGATTGGTGCACTAAAATAGAATACTATTAACGCCTTTTTGAACGAAAGAAGGGGATTTTAAGGGCTCCTTTTCATTTGTTAGACACAACATTAATGAGAACTAAGAGACAATCAAGCCAAGGAAAGTATAGGGGATGTTATTTGAAGTAATTAGGATATAGCTGTGAAGAAAGTAAAGTGGACGAAAAGATAACTTGCCACCAGCAGGGACCGAACCTGCAACCTTCGAATAACGTGTCCGATACCAATTGAGCTACGTTGGCGGACATCCTCCCGTCCACTTTCTGGGGTATATCTGCGCATTAATTTTGTGTTTAACAAAGGAAAAAAAAAACGAGCCCTTAAAATTCCCCTTCTTTCGTTCATTCAGAGCAAGGGTCTCGTTCTGGCAGACTTCATGCCTTCATGTAGTATGCGAGGGATTATTGGCCAGCTGCCAGCTCGTTAAAAGGTCACGTGCTACGTGACGTAAACAGGCAGAAGAAGAGTGTTCCACACTCGCCGTCGTGGCTACGAGCGGCGCTGATTACCACTCCCAGGTTTAAATGCACGGATATACTCGATAAAGCGGACGGGAGAAGGATAGAGCATCGGACGCGTTGTAGCGCCTTTTGTAGCGTCTTTTTATCCCACAGACCATAGATGGGGGGGGGGGGGCAAAACGGAAGGGACGCAGAATTAACATAGAATTATGGGACTCCGGCGTGTAGTCCCGGAGTACAGTTCCGGAGTCCCGGAGGACGGAACTCCGGGACGTTGTGGTTTGTTTCTTCTTCTACGTGCCGTCCGTTTGCGTGCTGTAAATTTACCACTGTGAGATTTCTATATCTTCAAAGCGGCAGATGTGGTGGTAACGGAATAGCAATACAGAATGTCCTCAATACTGCGAACCGTGTCGTATACGCCTGCCGCGTGGTTTGTCTGTTATCTGTGTACTCGTGCCCTCGTTGCTCTATCTTATACCGTATCGCCCACTCTGTATCGCAGGTCCCCTTTCCGGACCACCGAGACGACGGGACCCCGGGTGACACAGCGAGGCCCGTGAGTTGTTCACTTCATGACTGACTCATCTCGTGGCCTCATTTAGTGTTTGTTCCTCACCAGCCATAGCGGTCCACCGACTATGGCGCATGGTTGCAGCTGTTGCCAAGTGCCATCCTCTTGTGCTGATTAAGGAGAAGGCATGCGCTGATTATGCTGAAGCGCGGTTACACTTAAATGTCACTCAAATGCGGGTAACGCCAACCGTAATCTGCCGGAGCTACCTGCGAAAAATTAGGCCCTGGGGTTTCACATGGTAAAACCTCAGTGTCATTATGAGGTACGCCGTGGTGGTGAACTACGGATTATTTGACGAACCGGGCTTCTCTAACGTGCACTTAAATCTAAGCGCGCTGGTGTTCTTGCGCTTTGCTCCCACCGAAATGCGACCATCGTGACATGGAATCGAACGGGCGCCTTCGAGCTCAGCAGCGCAATTAATACCTAATTTATACCACGCACTGTCCTGTCCTCTGTTATTGGCATGACGACGTGAAACCTGATCGATCCACAGGTTTCACTGGGAAGTGTTTCTCTACGAAGCGGCATTTTCGTGCAATACAAATGCAATAATTCAGAGCTCAGCGAAGGGCCCACGCTGCTGGTATACTGGTTGCATTAAGATGACGCACCGCTTACCGTATTTCCCAGTTTGCGAAACGTCGGTTACTCTTTACGGCAGCTGCCAAGTTCAGTCGGCGTTCTGACAGTGTTGTACACGTTCCTCTAAAACAGGAACGACAGCTCGTTCCTCGTTCCTTCCAATCTTGGAACGAGTTCCCATTACAAGCTCCTTTAATGCGAAAGGAACTCGTTACATGCGGTTACATTTCGAAAATTGGAACGTGTCGTTACATTAACGTTACATTTGGTCTTTTTAAAAATTAAAATGCAGTGTCGGACAAATGCTTGAATCTAAATAAAGGGAGCAATTTAAAGCTCACCTCAAACGACGTTTCGTAAATGGGAAATACAAACTACGTATATGTGACACGAATTTGAACATCGCCGCAGCAGGTTATGTGGATATAAGAATAATCTAAAGAAACGCTCCTAGACGAATTTTTTTTTAAGAGCATCGGATTTAGAAATATTTAGACTGGTTGTGGGGGAAAAGCAGAGCAAACAATACACGTAAAGATGGAGATGCAAAAATAGCGAATACGAACTTGAGATGTATATGACGATAGGCTGTGGTAAACTTGGCAGTCTCTTATAATCTCGAGCAGACTATTTGTCGCAGTGAAGTTCGTGTGCCCCTTTCTCCGGTCTGAGCCGAGAAAGCCGGCTCTCGTATGTCGCTGATGAGAGGAGAATTCGACTGGGTAAAATGCAGTTCTTTTATTCCGATGCGCACTCGGCGTGTTCCGAAATCCGTCTCTCCCGGACCCTCCCTTCAGGTCTTTTAAAAACACTGCTGCACGGGGTCTTCACAAGTTCATGCACGGCGCGCTCGAGCGGAGGTCACGCTCCCACGGTTCGAGCACGGTGCTAAGATGTCTCCAGCCATTGAGATATCTGCAACACCATAGTCGTCGGGTCATTTAGCTCGGCAGAGTCGCAGTCCGTGGCGAGCATTTCAAGTAGTAAATCTGAGCTCCGAGCTCGTTGAGCAGACGCTCGCTGCCGTCGCTGTCCGAGTCCCCCGCAATGGCTTGCGTCCACCGCACGGTCGTACGAGGCGCTGACGGAGATGTTCCGGCCAACACCACCACGCGTTTCCGAAGGTGCGCTTCCAGGAAAACACCGCCGAAGCCAGCTGATACACGTGCCGACCCCCGGCATTCGCCCGCAGCTCGGGTTTGTTTATACGAGTCACAGGCGCCGCATTGCCGCGTCCGACAGTCGCAGGGCACCTTTAAAAGGGAAGTGATTTAATTAAGGTATAAAAAAACGGAAATTCTGACACGCGTTAATTAGTGGCATTTACATAACTGGAACTATAACCAGTAGCCTAGGTACATTGGTACTTTTTTCGTATAAAAACACATTCATAAGTGGGAATTTTCATACGTCGACAAATGTAAAAAAGAAACAACAAATCTAGTTTTTGTTGTACGCTCACAGTTTTAGTTTCACTTCTGTAAAACGTCGGTGGCTACCTTTGCACAATACTGAAATGCTCTGCAGATTGGAGATTTGAATAAAAGTACATGAGTAGAAAAAAGCAAAAAAAAAAACACTATTAACAACAGTCCCCCACTCGAGCGTATGGTACTCAGGTATTCGCTTATCCGCCACTCCTCTCTTACAAGCATAATGCCTAACAATTAATTACACCTCAGCCGGCATTCTCTAATGTAAGCGCACCATAAAAAAAATTCAAGAGCCATTGCACTCTGTTGAAGGTGAATGACCATGCGAAGCTGTTTAGCACGACTCGTAGGTTAGACAGAATTTCGAACCGTAGACGATCACACACCCTGCAACTAAATCCGAGGCGTCTGTCCAGAAGGTCACTTACGAATTCAGCTTATGCTGCTTCAAAAGTTTTCCGTTTGAGCAGCATGCGTATTTCTGCCGCGAGATGCTTCGTCTTGTCTGGCCGGCCGCACGCATGCGCTTGGTAATCCGTGCACGATCTTAATTGGTGTTTACCACCCATGTGATCCCTTTCTTCACTTTGAGTGGACAAGGGATGCGTAGTGGGGTCGCTCAATTTCTTTGGAACATTCGTTTTTGCCGCCAGACGACTTGGCATGCCCTGGACAGGCCTCGCTGCTCCTCACGTAGTACATACTTGGGGCAATCTACACCGGGGCATTGGCCATGAATCGACCGGTGCTTTGTTTAGGAAATCGATTAGCTTGATGAAAGAATAAGTTTAGAAATAAATAGTTTAGCAGTAACTCATCAATTATATAAACAAATAAAATTCAGAGAAAATATAAACAAACCACTGTGATGAAAAAGGAAACGTTTGAAAAAGAAACTGAATTTACTTACCCTTAACATTCAACTTTTTTTTTTGTTCTCCCGTAAGAAATTGCGTATAGCATCAAAAAGATTCTTGCTCTAATAACTAAATGTCTTTTTGAAAGACGCTTCCGTTTCGTGATGTCGACTGATTAGGGCTAGTCCCACTGCAAATTAATTCCGCTAGCTTCTTGATTGTCTGCCAGCACAGAGCGACTGAACCGTAAGGATTGCGATGGTGGCACTTGACCAAGTACGGAGGGCACCACTTCAACTGCAATGCTGTTCTGTTTCGGATTAACCAGAAGCACTTTCCTGCGTAGTTTCGCGTATTTCGGGGCAAAATGACGCTCTTCCCTTTTCTCAACAAGGTCACGAACAAAAATAATTGGCCAACTCCCGTATCCATTTTGTATACAAGGTCAGCTAATTGATGTCATTGTCTGTATAGGACAAAAGCTTAGATCTTCGATTAAGCTTTCCGGTGTGAACCGAACGCCGCCTGCCATGTGTAGCCGCAAGTATGTATACCATAATCTCATCCGGGCATCGGGATTGTGCACATGTGCATGCCGTCCCCGACCGCGTTTCTCTCGCAAGGAAACCGCCGCAGCCATTATATACATTTCTCAGCCTCTAGTTGGTTCTGAGGCCGACGTATATGCGAGCGAGGGTGACCACGAGGCCGCAATTTTATAGTCTGTTCTACGGGTAGCCACGTAGGTGCAGGTACATCCGAAGTAATGTTGTTTGTCGTCTTTTTTACGACCCCCTTTTATGTAAGTTTTGGTGTGTGTGTGTGTATTTCTGCGCCACTATACACACAGAATGTAAAAATTTCGGGGGGTGGGACTTGAACACCCTCAACAGCCCCCCCCCCCCCTGGCAACGCTACTGATACCTTGCTCCCGTCCAGGTAAGTGGTATTCGCACATTTTAAAGCTATGGGCCTTTGGCACAAGTTGCGTGGGGCATCCAGTATGCAATTACTATACATTTTGCTATGACACTTGAGAGCTCTTTCGTGTTTCAAAGGTTTACCGCAATGTCGTACCCAGTTTAGTATAGGTTAATCCACTTACCCGCTCGCTCGGAGGCAGCGATTACCACAGTTGGCATCGTGACGTTGGCATCGTGGCAATGGCATCGCGGCACTGCCACGATGCCAGCCAAGAAGACGGCGTTCGCAAAGAAGACAACCGTTCCAGTGTTTTAAAAGCTTCCGTGGAATGCCCGTACCGTACGGAAAATTCTACCAAACGTAGTTTTTTGGGGGACATCTCTGCAGATGATGCGATCTGACACTGGAAGGGCGAGCAAATACGCCCCTCCACCCCACCCCCCGGCGGCGGGGACGCGGTAATGAATATCTTTCGTTGGTAGGGATCAGTAGGTACTTTGCACCTTTGCAGTCTGTCGCTGCACGCAGTCAATTACTGTGTAGAAGACCAGAGCCAGGATATCTTTTACTCTATCGTGCGCCGGGCCTGCATTTCTGGACGGTCGACAATGAACAAAAGGCTGAAAAACAGATTTGTAAATCTAACACAGTAATACCGCCTGTCGCGTCATACCAACCCAAGCTAAACAAATCCCAGAAGATCACGTGGAGACGCCTACAAACGCATTCATTCCCAAATCCACTATTCTACAGCCACATGCATACACCCTGACGTCTTCGATAGATACGACACGAGATGCGACGAAATCGAAGACCTCGCACGCACACATCCTGTGGGACTGTAAAGTTTTATCTCCTAACCACTCGCTCACGCGATGCCTGGGAAGGCGAGGTCCTTCGCAACGCCAACCTGGAGACCCGATTCCAGGCGGCGAAAAGAGCTGAAGAGGTGGCCGTCGGACACTACCTGAAAAGTCACCTCTCCGTGAAAAATCAAATTTCACTCAATAAGGTTGTATACCTGTCTCCCTAAGCACACGCGTGCGTTTGTGCATTCCGCTCGCATCGACATATGACCGCCTGTGACCATATGCCGGGAATGGAACCCGCGTCCTCGCGCCTAGCTGAGCAAGTACCATATAGACATATAGGCGTGAAGCATGGCTGGTCCTGTTCTGCCCAGCGCTCGCATTACTTCTACAGTTTACTATAAATATATAATGACCGCGAGATCGCCCCGGGCGATAGTTTGACTCAATCAAGGGCGTTCTCTCTGGAGGCATCCACGCAGTTGATAAGGCTCACAAGACGCAGCCCGTGATACTCGGCCTTCGATGCAACGTTACGCTTATGCGGCCTTTGATTTGTATCTCGGATCAGATGCTATCTCTCTATATATTTATACACACGCACACACACACATGTCCTCGCGGTTACTTGGTCAAGGGCGATATAGGGCCCGACCTAGACTGAGGTCAGTGGGCCGATTTGATCGAGCCGTTCTTGCCTCGCCGACCTTCGTCGCACTCCTTCGTAAAAGTAGCGTTAATGTCTATGATATCTGCGTGTATGTGCGTTTTCTTGGCTCGTGTCGCTGGCGCGCAAAGCACACGTGTGCGTCCTGCGATAAGTGAATTTCTTTTTCCCTAGGTGTGCAACGTTTCTTTGATCTCGATATGTGCATGCGTGCACTGTAGACGTAAACGATCGCGCGCAATAATCGTTGCTGTTTGTTATTGTTACGGGATTCCCGCACGGCGTGTCTGCCGCGCCCTCATATAGAGGTTATATAATATGCAGCGTGATGTTATTGTGACGGCAAGGCGTTCGGTTGAAGGTTGTCGCAAGCACTGCGCGTGCATTGCCGTCTAGATAGTACACACTTTGCCGGCATCGAACGCGATATGTTTCGCGAATGGCGATAATACCGTCCGCATCAGCTTGACTCTACAATCCCCGAGATTATTCAACTGAGGTTTAGATGAAGGGTTATATCGGTTGTCATAGTGCTCGTACGAATTCGATCCTTGGACGCCGCAGTGCGCGAGGGACATCTTTGAAATACATCAACATACAAATTTTCCCGCAGTGCACTTTGACGACCGATATCAGGAAACAGACCCGTACTGGTCTGGACATTTCAGATAAGCAGATATGACGTCCTAGGAACTCCCAGGCTGATGAAATAAAGAGAACGAAATGAACATAATAATAAAAAAAGAAAAAAATATATTTTTCCTTCATCGAGGGAAAATAGGAACTTTGAGAGGGGGAGGGGGGGGCGTACATGTGTGGATAGTCAGCCTTCGCAAAGCGATCAGCTCTCTCAAATCATTTTCTTACTGTCACTGATCTCACTCGACAAGTGCGCACGTCATCCGTTGAATCCTGACAACAGCACAGCGTATACGTCGCTTGTTTTGCGGTAAGCTTGGATATGGTCGCTGGCCAGAGTTTTCATCAGTTCTGTCGGCCTACATAATTCTCGCTTTATGCTCGCAGCGTTCCGTTCTTTTAGTTTTCGCCCCTGTGCAGGATATCACCGGTACTGTTACGGGTGGGTATTTGGATCCATCTTCGGATCCATCTACGGTGCATCTTCGATCGCTACCGAGCCACATCGGGATGAAAATTTTCGACGATTGACTCCATTATCCAGCTTGCACAAAGGGGCCAATCGCGATCGAAAAATACGGTCCCGATCGGGCTCGATTGCTATAGCAAATGCACCGTGTGCCGGCCAGCCGTATGCTGCAAGGTGTAGCTTACCGTGGTCTAAATGGGAATTTTATGTTGAGTGAAAATACCAGCGTCCAGCATTCATAAAGCTTCATTGAAAAGCAGTGTGACACTTCGCGGCTACTGTTAGAAGGTGAATCAGTGTTTGAAGCTGGCCATGTTTTCGCCTGTAGCGTAAAACAACATAGAGAAGAACAAGTGACACTGACTATGGGCTCATTATAAAGAAATAATCTATAAGCAAAGAAACCCATGGGCTGAAGTCGAGAGCCTGAAGGAAACCCGTGTGGTCGGGAAAAAGACACGAGGACAACTAAAATGGACACGAGGGCGAGGGGAGGGGGGGGGCGCAAACTGTGGTGGAAGTTACATCGGCGAGACAGGTAACTTTCAGGAAAAAACTCAGGCAACACACGTATGACTAAGAAATGTTTCATCTAACTCGCTGGCCGAACACGTAAAAGCAACTGGCCACGAAATAGACCGGGAGAAGGCAAAGCTAACGGAAAGAAAAATGAACTGGACTTCTCGGCTTTATCTTGAATCTCTGACAATCCAGACAACGGTGCACACGCTTAATCGTCATGACGGCAACTTTCCACACATGTCAGCAAGTTGCCTACGTCATATTTTAAACATACATAACCGAACTAGCTGTTTGCGCATTCATTTTTAACTGTGAACAAGGCTCCCGTGCGGGAGCCGGAACGTCTTGCTCTTTTAAATATTCGTGGTCGGTGTCCATTTTAACACCGTAAACTTGAAATAACGAAAAAGAAAGACAGGTGACTGCGGCATCATGCTCGTGAAAACAGGGTAGCGGTAAAAGTGAAAGCTCACGCCTGGCCTCTCGCGTACGTAGTGCACTGTGGCACGGAGCAGAAAAGTACCAGGCCGCCGATATATTTACTGCACTTTAGCGGATTGTGTAGTCTCTGGGGTCCACACACAAGAAGTGAAAGCAAAAAAAAACGCTGTTCAAAAGCGAAAACGCCGCGAAATTGCGGTTAAAAACAACGAATTCAACCGTCCGCTTCCCTTCGCCAGAGCGAGGCGAGGTCACGTGATCCAACCCTGCACGTCACAGCGATTGCAGCGCCCGCGTCTCCAGTGGTGGGCCTCGCGCCCATAAAACAATTATCACTTGATGACGTCACGATGACGTCATAGACCGCCGAAATTTGTGACGCCACGTGACGTAACATCACATGACGACGTCATCTCATGACGTCGTAGTTTGGTCAAAGATGGTCCGGTCACGGAGGCAATGCAGAGCCAGGTGAAGTGCCTCCGATCTTGGAGGCAGTGCAAAACCGCGTTAGGTGCAGAAAGCTTTCGGAGGGTGGCGGGCAGAATCCACACATCGACTGCGAAGAAAAAGATGACTTTCGCCTTCAATTCGTTTTAAGTGAAGGCGTAAGGGACCTATTATTATTATTATTATTATTTTTATTATTATTATTATTATTATTATTACTATTATTATTAATTGCCTACACAATACGGTATTTTTCATTCACGCGCTTCACCGACCTGCCGATGTCGGCCACGTCATTGATTCTTCGTGGTTGTCTGACGCTGCAGAGATAAAGCGAAACCCGTAATTCTGGAGAATGTTTACGGGGTCACGTTCAACTACGGTCTGAGTATCAGAGTAATTTCGCATGGTCTCATAGATCGCGTACAAGCACTTCTTCCTGTAGTTTTGAATGCTTTTCTTTAGGGGAAAATATTCAGGTCATAAGAGTCTAACCTAAAACTAAATTTATGAGTGTTCTGTTTTAAAGGGGCCCTGTAGCACTACTCCGAATAATCATCGAATGACCTTACTATCGAACTGTATTGCCTCACGAATCGCTTGCCATGATTTTTTTTTTCGAATCCATCAAGTACGAGCGGTGTTCAGGGACTTGTCGCACGCTTTGAGCGCTTGCTCTCCGATTTCGTCCCTGCGAACGCGCTCAGGCTACACAGGGGGAGGGGGGATTTAATGACAAAGGGGCGGGGCAAGAAGCTACGTCAGCGCGTGCGTCATGATCCTGAGCGCTTTTTCTTTTTTTTGAACGCGTCGGCTACCGTTCGGTGTGATCACGAGCGCGCTAATGTAATTCTGTAATGTGTAATTCTAGCACACTATAGAGCGCGACGCTGGCATGTGGCAGCCGCGTTAACTGCGCAGTACGAGAAGGCTGGGATCAGCCAATGGCCGTGTCCTTCCCTAGGTCACGCAGACGGGACCGCGATGACGTAATCTTTCGAGAGAAGAGCGAGTGATTTTGAGCTGTCTTTGAAACGTAACTGTAAATACCCTGCGGCGTGCAGTTCTGTAATATTTGGCTCACGTGTTCACAGAAGCCTCGACTACCGATCGGTAGTGTTTTCTGACTTGTTAAAAAAAAAGAAAACATACCTGATCCCCCCCTTTCGTAGGAATCGGTAAAACACGAAAAGGAAACATGTCCTCACAGGGGTAGTTGAGCGTTTATTGTGCATTGTTTCGCCACAAGGGCGAAGTAATGAATATTACAGCAACAAATTGCAATGTCACGCGAGGAACGGCAAGCAGCTCGAAACTTGCAGCGCGCTATGAAGTAGAAAGGACGCACGAAAAGAACATGCACAGGACGAGCGCGAACTAAGAACTGTCACAACTGTTACTTCTTTGTGTGTGAGCAGCGCGCTCCTTTCGGAAACGCGGCCGCTGTAGCGAGCGAAGTGACCTTCGTGCTCTCTATAACGTCAACGGAAACTTGCGGTGAAAGCACAGGACGTGCAAACGGTACAAACCGTCCCCATAAGAGATAAGCGCGCGCGCATGAGAGACACCCCCTCTAGACGCGCGCTCGCATCTCCACGCACGTGGCGACGACCTTTAAAGCGCGCCCTCCGAGCCATCTCGCTAGTGATAAAAGAACATGCAGAAGCCGCCGAGCTCTGAGTACCGCCAACGGTAAATTGTGTATATGAATAGCTCGCCGTTAGTAAGCTGAAGAACGTAGGCTCTGCGGCCGGGTGGCATCGCGCCTTGCGCTGCGGAGCGAGAGGTCGAAGGTTCGGCTCCCGGCAACGGAACTTCTAGTTTTTTTTTTTCCTTTGCCATCCGTTAATGTATATATTATAACGTCATATCCGTGACGTAAATACGTCATTGGGGCCGTGGTGGGCCCCGGCATAATACACTTTCGGGTTAAAGAACGTTGCAGGACCCCTTTAATGTCTAAGCCTTAGAATCTCCATCTTTGCTACAACGGGGCCTCTAATTTGGTGCTACAATCGGGCGTTTTGGTCTATCGCGCCCCGTCAACCTATCCTTTTTCTTTAACAGCGCAGCAGTTTCAGCCGGCCGTAAACACTTTGGTACGGTACGAAGAACTTTATTCGAAGCATCCTGGGAGAAGTGCCATCTTAGGGCAACACTTTGGTGTCCGCAGAAGGCCGAACCGCAGGCCCTGTATGCGCCACAGGAACTGCGCTAGCCCCACTACCGAACAGAGCAGGTACAACCCGGCGAAGCGGAGCACAAGAAACACGGGAAAGGGAGAGAGAGAGAGAGCAAGAAAAAGATAGAAAAAAAGAGAGGGTAGGAGAGAGAGAGAGAGAAAGAAAGATAGATAGACAAAGGGGAAATGGAGGAAAATAAAGGGAACAAAGACATAAAAAGATAGAAAGACAGAAAAAGACATAGAAATAGAAAGAATAGAAAGATAGAAAGAGCGAGAAAGGGAAAGGGAGAAATAGAAAACAACAGATACAAAAAACAAACAGAGAGAACGAGAAAGAAAGAGAGAGAAAAAAAATAAAGATAAGCGAGGAAGGCCGCCCAGCTTCCTTCAGGCTTGGCACCACTAGCCCGAAGCTGCCATATTTTTTCCCCTCTTTCTTCCTACACTCAAGCCTCTATATTGTATGATGTACTGTTATTTGCGTTCTATCAATCCGTTCCCTTCATTTTCCCCGCTAACATTGTAAATTTCACTTGCTTAGGTTAGCACTTCGATCCACTTCGAAACCGAGAGCCGCCGAAAGGCGCACGTGCCTTCCACGGGTCTTGTTGGATGAATATGCTGGCATTCCATTACAATGTGTGTTGAGTGGCGTGCCTCGATCTTCCTGTGGTGAATACTCGCTCAGGTATGATTCTGTTCCTGGGCAGTCGGATCGGGCTTCAAACGACGAAGCGCCGTCGGATCGCGTTATCGCGCAGATTTTCCCCTTCCCATTTATTTTTCTTCTTGGTCCGTACGCGATAGCGAGACCCCCTAACGTAAAGAAAAAAAAAATGAGAAAGAATGTAAAAAATACGAAAAGATAATAATCAAACATGACAAAACATAATAGCCAGAATAGACCCGAACCTTCTAAAAGACTACCCCTCAGCATTAGACCTCCTGAATTCTGGAATTTGAAAGCAAACTTCTAAGAAATCCGTAAAAAAGTTGATATTTTCAAAAGTCTAATGATAATGTTAGGACAAACTTAGAAATATAAAATATTTCGTATATGATTTTGTTTTGTGTTTCAAGTGCTTAGCAAACTGTGTAAAACTAAACTTCATCCTTTTCTTTTTTCGTGAATGGTTTAATGAACTGTTTAAAAATATGTATCTTAATTTGTTCAGGGACGTAGCCAGGACTTTAGTTCGGAAGGGAAGGAAAGGGGTTGACCCCGCCCCCCCCCCCCCCACACACAAACACACAAACACATGCGCACTCACTCACTCACTCACTCACTCACTCACTCACTCACTCACTCACTCACTCACTCACTCACTCACTCACTCACTCACTCACTCACTCACTCACTCACTCACTCACTCACTCACTCACTCACTCACTCATTATCTGGTTACGCCTATGTATTGGTTCAATGTCATGTGTGCATTCTTGATTGTCTGCTACTTACTGTAGAGGTGGCATGGCAGAAAATGCTTGTTGATAACCGTGTTCCTTACGGCAATTTCAGCATTATCTCTAATAAATCAGGGAATATAGCAGTGAAGAAACTTATTAACAAAATATCGCAGGCTTAGGTGCGTCTAGGCACTGCATAATAAAGAACCGCTGTTTTTCTACCTTTCTTTTTATCCACCTTGTCCCCGTATAAACGCAGCCGCCTCGACCGGCAATCGAGGCGACAACCTTACATCTCGACATAGCTGCAGCAAACGTGCCACTGAAAGTCATCCACGCTGTGCCCTCTTGGCATACGTTGCGCACGTGCCGCGATCATCGATCGCAGAGACATTTCTGCCACTTGTTTCCGGTGCAGTGCGACGACAGGACTTCGATTATTGTGAGTGTGTTTATGCACAATTTTACCTTCGACACGTGGGCGCCGCCATCTTGGGCTGTTAAACGAATGCCTTATTTTTTGGTATATCGCGACGAAAAACTAACGGGGTCATGACACATAGGATGTACCAACCTAACTGTTTTCATACGCATGCGTACGCACATGGGGGGCACGGGGGGGGGGGGGGGGGGGGCAGCCCCCCCTCTAATCACATAAGGGGGGCGCCGATTCAGCCCCATATATTTTTACCAGTCGGACGTATTCCGTCATTATTTGATGTCCAAGGTTGTGGCCATGAAAGTTTTTGGCCATAATGGCTGCCGAGGATTAAATGCAGGCCGTTGTGAGCAGCGCGTCACTGCTTAATTTTCATTTTTGCGTCCAATGCGAAGCTTATCTTTTGTACACCACGGTGGCGAAGCAAGTGGCCATTGCTCTGGCCATCAGGAACAGCAAATTGACTTTTATTTACAGCGATTCCAAAGCAGCTATGAAAAGTTTGATAAAGACTACGTAGCTGGGATTGCAGCTAAACTGATTGAAAATATCAAGACCGCGGGACTTGGCACGAGGACTCGCCAGCCGTGCCAGTCAGAACCGAGCCGCCTGCTACCAGGCCGGGAAACTCGAGGATCATTTAATAACTTATAATGCACTGCTACTTAAGACGCAGCTGGGTAACTTACATTCAAGTCTGAACAGGGCTCAGGCAGTTTCACTGCGTCTGTTGCAAACAGGAATGCACTTTACCTCATTGACAAAAAAATATCCAGGACTAAGGGTAGCCAAGAGAGATTGTACTGCGTGCAGTGGCGTCATTGGGATCAGACACATGCTGGCGGGATGGCCTGTGACTCTCACCGACCCGAAAGAAAAATGGCTTTACTGGAAGCAAATGTTCAGGAGCTCATCACTTCAAGACTGGCGATGGGCTTTCCTGAGGGCCCACGATGTCGCCGAAGTCCTGAACACACGTACGCGTTACAGCGTACTCAGCGCGTGACTTTTTGACGCGGCGCCGCACCCTCTCCCTATGGAGAAAGAGGGCGCGCGGCTATGGTCCCTTGTAGTCCCTTGAGCGCGGCTACGCGAAGCTGTGTGCCCTCTCTCCCCATAGGGAGAGGGCGCGACGCCGCGTCAAAGAGTCACGCGCTGACACGGTGCAACGCGTACGTGTGTTCAGGACTTAAGCCTGACATTGCCAACGTGGGCGCGTCCCGCCTTGGCCTGAGAGGGTCGAGCCTTCCGCAAATAAATGTTTTCACACACACGATCAGTTGGGCGGGGAGAGGCTCTGCGGTGAAACTCCCCCCCCCCCCCCCCCCCCATCACCTAGTGGTGAACCCTACGCACGCCCATGCTCAGTACTCTTCCTGTAATTAAACGGCGAAGAACTCAGTATGGCGACATCGAAACCCATTCGTAAAGCAGTCTGTAGTTATTTTGGCTATTTAACTCAGCTTCGTATTATATGTTTCGGGCGCGTGTATACGCTATTATAGATGAGCGAGGCAGGTGTGTAGAACGGAAACGACGGTTTCAAAGCACGGAGTCAACGGCCAAAGAACGATCGACCAAGTATCACTGGACGCGTCTCTTGCTGCTCAAGTAAACAGGTAGGCTTGTCGACGGCATTCGTCACGCGCACCGTGGGCGCACGTACGTGATATTTGGCGGAGCAATCACACGATGAAAGTCTGTTCACCCAGAACGTCTGCATGCGAGAAAAGGTCGCGACAGGGGCTGCACTGTGTAGCCGAGCTGTGCTTTTCTTTTTCACCTTCCTTTAAATCGCATTTCATTTGATTGATGTTACCTTCCGAAGATATTTACGATTAGTCACCTGGTCGAGATCTGCGTATCGGTGAATTGTTCTGATCCGATTCGAGTGCTGCAATTCACGATTTTTTTTTGTATTAACACTAGCACTAGTGCTGCTGTTTTCC
This sequence comes from Rhipicephalus sanguineus, assembly GCF_013339695.2. Classification (NCBI taxonomy): domain Eukaryota; kingdom Metazoa; phylum Arthropoda; class Arachnida; order Ixodida; family Ixodidae; genus Rhipicephalus; species Rhipicephalus sanguineus. The sequence goes on from NC_051186.1 coordinate 99,705,485, forward strand.
GCATCTTCTTACGAGCTGCAGAAGCTTTTTTTCAGGGTTGATGTCCGAGATTCAGCCACCCATTACGTGTGTGTGCGTGTAGGATGGAGAAATTTCGGGCGGGTTTCGGTCGCCCACTTGAAACGTGTCGATTTCGTCCCCTCGGCTGGATTTTCAGTTTGCTACCTTTCCTTTTCTTGCCCCAATGTTTAGTAATGCACCGTGCATACGTTAGGAGCCGCCACAGTCGCGCGCGGCCTCCAGCGCCACAGCGGCCACGGCAGCGAACTTGACGGGATATGGGAGCAGACGACGCAAGCGGCAGCAAGCCTCTGCGCCGTGTTCTGCTGCTTCGCTCGACGCGTTTTCGTTTCCGTTCGCTTTCGAAAGACGTTAAATTGTTAGCCGCTGCCACAGACCCTTGATGTTAGAGGGTATGCTTCTTTTCGCCAGACCTCGTGCACCCTCTGGGGAACGCGGCAGCATAGAATGCATGAGCAAGGGAAGACGACACGGAGGCTGTGGGCACGTTGAGCGAAACTGCGCGCCGCTTCGTTCACTAAACGATCACAGCTTGTCACCCTCAGGCTAACGTGGCAGCAGACTTGGCGGCTGCTTGAAAGAGACAACACCGGCGACTGCATTGCGTTCACTGCGCCGATTTCAACCAGTGCAGCCGAGCGGTCGTCACAGCGGCTGTTAGCTAGCCATGGCACTGCAAAGCGTGTCAATTATTATTACATTTGGGTTCAGAGAGCTACGTGCTATAGATGGTTTCTTCCGAGGAGCTAATTTAAATAAGGCCAGAGAGCTTCTCGATCTAAGCGAGGCCATGGCGAGGCATGTTCACGGCTTCGTGGAAGAGACGTTGCACGGCGGATCGTCAGTCACGGGGAAGTGCGCACCACAGATGCGAATGAACGCGCCGGGAAGATCCGTGAAAATCGAGGTATGTCGCTTAAATTTGCTTTTTCTTAGTTACAGGTCATGTAATGTTTTCTTATCACTTAAAGCAGGGACATCCGTGCGGCCAACTGGGAGTGCCGTGCCGGAGTCGCAGGAAAGTATAAAACCGCCTGAATAAAATTACTTGCGCATCGAAGACAAGCAACAGCGATAGTGGGGCTTTCCTTTAATTAAAAACGTCTGCCCGAAACACTCAACTGTGGCAATCACAAAAGAAAAAAGTGAGCGATTTTTTTTTTCTTCTCTCCTTTTGTCAGCTTCATTACAAATAATCTGGAGGAACTTCTGTCTCTACAGTTAGGGCAAAGAGCATCGACGTCGAGCATGTGCTGAGGTTTTTCTGCAGCACTGAGTGCACTTTGTCTGACGTGATCCGGGCAGAGGCCAGCGACGCGGCATCGCAGTCCCACCTCATGCTCCCTGCCTCTACTCAAACGCTGAGCTTGTTTGTTTTGAAACGGATTATTTGCTCATTTCTATGTAGGCTCTCAGGCAAGCTGCTGAGTATATACAAGCAGTATGTCGAAGTGCCACATCAGGAAGTGGCCGAACTGTCAGCACGCATGTTATTAAACAGAAATGCTTCGGCAAATGAGCGTTTCTGCATAATTACTGCGACAAAGGTGTGAAGTAATACCTTTTGACACTTCGTCTTGGCAATGAGTCTGCTCTGCGATGCACATTTAGTGCACTTATTTAGGCCGGCACATTTTTTTTTTCTTTTTTGTATCTCCAAGGCGCACAGGGTAATTGACATGCTAGGCAAACGTGCAGATTGCGTATGGTCTCTGATTGGAAACCAGTAAAATCGCGTACCTGGAGAATTTCTCTAGGTGTTACTGCACCCAACAACGCAGCAATGAGTTTGGCATAACCGACACAAAACGAACAGCCCGCGAGAAGGCCGCGCGCCGTCATCGCGGAACCGTTGAGCGAGCAGGGCGAGCGGGTGAGAGCAGAGTATCCCGTCAAGTCTGCGCTTGTTGCCGCTAGGGCCACCTTCATTGGCGGCGGAGTTACGTCTGCACGGAGCCTTACAGCTCGAAATTAGCCCTATCTCCAAAGCACTTGTGTTCTCTTTGTTTCCTTAAAAAATACTTTGATTTAACTGTAGTGTTCCGTCTCAACAAGGTGGCAACCACCTCGCTGCCATCTCGTTGCATAGCATAGGTCGCATAAATGACATCATGAAAACGAATAAATAGAAACGAAGGTTTGTTAGAAACAAAAAGAAACGTTAAAGTCTGATTCTACGGTTTAAATATATTTGATCGTGTCAGAAACTCCTGCGTGGCGTCGCCAACTTTTCTGTCGCTGAGCCAGAGAGTCAGTGGTCTTTGGAAGATGGCAAATTCGGGAATATTTAAATCTAAGCTCCGTAGGCGGAACACCATCCTCCTCTGTTGTTGATGTCCCCCACTTCAGTAGACTGGTGTTGAAATAATCAGTCACACGTCAACTCGAAATATGTTTATAACAGCAGTTTCAGAACGTATCAAGTGAATTGTTCTAATACAACCAGAAACATGCGAACAGCTGGGGAAACCTACCAACTACACCTCATTTTTATCGCCAATTTCGGCTAGAAGATTTCCAGCCTCTCTAGACGAGACACGCGCCATGCGTAAAATCACGCGCAGTCTGCCGAGTGCGGCGGCGAAACAAGCGCCCGCGCTGGCCACACTGGTGGGCCGCCTCTCTCAATATGGCCGCCGTCAGGCTCGAGAAATCGAAATCGTTCTTGGGAACGCGCATCGTAGTGACCTGCTGAGTGTCAACGCTTGTCAGCCGCTGCCGACGCTTGTTTTTCCTGCCGTCATTCGCGCTGAAGAAGCCAGAAGGAGTTTTGTGTGCCACGGAGTGTTAAACTGCTATAGTTCGACGTTTCTTTTTTTTTTTCTTCCCTGCACCATCAAGGCCGTCCGGCGTAGAAAAAAAAGAAAACTGAGTTTGGGAATCCTCCTGCCTGCTTGGTGGCTTCGTGCGCCCGCCTGAGAAAAAAAAAAGTAAGCGATCCGTTCTTTTGCACAGCTCGGAGTTCCCTAAGCAAGCTCTGCGACGGTATGTGTTTAGAAAAGAAAGGGGCGGGGCCCTTTAATGATTAAATCGGGCTGCCTACGAGGCACTGCGTTCCAAACGTGGTTTTTCGCACTGTGCATACTTAACGTGTTATGGTGCTAGGTTATTTAGGCAGCCGCCCGGCCTTCGAGCATCATCGATCGGCGCTAGCTCTCTCCCTAATTTTCGCCTAGAAAAACTTTCGCCGTGCATTTTGTTAACCAACCACCGCTGGAACTGCGAAACCTATATGTGCGCCGCAAACGCTAGTTTGACTAGCCGACGCGAAAGGTCGCTTACCCGCCGCTTGATATATCTCACCGAGCAGGTTCGAGATTTTCCCATGAGCAGGCTAGCTGCAGTGCATACAGACAGTTATCGCGTGTGCGTGTTTATTTTTTTTTTCCGAATGTAGCCCGCTTTAATTGCGTGCACACGGCGTTGTGATGACGATTTCTCGATATCTCTGCAGGGTCGGTCGTAAGGCGAAGTTACGTTTATTGCTATCTGCCTATTAAACGGATCAGTTTTCGAGTCACGCTTTTTGCATAAGGTGTGGCTTGGAGTTTGTTCGTTTCCAGTTCGAGCAACAAACACGGCTGGTGCGTGTGCTTTGCCCTTTGCACGCTGTTCTGTAGACTGCGTATGTGGGATGATTGCGCCGTTGCGACTGGCATCTGAGCGGTTATTCACAGCACCCAGCACTGGCTCCTCTTTTGCGTTCGCGGTTTGTTAACATTCCAGTCGCGTGTATAAAGAAGACGCTTCGGTATTTTGTCTTTTCGTCTAATCGGATTTCCAACCAGCAGAATTCCCGTCCTATCCAAGTTCATTTCTTCTTTTTCGGTAGTCTATAACGGGACGGGAGAGCTGCAGTAATGTATAATTAAATGTATGTTGATTTGGTTTAACAAAGACCCAATACGTGTGCACTGTGTTGCCATTTGATGTGCTAAACTATCACGTGCATGTGCTTTCCAAGGCATGCTTGTAACGAAAAAGACATCGACGTCATGCTTGCAATCTCATTTCTTGGCCCCATATTTGATTGATTCATTTCTTTTTGCATATAGTTTCCACGCGCTCTGATCTGCATTTCTCACTTGTTGAATGATTTTATTGTCATTGTCAGATTATATATTATAGATAGCCCAAACGTGATGCCACTCGGGCAGCTTATCACTACTTCTCCTCCAATTTGGTGGTTAAGATGACCCCAGTGCAAACAACCTATGAGATACCTTGCACATGATGTCAGGCATGCGGTTTGTCGCAGTGATGACATCATACATGATTATCGATGTGACTTCTGTAACGCGGTGATTAAGACTACATTCGTAACTTGAACCATGCATGCCATGCTACTACTCTAATGTGGCGGCTAAGATTATTTCGGTGTGAGTAGGCTATGGGACAGCTTGCATGGTGTATCCTGCGTGCAGCTTATTACTTGCTGCTACCACTACTATAACATGGCAGTTTTGATTGCCTCGGTGTGAGACACCTGTGAGATAGCTTGTACGGGATGTTGTGCACGTAGCTTATTGCTTGCTGCTACCACTACTATAACATGGTACTTTTGATTACCTCGGTGCATCTGTGAGATAGCTTGCACGTGGATGTCTTGCACGTAGCTTATTGCTTGCTACTATTATAACATGGCTCTTTAGATTACCTCATTGTGAGCATCTATAAGATTGATAGCTTGCACGTTACATCATGCATGCAGCTGACCGCCGTGCTGTGCCTCTGCCATGGTGGCTGGTCCTTCGAAGATCACGTCTTTGCAAGCCTTCTATACTTTTGTAAGGCAATGTTGTGCTTAGCGCAAGCATTCTGAAACTAGATGCTGATCTTTAGAGGAGTTACTCAACGTAGTAGTGAACTGTTTCTGATACTTGGGCAGCTTAAACTCTGTGCAAACTCCAATAATCTTAATCAAATACACATTGCAAGATGACTGCTGGATCGACTTGAATGAAATTCATTGCATTCAGAAGAGCCCAATCTTGATTTACATCTGAAATTTCTTTTTATATTCCCAAAATTTGGCAAGCTTAAGGAAAATTGTATTGCAAGGTTGACTAATCTGTAAGGATCTCGACCAAACATGTATCTCGCAGTTTTGTAATCTACATACGTTAATGCACCTAGGACCGCAAAATTTGATACATGATTGTACAGCTTACTTGAAATTATTACAACTATCCCTATTCCACAAAATGCCTGCTTAAACATTAGTTTTATATATAATTTAAAGCGATGTATAATATATCAGTTTTGTCTACTTTAGCTGCAACTTACAGATATGAGACTCCTTCATTGCTGAATCAGAGTTGTAAAATGGATATTTTTTTTTTTTTTTGGAATGTTGCAATATTCAGTTATTTCTCAAGAAATATTATGGCCTCAACAAGGAAAGCTTAATTCCTGCAGAAAATCAAACAAAATCTCAGCATCGGTGGTTTAGTTGTTCTCGAGTAAAAACTATTTTTGTATTTAAAGCTCAAAATTTTGACAGAATTGCCTGTCTGATGGGGTTAATTAATTGCTGCTTGTTTAGATTGTTTAGATAGGAGCTCTGCAGCTTTAACACTTAGTTGAGAAGTATTGAATAAGTGTTCCTAGGATTTACCTGAGGTTTATGTCAGTCAAAATTAATTCGCTGGTTGAAAAGCGCAATTTTCTGAATGCAGATATCGTAAGAGTTCATTGTATATTCTATTCCTTTAGCTGGTTACTGGCTTAGATGCCAATGTTCGGCCATTATCGTTTAAATCTGTCATTCTGCATGAAGGATGGTGATAAAGGGAAAAAAAATGTAGTGGTTTATAACTAGGACCCTAGTTATAAAAAGATCATTAAATCTGAGATCTTATCTTATTTCATTGGCTATCAGGGTGGCAATAATAATTCATTGGCTATCAGGGTGACATGACTTCTTAGTTTGGCTCATTACAACAGAGTCCTTTGATGCTTTATATCGGCAAGCATTGTAGATCTTCGCACCATCAAGAATAGCACCTAAGTTCTGATTTGTCGCAACTACATTAGCTCTTGTAATTATCTCGAAGCTGCTTGTTTGTAGAGCGTTATTGACACCATTCATTTTGTTTTTCTATTTTTGCTTGAGGTCAGTCGAGGTAATTTTGCTCTTGTGCATATTGATTTAATTTAGTGGTCTCGCCTTTCCCCCAGACTCCAATCTCTAAAAATATCCTTTGCACCGAAGCACACCCAGATTTATTTTACATGTGCTTTCAGCGCTAGACTTCAACAAACATGTGTATTCCGCCTAGATTTACGCATCTTCGAGTTCTCTTGCTTTTTGTGTTATTTTAGGGGACGACCGCTGCCGTAGCTTAATTTTTTAAGAGCATCGGCCGCATAATTCGAAGGTTGCAGGTTCGGTCCCCGCCGGTGGCAAGTTGTCTTTTTGTCCACTTTACTTTCTTTGCAGTTACTACAATACACTTAAAAGAAAGTACAAGTGACGTCAATGTGCATTCCTTGGCTTCATTATTTGCTGGTTTTCATCAGGGTTGTGTCAAACAAACGAGCCCTCGAAATTCCCTTCCTTCATTTAAATAATAACGTATAATTACTTATCGTCCACAGTTACCTTGCTTTTCTATCAGTGTCATAGTTGTCCTTGGATGCCATAAAGAATTGCTTGATCATTTTTGCTGTTGCTCGGAGCTGGTGCCCTTAACTGCTCTTTTTGAACATGTGCTGTAGATGGCCATTCCTCATTCATTTGGCTGAGGACATTCCATGGACTTAGGGATGTCTGGTATGGGGCAAGCAGGGGGGTGTCTGCGCCATAACTAGACATTGTCTGTTCGGTGTTGTTAATTAATTAATTGCTGTTTGTTTAGATAGTTCTGCTGCTTAAAGTATTAGTGAAAAAGTATTGAACGAGGGTTCATCAGGATTTAGCTGATGTTTATGTCAGTCCAAGTTTATTCGCTGGTTGAAAAGTGAAATTTTCTGGATACAGAGGACACTCCATGGTCTTAGAGATGTCAGCTATCAAGCAGGGGGGGGGGTGCCTCCCCCCCCCTCCACCAGGAACGCGTCGATGAGGGGGGGTGTGGCCTTGCCCCCACGAGGGCCAAATACGTTAGTTGCTAATTAGTGGTGTCATTTTGTTCTGGACATGTGACATAAGGCGGGATTAAACCTTACACAAACTGACAGGTTTTCACCACAACCATGACAGGTGTACTACGTGTACCTCCCTCTGAGTGTACAGCTAGCTCAGCTCGGGCCAAATAGGAAACCTTTGTCTCTCTGCTTGGACCTGTACTTTGCTAGTTCCTCTTGGTCCTTCCTCCATCTGGCACATTTCTGCAATCTTGCTGAACTGACCTTTTCAAGCCTGTGGCCCATCTGCTTCATGCGTGGACATCTGTTTTAAAATGGGCTTGTTTGTGTATTGGTCATATGATTTTTTTTTTTTGCCTTTTTGCTTTCACTTTTGTTGTTTCACCTTTAAGCACATTGGCCTCTTTCGAGGAAGGCCCATGCTTCGAAAGCAAAGCAGACAATTAAGAAAGAGGAAAAAGCCTGGCATGCCCGCATCTAAATGATGCAATCTAAATGATACAATGACAGAGAGGATAAAGAGTGGAAAGGTGCCAGCATGCACAAACTTTAAGTTGGAGAGAAAATGATCAAGAAGGGAATCTGAGGTTATAAGCGTTAAAAGCAGCATAAAGCAAAATGTGAAAAAAAAAGTATGGCATTGTTTCACTACTGTGTAGCATTGTTGTCTGAAAGAAGGAAGGCAGGAGTGGCATTCATTGTTCTGGCCTTAAGGTCAGTAGCAAGGACGTCGTCCATGCATGGAGGGATGAAAGTGGTGGCCGTTTCGCATCATGGTGTCCTTTCCATCTCTGCCGTTGCCCCTCATTACCTCGTCGTGCTTTTGGGGCCAAGGTGATGAAAGTTACTGCCTTGTCCTTCACTGTCGGTGGGCTCACATTTTCCCCTTAATTTCGGCCACAATTCATGGTCAGTGGTCGTGTTTACACACTACTCCTTGCATTTGCTTCGTGAAACAGTGTACCATGGTTGTCTTTCAAACAACGGCAAGGAAGACCCCGTATCTTGCACTACAGAAGGCGCACTCTGATAGCATTCTCGACCATGGATTTTGTAGTTAATCCAATTGAGCTCTGAACTGTCAGTATTTGAGATTTCATGCTTTAACTTGCAAGAAAGCGTGTCAAGGTGGCCTCTTGAGGGAGGATAAAATAATCCCATGTCTTGGACTCAACCAAGAGCGTCACAGTTATCATTTTAGGTGTCTCTTTGGGAACAGGTCACTCGGAGTGTTGAATGATGTGTCGGATGTTGAGGATCTTCGAGAGATGTGTCAGAGCAGAAATGTCTATCTTTGTGGCTGGAGAACTTGTGTTGTAGACACAACACAGTTGTCTGGTGCAGTTGGTCTGCGGTGTCGCATGTAAGGCTAGGCATATTGTATGTCAGAACTTGTTATTGAGCGCCTTTTCATGAGAAACTTCGTGGGTCATTACCTTGTTAAACGCCGTAGCCACTGAAAAGAGCTACTATGAGTGTTCATATCTGCTAACTGTCCCAAAGATTTTGTACTTTTAACAACTAGGGCTCATCTTACGAATGGCATAACAAAGTTTACAACAAACGTATTCTTAGGTAGAAAGCTTGTCTCAGCAGCCTCTGAATTTAAGTTTATTCTTTTGATGGTGAAAATACGACAGAGGGGTAGCAGCTCTCAGTAGACATATGCGGAGAAGTTTCTGTGCCAGGTGAACCAGCAACAGCAAAGTTGCTGAAGAAGTTGCTGTGATCCATCAATCTTTGCTGTTTCAAGTTAGCTGCTGCTTTGGGTTCAGCTTAAAGGATATTCATTGTTAACTGCAAAGCTCAAGGCACGCTTTAAAATGAAACTGTGCTCTTTCCTTCCTTCCACCTCCCAGTTGTAGTGCTTCCCACGAATGTTCAGAAATTTATGCATTTTAACATCTGTGTGTTAAGCATGGGTGTCACACTATCGCATGTAGCTGTCACTGTAGAAAAGTGAAGAAATGGCCACCAATAACAATTGGAAGAATTTGTTGACTTGTGGTGGCCACATCTATTTCGAGTTGCTGTTGACATCCAGTGGGCAAGGTTTGGGGGATAATTTGTTTTGATGAGGTTTTGCAAGAGGTAGGGCGTAATTTTTCTATGGTCTTGTCAAATTGATAATTGGTCCATCAATACTAGTATGCAGTCATTATTCACAGCTTCATGCACTTGTCTTCATGCCATCGTGTTTTTGATGATAAATTGTCCATGAATAACCAATTTTACACGTGAAACTGCTTCCTGTGCTACCGTGAACTGCACTTCCGTGCCCTATTTTCTCTCTGCTCTAGAGCATAAACCTGTGATGTCACTTTATAAATGTGGTTAAATTGACTTGCCAAGGAAATTATTTGTTCTTGATTTTATAGAAGCTGACTGTGCTTAGCTAACGTGGGTTTTCTTTGACTGCAGTGAATGCCAATTCTGAGTGACCAGTCTGCATGTAAAACTATACAAAAGTAAACAAAAACGTAGCCTTTGAGATTTGCGACTGGTGCTGCAACCTGGGGCTTGAGTTTGGACGTGTCTTATCGCACCTTACGAATAGCGAAAAGTTCCAGCATAAACAGGTCACTGAAGACAAACCCTTTTGTTAATAGTTGCATACTGGGATTGCTTCTAGTTTCAAGCCCTTCTGTGAGTCGCTGTGATATGATTTGTCCTAATACTAAACCAAACAAGCTTACAAAAACACAGTTGTAAATCTAAGCATTCAGCTCTACATTGCATGTAAATTGGTGGCCGTGTTATTTTTTTTTTTTTTCAAGCCTCTTAGCTTGTTTCAGCTAAGGATGATCTGATGAGCTAGTTGGTTATGCATTTCTGTATGATCGCAGCACGCAAAAACGACACAGACCAATTTGGTGTCTGCTCTGTCGGTCTGTGTTAAGTTTTCCTGCACTGTAATCGTAGACTCGTTCACAGCACTACGCATCGTTAGCCAAAGCCGGCTTTCCTATCATTGTTTGGCCTTGTCAGATTGGTCAACTCTCGAGTATTTTCACGGTCAGGAACGCACGGCTCTTGGAGTGCAGCCAAATCCTTATTTTTTTTCCTCGTTGCACTTCGATGTTCTTGTTTGGATGCACAGATAATGGTGCGACTCCATTACGGGTATCCACTAGCTGTTATCTTTGACGTGCTTTCCCGATCTCTTCGAGGGCGACAGTCGTTTTGTTGTGGAGGATGCGTGCCGTTGCGTTGTCTGCGTTGCAATTGCGTCACGTGCATGTTTCTTGCCTTCGTCACGTGTCGAGTTGTGTTCATGGTGCGTGGGATCATCAGCAGAGTCTGTTGTGGCAGTCTCGGCACGTCGTTGGGACGTGAAGCGGGCAAGAGGCTGTAATCTGTTCGTGCTCTTAGTTTTTTTTTGCGAGTTCTGCACGAGATGCTGCTTTCAATTGCGCTCTGCTGCTGCCATCGAAGGAGACGTCGCAGGAATGCAAGACTGCACGAGCCGGACGTAAACAAAGTAGTCTTACTTTTTTCTTTTCTGTCTTTTTATTTTTCAACTTTGGTTTGGCATTCATTAATGTTGTGTTTCGAAAAATGAGCTGTCACTCACACCCCCTGTTAAACCGATCTAGCTCTCAACTTAAAAGTGTGGCAGTGTAAAAAATTGCGCTGTTTCAAAGCACGTTTCGCTGTATGTGTCGAGCTGCTATCTTTAGCACGCTTTTTCGTAGGGCTGCCCTGAAAGTGATTATCCAGATTTGTGGATTAAGAACTTGCAGTCCTGTGCTCATCGTTACTTTTAGATTTTTCGTTGGAGTATGCGAAAATTCATGTGTGAGAGCACAGTGAAAGATGTTATGTCTTCTTGGGTGCAGTTCATTGCTGTGATTGTCACTACGTTAATGTACAGGGGTCGTCAAAAGTTCCCAGGCAACGCTGCCATAGGAATACATGGGATGGTGGCCTGGGAACTTTTGGCGGACCCTGTACATACAATGACAAAAGTGACTGTGCAGGTCCACGTTGTTTTCATTTCATTGTGCTTCTCAAGTGTGAGTGGCACTGACAGGAGATCATCAAGGTCACATAGCAGATGGAAGGACATTACAAAACAGAACTGTGGTAATGTCTTAGGATAGGAAACTGAAGCAGGCAGGGCTGGGAATAATCGCATATGCTTGGCCATGACTGTTTGAAAAAATTTAATACGTTGATTATTTTGGGGGTATCGGATTGTACCTTGCCTTTCCACCTATGGCCCTCTTCTAGTTTGCTTTTTCTGCTCAATATTATCATTTTCCCAGCTTTGACAAATTTCTTGTCTCCCAGTGTGATATTTTTTTACTCCTCCAGTCAACAGCCCTAGATTGCTGCAAGAAACTTCAAGACTTTAGTGGTCAGTGAACTTAACCATGCAAAATTTAGACAGCTCATTGCTAATTGTAATTAATGTAAACAGCAAACGGGGGGGGGGGGGGAGAGGGGGTATATGGTTACGTTTTTCTGTTAATTGTTCCTTATTTCTTTGCCTCAACCACACTGCATCAAATTTTGCTCCGTTTATCTCTGATAAGTATTTACGTCTCTTTCATGTCTGATAGCTTGTTGAAGCCTTTAAAGACGTGGTAAATAGATTTGACAAGCTGTGTTTGTCAGTTCCGCATTTACAATAGTGCAACAGCTTCACTTGCCATTGGCACAAGCTTTGCAATTCATGAAAGAGCCAATATCAAGTTACCTGGTGCAGTGTGTCTTGAAGTTTCTACACCAGCTGTAGTGTCATATCTCTGGTTATTTTATGTGTTCAAAGAAAAGTCACAGAAACCCCGCTCCCCGCAACTGCTGACCTGCAGGTCGCGGTGTTAAGTCTCGGCTGTGGCGGATGCATTTCGAGGGAGGCAAAATGCTAGAAGCCCATGTGCTTAAATTTCATCATCATCAGCCTGTCTACGCCCACTGCAGGGCAAAGGCCTCTCCCATGTTCCGCCAATCAACCCGGTCCTGTGCTTTCTGCTGCCACGTTATACCTACAAACTTCTTAATCTCATCTACCCACCTAATGTTCTGTCTCCCCCTCACGCGTTTGTTATCTCTTGGAATCCAGTCAGTTACCCTTAATGACCACCGGTTATCCTGCCGACGTGTTACGTGCCCGGCCCATATCCAGATATGTGCTTAAATTTAGGTGCACGTTAAAGAATCCCAGATGGCCGAAATCTCTGGAGCCCTTGACTATGGCGTTTCTCATAATCATATCATAGTTTTGGGATGTAAGGCCCCAAGAATTATTATTATTGTTGTGAGAAACCCCTCCCCCTCTGTTTAGCAAGCTTTGAGGGCTTTTCCTGTGCTAGGAACACAATTTGATGCGAGGAAATATTCGTGTGAAACTCCAAAACACTCGTTACACCGAAATCACTGTTGACGATTCGATCCAAAATTAAAATGCGAGACTTCTGTTCTAGTTGTCAACCACTTTCTGCCAGTTTGGTGGGAACGGAGTTTTGAAAGAGTAGCGGCTTTAACTGATTAACTTGATTCATTATTGATGCTTATGATCTCTGTATTTTAATATTTAGTATATTTCAAGGGAGTCTAAATGGAAGAAAAAAACGATTTCACTTGTATTAACAAACTTTTGTTTGTCTGGTTTTTAGTCCTTTTTATGTGCCGTGCTGCACATTTATCCCAAGATATTTAGCTCTTGCTCTAAAGCTAAGCAGCGATGCTTCGATGCATTCCCAGTGTGCCCGATGTACAATGTTCTGGTTGGTGTTGATTGTGCAGGGCGCGGCGGCCAGCCAGAGAGGTGCGGGCTGCCACGGCAGGATGTGGACGGTGCGCCTGGAGGGAGGTCCACGCCGCGTGAACCACGCGGCCGTGGCCATCAACGGCAAGGTCTATTCGTTCGGCGGCTACTGCACCGGCGAGGACTACAACACCCGCAAGCCCATCGACGTCCATGTCCTCAACACGGGCAAGAGTTTCTCCACTCATTTTCCGCTTGTATGGCTAAGGAGTTCGCACTCCTCAGTGTAATTCAGCCCGCTCATCTCCTCGGTTTGTCAAGAACGAGAGTCTGCTGCGGCAAAATTTCTGACTGCTCAGTATGCCTTCTTTCAAATGGCTTTGAAAAAACCTTTGTGAAATATCTCTGAAGATAGATGTTTCCAATACTAAATATGCGAATGCCGTTATTACTTGGTGCCGTAGAACTTGGAACACTAAGTAAGAGCCTGTGCAGTGCTTTGGCATGTCATCAGAGACCAAGCGACATCTGTTGCAGTGTGCCGAAAATATTGGGGGAAGGGGATGGTGCATTGTATTCTGGGACTGGCAATATATTGGCTAATGGACTAACTGCATGCATTGTCTGCTTAGGAGCTACTTAGAAGCTGGTAACCAGAAAACTTGAGAATTAGCCCCAAAGTTGTGCCCAGATTGTTCCAACTGTAGTAGCAAATAGGTACGACTCATAGCTAAATCAGGCAAGGTGAAACGTCATTGCAGGTCGTGATCAAATGATCAAGGTCCTAGCCCACAGAAATCCACAGAAATCATTGTTAACTCTATGTAGCAAGGTGTGCACACAGTGGTTCAGGAGATGTACAAGCAGAATTATATTGGTTCTCTCTTCACCTGTGTTGTCTAAAACACTAGCAACCCGATGGTGGCAAGTTGACTTTTCCGGAGATAACTCTGACCGAAATAGGCTTGGTCCTAATGCTTGCTGTAGATAGCTAAATAAACAGCTAAGCAGACAGCAGCCATCTCATTCCACTTGTGAAAAAGGCTGCTGCAAAAATTTTAATGTTGGCACTAAGTTGCACGAAGCTTGGCATAGCGAAGCACGATCCTGTCGCTGCTCGTATTCCCAGTCGACCGACACGTCTAGCTTCGACATGCACGGCTTCCTCCTTGGGAGTACGCACTTTCTTGGACACCCCATGACTCTAGGTCTGCTCACGTGCTCTGCCAGCGCGCCTAGATAGCTGAGTGGTTGGGACGCTCGCCTTTGTATCTGGGGTACGTGGGTTCAAATCCCGCCTCGTGAAGAATTTTTTTTTTTTTCGGGAAGTATTTTTGTCTTTCTTTCTCTCTTTTTTTTCGCTCTCTCAACTTCTTTCCTCTCTTTCGTTGATGTTCTCCCTGTCTCTCTTTCTTTTTCTTTCAGCATTTCTTTCTCTGTATTTCTCTCTCTCTCATTCTTTCTGTGCTATGCTTTACTCTCTCTCCTCCTTCTTTCTTTCCTCCTCACGCTCAATTTCCTTTCCAATGTCTTTGCTACACCATACAAGGCCATGTCTTGTATGAATGGTAGTCTACTATTAATTGTATGAATGGTAGAATGGTAGTCATGAATGGTAGTCTACCACTGTCCCTCAAGAGGAAGGTATATAACAGCTGCATCTTACCGGTACTTACCTACGGAGCAGAAACCTGGAGACTTACAAAGAGGGTTCAACTTAAATTGAGGACGACGCAGCGAGCGATGGAAAGGAAAATGATAGGTGTAACCTTAAGAGACAGGAAGAGAGCAGAGGGGGTCAGGGAACAAACGGGGGTTAAGGATATCATAGTTGAAATTAAGAAGAAGAAATGGATATGGGCCGGCCACGTAGCATGTCGGCAGGATAACCGGTGGTCATTAAGGGTAACTGACTGGATTCCAAGAGATGGCAAACGCGTGAGGGGGAGACAGAACATTAGGTGGGTAGATGAGATTAAGAAGTTTGTAGGTATAACGTGGCAACAGAAAGCGCAGGACCGGGTTGGTTGGCGGAACATGGGAGAGGCCTTTGCCCTGCAGTGGGCGTAGACCGGCTTATGATGACAAGGCCACGCCGTAGCAGTGAGTAGTGGGATTGGCCCAAATTCTGTGGCACATACCCTTTCATGATGATGATAGTTTTGTGGCAGGGTCTACATTACAGCCGGCTTAAACAACTTGGCTGTTAATAAACAAGTTCGTGAAGATAGCATTCAGGTCAAAGAGGATGCAGGTTACCTTGCTGTACAAACAAAGCAGCGGCCGAGTTGAAGGCTGGAAAATTCGCTCGGTAGGTCGTCTGCTGACACTAAGATGTAGCCATGCTTACTTATGCAGTTAGTGTGAGCTGTGTTGAGTTTGTAATAGATTCAAACACGAAACGAGGTAAAAGAATAACGATTTTACGTGCTTCGCTTAGCTTTCGCTTGTTGATGCGAGGCGATGTTACACTGTACAGACGTCTTCCAGACACATTTTATGACTTGTGCGAGTCAGTCTCGAAGCTGTCTTCTAAATTCTTAAAGGGACACTAAAGAGCAAAACGATTTTTCTCGCATTAGTAAAGCACCATTTGCGGTGACAACACATATTTTTGACGGCGCCTGCTTGGGCCTACGTAGTTCCTAATCGGTTAAATTGATGTACGTTGTCCTCTGAGGGGGCCAGAGACTTTACATAACGAGTTTGTGGAAATTTCGTCAAGCCAGTGGCGCCAAAATACGTTAAATGCTCTTTGAAGTCTTTTACGTCACGAATTACAAAGTTCGGCGCGAAATTTAAAAATGAAACTTTGAACTTGGTTTTCTGCTCTAATAATAAACCTATGGTGGTGAAATAAACTACACAAGAGTTCTCCGAGCACACTGTATCAATCTAAACCAATTCATTGTTTCTCTTTAGTGTCCCTTTAATGTAGGCTGTCTATTATGCTGGCCATACTTAGAACATGCCAGCAGAGTGTAAGAGGGTGGGATTGGCTTGACTCGGCTGGCAGTGCAGCACGGGACTTTGACTTGTCTTGTCTACCGTGCAGTGTCCCTCCGATGGGCACTGGTGCAGACCCAGTCGCACCCCGATGACGTGCCCTTCCAGAGGTATGGCCACACCGTCATGGCGTACGGTGACTACGCCTACCTGTGGGGCGGTCGCAACGACGACGGAGCCTGCAACATCCTCTACCGATTTGACACCAGTGAGTGCTGTTGGTGGCTTGTCTCTACTTGAGTACAACTTAAGAAGGCAGGACAGGTCCTGCCCAAATGACCAAAGCACAGCAGCCCATTGCCTCCTCGGCCAAAGAAATAGTCCCGTTCATGCTCTCCGACAGTGGGGTCACATGACTCATGACGTCAGTCAAGCATGCTTGCTTGAGTGCCTTTGAGGTGGAACTGCTGCTTAGTTCTGAAGTTCTACCAGGCTGCAGTGTGATGATGTGAACCAGTGCTTTATTAAGTGTTTTCAAGACTTCAGTCTAAAGAAATGACAGGTAAAATTGTGCTATCAGGCTGATGTTGTACCAAGTGTCAAAGTTAGTGGTGCAATGATATGATCAGGTCATGTTAGCGGCTCTCATTCAGTGGCTCTCATTCAGCAGCACTGTCCTACTGTTAGCGTCAACTTCGGCTTGGTGTTTGTTGCAGTGCTCTGCTGTGAGTGTGCGATACTAGTATGAGAATGACTGCACTGTTGTGGTTACAGGAATTGGAACAATCGCAGCACCGTTACTGGATCCTAATAAATGCCACATTGCTATTTAGACGTGAGAGCTAAGGTCCTTGGTTCACATTGTGTGCAATTGAGTTTCAGGGTACATTGTTAAAACGGATGAGGTGCATGCTTTTTAAATATCTAACGGTAACACTTCATTGGCTTGGCTTTGCTGTGTCACTGAACTTACTAAATTCTGAAACTGAAACTAAACAATCTGTCTCAGAGAAAAGCTTAGCCAGTGCCACTGACCCAAGGGTGTATGTCAGAAACTGTAATTAAGCATGGTTTGTTTGCTTGGTGCTGGAGCTCAAAGAATGCTTTCTGCGAAGCTTTACAACGTCCTTGGGTAATGTACAGGCGAATCTCGTTGACATGTTTTCCATGGGAATCGGGAAATAAAACGTGCTATGCAAAACTCGTATTAACCAAAGAGGTTTAGACAACAAAACATGTTGTGAGGCTAGTTGGTAATGCATATTTTTATTTTTGAAAAATGTTCAGTGCTTTTCGGGATGTTTGGGAGCTCTCAGAAGCCTTTTTTTATCAAGCAAAAAGGTGATGTGTGTCAGCACCACTTCCGTCTCTTTACATACTAGTGAATACAGATTAATAGATAGGCAGTTATAAGCAGTCTGCGTTCCTTGGATCTGCCTTGAATGCATATGCACCCAGGATCTCTCGCATCACGTGCAGCGCGTGTCGATTTTCGATGAACTTAGTTGGAGTACAGCGCTTGTCCCATCATGTCTTCCTCTTTGGTTCTGTCTAAACTTTGGCACTGAATATCTTTCAAAAAGAAAAAGGTTTAAATAAAGGAGGAAAACATGCATACTCCGTCAGCAACTCACTTTTATTGATCAACATCGAACTAGCTAGTCCATTTGTGCTGCATTTACTTCCTTTCAACGTCTAGGAGTAAATTATTCAGTAAAAACTTCAGTAAGTTGTTCAGTAAATTCTTCAGTAAATTCAGTAGCATCGGTTTTCTCCAAAATACCGATGCTGCTGCGGCCTCAGTGGCTCTGCATTATTCAGATTGTGGCTTGTTCGAACGCGGTTTGAGTTAGTATACGTAAAAATAAACTTAGGATTTCTAAATACAGTTGAACCCCTTTATAAGAGGCACTGATATAAGAGACACGTGGGGTATAAGAGACATCAGTGTGCTACATGAAAGTAAGGGTTGATAGGAAAATGCATAACTTAGTACCCTGCTTATAAGAGACACCTCATATAACAGGCAAGAATTTCTCCCCCATGCGTGCCTCTTATAAAGGGGTTCAACTGTATATCGGTCAGGATCCTTTTTCCCGGTCGTATTATCCAATTTTGGGCAAAAATGGGATCATATTAAACGCATGAAAATTAATTATTTCCAAGGAATGTTGGCTGGGCATAAAAAGAAAAATGTATTCTGCCGAAAAATATATCACGCAGAATCGTATCAACAAGATTCGAGTCCATTGCGCTTGGGTTAGGCACCTGAGCAGTATCGTTGGAGCCTGCTAACACAAGCCAATACGCGCACCACAGGCAGCACACAAGTAACAAATAACGTCGCAACAATTTGTGGTCATTCTTGGTCTCACAGGTTAGCCAACATAGGAGACTGAAGGAGCTGCGTGCTGTGTTGAATACGAATACTGTAAACTGTTTTTCATGACAAACACCTTCGATACACTATGGGAGACTGAAATAACAAACTATTGTTTCATTCCTTTCCTCATTCAGCTGTACAATGTAAAAATACCATGCTTTTGTAACAAAGCTTGGGCCGCAAAGGGAAAAGAGCATTTCTAGAGTCCCACAATCTGTAGTGACGACCCTTTGGACCTTGATTTTTATGACATTGAGAGAAGAAAAGTCGCAGTAAAAACATAGCTAGTTGGTTGTGCATATTTTGATAGGTAACAGCACTATGGATGTGAACAAGAGACCTAACCTAACCTACTAACTAGGACACAGTTGTGTCTTATGGTCCGCCTCGGTGGTACAGTGCTTACGGTGCTTGGCTGCTGGCGCGAAAGTGGCGGGTTCGATCCTGGCCACAGCCATCACGTTTCGATGGAGGCGAAATGCTAGGGGCCCATGTACTGTGCGATGTCAGCGCACGTTAAAGAACACCAGATGGTCGAACTTTCCAATGTCCCCCTTCACAGCACGCCTCATAATCATATCATGGTGCTGGCATGTAAAACCCCAGATATTATTATTTTATTAGTTGTGTCTTCTGTGTGCCTAAAGTGTAGTCCATGTCCACAGAGCTGGTGTTCATTGAAATGACATTAAGAATTGCCTCACACGGTCATTCTCCTGCTTGCACGCAGACACCTTGACATGGAGCCGCCCGAAAGTGTGTGGACACGTGCCGGGAGCGCGGGACGGCCACTCGGCGTGTGTCATGGGCAACCGGATGTACGTGTTTGGTGGATTTGAAGAGCAGGCCGACCGTTTCTCACAGGACGTCCACTACCTGGACCTGGACACCATGCTGTGGCAGTACGTGCCAACCAGGGTGAGGGTGCTGTATGCACAGTTATCGATATTCAATAGTTCGGATTCCTTTTTACTAGGGGTGTGCGAATATTCGAAATTTCGAATATTTTTCTAATAGTGTTTGCTATTCGATTCGACTCGCACTGAAATTTTACTATTCGAACTATTCGAACTTCCCAAAAACAAATACAGCATACCTGCCAAGTCTCCCGGATTACCCGGGAGGCTCCCGGATTTTGAACGTTTCTCCCGGTTGTACGGGTCATAGCGAAATCTCCCGGAAATCTAGTTTTGCCCCGCCCGTCCAGTGCATTGCGCGCCCCGTGCGTCACGGTGACGCGAGGTGGGACGTTTCGCGTAGAGATGCGCTACACGCAATTTAAAAATTGATCCTAAATGTGTTATAGGTTATATCAGCCGTTAATATTTCGTAGATGATGCGTTTGTGTACGCACAAATCTATCCCACAAGTTATCTCGCCTTCAAAATTTTGTGTCGATTACTACTGCTTTAGGTGGAGAGCCCAGCACTCTAAAGTGCTGGGCTCTCCACTTAAAGTAGCCGTTACCGATGTCTGTCGAGATAGCGTGTTCGCCAGTGTTTGCAACTGTCCCCGTCTCAACGGCGGCCCTTATGGTCCCTTGCCCGACTGTCACGGACTGCGATTTTTGCGACCCGGCGTCACGGCGAATTAACGGGCGCCGCTCGTCCCCGCTGACCGGCGGGAACCTCGTACTCTTGAAAAGAGCCGGGAAGTGCTGAATGGGGTGTCCTTCTTCGAACGTCGCCGCGGACGATTCTTTCTACCTACGGCGGCGGCGGCAGGATCTTGCAAAGGCCGCGAGGTACTCCGAACAAGCTTTTGACTTCAAGACGCTCCGGCTGAGAGCCAAGCAAACTGACCGTTCCCACGGGAAAAACTTCTGGTGGACAAGCCAGCACCCCAACAGATTGTCACCCTCGCTCAGTTGAGGACCCTCTCCTAATTAAAAGGGGGTGTGGTCAGTGTAATTTTAGGGCGGAGTTTCGAACGATGAAACGCGCATGATTGGACCCAGGTAGAGGTCCCTTGTTCCCCCAGGAAAAGGATGAGGGGACACGAGGCTGATTTAAGCGCAGGATTTGGCCCTGCTAAGCAGTCTAGTCGCTTACCAACATGGTGTAGAAGCAGATCAACAAGTATCCCTTCTGGAAGTTTTTAGTGTGGCTCTGTATCGGCTGGCCACCTAAACTTAGCCGTTCGTTTAGTTGTGACGAGAAATTAACGTCCGCATCGTAGACATCGGAGCTTCCTCTCGGGTTAGCTCAACCTGCCCGAGGTCGCCTTCAAGCACTAGCCTCCCGGAAACACCAGCGTTGCAACACCACCGACATCGCAGTCGTGCCAGAACTCCGACGACTTCTCGCATCCGATCGTCGTGGACGCAACGCTGCCGGTCATCACACGTATGCCTTCACCTGTTTATCCCTTCGGACTTTCGCATCAATAGTTTTAGTGTTTGTTAGTTTTTGTGTAGTTCGTAATCATTGTCTCTCCTGTATGTGATTTATTGAGTTGTATGTAGTAGTTAGTTTGTAATAAGTGCTGTATTAGAGTTCTTGTGCCGCCATATCCTTAGAGTAAAGTATTTTTGTTTTGTTTTTCCACGTCTCTGATCTCTTCACTGTCTCTGCTTGCGTACGGAACGAACTAACCTGCTGTCATTCCCGTCGCCGACTTCGCGCCGGCGACGCTGGTGGCAGCTTGTAAATACATGGTAAGCAAGCGACGACAGGCCTCGCACGCAGAGCGATGTTATCGCATGTGCCCTTCGCGCGACGGTGACGGCCGGGTCGTTTCATCTGTGCTTCAACCGCGTTCGTCCCTAGCGCTAGCGCGCGTTTACTCGCACGTGAAACAGACGATGCGTAAGCAATGTTATCTGTTTGGTCTGTGTACAGATCAGTGGCGACCGCAAAATCCCACTGACAGTGTTCATATAATTGCTATCGCAGCACCCCCCCCCCGCAGTCGGCATACTTTATACCCCCCCCCCCCCGCCCCGTTGAGTAGATCTCCCGGATTCCGTTTCTCCAAACTTGGCAGGTATGAATACCAGTGATTCCACTCCTGCGCCAACTGCGCCAAAGTGCGCCAAATTGTATTTACTGCGCCATCCTGATAATATCGACAAAAATTGCGCCAAACTGCGCCAAAGTCTCGGGTTTGGGGTCGTCTATCACCGGCAATCGCACGGCCGGCACGTCAGAACATGTGCAGTTTGATCATGGGGCTGCCAAAGTCGCAACCATGGACCAAGAATTATTCCGCTGAATAAATAGCGCTCGCGCGTGCGTCCCGAGTAAGCCACGATGCCATGCACGGTGCCGACGCAGCTTCTGTTCTGCAAGTCGGCTCGACAGCAAAACGCGCTCTCCGCACAGGCTCGTGTCGTCTAGGCCTATCGGTAGCGACAAAGTGCGACGGCCATTCATCGGCGGACGTCGTCTGTTCTAGAAACGCTGCTGATAGCTCGTTTCAAGCGTCGTACGGCACGTAAGGAAAGCAATGTTCAGTTATAACTACATGAGTGCCGCTAAAATGTCTGTCACTTCTGTTTCCGGACATCGCGGAATGAAATCTGGGATCGCTCGCAGTAGATATATGGGACAATATCGAATTTTCCTTCCTTCGCGTTTATGGAAGAGCACGCGAACGGTGGAAACGCGTTGACACTTTTCCTCAGATATACTTCATCCATGGATCTTCATCCAGAACAGCTTTTTCGTAATTCCTTCCGCCAGCACGTCTGAGTTTGTAATTACTCTGCGGTAAATACCCCCTAAAAGGCCCTGCCCTTTCGAGCTCCCGTGCTAGGGTTCCAATTCGATTTTTTTTGCTTGCTTTTTTAAAAATGTCATCTCATTAGTACAATCATATCTCCTGGTCGGAGCAGCCGCAAATGCGCAGCTGTCATTAGCGGGCCCGTCGCTGACGGCCCACAGTGAAGCGGCTACGCCATGTTACACGTCCGCCCCTTGCTTTCGTGGGTCAATAGCTAACGGTTAAAAAAACTAAGTTTCGCTTAAGAGCGAAGAAATGAATGCGATACCAAAAATTTGTATTGTGAAACGAAGTAAGACTAGCAGCTAACTCTTTTGGATCCGATCTCGCGTAACTCAACAAAACGCTAGTTTAAGGGAATATGGCCCTCCAGGAACCGAAGCGTTTTCTTGCTCTGAGTTCTCTAAACGCGAAGTAAGCGTTGAGAGCACAGCAAGTTTACGAGCCGTCTCCTGATGCCTCGAGATAGCGCGAGCGCAAGCGACTGCGCCCTTCGAACGATGCGCCCCCCCCCTTCCGCTCCCCTGGCGTCCCTTCATGCTCCTTACGAAAGACGGGCGGGGCGTTTCTTCTCTGTTTGATGAGCAATCGACGGCAGGCACGCACGCGGGAAGATGTTACCTCATGCGCTGTCCGGGCGGCGGAGACAGACGGCCGGCTAGTTTAATCTCCGCTTCAGCCGCGTTCGTCGCCAGCGCTCGCGAGCTTTTACCCGCGCCTAGAATGCGCGTGGTGATGTCATTAATTTGGACTTTATACGGAAAATTACGGCAACGGCGAGGGCAAAAATCCACCGAGAGTGTCCATATAATTGCTATCACAAGGGTCAATGTACGGGGCAACTTTTGCGCCCCCCCCTCTTAGGTGATTAGGGGGGGGGGATGCCGCCCTCCCCTGCCCCCCCCCCCCCTGTGCGCACGCCTATGCTCCTGAGATGATTTTTTAATGAGATTTGCAATGAATCGAAATATTTCTAGATGCAAAATTATCTGCTCCAAAGTGCTCAAAGATGAAAATTTTGCTGCTCCAAAGTGCTCCAAAACGGAAATTTTGCTGCTCCAAAAATTGCTCCAAATCAGAAGTCCTCGGTAGCATCACTGGAATACAGTCAACGTCAGATTCGAAGTGACCCCTACAGATTTTCAATATGCTTCACCTCATTACACTCGTATTGCGGCAAAGCTGCCTTTAAGCTCCTTTACGGGTGAACTTAATCAAGACACAGTCAACGTCCGATTCGAAGTGGTCCCTAGATTTTCAATATGCTTCACCTCATCACATCCCCGTATTGCGGCAAAGCTGCCTTTCAAGCTCCGCTATGGTCGCAAGTGGATTAACTCAAGAAAACGCTGGTTCCAGCATGGAGATGAAAGATGTGGCAGAGGTGGGGGCTCAATTAGTGCTGTTTCGCACCTGAAATTTGGGCAGGAAGTTCGAAAAATCGGACACCAAAGCTTTCTAGCATCCGAAATTTCAGATGTTCTTATATATCGACGTCTACGAGGCAGCTTTGGAACTCCGGAATTGAAGGGAGCACACCCTTGTCCGCCACATCAGTTGGACTTCCACAGAAGTTGGAAGAGGAGGAGAGGCTGAGGAAATAGCATCTTTGCCTATCACGTGTAAAGTGTTGTCAGCAACACTTTGGTTGCACCAAATCATGTGCGTAAATACAATTCGGCTTCTACATTGCCTCATTCTTGATAAGACAACTATGAAACACCACCCCGTGCGAGCGCTTCATCAACCTAGCAAAAAGAAAAACTTTCATGCTGCTATTTCATAAGGATATGCTTAGGAATCCTCTCTAACTTTTTTTTCTGCAATTTCACTTCGAAGTATTCGAAAGATGCTTGAGAAATATTCGAAAATTATTCGATTCGATTCGCACTGAACCTTTATTATTCGAATTCGCTTCGCACCCAAAATTTTGCTATTCGCACAGCTCTACTTTTTACCCCTCTGGGTTTGCACGTGGCAGGGAAGGGGGTGTATTGCAAGGCAATACTATACAGTTGAATTCCTTGATGAGAGACAGGCACTGGAGTGCAGTTCTTGTCCCTTATGTGAGATATTTTATAATCAGGGTACCACGATCTCATTCTCTGATCAACCCTTATTTTGATGTGGGCGCACTGGTGTCTCTTACACCCGCTTGTCTGATACATCTGTGTGCACTCTTGTTGTGTGAGACGGGGCTCAATAGATGGCGCTGGGCTACCACCACTGTGCGAGCCGAGCCGGCCAGTGGCTGGAGCTGTAATATGAAATTGAAGTGAACCCTGTTGGGTAACAGGTGTTTCAGCTTGCGACCGCTTCTGCGCAGAGCTGATAGACGGAGCGATCAGGGCGACGGTGAGTTAAGGCAAATTTATATACATATAAACAGAGGCGTTACATATTCGGCGCTGGGGCCGACAGCTTATCGGGCTCGCACAGCGGTGCGACGACGACCCAGGATTTCTTCGTTCGCTGTCTCGCTGTCTCTCTCTCTCCGCGCAGCTTGGTTCTTTTATAGCCCTGGGCGATCGCTTGCATCAGCCAGGAGCGCGAAGCCTCCAATCGGGAACCGCCGTTGGTCGCTGGCTCGAACCGGATCCGCGGATGAGAGGGCTTGCCGCACGTTGCGGGAGAGATTTCCTTCGGTTGCGTCGGACGCAGCGCCGGAGTTGCCGGGGATAGCGTGAGGCTCCCGCCTCGTTGCATCGGCTGGTGTTGACGCTGGTTGCGTCAGACGTTTTACCAGCTTGAATGCCTTGTTGAAGCAAGGAAGTTTGGGTTGGGAGCCCTGGCATAACAACCCCCTGTGGTGACTGTGAATGTGCGACTTCGCACGACTCCCGGGAGAAGCCAGAAGAGGGACGGTTGTGCAACTGAAGAGGTGCCATATTCTTATCTCTCCAGTAGTTTTCTTTACCTTTAGCTAAATGAATGTCGTTTTGTTAATGTAACCATTGTTTTGCCAGTCTTTCCCTCCGTCTCTCGAATCGACTCCAACAATTCAGAAGTGGGATTGCATACGCCGGGAAGTGAAGCATTGAGCCCAGCCATGCCTGTCACATGCTACAGAACACCTTCAACGGCTCTGACAAACGAAGGAGATGGCGAATGGCGGAGCACCGATGGCAGGGAAGGCAGCGCAAGCCAAGGCATGCCCGACAGCGCATCGACCAGCGGCACCACTACGACACCTTGACCACCATTCAAAATGGCGGCTGTCCTTCAAGCCGCCGCACAAGCAGCAGGGAGGGAAGCCATCGTTGGGATCGCACATCTCTATTCGCAACAGACAGCGGCCAAGCCTGTAATCGGCGTGAGAGAGATATCACGCCTGGTCCCTTTGTTTGACCCAACTTCGTCGGACTCTCCAACTGTCGACGCACGGATTTGATGTGTTGATTACCTTGCGGAAGTCTATCGTTGGACCAACAGAGTAACATCTTGCCACATGCTCACCAAGTTGCGTGGACAGTGAAGGTGTGGTGCGACTCCCTCCTGTATGTTAACAAAACTTCCAGAGTGGAAGGTGGTGCTCAAATGCACCTTCCCTGTGACAGCAGGAGTGCAGAGGCTTCACCGGGAAATGGAGGACCGAATTTACAAGCGGAGGTGAGCCCATCGGGTGCTACTGTTATGACAAATTGGCAGAAGTAGTATGTCGTTGCAATTTGAGTGAGGAAACTTTTATAGCAAATTTGATCACCAGCCTAAACAATCGGGACACCGTCTGAGCCATCAGCACCTGCACGTACGACTCTCCCGAGGAGCTTCTGCATTGCCTCAAGCATCTCGAAGAGCGTGTCGAAACTGTTGGCTCCCGGGATTCAAAACGTTCAAAGGCGAGCGAATTTCAAAATCTTGCGGGCCACGGCAACAGGGAAAAACCAAGCCCTGGAAACGGTCCCAAATGAGGGTCAACAAAACTCTGAACCGAAGAGGAGGACCGAACCATCTGAATTGAGGAGGAAAACCCCTCCTTCTGAAAAAGGAGGGCCTCGCTGTTTTAACTGTAACAAACATGGTCATCTTTCTCTCAACTGCTCGAGTCGCAGCGGAGGGCAAGGTGCGATGTTTGCAACTGAAGTGGACACGAAGCCCAAAACTACAGGAAAAAGGAGAGCGGGCCACGCATCTTTCAAAGCGTCGTAGATCTTAACATTCGGGCAGTGGACGTGGCCAACGAAAAGTACTTAGTTCTGGCTAAAGTTTATGGGACTGAGGTGAGAGCGCACGTTGACCTCGGCAGTCAGTGTGTCACTATCCAGCGTGAGGATGCAGATCGGATCAGGATCAAATAGGCGGTGATAAAAAAACCACTTACCATTGGGAGCTACGGATCAGAGCTTGCGACGCATTGTGGTGAGGGAAACCTTAACCTCACAGTCGACCAAGCAACAGCTGACGTCCCTGTGCTGATTGTTCCAAACGAGTCACAGGCGATTCATGTCGTCATGGAAGAGCCTTCTCCGAGCAATCCCACGTTAATACCACTGTCACATGGCAAATCTAATGTCATTTACAGCTAATGTCATTCGTTTGTAATGCCATTTGTTTGCTGTCACACGGGGAAACTAATGCCATTCGATGAAAACGACATTTCCTGTCGAATTAGTTCCCGAAACACATTTGCATTCGATTTCGGACTGAATGCGTACTAGAGCAGTGACTGGCATCTGAACGGCTTACAGACTGGAGAGCGAATGAGGATGGGAAGCCATTGGCTCTTTTTATAGGGGTGGTGTGGACGTTGCGGAACACTACAAAAGTCAGCCCACGGTCTTTTGGCCACATTTTGGCATCCAAGAGACCATGGTTTTCTGGTGTCACAAAGCACCAGGAAAACATTATTGTCGTGTAGATTCTATAATGGGGGACACCAGCGGTGCGATTACGACCGAGATTAACGGTATGGGCGCACTGCACCACAGAATTTGACAGCTATCATTCGCTCCGCAATAAACAGCTGGGAGTACTCGGCACTCGTTTAGTACACGTTGCTAGGCGGTCATCGGTCCAGGGTTTGATACTTTTGTGGCCTGTTCTCTGTCTGCATGAGACTAGTTCGTTGGCGGCACTAATTTGACACTGCATGCGCAAAATGGCCGCTGCCGCTTGGTGACGCCTCTGCTTGCCACTTATTTCTAAGCGGGTCAAGCTCTTCGTGTGCTTCGATTAATGCAGCTTAATATGCATGCGTTTGGGTTGGGACAAGAAGAAATTTCGAATAAAGCGATAGTTCTAGTTAAGCGACTTTGTTGTAACGAGGGAGAACTGTAGGCAAATAAAAAGAAATGGTACCTTTGTGTCATTTTTGGCCAAAACTCGGTAGGGAAAGGGTTAAAAAACTCGTGTTTTTTTAGCCCTTTGGTGGTCGAAATTTAATCTGGATGAGTTTGCCACTACGGCGTGCCTCGTAATCATATCATGGTTTTTGGTAAGGTGGCAAATTGGGTGGGTTGGGATGTACTCGTGATGGCCAGCACAAACAAGAGACAGGACAGAAGAATACAC
This sequence comes from Rhipicephalus sanguineus, assembly GCF_013339695.2. Lineage (NCBI taxonomy): Eukaryota > Metazoa > Arthropoda > Arachnida > Ixodida > Ixodidae > Rhipicephalus > Rhipicephalus sanguineus. The sequence continues at coordinate 99,732,871 of NC_051186.1, forward strand.
AACACAAGCACTGTCTAACAGCTTATTTAATGGAGGTACGAAAAGGGAAGCAGCGACCAACAACCACCAAAGAAAGCCTGTAAGGCGTTATGTGCACTTTGTTGATGCTGTGGCTGACGATGGTGATCCCTTTGTAATGGGTGGGAAGCTTTAAACCACACACTCGTTTTACGATTTGCATTGTGTGACACCTAGTGTTTTATTACTCTTCTGCCATAAAGTAGTACATCTGTTGACGTGATTCCTCACCCGACATGATGCCTGTATAGAGTCTTATTGCGAAGGAGTTTCAAAGCACTGGTGTGGCTCTCTGGTAGATTACTAGACTGTCACGTAAAGTGCCTGGGTTTTAATCCCGCTCGAACCCTGTTTTTTTTTGCTCATTGTTCGCGATGGCTCTTACGGACACCAGCAGTGGTGGCGGTGGACAACTACACCACCAAAATTGGCTGTTGCTGTGATCTCGTAACAGCTTTCACTCTAAAGTACTCCGGCTGGCTGACCTCAGGCACACGTGTACACGGTCATTCCACAGGGCCAGCCCCCGCAGTGGCGGGACTTCCACTCGGCCTCGGCCATCGGGGGCCGCATGTACGTGTGGGGTGGCCGTGGGGACAGCCAGGGTCCATACCACTCGCAGAGCGAGGTCTACTGCAACCGCATGGCCTACCTGGACACGGCCACCTCGTGCTGGGTGCACCCGCGTGTCGAAGGCGTGCCCCCCGAGGGACGCCGCAGCCACTCGGCCTGTGAGTACTACTGCAATCTTCTCCGGTGTCTTCGTGGGATAGCAGCGTGGCAGGGCTTTGTAAATGAAGTAATGACAACAGTGGTGCGCATAGTTTGAGTAGCACTGACAATTGGGCGAGTTGGTACAGATGCATGGCTTCAGAACAGCGCAACAAGGAAGACGAAAAGACGAAAGATCACACGAACACAAGCACTTGTGTTCGTGTGATCTTTCGTCTTTTCGTCTTCCTTGTTGCGCTGTTCTGAAGCCATGCGCATAGTTTGCCTGTGCAAGGGCTAGGTCTAGCCAAGAGTGCCAATTCAGGCGATTGTGCAGGGTTCACCCAAGTGCTGCATGGATAAGCGTAACCTAACCTAACCTAACCTAACCTAACCTAACCTAACCTAACCTAACCTAATGAATCTTGTGAACCCAACCTAGCCATATGGATTCATGCTAATGACCTCAAGATTGTGCGTTTGAGCACCCGTCATAGCATCCACCATTGCGATGGGAAGAGATCAAGAAACAGTTGATCGTGGATAGTATAAGAAAGCTAGACTTACTGTTTCCAGATCATGTTGTCATGCAGTTCTCACCGATAACTGTGGTGATGTGGACTCCACTGCTTCGTTCCCATTGGATGCTAGCGCGGCTCTTGCTTTCTTCATTACTCCTACGGCGCAAGGAACGAAACGCGAAGGGTAGGCGCTAAATAGGGCCATGCGCTGATTTTGTCGATCTGTTTTTCAAGCTGTCTAGGTAATGAATCAATACCAATTAGCCCCGATTCGCCATTCCCCTCAGTTTACTTTGTATTGAATGTCTGTAGCACTCTGTACTTGCCACATGCCTGTTGCAGGCCTTAGAGGGACATTGCTTTGTAGGCCACATTACTGCCACTGTGCAAGTGAAACTGTGCCTCCTAGAGGTCCCGTATTTAAGAAATTTCATTTGATGCAAAGTTATCTTCATTATTCTGCATCCTAGTTCGACCTTGGTTAGGCTCTCTTGGTCATATTTATGCTAATTGTCTAAGCCCATACAATGTGTTGCACTGTCAATTCGAAGAGGTTACATTTTGCGTAGATGCTGCTAAATGAATCAGCAGTGGGACTTTTTCTGCCTCTTGTGTAATTTCACCTGATTGGATCAGTTTTGTTATGTCCTGTGAGAGTCGAATCAATGGAAGTCGGCATTCGACCCTTTTAGCCTTGAGTAGAGAAGGGATGCAGTAACTTCTTTTGGAAGCTCCCGGAATCCTCATGCATAGGCACTGCACCTGTCATTTTCAATCTCTCCGAATTTCATCTTTGAAATGCTAAATCTTTTGTTAAATGTTGCAGACAAAGCCTGTGTCCCCGTTGCTTTATTGTTTTGGCCTCATCTCGCTGCTTCTACAGTAGACTTTTGTTAAACGGAACCTGAAGGGACCAGGAAAATGTGTTCCATTTAACAGGAGTTCCATTTACTGAGAGATGAACAGGGTTGCAGAATCCAAGTACGAATTCAATTATATTAGATGCAGTTATTGTTAAGCAGCAGTTCTATTTAAGAGATTTCCTTTTACTGAGAGTTTACAGTATTGGGAATCCCAGTGTCGGGAGTAGTAGATTGGTCAACACAAGAGCTGTTTCAAGTATCAATCTTAAAGCGATTCATTACTCGCCATGTCAAGCACACTAGCACACCTGGTCTGATGCACTTCAGCATTACTGATTAAATAGTGGATACCTGTTCAGAATTCATTGTACCGTGATCAGGTTCAGCATGCATGGATGCATACCCAGTACAACTGTGAAGTGCCGACAGATATTAAAAGATGAGCAGCATAAGATAACTTATATAAAAAACCATGGTGCCTACGAAATCCTTTGCTAAATTTTCGTGGTCACCGGTAAGTATTGAAACGTTGGTTTGGACTGTAGCATGGGGAAAGAAGAACAGCAGCAGCAGATTTATTGTTCACAAGGATGTGGGGTTTTATTTGGATTGTAATGTATGTTTTAATTTGGATTGTAATGTGAACGCTTATAATCGAAGATATTCTGCGTACTGTAATTCCCTGTGTGTTCAAAACTAGCAGCCGGTCACTCATCCGTGAAGGAACGCATGCGTTAACCAGGTAATGAAGAACAAAATATTGTTGTGTGCGACATGGCTGCTCCTGTAAATGTCAGCATATGAATGCGGCGGTTTGAATAGTGTTTGTAAATGCCTGTGCAATGTTGGGCTTGAGTGCACGAGAGATCTCTGGCTTTTGCTGTACATGACTAATGGCCAACATAACCAACCAATTCACCTGCCTTGGTGGTCTAGTAGTTATGGTGCTCGACTACTGACCCGGAGGTTGCGGGATCGAATCCCGGCCGTGGTGGCCACATTTCAATGGAGGCGAAATGCTAGAGGCACGTGTACTTAGATTTAGGTGCACGCTAATGGTGCATTCAGACGACGGACCGAATATGGATGTAGTGGGACGTACGGCATGTCACGTGACCTCACATCAGCGATTCGCCTCGTCCGCGTGGCTCGTGAACGGATGACCCTAACTTGTTTTGCACATCGGGATTTTGGCGGCAGGCCACCGCAGCTTTAGCCGACAAAATGGCTGGCAACCAGTACACTTTTCTTCTGCTCGAGCCCTTCGGCTGTCCTCACTGTTGATTCTAGCTCTGCTGGCGTGTAGTTCAGTTTATTTCTGGGGCCATTAGCTAAAGCGACCACCTTTGAGATATAGATCTCTTTTAATGCGCGCTGATTGGCAGGTTGGAGAGCAGCGGTTCAGTTGTTGCTTTAATTGCACAAGCACACGCATTGCACACGCAGGATTCTTCGGCAGGCAAAGTGGCACTGTTGTCGAAAGCGGTTGTCTCAGAACACGGCCCATGTTTGAACACTGATTTTAAGGTCAAGATGCAAACAGAGAGAAGGAAACACAATGTGCAGCAGTGCAATGTGCACTGTCGGTACCTGTTATCCGCAAAAAAAAAAACTGCCGATATCGGCGCATCACTGTATTCTCCCTTCATATGCGGGTCCCCACGCATGACAGCTACGAGGTCAGTCTCCAGGAGCTCTCTGTAAAGCAGATTCTTCTTTTCATTAAGCCACTCCACCAACAACACCGATTTCACCGAAACAAATTGCAGTCCTCGACATTACTCGACCAAGCTTGGCGAGCTCCATGTTCTGTTGGCTTCCATGTTGTTGAATACTCTCAAACCGGTCTGCTGTCAGCGGGTGCAGGTGAGCACAGAGTCTGCAGCCGAGAGTAATCCGGCTGTTCTCTCCTAGGACACTGTCCATCGTGTGGATGCAGCTGCAGGCGGATTATTCGCGGATTAGCCATCCGCGTCCACGATGAATCCGGATTCGGTCCGTCGTCTGAATGCACCATAAAGAACCCCAGGTGGTCAGAATTTCCGGAGCCGTCCACTACAGCATGCCTCATAATCATACTTTGCTTTTGGGGCATAAAGCCCCAACAGTTATTATTACAACCAACAAATTGGTGTATTGTTTTTGGTTGCCATAAGTAAGCATTGCATCAGAAGGAGCAAAGGTATGGCTGTGAAGGTGGTTTTAAATCTGTCACGTATATTTTAAAATTTCTATTTCGCACTGACAACTCACGGTGCAGCGGCCCTCTTCTGGTCTCCCTGACACAGGTGACGGAGGCAGTGTAGGGAAGCAAAAAAATGGCGTGGTGTAAGGGCAAGACGGAGGTGCACGCGCTGCTGTGCAACAGGTACGGTAAATGCACCGTTGCTCTGTCTCGAGGGTGTGTCCCTGCAGGGCTGTGGAAGCTGCCGGTAAAAGCTCTGCATTGCCTCCGCACTGCCACGCACAGTTGCAACTGTTGGCTTGCTGGATTTCCTGCACCGTTCCGATGAACGTTGGAACTGATGCAGGGGCTGTGATTGGCCACTGACCCGATTCTTTTCAGTGTAGCAGGCAATTCAAAAGGCAACTGGAGTGAACGTTCGCATAAATTTTGAATATCTAAAAGCTTAGTTCCGTAGTATAATGTAGATATTGTCATGTGGTTGTGACGATGAAGAACACTCAAAGCAAAAGAAACACGTCGGCTTTTACATGTATGGTTGCACCATCGGCGTCAAAGGAAATGTAGCAGCGTCAAGCATTTGCAGTGGCGTAGTGAACACCATCCAGTCACCACCGTGGACAGGCGCTCACATGCACAGTGCTGCCAAACTGGATGTGTGCGCCTTTCTATGGTGACAGGTGCGAAAATGTGTAAAGATTAGGACACTACTGATTGGTGTGGTGTGACACTAGGAAATTTTTCAAATGTAATTGGCTGCTTGGAGAGTGGTTATGTGAAGCCACAAGTGGACCCTTTTATTCTCTCCGATTTAATGTAGACACATGAAGGGCTGCTTGTGTAAAATGTTACATAATACTGATCTGCCACGCACTTGTTGACCATTTTACATTTACACCATGCATTACTGCAAATCAGAGTAAGGATGGTATAGTCTGTGAATTGTTTCAACTGCTACTGCTTGTTGGAACTGGAATTTTTTAACACATCCAGCGAACTTGGGAACAGAGGCACACAATATTGTCATGGGGTCGTGACGTCGATGAAGGCAGTAGTCGGCGTGTCCAAGATGAAACTCTTTATTTGGCCGAACTTGTGGCCGCGAAAAGGAAAGTCAAACTACAGCAATACACACTGTACGCAGATAGCGGCGAACAGAGTGTCGGCCGTCAGTAAAACTGCTCATCGCTGAGACGCGCTGTCTTTTATACATCACGCATTGAACTTTCCAGCCTTATCACTGGTGGTCGTGCAAGCTCTGGAATAATCTTGACTGTTCGCGTCATGTGCGCAATCTTAAGGAAAAGATCTACTACAATCTGGTATGTTTGCAGGACATTCTGGCGTGGCTTGCGCAAGGCAGTAGTAACACATGTAAGGGAGCGGTAACATAAAACATAGAAAGAAAGGAGTGCGTGTGGCAGTATGTTCAGGTTTGACTTCGTTATTCTGAACGAATCAGCTGAAAAAGCAGGTAATAAGATGTCCTCACTTGTATGCCAGTTTTCTGAAGACGGTCAATTGAGGATGAGCTTGCATAGCTATGACATGATTGCCTGATGGAACTCTGATTGGCAACGTAAAAATTCTTGCGAGTTGGTAATGCATGTTGAACCGCAGCGCAAATACTAAGACAGGGACGATAGAAAGAAGGATGAATGAGGTGCTGATTGGTGATGATGAATTCTGATTGGCTGATGAATTCCGATTGGTTCGATTTATCTCTTAAAAATGTATGTGGTCAACTGCAAAGGAGGGTGTGCTTTCTTCTGCACCAATGAAGCTTCCATAGCGTTGCATGGACTTGTGAGCCAGTGTATAGAGGTGATGCCGTTTCTGTTGATAGAACGATTGCCACCTTTTCCTTCTTTTTTCTTTTTTTGGAGCTTCTTTAAGTGAGCAGATGTTAAGGCTTCCTTTGTATGGCTTATAATGAGAAGTATTTGTTTTTAACCTGTATCTAGCCTTGTCACAGCTGCATTCCATCTTTTTGCATGCAGTTGTGTACAATGGGGAGCTGTACATCTTTGGGGGCTACAACGGACTGTTGCTGACCCATTTTGGTGACATGCACAAGTATGACCCAGGTGAGTGTAACGGGCCTGTCGTTATTTTTATTCATCCGATTTCATTTTACACATTGTGGGAGAGCATGTGCACCCATTTCCTTTCCTTAATGCTGGCCCGATCACAGACTAAAGGCGGGAGCGAAAAGGCCACTTGGAGAGCGAGCACCATTGCGCCTTTCCTAGCAACCCCTTCTTTCCCGCCGCACCTCGCGCCAATCCTCGCTTTCCTGCTCGCGGGAAAGGGAACTCGCCCCTGCGAGAGAAACCAACCTCGTGGTGGGGAGGGAGACGGGAGGTGGATAAAACAGCCGACCAGGCAGGGAGAAGGCCTCTCCTGCTCTGCTGGCCAGCCGTGCACAGAGCGGACCCCTTCATCTGGCGCCCAGCATGGGGCAGATGAAGGGGTCCGCTCTATGCACGGCTGGCGCAGAAGCCCAGCTCCAATTCCAGCTGCAAATAGTCGTACCGTGCACATGTCAACGTTCCCTTCCCGTAGCGCGAGTCATGGCAGCTACGACGGGTTCGGCTGAATAAGGCAACTGGCTCGAACAACAAACAACACTTTATTGCTACTCTAGCAATAACGCGTAAATGCCGCGTAGAGGGATAGTCCACTCAAGTAGAAAACAAAGGGTAACGCTTACACCTTCGGTCGATGGTTGGCTCGCGGGTCTTGGGGCTGTGATGTGGTTAGTGGCTCGTTTCGCGCAGGTCAGCAGAGCAGGAGAGGCCTTCTCCCTGCCTGGTCGGCTGTTTTATCCACCTCCCATCTCCCTCCCCAACACGAGGTTGGTTTCCCTCGCAGGGGCGAGTTCCCTTTCCCGCGAGCAGGAAAGCGAGGATTGGCGCGAGATGCGGCGGGAAAGAAGGGGTTGCTAGGAAAGGCGCAACGGTTCTCGCTCTCCAAGTGGCCTTTTGGCTCCTGCCTTGAGTCCACGATCGGGCCAGCATTAAGGAAAGAAATGGGCTGTGCGTGCTCTCCCACAACATTGTACAAAAAGGAATGAATTCTAAATATAATTTTCCTACATAACACTTACCTTTAATACGTATATTTGCCCGTAAACTGTGTGCTGCAGATTTTGACGCCACCTTGCAGCGTTTCGAAAGGCACATCGCGGGCAGTCTTTATCATCTCTGATGATACTGCGATGTAGGCCAAATGGATATCAGTTTTTCACAAAAGCTGATCACAGTTATGTGCTTAGAAGCAGTTCTCTTCACCTACACGTGCATCGGAATTTACACCCACGATGATTATCTCAAGTAATTGCTTGAGCTAACATTGAAAAGGACAAAAGTAACATACCCAATTTTTAACCCTGGGATTGAGGATGTCAAAGAACCAATGTTGGGTTGCCTTTTGCAAAGAGAAAGCAGTTGCATGGATGAAATATAGTTTGCAAGGTTTTTGAAGTGAAATATGCTTGTCTTTGTATGCATTACGTGTACTATGTCGGCAGTCTTCTGGAAAGCCTTGCCCGGTATCCACTATACTTGTTATAACCTGGCCATTCAAGGCCTCAGGCAAATTGACCTAGTTGAACAAAAGTGTACCTGCCACAGTGGCCTAGTGGTTGTGGCACCCTGACTACTGACTAGAATGTGGCGGGATCAAATCCCGGGCACAGCAGCCGCATTTTTGATGGAGGCGTAAATGCTTGAGGCCCGTGTAGTTAGCCTTAGGTACGCGCTAAGGAACCCCAGGTGGTCGAAATTTCCGGAGCCCTCCACTACGGCGTCCCTTCATAATCATATCGTGGTTTTGGGACGTTAAACCCCAAGAACCCCATGGAGTGTTTTACACTCGCCGTCATGGCTACTGGCAGCGCTGACTGACGCTCCCACGTTTAATACACATATACCCCATAAAGTGGACGGGGGGATGGCTGCCGCGGTAGCTCAGTTGGTAGAGCATCGGACGCATTATTCAAAGGTCGCAGGTTCGGTCCCTGCCCGCGGCAAGCTATCTTTTCGTCCACTTTTCTTTCTTCACATTTACATTACATTTACTACTAATAACGTCCCCTATACTTTCCTTGGCATTATTGTCTGTTAGTTGTCAATAATATTGTGTATAACAAAGAAAAACAAGCCCTTAAAATTTCCAAGTATTATTATTGTATTATGAACAAAAATGAAATCTATCGTGCAGAGAGCTCGTGCTGGAGCCAAGTGAAGATCCAACGAGAGGGCCCATGTGCCAGGAGGCGCCAGTGCTGCTGCATGGTCGGTGACCGACTGTTTCTCTTTGGCGGCACCAGGTGAGTAGGCACTTTAATAGCTGTGGTGGTGATGGGTGTTACTTGGTCTGCTTGTAGTGCACCGAAAAATGTATACAGTTGAGATGCCATACAATTGAACCTTGTTTTTCTAGTAGCATGGGGACCATAAATTGGACCCTTGTCAAGCGACCAAGTTAAGTGTACTTACTGGGGAGTACACTTTGGTTAACGTGTGCTTTACCAAATCTGAACGCTGCAAGTGGAGTGTCACGTGCGGAAGAGTATACACTCAAACCTAATTATAACAAAGTCGCATCTTCTACGAAAATAGCTTCGTTATATCCGAAAATTCGTTATAAACGTTTATTTGTAACACTGTCTCAGTGACAAGACTATTCCTCATTTACTTCGTTATAGCCACTTATTCGTTATATCCGTGTTCGTTATATAGAGGTTTCAGTGTACTCCTTGTTGGAGTGTTGTCCGTGAGTCACTTTTCTGCATCTTGGAGACATGCATATGCACTGGTATTGACTTGCAACGCTTGTATGAAAGACAGCCGTGTCTTTTGGTAACAAAAAGATAACTTTGTTTTTTCTTATATTTTGGCGTAAAACAATCATATTTCTGAATTTTTTTTTTCATCTACATCTCAGAAAATGGCACTTGCAGTCTGTTGCCATTTCTTCTCTGCAAGCGTGCACTATTTTTTTCATTTAGCATCGAAGCGTACTGCTCGTAAAAGCACGTAACTTGCCTTCTTGGCACGTGTATTGGTTCATTACATGATATCTGATATTCGTTGTAACAGTACACATTGATAGAAATCAGTGCCAACAAGTCAGCAGTCTGGCTCACGCTAAAATTCTAGATTTAAGCACTAGGGTGTGCGAATATTCGAATCTAATACTACGTAATCGAATAATTCAATTCGACTTTAAAATAGCTAGTATTCGAACTGTCAAATAATTTGACAGGACGAATATATAAAACGCGAAAAAGGCCAATGGTGCAACTTGGCGAACATGGGGTGGCTAACGTCGTTAGCGTCGTTAATGCTAACGTCGTTACAGTAGGCCTTTCATTAAACATTTTACCTATTTCCTGGTTCAAAAACGAGCATGTGTTTACTGTACAGGAGATTATGTCCTTTCAGCACGTAAAAAAAAGGGACATGAGAAAACTGGCAAGCCCTTTCTTTTTCAACTTCGCTTCCGAAACGAAGGTATGGACTTTGGCCTGCGAAACTCTTGAGGATTGGTTTCACACGCGAAAATTTGTTTGCGCTATGTAGTTGCCACTGCTGCACTGCACCACTCGTTCAGACACCCCCATCGTTTCGGCGTGCAATCAAAATGCTGCTGTAAACGGGCGCCCAAAGATTTTTGGGCGTAGAGCACACATGGCGATGGAGCACAATAATGTGACCATTGTCAGATGAGACGTATTGCGCGACCATAGGGTAAAAAAAAGGTAGCTACCGTACCACCCGCTGTTACCCATTAGGAGGTTAAGAGTGGTGCTGCTGACTGGAATGGCGGCTCTTCTATCAACATGGTTGCGCACCCATAAAAGCTGAAAAAGAAAAAAGCGTAACAAAGCTGTCATCACACGGTAGCTTCCTTGATTTTTCCTTTGTCTTGCTGTAATTGGTGGTGCACACTTCGATACTATTCGATATTCGATTAGATATTCGATATTTTTGCCACTGTTCGGCACTATTCAATTCAACATGAAATTTCACTATTCGCACACTCCTATTGAAAACAAATCATTCTGGGCTTCAAACTTACTATAAACAAGGTAATCCTTAGCTGTCTCCTGGTGGAACTCTCAAACTAAACAGACCATTGTGAATTGTCTTTCAATAATTATTTTCAATAATTATTCACGGTGAAATTTCACCGTGAACAGTCACTAACTCGCTCAGCGTTCAGTTCTACTGCATTTTATGCTACCTTTCCAGTTTTGAACCTCGTGCAAACCAAATATATCTTCGTTATTCAATGTCGCAGCAATGTTCACTCTCTTGATTTCGTTGTACAAATAATAAATGTCACTGAAATTGACTGACTAACCAAACTTTGTATTTAGTTCACTATAACCGAGAATTTGCCATATCAGTGTTCATTATAACTGGGCTCAACTGTATAATGAACTCATATGTAGCAAAAGATTTCTTTTATTGTAATGTTTGTTACATTGAGGTTTCTGCCCTCCATTTGTGCAGGATGATGTCAAGCATACCGAAAATCGTTATGTGCCACTACATTTCGCACCCTTGAAGATATTTCAAGTTGTTTCTTGAAGCAACAGTAAAGGGGCACTAAAGAGGAAAAATATATTTTTCTCGTATCAGTAAACTACTTTTTCACTATGCCAAAAACACCACACTTGCTGCAAGAAGGCGCTTAGTAAGCGAGAAGACGCGCAAAAAGAAAATGTGGGTGGCGATGCCGCCTTGAAGTTTCCGCACCAAATGCCATGACGTCACATATTGTGACAGTGCCTACTAGGGCCTACGTAGTTCCTAATCAGTAAAAAGGAGGCGCATTGTCCTCTGAGGGGGCCATAGGCTTAACATACCAAGTTTAAGGAAATTTCGTTGAACCATTGGTGCCAAAATACGATAAGTACACTTTGAAATCTGTGACGTCACGCACGGAGATATTGGCACGAAACTTAAAAATGGAACTTTGAACTTCATTTTCTCCTATATTAATAAACCTATGATGGCTAGATTAAGCACGTTAGAGTTCTCAGAGTACAATTTATCAGTATAAACTGATTCATTGTTTCTCTTTAGTGTCCCTTTAAGCAGTACGAACACTGATTGATGCAGAAAAGTACCACCACCGCCACAACTACAAAAAGAAAAAAAGAATAAGAGGCTTCATATGCCAAACTACGACGTGGGCATTCAAGATGTGGAAACATGGTTGCCGTAACATTGTTCTAGAGTTAGAAACACCACATGACCTTTTTGAATCTCTGTGCATGCAGGACACTGTAGAAACGGAAAATTTTTTGTTTTTATTTTACCAGTTTAGCCTATAAAACTCATTTTGATGTTCGTAGAACTTGTCCAAATTCGCTCTTCTGTTTGGAAAATTTCCATTGCATTGAAACTGCATAGCAAGTTTACTTTGTTAAATCGAAAGAAATAAATATATGCCTTTTCAGGAATGAAGAGTTGAAAAAAAAAAAAGCTTGTTACATTGAAACTTCATTATTTTGAGGTTTTCTATGTATATTGTCACGTGGTTGTGACGGTGACGAAAAGCAAATGCAGCTAGTAAAGATGAAACGCTTTATTGGGCGAACTTGTGCCCAGTAAAAGAAAGACACAAAGTACAAGCAAGACTTGCTGTAAAATGATAACAGGCGAGTACAGACGTTGGTCGTTGGTCATGTGATCGTCGGTGGAACACGTCATCTTTTATGCTTGAAATGATAATAAATTCTAGCATTATCGCTCGCGTTAGCTTCAGAAGAAACTCTGCTACTTGTGTCGTAGGCACAATCATATCAGGATAGTAGTTCAAAACAATAGAGAAGTTTCTCAAACATTACAGCAGGGCTTGCGCCAAGCGGTGGTAACAGTATTTGTGAGTGATACCCAATCACATCAAAAAAAGATGGCTGATCCCTCTGTCATAGGAATCGGTATAACATGAAAGTGAAACGTGTCTTCACAGATGTAGTTGAGCGTTTGTTGGGCATTCTTTCGCCCGAACGGCGAAGGAATGAATGCTATAGCAACAAGTTGTAATGTCACGTGAAAAACAGCAAGCAGCTCGAACCTTGCAACGCGCTGCTGAAGCAGAAAGGATGCACGGAACGAACATACACAGGATAAGTGCGAACTGTCACACTTGTAACTTATTTTTGTTTGAGCATTGTGCTCCTTTCGCAAAAGCGGCCGCTGCACTGAGCGAAGTGACCTTCGTTCTCTCAACGCAAACTTGTGGTGAGAGCACGAGAAAAACCACCGCCATCAAAAGATAAGTGCGTGCACGAGCGACCACGCCCTGTAGAGGCGCGCACTCATCGCGATGCACGGGGCATCAGTCTTTAAAGTGCGCTCTTCGAGCCCTTCGCGCCATCTTGCTAGTGATAACGAAAACACGCTGTTGTACCACCGATCTCCGAGTACCGCCACCGGCATATGGTGTAGATAAATAACTCGCCGTTAGCACTGCGAAGAACGTGCCGTCTGTAGCCTAATCGTTTCGCACCGCGCGCTGCGGAGCGAGCGGTCGTAAGTTGGACTCTCGGTGGCGGAACTTTTTCTTTAAGTTTTTTTCTTTGCCATCTGTTCGTCTTTATATTTTGCGTCATATCTGTGACGGAAATACGTGAGTGGAGCCGTGGTGGACCCCTTAAAGGGGTACTGACACGAATATTTTCAGTTGTCGTTTTTTTGCGTCAAATGAAAGTTCAAGCCCTCAAGAGCCTAGAAAAGGTAGTGCTAAGCGCAAGTGCGCCCTGAAAAAGTAATTACAGTATGTTTTTAAAAGCTAGCTTCGGTTTATACTGTACCCTGACGTCACAACACGGGTATGAGCTTCTCGTCGCGTGCTCGCACAATATATAGTGACGTTTCCACGGCCACTCCGCACCGTGGCTCCGTTGGTGACGCACAAGAGGCCATTTTGGAAGTTTTGGTGACGCACAAGTGGCCATCTTGGAAGTTTTGGTACCTAACGTCATCACAACTAGCGAGACTGCTGCGTGATGTCACCAGAATTTGTACTGTAGCCTGACGTCAAGCTAGTATCGATGTCAGTAGGTGCGCCATGTAAAAATTGACTTTAATATCGAATTAAAATATTTTATCAGCATTTGCTGAGCTTCTCACTTGCTCAGAGCCATCTGTGTATAGAGGAGATTTTTATGGCAGAGTAAACTCGCCTTCGAAAAAAGGTGTCAGTACCCCTTTAAACATTTCGTGTTAAAATAAAGGAATAAGCCCACGTGACAATATAGTGGTCTGATTCTAAACGAAAAGCACTACTGATCAATGTCACAGAAACTTGCTTCAGGATGTTAATTTGTCAGCGAAATCATTTAGCCAATTCCCATTTCACTATGACAAATGTCATACGTTTTATTGCTCTTCTGTGCAGTCCGACTCCGAATCAGGTTGCCAGGCAGCGGATGGAGGAGTTTGATGCCAACGATCTGACACTCATGGATCACTCAGATCTGCACGTCCTCGACTTTGGTGAGTCGTTGATGCCACGGTGCGCCCTTCTCGCTTTGGCTCCGACATTGTTTGCATTGCCCTGTATGCATTGTCTCAAACTTGCATAATCACGAAGCAGATATCTGTTAAGTGTGCGTAGGATAGAGGCGCACCCATCAAATATGCACGGGCAACCACACTAAATGAACTAGACAGAAAAAAATTTTTGTGTTCTAGCATTTAATAAGAAAGGTTTACTTGACCTTTGTATAACGCTATTGGAAACTGCCAAAATAGGCATATTGCAAAATTGTTTTTGTAAATACAGTAAAACCTCGGTGATACGAATCTCGAGGGGATACCAAAAATATTCGTATCATCTGAAATTCGTATCACCAGAAAACATAGAAAATTAGTATGCGACAAAATCAAGTTGGCATACGTTTTGGTTTAGTGTTTCTCAGGGCCGCAGCGACGTCATGAACATCTCTGAATAATTGCCAGTAAAGTTTTCAGACGTCAACGTTCATACTTGTACTTGTAAATATTCGGTGCATGCGCACGTGTGTAATCAATGAACCAGATGTGTTGTGCAATGTGACCGCTAGTAACCGCTTCCTAATCTTACTACGCTTTTCTGCGTGACACCAGAGTACTGCGGCAAAAGTGACTTAAGAATACGCTTTTCTGCGTGACACCAGAGTACTGCGGCAAAAGTGACTTAAGAAACGCTTTGCACACGATAAATAGAGGCCAAGCTCCTTCGCCAAGACCGTCTGCTTCTTCTCTTGGCGTCTTTGTCCACCTTTAATGGGACTTCATGACGGACCCGTAGCCCAAGTTTCAGTCTTGTTTCATAGAACGGCTGATTGCGGGGACATGGCTTGCATCGACGTGGCAGGCACGTGTTAACACAGTACAAAGACGCTGCTGCCTCGAGCACAGGAGCACGCGTCGGAAAAAAAAGTGCGACGTCAACGTCATCTGTAACCTAAACGCATAGGCGCCTAAAAGCCTCCAAGGATCACGAGCACTATCTCGGAGGCAACAACGCACCGCTGATGGTCGCGCAGCGCGCATGCCCGCGCCTGCGCGTGACTGCCGCGTCTTCTGCTACGGCGTGGGCAGCGCCTGTTTGTACCTGTGTGCTAGCGTACGTTTGTATCAAACGTCGTGAGGTGCAAATCGGTTTGCAACAACCGTACTCCAATACATTGCAGGCTAGTGGGCCTTGGCCAGGACCACAGAAAAATTCGTATCACCCCGAAATTCCTACGAGCCGTGATCGTATCACCGAGGTTTTACTGTACTCATATGCAATGATATTATGTATTGTTGCTATATTTGCTAATGTGTATGTGTATCAGAACCATGTAACAAAAGCATTTTGTCACTGCTGTTGTAGAAGTGGCCGAGCTTAGTCAAACCGCATAAATGAAGCTTTAACTTTATCTGTAACAGTTTATTGTTTATGGCAACAATATGATTTGATTGATTGATTGATTGATTGATTGATTGATTGATTGATTGATTGATTGATTGATTGATTGATTGAAATGCTACTTCAAATGCAGTCAATGCTAACCTGGCATGTACTATTATAGGTTATGCCTTGCACTATATGATGCCGCAGATAATCTCTGTCTGCCGTTGAATGCAGGCTGCTTGCCTTCCAATTTTAGGGTTGCCTCTTAGCATGGCCTAGGAATTTTGAGGAGTTCTTAAGTGATATTTAAGCTCTCTGAAAGCTTTGCTGTTGATTTTTTTTATGAAGATCACCTACGAGCCTACATTTTTTACGGCATTGAACGTTCGTAACTGTTGCCTGCAATTGCTCAGTTAAAGGGACCCACAACCAATTTTTATGGCACCTGTTTTCTTTAGTGCAATGTAAATCTTACCGGTCAGAGTTTCTAATCACCGAATGGCAACGTGGAAAACATTGTGAAACATTTATAATTGGAAATTTTTCGATTTGCGGTGACTATGAACTTGTACACAAAGCACATGCTGCAAACGGTGGGAGGCGTGCATGACTGCATTCATGTCCATGCACTGCGATTTGCTGTGCATGTGTGCAGAGTGCATGCGTGCGCCGCGGCTCAACATGTTCCACTAGTTGCTGTGAAGGCAGCACCGCTTCTCAATGTCAACTCTTGTTGCCTCGCAAGTGACGCAGAATAGCGTGGCGGTGGATAATAATATATGTACTACTCTGATTTTGAGCACTTGTTATGGTGTGTATA
This sequence comes from Rhipicephalus sanguineus, assembly GCF_013339695.2. Classification (NCBI taxonomy): domain Eukaryota; kingdom Metazoa; phylum Arthropoda; class Arachnida; order Ixodida; family Ixodidae; genus Rhipicephalus; species Rhipicephalus sanguineus. The sequence goes on from NC_051186.1 coordinate 99,748,897, forward strand.
AAAGCATCATACTACGTAGAGCAAATGAAAAGACTCCATGGCACAGCATCAAAGCTCTTCCGCTAGCCTATGTGACTTACCATCTTTTGTCTTTACTTTTGAGCGCAATTAAAAGACATTAGCCTACTCAAATCGCAAAAAGGATGCTCTGAATCTGTCACTATATAGTTCGTGCATCGGCGTCGGCAGGTTTTCGTTTTGGAGAGCACAAACCAGTGTTGCATCGCGGTGGGAAAGGGGGGAGCACTGGTGTGGAGCTTGGGGCGGGGGGAAGGCGGGGAGGGGTGGGGGCGAGTGCCCTTTTTGCACCCCTCTGCCGACACCCATGAATTGACAGTCTTTTCATTTCCACCGGGATCTAATCACACATTCTGGCCAGTTGTCGGTCCCTTTAAGGAAATTGTAGAATCACCGACTCAGGATGAATTTTTTCGTGTGTCTTCTCAGCACCAACTCTGAAGACACTGTGCCTGCTGGCTGTCATAGATGCGCGCTTGGACATCAGCCACCTGCCACAGGACATCAGGTGAGCTGTCATGTGATTAAGGTTGGCACGGACAATGGTCCCTGGAACGATCATTTATGTCCTTAGCTGTAACATTGAGACTGGTCACTTCAATTGGAGAGACATTCGTAGTACTATTTTAACATAGGGAACATGCAGATGGTAATAAACCGATCTCACCAGATGATCTGCCCATGCGCGAGTTTCAGGCAGCGGCACTGCTGCCATGTTAGTTGTAGTACTCTGGGAGCTGCTGGTGTGGCTGTTTGCAGCGGGCTTGAGGTATATTGGCGTTATGTGCAAATCCTCGGCACATGAGACGATTGAATGTTTTGGAAAATTGTGTCTGGACCTCCAATGCAGTTGTTTTGTTTCAGTTTAAACTGTACCCTAGTGCTAAGAAAAAAAAGAGCAGTCAATAGTGCTTACATCTCACCAGCTCATCACATCATGTTGATGCGCTTGCTTCGCTTCGCATTGCTGTTGCTTATATTCGCTGAATAAATATCAATAAAAAAAACTAAAAAGTACGTTCCCGTCGTCATGAGTGCGAAAATCTGCTTCAGTGAACGCCAGCATGCGATAGATACAAGCTACGGTGTGTGGGAAATAACTTGCCCGTACCACCCAAACTGCGCAGAGCTCTCCGAGACTTTGAACACGGGGGGAAAAAAAACAATAAACAAACCAAAGGGACTAAAAAAAAAATGCCTTCTGCGCTTCTTTTCTGTCCAAGCAACACTTTCCATGTACCCTATGGTGTCAACACAGGACTTCGATCATAGTGATGCGTTGAACGTGAATGAAGATGAAATGGCCGCCGTGAAGCAGGTTAGAGGTGCGTCCGCGAAACAGCAACTCGCCGCATGCCATTTGCAAAAGTTTAACATCGCGGAAATCTCGTGAACCGCAAGATTTTTCCTGTTGCACAAGGGATGGACGAGTCAGCGATTTTGGTGACTCACAGAATGCAGCGGATAACCAGTAGCTCGCCCTGGCCACCAGCAGTGGCCTCACAGTCGATGGCTCAGGGCCAATATCGTAATCCAAGTCCTCTGGTTTCAGACCGCTGTCGTAGCATCCCAGCATCAAGTGCATGAACCCAACCATGGCAATTCATCCAAGTAAGGCCATGAAAGCTTGTTATTGCAGCTTGCCGATGCACCAGGTACACACAGCTGAAGCGCAGCGACATGCACTGCGGCAGCAGCGGCATAGTGAAACGCGCGGTGAGATCGGATCTATTGCAGATTTGTTGTTGTGACTTCGCTTGAGTATACGCAGATTCTACTAACTTTCACATTGTAAAAAAAAGCATTCTGATTGTAAGCAATTCTGCTATGAATTTGCACATATTGTCACGCGCTATAGGTTCTGTAGGGGCAAGAACACCGGAACAGTAATACCAGGTGGCAGTGTACAGAAACAGCTATGTACTGATACCAATTTCGAGATAATTCACTTATTGTTTGAAATACACTTTGACAAACGAGTGTCTTCCATTTCACCCTTTTGATGAAGAGATGAGGTGTAAATTTTTATTTAAAAGGTATTATTTCGAATATTATCAAGAAAGAAAAAACTTAAATCTTGCTTTATGTACACGTAGCTATCTATAGATAAACGCTGAGCCCCATTCTAGTTTTCACTTACTAATTTTTGAAAAATACTAAAACTCATTGGATTTATGTGTAAATGAAACTGTACAGCAATAATGCATCAAGAATTATCTTTATATTGAAATTGTGTAGCTCTTGCCGAATCGACTGGCAAGAAGAGCCCTTCAATAAAAAATGTGGTAAAATTAAATTAAATTCTCATATTCGAAATTCTCGGGAAATGAAATTTGCGAATGCATTTGGAATCAACATCAGTCGACACTGTCGACGAGCAGAAGGCAAGATTCTGAGATTTAAAGATTACGCGAGAGAGTATAGACCAGAACACAGCGAATTCCTTGCGCATTGCCACATTTGCATCGCGCGTCGCGCCATCTATCGCACACGTGACGAAACAACATGCGCGGGCTGCCACGCCAGCAGACGCTACACAGAGCAAACGTGAAACTCCCGAAACTCAGCCCGTCTGAGAGCGTGTTTTGCGTCTTTTCTAGCCTGGACCTTTTCGCTGTTTTTATTGGAACATCAAGAACAACTTGCTCATGCAAGTCCACAATGTATACAGTAAGTGCTGAGTGGGCTGCGGAAGCAACCTCGTCAGATACGTAAGCTGTTACATTTGTAAAAAAAACGTTCTCGCTGTAGTACGCGTGAATCGTAATTGCAGTGCAGCTAGCGAAAGAGTGAAACAATGTTTTGTTGCCCCATATTACAAGTCGTGCACAAATTTTTGTGAAAGCTCATCATTTCAGCATGCATCGCGTAATAATTAGAGTACGCTTTATGAGTAGTTTCGCGGAACGTAATTTTTGTTTCACGAGCGCTCTTACAATAATGCGTCTTGCTCACAAAAGCAGGCTATCAGAGAGTATAACCTGCAGTACCGTTCAGCGATCCCTTTTGGAAGCTACCTGCGCGATTTTATTCTTGTAACGATGGTGTTTTACAAGCGAAACTGTGCTACTCTTAGTTAAGCCGGTTAGCTACGCCTGCGACGTAAAGGACACTTGTGGTATGGCCGCAGCACTAGCATGGTGAAGTGCATCCGTTTCAGATGTACCCGGTGGCCCTGTCTGGGCAAGACGCAAGTGGTCACCGTGTCGGTGCCATATAGACCTATCGTCAAGAATGACGCGGGCCGACGGCGGGGTGATGTCGACAACACTGGCCCGCACCCATGGTGCTCCCTGTTGAAAGTTTCGCGCATACACGCTGTCTCCTGGTTGCAATGACGGAGCTGGCCGGGATCCTCTGTCGGCATACAACTTCTGCTTAAGTTGCCTTACAAGTACCGACGTCTGCAGGCTTGGCCGCAAGACATCCAACGGTGTCTTGAAGGCTCTCCCTGTGAGGAGTTCGCACGGTGGCCGACCCGTTACTTCTGAGGCGTAGTCCTGTAGTGGAATAAGAACCGGGACAGTTGTGTTTGGAAGTTGCCCGACCCAGATTTCTTGAGTTTGTTTTTGACAGTCTGTACTGCTCGCTCTGCGGCACCGTTGGACGCAGGGTGATACGGCGGTACCAGCATGCGACGTATTCCATTTCGAGTCAAGAAGTCCAGGTACTGTGCACTGGTAAAAGCAGGACCATTGTCCGAAACTATGATGTCAGGGAGGCCGTGCTGGGCGAATGCCATTCTCAAGGCAGAAATGGTAGCGTCTGGTGATGTGGAAGACACAGGGAAGACTTCTATCCATTTCGAGAAGGCGTCCACTATAACCAAGAAGGTATGCCCTAGAAATGGTCCCCCGAAATCAATGTGAAGCCTAGACCAGGGTCGCTGTGGAAAAGGCCAGGGTGTCTGCTGCACTGGCTGGGCAGCTCTATGTTGAGCCTGGCACGTAGCACAGCTCTTCACACTGTTTGCGATGTCATTGTCAATGCCTGGCCACCAGACATGGCTCCTGGCGATCATCTTGCTCTTCTCAATACCCGGGTGGCTGGCATGAAGCACACCAAGAACCTGGGCCAGCAATTTTTTCGGAATCACGACTCTTGATCCCCATAGTAGACAGCCTTCATGGAGACTGAGTTCCGCACTTCTGGCACTGAAGGGTTTCCACTCTGGTCCCGCTGGGAGGCTTTCTCCTTTCAACACAGATAGGACAACATGGCTCAATACCGGATCGTCTCTTGTGGCTCGCGCTACAACAGCTGGTGAGAGGAGTTGTGGATATGCCTCCTCCAGCATGAAGATCTCGGCAGGGCGAGGAAATGCAGTGCAATCGTTGGGCAGCGGCAGTCTACTAAGCGCATCGGCATGCCCGAGCTCTTTGCCAGGTTTGTAGACAAGTTTGTAATTGTACGCGGAGAGCTTCAGGGCCCATCTGACCACTCTTGGCGAAGCCTGCACAGGAACAGGCTTGTTGGCACCCAGAAGTCCAAGAAGTGGCTTGTGGTCAGTGTGTGCTTCAAACGGTATGCCCCACAAGTACTGGTGGAACCGATCCACGCCAAACACCAAGGCCAGTGCTTCCTTGTCAAGTTGACTATAGTTTTGCTCTGCTTTTGATAAACTTCTAGAAGCAAAAGCAATTGGACGTTCTCGGCCATCAGCATCTTTCTGCGCCAAAACTGCGCCTATACCGTAAGGTGATGCATCACAGCTGAGACATACAGGCCTGTCTGGGCGGAAATGTACAAGAACTGGAGCTGAAGTCATCAGATGCTTGCAGGCAGTGAAAGCATCTTGCTGGTCCTTTCCCCACTGCCACTTCTTTCCATCACCAAGAAGCAAGTGCAACGGACGGAGAATTGCAGAAAGGTTGGGCAAGAAACGCCGATAGAAGTTGACGAGTCCCAAGAAGCTTTGAAGTTCCTTCACATCTTGTGGCACAGGAGCGTGCAGAATGGCAGACACCTTGTCCATGTTCGGAGAGAGGCCTTCCTTACTGATAATGTGCCCGAGATACTCAACTTGGGGTATGAAGAAGTGGCACTTCTCGAGTTTCAACTTGAGGCCCGATTCTTGAAGTTTGCCTAGTACCGCACGGAGGTTGCGACAGTGCTCGGCATCATTTGCACCAGTTATGAGAATGTCGTCAAAATAGACCACTACATGTGGCAGACCCCTGAGCAAGTTCTCCATCTCGCGTTAAAAAATAGCTGGAGCAGATGATACCCCAAAAGGTAAGCGGGTGTATTGAAACAACCCCATGTGCGTCGAAATCGTGACGTACTCTCTAGAGGCCTCATCCAGGACGACTTGCTGGTATGCGTCACGCAAGTCCAACTTTGTAAATTTCTCACCTCCGGCCAGCACAGTCCACAAGTCCTCAATTCTTGGAATAGGGTAGCGTTCCACCGTCGCGACTGGGTTAATGGTGACACCAAAGTCCCCACAGATTCTGATGCGCCCATCCCTTTTTGTCACGGGAACAATTGGGGCAGCCCACCTAGCTGTCTTCACCGGAACAATGATGGAATCTCTTATTAATCGCTGAATTTCTTGCGTGACTCCGTCTGTCAAAGCATACGGCATTGGGCGTGGCTTGAAGAACCGTGGTGGAGCATCTGAAGGTACATGTAGTGAAGCTGTCGCACCCTTGAACGTACCCAAACCTTCTTCAAACACTTCAGTGTAATCTTGCACTACGTGTTTCACATCAGCAAGTGCATGAATGTTCACTTCAACGTCGGAGACGCCGATGCCCAATTCTTGCATCCAGTTGCGTCCGAGCAGAGTGGGTGATTCGTTTCCGGCCAGAAAAATCGGTAGGTGAGCCTCCTTGCCATGAAACTTGACATGGACATCAGCTTTGCCTTGTACCTTCTTTAAATCCCCGGAATAGCTTCGCAGAAATACTTGAGACGGCTGCACCGGAATTGAAGGTAGAAGCTGTAGCAAACGCGACTTGGCAATGACTGAGACGCTCGCCCCCGTGTCCACTTCCATGCGTAGCGGCTTGCCGCAAACTTCAACACTGACGGTAAAAGGTGGAGGCGCCTTGGTGTAGTCAACTAACCACATGTTGAAAACTTCGGCAGGCGAAGTTGTAGCGGAGGCTTCATCCTGGACAGTATTTACGCGATGACGGTTGCTCGCCGACAGTGAACGTTGGCCCGCGAACGAACGCGGCCTGGGAGACCCGTCACTCTGTGATTGCTCGTCTTTTCGTTTCGTATTGCAAACTTTCGCCAAGTGGCCGCGTTTGTGGCAGTAACTGCAGACGGTCTTCACATGCCGGCAAGCGGACGCCAGGTGTGCATGCCCGCAGCGATAACAGGACACGCCCACCGGCGCTGCCGAGACGCGGAGGGTGGAAAAGAAGGTGCTAGCGTGAGCTTGCGCTATCTCCCCTGCATCCTTCTTTGCTGCTTCCATTGCTAGGGCGGTCTGCACTGCGTCTTCGAAAGTCAGGTCCGCTTTTTCCAGCAATCTTGTTTGGACGTCTGCGTTGTTGATGCCACACACGACGCGGTCGCGGAGCATGTTTTCAAGCTCTTTGCCGAAGTTGCAGTGCTCGGAAAGGCTCTTCAGCGCTGCAATGAAGTTGCTGACGGACTCTCCTTCAGCGCGAACGCGCGAGTTGAAACGGAACCGCTGCACAACAGCAGAAGGCTTCGGGCAGTAGTGGTGTCCTAGCACCAACAGAATCTCGTCCAACGTCTTGTCACTTGGCTGGTCAGGCTTGACCAAATTGCGAAGCAACGCATACGTTTTCTGCCCGCAGCAGCTGATGAAGACGGCTGTTCGCTTGTCTTCAGCGATGTCATTCGCCGTGAAGAATGCCTTCAGCCGGTCCACGTAGCAGGGCCAGTCATCGCCTCCTCCCTCGAAAGGCTCAAGATTGCCGAAATTTGGCATTTGGACGGATGGTGCAGCGGCAGGAACTCACGAGAACATTCTTTTTTATCCTCGTCGCCAGTTGATACATGCGCAGATGGCCGGGAGATAGCCGGAGACTAGATAGCAAAAATAAGACTTAGCGCTACGAGAGCCCAAAACAAACTGACTCTTTATTTTTCCCGCGTCCCCATCTTTCACCCTCAGGCGTGACGCCACAACACACAAAGCAACAGAGCCGCGCGAGGGCACTGCATGTTAGCCATTACATTGTGACAGGCGCGAGTACTGTTTACTTACGTGCCAATATATGTATTATGTGCAGCTGGATGCCTCGTGTTCAAATAAATTTGGGGACATCAAACACTGCAATGAAAGCAGGAAATTCTGACCAGCTGTTGAGGAGCACCGTGCCATTTATTAATTACCTTTTGAAGATGAAATCTCGAAGGCGTGGATGCCATCAAAAGGACTAAAGTTTAATACTACGTTGAAAATGGCAAAGCATGCTGATTGCTTGTGCATGAAAGCGCTACCTTGCACTAGATTTTCGTCAAAGGAAACGCTCAAAGGTATGAAGTGCACCCCCACACAAAGCTCGCGGCTGCCTTCAACCCAGCTGCGTGTCACGCAAGTTAGGTTCGCAAAATGAAATAGGTGGGCATCACACTGCAGAATACACGCAGTTAGTGTACTTACTCGCGTATTTTCACTCGGCTCCCAGTTTTTTTGCTTGAATCGCAGTAATCCACTCGTGGCGAAGCTGAAAACACCGCACCGGCACTATTTCCGTGGCGCGTCGTAATCGTCGCAGACAGCGCTAACATCCTCTTGTTGCGCTGCTTGTTTTGGCATCCAAAGACGACGCAGTAGTGCCCAGACGAGCTCTTATACGCTGAAGCGGCGTGAACGCGTACTTTTTCGCACTTTAAAGCCTCAGAACTGCAGCTTGCCCTGTTTATTTGGTGCAGCTCGCACGCGCCTTGGCAGCCCCGTCAGCCCGGCGTCTGGGTGCGAGAGTATCCGCTCGGCTCGCCAGCAGCCTGGGTGCGAGACAGGCGTGCTCTGGTGTATAGTCCGCATTTAGTAAAATAAGATATAATAACTAGACAGAGTGCACAGCGGTCGCACCATAGTTAGCAAAACATTAAGTGTGTTGTACTACCCTTTGTTGACACTAACTGCAAGTATTGCATTTTACATATGCCCATTGTATTGTTGCATGTTGGCTCTTAGCAAACCAGATATACTGTAGATATCCAATGTTGTGAGCAATATAAGATGGAGCACTGAAATTGCCTCTTAAAGGCCAGAGTGGCTAAATGCAGTTGGCAAGCACAGAAGTGGTCAAGACATTAAATGCTCAAGCCCAGAGGTATCTCTGGCAATTCACTACGTCACATTCATATCAGAACGTTACGAGTTATCGTTGAATGAACATGAATTTGGTGATCCAGCTCCTATTGCTAACGGCAGTATGTCTTGAGGATATCGGCATGTGTTAACACGCATGCCATTCAAAGGGGTACCGACACAGTATTTTGCGGTAGAGATAGCCTGTGGGATCGATCCCAGTGAACATGCTTATATAATCTGCAAAATGCCAACAGCGAATATAGCTTGGAACTTATTTTAAATGAATTTTAAAGTTTGCGTGAGCGATCGACATCCTCGCGCTTCTGACACCCTCAAAGGGTGACCCTTGGTGACCCCTTACTTCTCTCACGTGACCACGCTGCAACAAGTTATGATGATGTTATAGCCGCCATGTTTTTTTGCCGCATTCGCTCCAGCAGCCTACTTCTCGGCGGCTGCTCACGAACCGTGCGGAAGTATAGTAAACTTTAAAATGTCGCATATTTTACAGGGTATCACTTGCATTCTACCGAAAGTCAAATACTGCTACTATTCAAGGTTGCTTCCAATTCCTTTGAACCAAAAGAATGACATTTGCACATGCCTTGTTTCAATTAAAAAAAAATAATAATGTGCAGGTTAGTTGGGTCATGACAAATATGCTCATTTTTCTTTACGATATGTGATATATACTATTCGAATTCAATTCGAAATTATTCGACTAAATCACTATTCGCTTTGAACCTAAAATTCACTATTCGCACAAGCCTAGAAATCATGGGACCATGCGTCATCCTATTTGTTCTATTCGTTCTGCATCTATTCTGCAATTCCTATTCTGCGTCGGTGTCTTTTTTTCAATCATTTTTCTACGTCGCGAGTCAGAAACCAACATACGTAACTTTCTAGCATGCTGTCATGAAGCATCGTGTTGTGGCCATCACGTTTGCAGGTGGGAGATCAGTGCCATGACTACAAACAACAGCATCTCGCGCCCGTCACAGACGACTGGTTGACTTGCCTCCCAACAGACTCTGCAATGAAGACTCCCTGCCTGTGGCCCAGCCACCGGCCGATGGGCGGCAAAGGTTGTACATAAAGTGGCGGATCACCGGGGTCCTCTTTCCACGACCTGGCAGATGAGACGTCCAGACCACGCGCGTCGGAAGATGGGACGGTCATTGCAGAGTTGTCCGCGATCTCGGGGAGGGCCCGTCGGGAAAAAAAAAAGTGTGCAAAACACGTTCCTGAAGTTCTCGGAAAGGGTTTCGCGTGTGGTTGTGTGCAGTCGTGAAAGCAGCGATTGCTGGCGATTGTTGTTCGCTCGAGCTGGTAGATTTTTTTGTTGTTGTGTGTGTGTGTGTGTGCGCGTTCCTTGTAGAGATGTCACCAAAATCTTACAACACCGTGGTGCGTGTGTTTGTGCGCCTTTCGGTGCTGAAAGACATAAAACCGCTGCTGCTCAGCATTGTTTCCTTTTTTTTTAGTTTTTGTCCCAGCTGGAAGTTGGCACTATGGTATTTTGGTGTTATGTACATAGTTACATTTTTTTTTTTTCCTTTGGAGGTAGAGAAGCTCAGCAGAAGAGAACTGTAGAACCAGCCTAAACATTCTACTTTTTTTTAGTGTGTTCCTACATCAAACAATCCATTTCTCCTTGGTGTTTTCTGTTAGCTATTTTTTTAAATCATGTGACAGGTCTCCTATTTAAATAATTAGTAGGGGTGTACAAACATTGACTGCAAAACTATGTCATTCAATTCATATTACATTTGCAAATTCACTATTCAATGTTGTCGAATATGTGTTCTCTTCAAAAACTATATGATTTGTTTAAAAGATTAGGTTTTTGGACGCCCCTAGTTTTTCTTTTCCGTACCAGAGGTTCCTTCAAGTCTTCTTCTCTGTGAAGCAACTAAAGGAGCACGGTTAAAAAAAAGCGTTTCACGAAAGTTTAGAAGAAATTATTTGCGTTCTTTCTGGCATGTGTGAGGGAACCTTTCATTCTACAGTTAAATGAGTGCTGAACCTAATTTACTGTCATGCAGCTGGTACTAACGTGGCAAAATCGGTCGTTGTGATGAGTTATTTTTTTCAATCATTGATATCTTTGCAAGTCATGTGAATCCACATGAGTGAGCCCTCATTAAGTGTGAAAGGGAAAATCGGCGTCCACCATAACCCTTTCCTTTCATAATCCTTTCATAACCCTTTCATAACTCTTCCTCCGTCTCACATGATTCCGCAGAGCTTATTTGCCATATCATCAAGTATGACACAATGTCATCATTACTAATACTCGGGGACAACTTTCTGTGCCAATGCAGTCAAGGCTACAGAGCTGAACCACGTCATTTCGATAGTCTCTCTACGCTGCTGGAAGTAGTCCCACAAAAAAAAAAAATTGCTGTGTGTAACCTAAGCATTTCAAAAATGTACAGTTCTCATTTTGTAGCCTCAAATTGATAATGCAACAAAATGATTAGCCAGATTATGTGAAACAGCATTATTCTTTAGATTTTTGGGGTTTGTTTGGTGTTGGCGTTCTCCACTGGCGTCTCATATGTTCCCTTCAGAAAAAAAAAAATATACATGGCCTCCTTGTCGATGGTGCCTTTTTCCTCCGGTACCTCGCCACTTCAATCGCCGCATAGGATTTTCAAGAAGCTTGAGAACTAAAACCTGTCAAAACAAACGTAGCAGGTGATCTGCAAAGTGTATATGCCAAAGTGAGACTGACACAACCGGGACTCTGTCATTTCCGCATTTCGTTCGGTTAGCCAGCTTACCGGCGTAAGTGAGCATACTGTTGCGTGGCTCAAGGTGCAGGTTCTGAGTGGTACCCAGGTTAGAAGCAAGCGAAGCATAAGGGAAGAGTCGCCAGTGATGGTTCAATGAACTTAACAACCATGGAGCACACGCGAAAAAGATGAACTCTAGCAAATGCGTATCTGTCGCGCTGAAACTGAAACTGAAACCAGTTTATCGGGAACTACTTTGGCGCAGTAGTGCACAGCAGTTAGCTCCGCCACCCCGTAGCTTTCGCTCCATTGCCACAAAGTTGTCCCCGAGTGTAACAATGAGCTTCATAAGGCACGACTAAATTCATGCGGCCAGTCTCGGACTTGCTGACGTTATTAAATGCACAAGCGTTTGCGGCTTTTGAAAGTCATTCCTAAGTTCAATCTGTGGTATGTGGAAATAGAATTAACACTCGAGCGCTTGACAGGTGAATCTGACCGTGTCGTAATTGCTTTGGATAGTTAGACACTGTTTGGACGACATGCACTGCCGTTTGCGGGTCTAATGGAATTTCTTACGACACTGTAGCGTGCACAGAAATGGTGCGAAATGTAAGCGTAGAATTGAAATCAATTTTTTTTAGAGCGAAAGACGTCTTGTAGACATCTCCTGGAGACGAGTGTTAGCCTTGCTCAAAAGTTATTAGCTGCATGAGGAGTTTCTGCTAAAGCATTGTTTTTGTTCTTGGGATTACACTTGCGCCAGATATGAACGCTATCAAAAGAAAATCTCAGAAAGACTAGGCCAGGCACTCGCTGTTTGCGTGCCGCTGTTTGTTTTGCAGAATAATAGTTATCGTAATGTCACACTTGAACGAGCTACATTTTAAGGTAGCATGTAAAGTTTGACAGCAGTTTCCTCTGGCTGGTGATCCAAATGCATAAGGCGAAGCGCGTAATGAAGGAGCAGTGGAGTTGTAGTTTCATCTCCTATATGAGAATGTTCACAATTTAATCACATTGGACAATAATTAAACTTGACCACTTTCTCGTTGAGTGCTTTACTTTCTGCATCACCAGACAAATGGATACAAGCAGTTAATTCCAAGCAGGCCTTCAATTTGCATAGCTACCACCACTTTTATCCAGGCCAAGCGGTGTCCAATTTGAGCCGAACTTTTGTCGCAGCACCATTTTGTGTAGCTCCAAAACTTACGCTGAAAATTTATTGTATTTAATAGTAGGCAATGTCGTACAAAACTCTTCTCAAGGATGAGCCAGGTTCTTTACTTTCTTAGAATTGTGCAAGTTCATTTGGTGGAAAGTAGCAATGCTACTTTGCCTGATTTAGTTCAAATTGGTTTCATGGAGTTGGGTATCATTCTCACTCCGACAGCTACTTTGAAAGAAGGAACGCACATACAGACGGGACATCATCAACTAAAGCGTCTGTGTACGTATTCTTTCTGTTCTCTGGTCCACATCAAAATGTTCTGTCGTTCATCATTAGACCATCGGCATGTTCTTCTCTGCTCATAGACAAGGGTTGAAGCGCGAGCTTGCATTACAGTAAACAGAGAGGTTATGTTGAGATGACTTGCACTTGGTCCCGCAACACTGAGTACATACTAGTATCGACAACTCATCAACCTAGTAGACAGTACCAATACCCCAGATCATACCATTAGTATTCAATACCAGACATCTGGGAGTTCGCGAAGACAACTGCTGCTTGAATGGTATACATACTTTATGGTACCTTTTACCAGCACTATTTGTTCAGGCTGCAAACTGTATTTTTCTGCTTTAATTGTCAGGTATGAAACCTGTTTGTCATTTGTTCGAACCCACTAAGTTGGTTCCCAGTCTGCGTGTATTTAGTTCAGTTGTGTACATCCTGATTGTCATGTGTACCTGTTTGAACAGGGTAGTAGAACCTCATCGATACACCTCTAAATCACGATCGTATTTCACAGTTCGTGCAGTGGTCGCGAAGTGCGTTGTGTTCAGATTATGATAAAACATGCGTTTTGTCTCATTGTTTTTTTTTCTGAAGGCACATCACAAGGGCCCTAGAATGTATTGAAAATTTGAATGTATGCCAAGGGAAAGCTCCTATATTTAATATTTTCCTTCCCTAATTATTTGGACGGAAACCAAGGATGAAAAGTGTGTAAAGTGTAAAAGTTCTGGAATAAAAAAGGATTGTGAAATTTTGTACGCTTATTATGGAAGAACATTGGTAATTAGATGGTCAATATTTAATGGTTTAGAACAGATCAAAGGATTCTGTTGTCTAAAGAGCTATAAACATAACATATTCGTGAACAAAACAGCGCTAATCTTGAATATTTGCTTCCGTAAGTTTTTGAAATATTTCTTCCTTCTGTTTTTGATAATGTATTGCACAAGTATGCTAAACATCGGTTGGAGAGCAACCTAAGTGTGTTTCTGCAAAAGATAAGTGAGGTTGAAGTTAGTACGTGATGTTTTGGCTAAGTAATAATTTTTGAAAAAGAAACTCTGCATCTGAACTTTCCCGATAGAAATAATAAATTGTCTCCATTCAGCATCTGATGTTATATCAAATTCGGCTGTGCGAAATGAATATGTTCAGCAGGAGCTAACGACACAGCGCTTATCGCAGATGTCAAACTGTATCGCCTTGCGAATTGGACATCAAGTGAGGTGTTGAGACATCCCACGATACTGTTATGCTTTTGCGACATCGGAAGTTATAGCGGCATGCCCGTGCATGGCAACAGAACAGCGATGGTCCAGCTAGCTTTGAGCTATGCATTTCATTTATATCTCTATTGTAAGTTTGGTTTTATATTTCCTTAATGTGCTTGTGGCTGAGTGATGGTTTCTATGCCTTGAGTGTTCCTGTGGTACCACTGAAAAAAAAAAAAAAAGAAGGGGAGGTAAAGTGTGAACAGTAGCGCAAAAAATTCACACAGACGACGACATAGCAAGACGGGACACAGCGCTGTGTCCCGTCTTGCTATGTCGTCGTCTGTGTGAATTTTTTGCGCTACTGTTCACAATTATGCAATACCAACTAGCCCACCAGTCTGTCCTTTTAAGAGGTAAAGTGGTTGCTTGGGCGAGTTGGTACGACATACTTCACATAAAAAACAGCGCTAAAAAACGGCGGACAAGAGAAAGAAGGACACAGATGGCGGCGCTGACTTACAACAAGATTTATTTGCTAGCACCACGCAATATATACTTGTGCAGTATCTGACAAATATAGGAAGAACAATAAAAAGATAAAAACAGTGAAAACCTATGGAACATAATCATCGTGATAGCACGCTATGAGCCTCACGTGTGCAAGCGTTCTGAAGGAAATCAATTTCTTTTTGTGATAAGGCAATTGAAGGCCTGCTGACACACGCATCGCCCAGCCTAGCCATTTCCGCAGCTTCGTGAATTTCGCGTATCATCTTGTGAATTTCGTACAAGTATATATTGCGCGGTGCTAGCAAATAAATATTGTTGTAAGTCAGCGCCGCCGGCTGTGTCCTCCTTTCTCTTGTCCGCCATTATTTAGCGCTGTTTTTTATGTGGAGAAGGGGAGGACTGTCAGTGGCGAGAGTCTGAAATCACTATTTCCCATGCATGCGTATGCTGATCTTGACCTGCTGTTAGGGCTAATGTATTTATGTTCCTGTGGCCAACCCATAGCTTTCAGTCATTACACTAGGTTCTAATCTAAATGATTTAGAGGTTGCAAAGGTTTTGTCAACGTGCCTAGCTGTGTTTGCTCGGCACTGCAAATGCGACTTGAAAGTGAATGGGAATGATCTGTAACCATACCACACGACAATTCTAGTGATGACGCAATTGTGCCAACTGGTTGGGTCAACAGTGGTGTGGTGCACGACCAGCAAAAATTGCCCAGTTTCTAAAACCAGTTTTGCAGAATGCAAGCGTCCCTGCGTTTGTCACTGTCCACTTCAGAAGTGCAAAGCTCTGGATGTGACACCAATATCTTTGGGAAGATGCCAAATTTGCACGATTTCTCTCAATAAATTGCACGTAAATTGAGTGTGCCAACATGTGTTAACACGTTTATTGCAAAGCAGTGTGAGAAACATATTTGCACTCTTGGACAACGAATGTTTTCGATCACAACGATGTGTTAACATTCTTTGTCGGCCTTTGATTCCGCGTCTCACGACCTGTCAGTTGCACGGCATGTCTTGAAAGTGAGAAATCTTGGTTTATTACATCCAGAGAGATGTCGTGGGAGATGACTTCTGGTTTGTTGCTTTTGTCGGTTGCGTTGCAGAATTACATTTCGCAAGATGTTGCCCTTGTTGAGAATAACTCAATGAGCTGTTGTAAAGCGATGTAAAATACAACGCATATTGGAAACGTAGTACTCTGACATCTTAGTAATGTCACTATGTTGGCAGCTTACGGAGGCAAACAAATGAGAACAGTGTTGCAAGAATGAGTATAGTAACCTTTAATTAGTAACAACATGTAATTGGTACTGAGGATAGTCATCTACAATTAGTTACGGCATGCGATTGGTACTGAGCGCAATGGCTTCCTCATCCATGAAGCAGTCATTGGTCAGTAGTTTCCATAGCGTGCTGACGTGTCACATTTCTCAGTCCTCATTGGCTCATTTGCTTTTTGGTCATCTTGGAGCACCGTACACATTAAGATGCAAATTAGTCTTTCTTGAGACATTCGAGCGATGCCGATGCCCAGTTTTACTATGCCACTTGTCATGGATATTGTTGGAACGAAATCTGTCTTTTATTGCCTTTCTGAGGATTCTGAGGGGCACATTTTTATTTCACTGTGGTCGTCAAGCTTGGCAGTTCGTTCTTGCTGCATTACGTACGTTGGCAAAGCCCACCTAGGCGGGTCATTTTTTTCTCATTTTTCTGTCCCAAAAGCATGCATTGCCTATCTCTTGTCCAAGTTTGCTTCAATACATGTCGGAAGGTGCAAAAAGGCTTTGTTCAAGCTCTACTGAATGAGCAGCTTTTCCTTTCATACTTCTCATTTTTTTTTCTTTTTGCTATACTGATTCCATTAATATTCAGTAAAAAGAAAATGCATCATCTTAAACAAGACACGTTAGAATGTTTCTCAATTTCCTGATGGTGCTTGCTTGTGAAGCTGCTGTATTTACGCCTGTCTATAAGCCCAATGCTTTTCATAGGAAAATATTGCAGTTTTACGTGGAGAGCCTTTGGAAAACAAAAGCTCATATATCTTTTCAGTGGCTGTATCACACTTCATTATCAACTGGCCTCATTAAATGCTTGGGTCACTTGCTTAGTTAGATGCTCCATTTCATGTACTGTACAATCATTTAGGAATGTTGTGGAGTAGAAATTTTTAGTGGTGTCATCGACAAATTTTTTTCCTTCATCGATCGTGAAAGGAGGGCTCATTCCATTTTGAGATGTTTGTAGCACTACATTGTATTTCTAGTTGCATGGTTACTGGACACCACCGTTGGCTGTTCAGACTGTCAGGACCGATACAGAAGTCCCTGTGGTCATATTTACCGCAGCTTACTGATGGCCAGCTATTGAAGGCGATCGAATTTGTGATCGGCAGTACAGTCCTTCATTCCATAAATAGACACTAAATCGGGTCAGGGTGATGATGATTAATCAGAATGTAAGCACTGTTTTCTATTTCCTACCTTTGAACTGACAGTCATAACCCGACGTTCAGTAATCCACCTTTGTAAATATGCAATCAAAAGATGGAACCGTTGCCATAATGGGTAGAGGGGGGTGCTTGCGATACCTTCACCATGCATGCACTGGCAGAAGTCGATCGCGGAAGCAGTGACAACAGTGATTCGATTGCAATGCCGCGCTTTCTCGTGCTCAAGCATGCCAACTCGGGTTTTCGCTGAAAAATTGAAATGAGAATTTGGTTTGAATAGAAATTGAGTGGGTTTTCAAGGTAGCCATGCCTCAAAAATGAGAACCTTGCTATGTAAATTGTGTTCTTGCGCCCTTGCACCTTGAGGGTATTGTAAATTGGTCGGTTTCTCATTGTAATGTTATGTCCCACTCTGAACAATTAGCCTGAAATTCGGGCAACTGGAGAGGGATAGCCATATTTAAATAACTTTTGGGATTATGAAATGAAGTAACATAGCACTGGAAATTTGAATTCAAGATTAAAAGTATTAGTACTGATACGTGCACCTATAAATAAGTTACATGATATTGATATGTTCACGAATGTGGCTGCAGTATACTAGTCCTTGTGAAGAACCTTTCATTTTTTTAAGGATGCATGGTTAAAGGACTAAAAGGAAGCTATGCTATCATCAAGTGCTACCTGGAGTCATTATTTGGGAGGTTTTTTTAAACTCTCCTCAACCATTCTGTGCATTGCTGCAGAAGCTACGGGTCACTACATCCAGCCAGAATAGAGAAGCGGAAAAATGGCTCCTCCATTGTATGGCGTCGATTGCCTCCCATGCAACACTGACTGCTTGAAAGCTTTACGGAAGAATTAGCAGCGCACAAAGCTTTTCCTTTTTCGGAGCACTCAAATAACACCTGTGGTTGATTGGTCGATAGGGAGGTCCTAGCCTTTGCAGCACTGCACAGATTTGGTGGCACGTAGCAGTTCTGAGCAGGGTGTAACAGCTAGTCGTGAGCGTCTTGACACCAATTATGACATGGATTCAAGCGGTTGTATGTGTGGGCCCTGTTTATGATTGTGTTTATGTGTGGGCCCTGTTTATGAGTTCATGATAAAATCTGAAAGCTTTGTGAATTTCAGTATGTATGGCGTGCCTGTCTGTTCTGTAATTTTTTTCCTTCTTGGATCCTATGCATATGACTGTATTGCCTGGGTAAATGTTTGATGGGGCCGTCTTGTGTATCTATTTTTGGCTTGCTGTCACTCTCCTGAGTGGTGCGTTTTAACTTTGTTTAGAGTACACATTAGGCTCTTTTAATGCCACTATGACCGTACATGGCCAGACAATGGTGCGTGCAAGAAGAAAAAAAAATTCACAAGCCTTGTTTGCATCCGACAGCCTGTGAAACATGCCGAGACTAATTGAACCTCGCTTGTTTAGCCATAACTTCGGTAGTTTGGGAGGTGGGGATCCTTTATTTTGTTGCATGTGATTACGATGGTTGTGACTGAACATCCATTGTTGCTGTGTCGACTTTTTGTTGCATTCAGTGAGACAATACTGGATGGCATGCATGATTTCCGGAGAGGGGTATGCCTCCTCTTCGGCCACAGCCATGTTTTAATGGCAAATTTTGAGTTAACCAGGAGTGTTCTTTCTCAGATTTCCCTGCTTTGAGAACCAATGAGGCTTGTAAATCCTGCACGTTGAGTGCCCTTTACTCTTTCCACTATTACTCCTGTCCCTATTGCTCCTGTCCCTATTGCTCCTGTCCCTATTGCTATCGTTCCTGTCACTGTTACTCGTGTCCCTTTTGCTACTGCCTCTGTCCCTATTGCTCCCATCATTATTTTCACTATTGTTCCTGCAAGAGCTTCACCTTCTGGATTAGTACTCCTATAGCATGGAGTACCATATCCGTAGTACTCCTGTGTTCTTCGATCCTTGCTGACTCTTTTGTGCACGTACGGCTGCAGACATGCAGGTATTTTGTTGTACGCCAGCTCGGGCTCCCAATTCGAACCTGATGTAATGGTCACTACCGCAATAGGTTGTCCGGTCCTTTGCCTCCTCAGTTGGTTTTTGAAGGAGAGTTTATAGTGTATCTATTTCGGGCCCACAGTCATGCACTGCGAACGTGGGCAAGTGTGATGCCTCTTCTCATCTATCTCGGTATATGGTTCACGTGTTTGTTAATGGTTATCAGGCACGCAATGCGACGTATGTACAGTCAGTGAAAATGTGGAAGAAGCGACGTGTGAACACTACATGATTGATCCTGTAATCACATATATCAAAGCAGGCCATTGGGAAGTGCAGGCCACTGCTTGTCACTCTTGATCTGCGGGGCTGTGAGCCTGACGTTTGACATAGTCACTGAGCGTGTTGTAATCACGTACATGATTGATGTTTTTTGCTGCTGGCAGTTGTGAGGAGAGTGGGAGCTGCTTCCAGAAAGGTGTGCTTGAGGCACTTACAGGTCTCTGCAAGTGGTCTTTATTTAAGGGTGTGCAAATATTTAAAGTTGAGTACGAATTGAGTAGTCTATGCTATGTGGTCCATATTCAGCTAAAGAATTCACTATGTATGCAGAGTTCTTTTGTGCTCAACTAATGTATATATGGCATGACAACAGTTGTTGTAGTCTACTAGGAGAAAAGAACAATGCAGTAGGTTGTCATTAAATTGCTGACATCATTGATTCATCAGGTGCAGCCACATACACCTCTTCATTGTTTCTCATTTGCAAGCGTTTGAGCCATGTGTGCGTCTTCATAACAAACTAGACTTTGCTAACTGGACTTCCTGGAACTAGTATTTCGCTATTATATTTGGAAGCGTGTATATACATACAACATGGGATTTGACATTGCAAAGCTTTTATGTGGTAAATGTGTCGAAATAAAAAACCTTTCTTTATGAATGCAAATATTTTTCATGTAAGGAATCAGCTGTTCTAGGTTGTGTAGAAATTGACCTTTGTTCTTTATTAATGGCTAAATGAAGGAGCAGTTGGCGAGTGGGTGAAAATATATTGCTTTTTGAGTTGTCTCTTTAGAACTATATTCCACCATAGCAGTAGGTTATTTGCATTACTATGTCACTGGTGTAAACTGTTATGATCATTATGTTCGTATGAGAGGTTCTAAACTTGCCATCACTTTTTGACGTTTTCTAAATTGCCCCTAAGTTTATCGACTTGGGCGCGCTGTTTGCTTTGTTAATGCCGACATGGTTGGTCTCTCACATGGCACCTTTTAGGCCGATTTTTTAATAAGTTGGCATCTGCAAGTGCACATCTTTCTGAGAACAAGCTCCAACTTGGTAGCTAGCCTCATGTATTCGACTGTCATGTGTAAAGACTGGATATGTGATGCTGTAGGCATCCTGGTTTAATAGCCTCCTATTATGTCGACGTGTATCCTCTGGGTGTTCCATGTAGTGTAAAGTTTGTTGGCCTTGAGTGTGTGGTCACTGTCTGTATGAGCGTGGCTGTGCGTAGGAATAGCATGGGTGTTTGCCTTTTTTTTTTACTTTTTTTTTCTCACCATCAGGTTGCATTGCATTGAACCATGCCACTGTGGACACGACATGTGCTGTGGATCAAGTGGGGCTTGTGCTATAATCACGCAAACTAGTTAGTCACGTATTCTTTCATCGCAGACTTTAGTTGCAATAGTGAAGTTTTCTGAGCCTTACAGGTGTCCAGATCCTAATAGTGATTGATGCATGTCAAAAAGGGCACTGTCACTACAAACCATGTCAAGTGACTTCAAGCTGTCTACATGAGAAGCAAATTAGCATGAGACTGCAGCTGTGCTAGGCATACAAGAATGACTTGTGCATTTGCTGCATTGCACCATGTAATACCCAATAAGAAGCACGACATCAGATTAAGGCTTGTTCACACTTGCAGCTAGCACTAGACGCGCGACCCAGTTAGTCGCAAACCAACCGGTTGCAAAAGGTTGCACATGGCTGTTTCGGTCGCAAAGCGAACACTTTGGCTCAGTCATTTTCTGCTCCATTTTTCAGTCACGAGATTGTAGTTAGCAAACCTGAACCTCTGTACAAATCGGATGCGTAGGAACGGGGTGTCGGCTTATTAAAAGGTAACGGCACTGCAAGCAGACGTAATTTCTGTGTGGTGACGGGTATAGGTCACACATAGGTGTGAACATTGGTTGCCTTGAAGCTTAGAATAATAGAGAGCCGAGCTAGTTGGTGACTATTCATTCTGAAAAGACAGGACATGCAAACACGGACACAAGCGTCTCCATATTTTCATGTGCCCGGCCCATTTAGTTTTACCTTAACGAAGCACTTCCCTAAGAAGCAGCAAATTGCATGTGTAAAGATGATGGCACATATAAGCGTTGTTGAAGAGCGAGATTTGTGATTATTTAACTGACAGTTTCGAATGAAGATTTGCCAACAATTCCTAATCACTAATCAGTGCATATATTGTGTCCTTCAAATAATTGACACTTAAAAGTTTGTCATCATCATCAATGCGTTTTCCTGCCTCCATATATATATATATATATATATATATATATGGAGAGAGGAGGCTTTTGAGTGTCTACATATCGAAATCTGAAAAATCCATAAACAGGGTGTCTCGCTGGAGCCGGTGTTTCAACAAACAGTCTTGTTTTCTTCAAGGCAGGCCCTGTTCGAGGATTTTTCCCTCTTCAAGCCTCCGTCTTTTCTGAACTTATGCCTTATTTGGATTACACGTGGAAATGTGTTACAGCTGGTAGATCAGCCCTTGTCAGGATGCCATACAACCATTTCATGGACTGCTCATATGATACAACAATGGCTGGTCCACCAGCCGTAGCTTAAGCCGTACAACCGCGCTCCTGCCAACAGTGCCCAAACGCTCAGGTTTTTCGTGTTTCAGCTATTGCTGCGAATGTCTTGTGCAGGATGTACAGAATGATGACGCAAGGTTGCAGACTATTCTTTCTCGACAGTACATGAGTGGTTCACTCGCACACGTGGCCCGAAAAGCGTATTATCTGCGTGCGCTCTTGTATGCGCAGATGTTTTCCTGGATCAACGGTTGATAATTTTTGTGTCTGTGCGCGCTTGTGCCGCCTCTGCCTCTATAATGGTGCTGCGGCTTCCGTTTTCTCATTTAATTTATATATGAATCTATAAACGAAGTAAAAAAATAAAATGAAAAAGAAAGTCTCACGTTTCGAGTTTCCTTCCCTAATTGTTTCGTCGTGCCTTTGTAGAAGCATGTCAACACAATGCTGTTCTAGCTCGGCGTAAAATGTGTGGTCGTGCCCGAAAACTATTATCCTCATGAACGGGTATGTACCATAGAATTTGGGCAGATCCCACTACTCACAGCTACGGCATGGCCTTTAATAACTGTGATGTGTGAGCGAACGAGCACAGAGAGAGAAAGAAAGAAATAGAACAGAGAGACAGAAAGAAAGATATAAAGGAAGAGAAAGAAAAATTCTTGCCAAAAAAAGCTCTTCGCGAGGCGGGATTAGAACCTGCATACCCTCGATCTGAAGGCGAGCGTCCTATCCACTCGGCTATCCAGGCACGCTAGCAGAGCATATTGTAGTGTAGCAAGGGGGGTGGGAAAGGGCAATGAGCATGAGGAGTAGAGATGGGATGGCGAGGAGGAGGGGAGAGTAAAGCATAGCACGGAAAGAATGAGAAAGGGAGAAATAGACTAATGTAGAAAGAAAAGAGAGATCAACGAAAGAAATAGAGAAAAAGAAAAAAGCGTAGTGTCATTTCGCAACCAGACACCGCACCACCTGGCCAAGCCGCGCATTTTTTTTTTGTTTCACCCACGCAGAAACACGCGGTGCACCACTACACGGAAAGTGGCAGCCAATTCGCAAAAGGCGTGGAGAATATTTGGCATACAACAGACATTTCCGTCAACTGACCTGGAATTGAAACGCCCTAGTTTTTTAATCATTTATTTTGTTTCAAGCATGCGTGCAAATTAGCTGTTATTCTACTTAAGAAAAATGTGCCCTTTGGTGGCGCTTGAAGGCGTTCTCATGTTTCTGAAAACTTCGCAGGTTTTGAGCAACAGACGTAACACGCAAACGTCACCATTTTGCTGGTACACTCAAGAGGCGCACGTTAATTGTGAGCCCCCCCCCCCCCCCCAATCACCCCAATATTTCTGTCCACCATATGGACGATTTTACGTAATCACATATGGGCGCCGGCACTTCGGGCTGTTTTACATGAATGTTTTCTTAGTTTTCTATATTGCGACGTGAAATAATGTCAGGAAACGCCGAATGCATCGACCCAACCTTTTTCATTTGTATACGTCTACCGTAGCACTGTTTGTTCAGTTTTTAAAGGTACAAAACGGCAATATAGCTTAGCATAGCGGCACCGAACGCCCCCCCCCCCCTCCCCACCCACCGAATCGGTAAAAGCATCTAAACCCATACGCGAAAGGAGGCAGCCGTCAACTGAAGATCCTGCAGGCACGTACGTGACGAGGCAATTCCAGTGAAGTTCCACAGTTCATACTTGTGACGCGCTGTCTGAACACGAAGAAAGACGCACAAAAAAAAGCACACACATGTAGTACACAACACGAGCGCGAGTCGCGCTCGTGCTGTGTACTGCTTGTGTGTATATTTTTATTTTTTATGAATTTTATATTTTGCATTTTAGCAATTTCATCGTTTTAAAGTTTAAGTTTACCTAAGCCCTGCAAGCCAAACCATAGCCATAACTTTTGGACTATGACTGTAAACTTTTCCCCCAAAGGTGGTGACCTACTTTAAACACAAACTCAGCGGTGATCACACAGGACGTGCAAAGGTATGAGCCGTCTGCTAATAATCCCTGGGCGCGCGCGACAGCGCCCGGTCGTTCAAAGCACGCAGTTCTTGCCGGAGCGCGCGACATGTGTTGGGCTAGTTGCTACGTTTATTTATTTATTTATTTATTTATTTGTTAGAGCTCTACTCCTCCCGGCACAAACCTAGAAAATGCCTTTGTGCGTGCGTTTCACCTTGAAGCGCAGTCAAGGTCAATTTCCTTCTCGAAGATGCGTGGTCATAGCAGCGGACATGCACAGTGTAGTTTGTTTTCCTTTCCCGCGCACCCCTGTCCGTCGGTCGTCAAGAGCCGTGAGCCGGCGGGCGCGCGAGCTAAGAGACTTCAACTCCTGTCACGTGACTTCGGCGCCGGCAATACGAATAGAAATGTGGACATCTTGCCCGCGCGGAGGCACCGATGCGCGGGACAGTGTCGCGGCATGCTTTCTGCAGTAGTTAATGCTATCGCTCGACGAGCTTAATTGGTTCAACTGTGTTCAACCGTGGAATTTATTTATTTATTTATTTATTAACACGAAAGTGTTTTATGCCGGGGCCCACCACGGCTCCACTGACGCATTTCCGTCACGGATATGACGTTGTAAAATATAAAGACTAACGATGGCAAAGAAAAAAAAACTGCAAGAAAACGTTACGTCACCGGGAGTCGAAATTACGACCCATTGCTCCACAGCGCGCGGCGCGAAACGGTTCAGCCACAGACGGCACGTTCTTTGGAATGCTAACGACGAGCTGTTTATATACGCCATGTACCGGTGGCAGTACTCAGAGATCGGTGGTACATCAGCGCGTTTTTGTTATCACTAGTGAGATGGCGCGAAGGGCTCGAATAGCGCGATTTAAAGGGGTCATGAAGCACCCCTTGGGCTTGTTGAAAAAACACAACCTGCGGAAAGCTGACACAGCTATGAACTGCTCTGCCAAGTATTACAGTCGTACGCGCCACGTAAAGGCCACAAGCGGAGCGCGAAGTTGCCGTTTTCTCAGGCGCCCTCTTTCCAAACAGAGGCCGGTTCTCACACTCGTCGGTGGGCGGGGCGTCAGCATGTTGACGTCGCGGAGACATAGCATGCTTATTGGCCGATAGCCGGATGAGATGCGCTTCTTGCCACGGAGTGCCGCTACTTGCCCGCGCCGCACTCCTCAGTCTGCTAACTTTACACCATGCTTTACACGGTAGCCGCACTCGCGCGTGCGAATCACAGCGGGAGAGCGATAGCGTTTCATGACGCGCGCTGACGTAACTTCTTACCCCTGTGCCACCCCTCCCTGTCTAGCTTCCAGTGCGCTCGTCGGCACGAGAAAAGAGAGAAAGCGCTGAGAGCGTGCGCCAAACCCCCGTAACTCCGCTGATTCTTGACGGATTCGAGAAATTCTTGCGACAATCGATTCGGGAGGCAGTAAACTCCGATACTAAGGTCATTAGATCATTACTTGGAAAAGTGGTTCATGACCCCTTTAAAGGCCGTCGCCCCACGCTGATGAGCGCGCGCCTCTACAGGGCGTGGTCGCTCGTGCGCGTGCTTATGTCGTGATCGCGGGCATGGGCGTGCGCAGGGGGGGGGGGGTAGGGCAAGGGGGCGAAAAGGGGGGGGGGGGCGCAAAGTCAGCCCTATACATTGTAGGGGGGGCGAGAAGAGGGGCGCAAAGGCAGCCGCATACATTGGCATAATAGGGAGGGGGCGCTGCGACGAACCTTCGCCCCCCCCCCCCTGAAGGGGAACCCTGCGCACGCTTATGATCGCGGGGGTTTGTACGTCTTGTGCTCTCACCGCAAGTTTGCGTTGAGAGCACGAAGGTCACCTCGCTCACCGCAGCGGCCGCTTTTGCGAAAGGAGCCCGCTGCTCACATAGAAATAAGTTACAACTGTGACAGTTCGCGCTCATCCTGCACGTGTATGTTCGTTCCGTGCGTCCTTTCTGCTTGAGCAGCGCGTTGCAAGTTTCGAGCTGCTTGCTGTTCTTCGCGTGACATGACAATTTGTTGCTGTAGCATTCATTCCTTCGCGCATGGGGCGAAAGAATGCACACCAAACGCTCAAATACGTCTGTGAAGACATGTTTCGCTTTCGTGTTATACCGATTCCTATGACAGAGAGATCAGCCATGTTTTTATTTATTTATTTATTTATTTATTTATTTATTTATTTCAATGCCTTCAAAGGCCGAAGGCGTTACAGGAGAGAGTGGTAATTGCAAACAAAATACATAGTTGATAATGACTGCTCGCGGCTAGTCATAGGTCGGCAAACAAGGCCGTAAGTCTGAGTCTGAGTGAGTCCGGGAGAGTAATATTTTGGTGTGTTTGAGTCCAAGTGAGTACGGTTCAGGAAACGTTTGGTGAGTGAGTACGAGTGAGTGGTTGAGGAAAATATAGGTGCGTCTGAGTCCAAGTGAGGCCTAAGCGCAATATATATTTCTTCAGTGAGTGTGCGTGAGTTCCATCTTTTATTGCCGTCCTATGGTCCTATCTACTCATCTTCGGCATTGATATCAGCCTTATATGGGCTTATATCGGCTTATATCAGACGCGTGAGTTGGGGAGCAGGGGGGGGGGGGGGGGGCGTGTCCTGACTTCCCCCCCGTGAACACTTTCACGGGAAGTTCTTGATAAAATATCTCGTGTGATTCACGTATTTCATAAAAGTGTCTTTACTGGATTAAAACCACTGATAAATCGTATTTGAAAGTACAAGATCAAAAGGCGTATCCTAGAGCACCGATTATGTGAGATATTGGCATTTGAAGAGCATTGACCCAGGGTCGTAGCCAAGGGGGTTCAACCCCTCCCCCCCCCCCCGAAAAAATTTCTGGCTACGCCCCTTATTGACACCATGATCGAAAAAGCTAATTTTACGCTATTTGACTCATGAGTCAACTCCCTCAGGCTCACTCAGTCAGGTCAAGCCGTGAATCTGAGTCTGAGTGAGTCCGGCTGAGTGATATGTTGGTGAGGTTGAGTCCGAGTGAGTCGGATTGAGAAAAAAGTTTAGTGAGTCTGAGTCCGAGTGAGTCCGGTTGAGGAAAATGTTGGTGAGTCTGAGTTCAAGTGAGCTCTCAGAGCAAAATGTATTTCTTGAGTGCGTCTGAGTGAGCTCCAATGTTCTTGCCGACCTATGCGGCTAGTACATAATGTAGTAATTGTCGAAAGTGATGTACGCGCACATGAATTGATAATGTAGCTAGGGGCGGAGGTAGAAAGGTGGTTCCATTCCTTGACTGTCTTTGGCATAAATGAATCAGCAAACAATTTAACCATTTGAATGTTTTTGCCGTACATGTACGGAGGCGGTTTTCTGTCCCGCAAGGTCTTTGCCGTACGGTACGTTTTCGACCCTCTGTTTGAAATTTCGCGCCGTAATGACGATGCACGCTCACTGGGAGCTGCTGCCACATCCTACAACTTACAAGAAGCTTTTGAAATGATCGTGCTACATTAGGCGCGCGAAACTTGACCTTTATCTTTATCGGCCTTCCCTTGCAGGGGCGGCGGAAGTTGATTTCCATCTTTATTGGCGCTGCTCTTAGCGTGTTTATCACCGACGCTCATGAGGTATTCTCGGTCACTTTGTTTACCGAGTTTACTCTGCTGAAGGCAGCCGTAGGCAGAGAAGATGCCGTGATAAATAGCATGGCTAAGATACAAGATAAATACAAGATAAATAGCACGGCTAAGAAGTTCATCTTTCAGGTGTGCATTATGAAATATCTTGTGAAATAGCGATAAACGAGACACACGTCTTTGTAGAACGAGGTTGGGAAGTTGTGTCAGGAACAAACGAGTTTCATCGGTGGCGTACTTGAAATAACGGGAATAATTTGACAGAATGAAACGCACACTATAGTTATGTACTGATTCCACTTCGTAAATAAGATTTCTTTTTTCTTTTATTCTACAAAGCGTGGATGTTCAAGCCTTGACTTTACATGTGTTTTATATAACGTAGTCCTAATGCAATATAATGTTATGATGGTGCCCTTGAATAGATGCAGCATAAGGTAATTAACCTAACGTGCGACTGAAAAATCCTTGAACAGGAAATGTTGGTGGAGCCAACGTATCGGCAAGTGGATGAAAAAAATGAAAATGACACGGTGACACGCTTCTCACATTGGCCTGCCTTTGGTCCCTGGCTTTCCAGGAGTAAATATAGAAAGTAAACAGTTCTCCTGGGTAAGCATATCATGGGTCTTCGGCCGTCATTATCTTCAAAAACCTGCGTGGCCGTTCTCTTTAAACAGTGACGGGACAGGTCGAACTGAGTAAAGATATGGTGTAGACTTTGCGACCCCTCTTAAGTAATTAGCCTCCCCCACCTCATGCGCACGCCTATGTTAACGACCTAGTTGACATAGGTTTGCCAGGAAAGGTTAGCATTTTTGTGAAAGCCTATAGTCGAATACAAATTTAGAGTCCACGGCATTTCCTCCTCAAAAGCGGATGCACACAAACCTGCACCAATGGGCGAGCACTTCAGACTGACGTCATGAGCCGGACGGCTGGTGAATCCGCCTTCGGAGAACATTGCCGAGTGCATGAGCGGGACTATTTCATCAATCGGGGAGGCCATCGGCTGCTGCGTCGGTGTTGCATCCGACTATAGATACTTATACGAGGTCACTTCATGTAGTACTGTACTGCCATCTATCAGTGTGACGAAGAGGAGGTTTACAAGTAGCTGATTTTCTAGATTCGCCTTACATTGCACTGTTTAACGTTTAAATGCATTTTCCATGCATTGCGCCTGTTATATCATTGAGGCCAGATTGATAGCTCAATAATAAAGTCTAAGGCGCTAGGGGAAACCTACGGTAGAAAAAGCGAGGACAGAAAGAGTGCCAGTTTCCAACTATGCTTACTCGGCGAAAACATCCACAGGCAGCTAGGCAAATTTGCGCAAAGCCAGACAAATGAATTAAATATAATAAAATGTGCAAAAATAACAGTCATGACAGAGCCTCGCAGACCACCTGCCTCATTTCCGGGACATCCATGGGCCTTTCGCGCGGCGGAAGGCGACCGGCGCGTTTCCTCTCCCCTTCACCCGCGATCGTCCCTTGCCTTCGCACGCTTTCACTCGCACATTGGAACATACGACGCGCGGGCATGTTATCACCCTTAGACTTTATACGGAACATCACGGCGACAGTGACGGCGACGGCGAAAATGCGCTTAAAGTGTCCGTATGATTGCTGTCGCTATAAGGACATCTCTTCAGCTCGTTCTGAAGAAACGCCATGTAGATCGAGGTCCTAAGTCAAATGGAAACCGGAACGCATATATATAGCAATATGACTTCTTCGTTATGTCTTGAACAAAGAAAAGCTATGTGTTGTAGCCATCTCGTTTAGCCTTATTAAACGCGAAGCATTTCTTGGCGAACCATATGATCTATGGCAAGCGAATGAGAAGGCGATGCCAAGGGCGAAGCTTAATGCGAATTATTCAAATTATTCGTATGAATTTTGCGAAGAGCAGCGCATATCTAGCGACTCAAGTTGCCATCATGGTTGTTCAACGAGGAGTGGCACATATATTCAGGTGGCACGAACATACCACATATATGATGCGTGTTAGCGTTGAAGCGACACTAAAGTGAAGCACTAAACCAGTCCAAACTAATAAATTGTTCCTTGAGAACTTTCTCGTCTTTAATTTTGCCATGTTAGTGGTATTACTATAAGAAATAATTACTATCAAAGTTTGGTGAATGTCACTACGGGGTCACGAATTTCAAAGCCCTTATTATTATTATTATTATTATTATTATTATTATTATTATTATTATTACTTTTGTAACTAGGTCACATTGGCTCGATAGAACTTCCTGATACTTGCTATTTGAACTCTCATGGCGCCGTTAAAAATGAAACATCATTAATTCTTTAACAATAAGTAATGCCCTCACAGTTTACGACGTCTCGGCGAGGTACTTCCTTTTTGCTCGTTTTCCTTCTTGCCAAGCGTCCTCTTCTCGCAACAGGTGTGGTGCGTTTGTTATTGCAAAATATTAGCTTACTAATTCGACAAAAAATAACTTTTCTTTTAGGGGCGAAGCTCCTTAAGGCGGCACCCGTTCGTCCCTCGTAGTCGTAGTCGTAGTGCGTAACCAGTCTTACGCTTTGACCTCCAAGGTGGTGCCGGTGGGAGATTTTTCCTGTGCGTTGTTGAACAATAAAAAATTCGCAGCGTGCGCGTTAACTAAAAGCCGAATTCTTGTCTCTCATTCCCCATTAGCAGCCGTTGGCATGTTCCAGTAGGAAACGTTAGTAGAAGTAGAAGTGTAAGTGTTAGCTAAAAGCCGACTTCTTCTGTCTCTCATTCCCATTAGCAGCCATTGTTTACCTCCAAGGTAGTGCCTGGTGAAATTTCTCCTGTGCGTGATTAAACAATAAAAATTTTGTTCAAAACGCCGTTGATTGATGAAATAAACCAACGAAAGACGCCAGATGTTTTGTAAAAGCAAAACGAAAGAACGCCAGATGTTTCTAAAGCAAAACGAAAAGACGCCAGCTGCTTAACGAAAGACGCCAGATGTTTTCTAAAGCAATGGTTTTCTAAACAATGAAAATTCACAGCGTACATGTAAAATTAAAGTGAGCTGCAAGTCGTCATAACTCATCGAACCTTTAGTATAAACGCGCCCGATCTCACGTCGGTGATGATGTACTGGGCAGAATTCACGGAAGATTCACGGTTTACCGATGAACCTCCGCAGCTTCGCCCACTCATCATCATTCACTCCGTGGATATGCTGTGATTTTTTATCGTCCCTTTACATTAAAAAGTTAAGATTCGGACATAGACACAGGTACGTGTGTGAGGTGTCTTAAGAATGCCAATATAATTTAAAAAGTCACAGTTTCTCCGCAAGGGCGAAGCAATGAATGTAATAGCAGCAAATTGGAAACCGACATGAAGCAAGGCTAGCAGCCATCTCCGTTAGTGTCCGATCTGGCGTAACTCTAGGAAACGCTGACATAAAGAAATACGGCCGCTCCAGGGAGCGAAGCGGCTTTCGTGCTGTCTGTGAGCGGTGAGAGCCCAACCCGTACAAGGGTAGGAGCCATCTATGATCTCAGCCGAGATAGGGTGCGCAAGCATGCGTGAATACGACCTTTCGAATGGCAGTTGCCACACCTAGAGTTACTGTGTGTGGCTCATGTACACTAACTCTAGCCTCACCAGCGATGCTGCAGCGCCCCAGTGACAAAGAAACACCTCTGCTTGAGCCGCGCCCGACTGCAGCCTTCGCTAGCTTTCACGCGCATGTAGGACACCAGGACTTAAAGTCATGGGGGGGGGGGGGTCGGGGGGGGCCCTCTCCTTCCATTTCTTAAGGAGGGGCCTTATGTATGTGTGTATGTATGTATATAGATCTCCACCCTCTGAGGGCCCCCCTACATTGAAGGGAGACTTTAAGCCCTGCATAGAACATACGGTGGGAGACGTTTTCGATTTGAACTTTATACGGAATATGACGACGACGGCAAAAATACGCCTCGAGTGTTCATATGATTGCTATCGCAATAAAACGAGCCTGGCAGGCGCACTCACTGGTAATTCTCTCTTCGCATGTGCATGACACCTTAGCGTGGCTCCAAAGGCATAATCGGCAAAGGATACTGACGGTTAGGTCGGCACGGGCAGACTTTCAGCACCTTAGGTTTCCATGGCATAGTTCATGGTGTGGCACAAGACAATTAGAAGTTACGTTAACTTGATTGCGATGCAGAATTCCCTCTTTAAATTTTTACTTACACAGGCCTGGTTTTGTTCCTTCCCCTCAATGTTGTTATTGTTCGCAAGCAGAAACCATAGACCATTTTTTCACAGAATGTCGCAGATATCAACATCTAAGGCAAAGATTTCTTGAACCTCCTTTCCGAAAACTTGGGCTTGAGCTTTCCGTAACGGCATTACTCTCCCTGGGGGCGTCGGCACTGGGTCACTGCAACAGGGACATATGTGAGGCAGTAATTAACTATACAAACGAATCAAAAAGACTGCCATGCTAATATTTCTAGTACACACTGGTGATTTATTTTATTTCATTTATCGTTCATAATTTATTTAATGCTTTTATTTAACTAACTCTTTCTCTTCCATTTTTTTTCTATCTCTTTAGCATTCAGTTGGGAAACCGCGAACACAAATAACATTTTCGCTTACCTAAAATTATCTCTTTAGAATTATCTTTTTTTTTTTTCTTTCTCCCCCCCCCCTTTTTTTTTTTCACTCACACATCCTACTGCCGCACGATTCGTGGCCGATCCCCCGTGGTGGGTTGTGCCATTCCTCTAGGATCAACCAACCAACGGGCAGTCGACGAAGAAGAATAGCAGATTGGCACGCGTGCCACCTCGGTTCGCGACGGGCTGCCTGCTGGGATATTAATTTGTTCCCGATTCCAGGTCTTCGCGTGGTCCAATGCTCCTAACCTGAGTGAATCTATCAAGCCTACAGCGTGAGTACACATTTCTTAAAATACATATATGGTGACGGAAAGAAAAGTGACTAACGTTAGGGACATGGTATTCTATTGAAGGTACTGCGGATCTTACACGCGGCCGTTGAATCAGTTATTAATGTGAAGCATTTCACAGGAAGTAAACGAGGGTTCCAGGAACAGTTCTTCGCTCAGTCTTTGGATCAGAATAGAATCCATTTTCTGAGCCAAAGAAATGCGGAGGCTATCCAATTCTTGACTTCGGTTTCTGGTAGTGGCACGACGGCGTTCGTGTGTCCTGGTGCATTCTTTGGTTAAGTTTGTGTTTCGTGCTCTGCCGAAGCGTACCTCAGAGGCAACGTATAAAGAAACGCGAGGTTCGAGATCCGCTCCGCCAGATGCCGCAGCGATCCCAGCCGCTCAAAAAAAGAAAAAAAAGAAACGTTTGCTATTTCAATGAACTAATTCAATTAATCTTCATCAATTATCCGAGACTTCATTGACCCTCATCTTAAGAAAACTTATGCGCCATCATATGGATTTCAACCTGAACCATCGATTTCGTGCCTGGATGTTCGATAAACCGGAAGTCAGAGCTCGACCGGAAGTTTTTACAACAAACACAAGAAACTCGTGGCTCGTGCTGCTAATATACAAAAAAATCTGTAGTGGTATAAATTAGGACACACCAACCAGTCAATAAAGATATCTGTCAAGCCGAAATGTAGGCTACAACATTACTTAATTTTGAATGAAGTGCACACTTCATTCAGAATTCATTCATTCACGTGTGAAGCCTATTGTATTGTACTCACACACTACAAGCGCTCACCAATGTTGGCTGATGCTATAGCTATACGCTCGTCAGAAAATAATGCATGTCTATGACTGCATCCCTGCTTCACGCAACATTTCGCACATTGCTACGAGTCCCTTTAGGAAAGTATGCCGCAAGTTCTTTGTGTATGCATCGTTGATGACTTCGTGTGTCCTGCGTACGCAGTCTAAAAATATCGACATCATGTGGACGGCGCGCGTGGAAGGCGGACCATGCTGCACCCAGCACGCGGCAGTGGCCATCGGTGACGAGGTGTACTCGTTCGGCGGTTACTGCGCCGAAGAGATGAACACAACGCGACGGCCCATGGACGTGCACATACTCAACACCGGTGCGATCTATCTATCTATCTATCTATCTATCTATCTATCTATCTATCTATCTATCTATCTATCTATCTATCTATCTATCTATCTATCTATCTATCTATCTATCTATCTATCTATCTATCTATCTATCTATCTATCTATCTATCTATCTATCTATCTATCTGTCTCTGTCTGTCTGTCTGTCTGTCTGTCTGTCTGTCTATCTATCTATCTATCTATCTATCTATCTATCTATCTATCTATCTATCTATCTATCTATCTATCTATCTATCTATCTATCTATCTATCTGTCTGTCTGTCTGTCTGTCTGTCTGTCTGTCTGTCTGTCTATCTATCTATCTATCTATCTATCTATCTATCTATCTATCTATCTATCTATCTATCTATCTATCTATCTATCTATCTATCTATCTATCTATCTATCTATCTATCTATCTATCTATCTATCTACTCGGGGCAAGGCTGCGGCTTAGCATTCAATCGAAGGGTGATTTCCTAATACGAGCGAAATCGTCATTTAATATGAAAGATCAATTAGACGCCTCATCGAACGCGGAAAGTTACCGTCAGCGGCGTCGTCGTCAACTCGAACGATATTCACGTGATCTGAGATTACGAAATGGCATCATCATGGCGTCGCAGGTCGTGACTTGTGACTTGATGACGTCACGAAAACGACATGATCAGCGGACATGGTCGCTAATTTATTAAAGGTGGGGCTATCGCGGAGGCAGTGCAAAACCTCTTGAGGTGTAGAAAGTTTTAGAAGGGGGGGGGGGGTGTCAGTACAATCGACTGATAAGAAAATTTAAAGGATGCATGGCTTTCGCGTTCGAGTCGTCTTATAGGCGAATGCATAAGGGACATTGTAACCTTCTCTTTAGTGTACCTTCAAAAACCGTATCTGTTTTTTCGTCGAATGCGAATGCCCATGCGTGGTTGCGCAGGCTCTCTCCGGTGGACGCTGATCCCGGTGCAGAGCAACCTGGAGAACGTGCCCTTCCAGCGGTTCGGCCACACGGTGGTTGGGCACGGCGAGTACGCCTACCTCTGGGGAGGACGAAACGAGGACGGTGCCTGCAGCATCGTCTACCGCTTCGACACCTGTACGCCATCCGTCACTTCCTCGTCGCCTTTCGTGCCCAAAGAATCTTAACGATGACATACTCAGTCCGCTGAACAGGGTAAAATTTTGGCAGGGGTTGGGGGAAATGCTGAAAGCCTTAGACTAAAGTCCCTAGATTTTAACAGGGAAAAATCTAGGGACTTTACCTTAGACTATTAAAAAAAAAACGCAGCAGTGGAAAGAGAAGAAGAGAACGAGGACCCTTTTTCTTTCCATTGGGGGGGGGGGGGTCCGCTGCAACGCTGTTTTTTGAAATTCACACTTTGCCCGATACTATCTCGATGGTCTCGGTTCGGGCTTGGTACACGGCATGACAGGAGTGTCCGGTATACATGAACGGACAAGCACCTCCACCATATGTCAGGTAGTTGTGACTGTGAAGAATGTAACATCCAAACCGGCAAAGATTGAACCCTTCTTTTGGGCTTACTAACGTGCACGTTTGGGCTAGCTGGCACTCCAGTGCACAAGTAACAGCACTGGAGCAGTCAGGGAGGTTCAACCCCCCGTCCCTCCCTACGAACCTTCCGGCTGCGCTACTGATTAACAGCGCGAAAAAATATGAACGAGACGATTTTAGTTGGAAGTCAGCGCTTGTATGTGTCCCCTCGCTTCGTTATTCGTTTATACTTTTTGGCGCTCTTAATGTCTTAGGCCTTTATTGTGCGAAGTTGTGCCCAAGAAAACAATAGACTCAATATACAGTGTAGCGGCGAGCAGGGGCGTAGGCAGAATTTTTTTTCGGGGGGGGGGGGGCACCTCCTTGATCTGTAGTGGGGACGAACAGGCAGATGTGGTCGAGTGTCATTTTCTGCTCTGTATGCTATGGCAAAAAAAAATTCGGGGGGGGGGGGGGGGGGGCACGGGCCCGGTGTGCCCTAACGTGGCTACGCCCCTGGCGGCGAGTATGGTTTTCGGTCGTCGAAAATCGGCCCTGTGGATGAAAGGCGTCGCCTTTTATATGAACGCTTATATAAACGTCACAACCTCGCTCTGCGTAGACAAGTGCCTCGGTTATCGTTATTTCGCGAGAAAGTCACAGTTTCGCCGCAAGGGCGATACATTGAACGCGGTAGCAACAAATTGGAATGTTATACGAAGTAACGCTAGCTGTTCACCCCCTTAGCCTGCCCAGCCTGGCATGTAGCTCAACAAAAGGCCGGCGTGAGGAGACGAGACCGCTGCAGCGAGCGAAGCCACCTTCGTGCTGTCTATCGTTTGAAAGCGAAGCGGTAAGAGCATAGCACGTAAAGGAGCAAGCCGTCCGCTGATGCCTGTAAAAATAAGCCTGCAGAACCTGCGCTCTTTTCCTCGCTCTGCGCTCTTATCTGTGTTCCTGCTTTTTACTTTCTGCTTGCGCACCACCTCTAAAATTCTAGTACGAACCAACTAGTCTAAAAGGAAGTTTCGCGCTACCGTGCCCGGCTGAGCAGAGTGTGGAGCCGTGCATGCAGCCGCCCCTCCGCTCCACTGGCCTTTCGCGCGATGAAAGAAGGCTGGCGCGTTTCCTCTCCGCTAGATAAGCGTTCGTCGCCTGCGCTCGCACGCTTTCACTCGCACATAGAACACACGACGCACGAGGCGATGTTATCGAGTTGGACTTTTTGCGGAACATAACGGCGGTGCCGACGCCGACGGCAAAAGCGTGCCGAGAGTATACAGACATAATTGCTGTCGAAATAAAAAATCCAACCGATCATTGGCATATGCAGCGTCGCTGACGTGGCTTCGTCCTCGCACCACGGGCGAGACCCCGGCAGCGCGCGAGGGCCACTCGGCGTGCGTGGTGGGCAGCCGCATGTACGTGTTCGGCGGCGTCGAGGACGATGCCAACCGGGTGTCGCAGGACGTGCACGTGCTCGACCTGGACACCATGCACTGGCGATTCCTGGCCACCAGGGTGAGCACACACCTCCTCCTCCAGCTGTCACGTGGTCTGAAAAATCTGGCGTATATAACGTACATAATTTAAAAGATAAAACTACGACTAGAATTCACTCGCCCATAAAGACTATATATAGGTGACACTCCTTGCAAAGTGAATGTTAGAGCATCCCAAGAAGACAAACGCGATGTCTTATTGAAGTTGTTTTACTGGCTAAAACGAAATCGGAAAATTCTTGCTTAGAAATATTTTCAGGGAAGTGTGTAATACATGAGCTTTTTTCCTTTCAATTGAATAAAATATTACATGATTTACGGTTCTGTGATGTCTTTTTCCAGTGAATTACAGACTTTGAATTACAGACTTGTAAACATCGTACTAGGGCTTTGTCGATGATTTCTTCCAGCAATTTTCCTAAACAAATTGATGAGATTAATCGAAGATTTGTCTCATACAATTGCTAAACTTGTTCACCTATATACATAGCAGACCACATCGAATTCGTTGCAATGGATGATAAGCAAAATGATTTCTCCTTTCTCACGTGTTTACGTAGAAGCTCTCGAGGTAAACATTCCCGTAGGCGTGCTCACAAGCCCCCCCCCAATCGTCTGAAGGGGACATCAATTCTGCCCCACACCTTCACAGAGACGGGCCTTTCATGCCATTTTTCAATGCGCAGGGTTATTATGGTTATGCACGCTTTTTAGCGATAATAGCGACAGAGGACCCCTGATGTTGCATTCAAAGATCTGTTTACTTCTCACCTTTACCCGCGGAAAGCCGGGACCACTAGCAGGCCGTTGTGAGAAGCACGCCATCGCTTCATTTTCATATTTGTACTCATGGGCGAGCTTGCTTTCGTTCCGACTCGACCAAAGAGGAGGGGGTGGGGAGGCGCTGCGGGGATAGTGTAGTTGATACTAAACGTCCACGTGCATGGCTGCACGCAACTATTGCGCAGGGCAATGCGCCGGAGTGGCGCAGCTTCCACTCTGCGGTGGCCATCGGTCGGCGCATGTACGTGTGGGGTGGCAGGCGCAGCCCGACAGACACCCACGAAGACGAAGAGGTGGCCTACTGCGACCAGCTCGCCTACCTGGACACTACCAACGGCGCCTGGGTGCACCCGGTCACCAAGGGCACCATGCCTCCGGGACGGTGCAGCCACGCCGCCTGTACGAACACGCTCTCTATTTAATCAAGCGAAGCTTCCTTTGAGATCCGTGCGGTTTAGGCATAATTCGGCGTATAGCGACAACGCAATGACTGTATACAAACGTGTACAGGTGATAACATTCAACAGATTTATTTGGACTCATATATCTGAGGATGATTCAAGGCCTACGCAACCACATTTGTAACATTTGACATCACATACAACGAATGCTGCAAATGCGGTTGCGCAGGCTTTTTACCATCGTCATATATATGAGTGTGACGATCTCAAGATAAGTCTGTTGGACAGCGCTTGTCTTCGTCGGTTTTCACTCTGTCCTTGTGTTGTGCGCTAGATGCTCAAATGGAACACCAACATGCCCAAACTTGCGTTATTTTTGTAACTGACAGCACTGCAGGCGCGTAGCCGTGGGTTGGCACACCGGGCGTCAAGAGCACGTGCGAGCAATTAAATAGCGCTTAAAAAAACTTCTTTATTAGAATTAAAGCTCACTTGTGCTCGCAGCATAGATAAGTTCAGTTGCAGGGGCGTAGCCAAGGGGGGGGGGGGGGTTGGGGGGTCCAACCCCCCAACCCCCCCCCGAAATTTTTCAGTTTTGCTTGCGTATATAGGCACGCACACATACAAACGCACGCACGAACATACATAAAGTATGGTTGAACCCCCCCCCCCCCCCCCCGAAAGAAATTTCTGGCTACGCCCCTGCTCAGTTGCTACTTCGCACGACCGTCGATGTGCCGCAGGAGCGCTCCGGAGCGACTGTTGAGCATGCCATAAGTTAAGTGTGGCGAATTGTTCCCTCACACATGGGTACCATTTTGTTCATTGGCACGTGACTGTGGCGTCACGTATTGCAAAGTACTCTCTCGGATATTGGTGCTGTTTTTGTGCAAGATAGCTCAGAGCGCGAGCCTCATTAGGTCGAGTTTTCCTTCGTAGTGCTTGAACAAACCGCATGGGAACTTATGTACCACGGAATTTCACGCATGATCTCGCATTATACATTCTCAAATGTGATGTTACCTCTGGTTGCATTCAGTTTTGTCACGCAATGCTCCTTGGAAAGTTCATTTTTTCTCGTGGTCTCGCTGTCTTCACTGCTACCAAACACGTGAGGCTGCCTTTTATTTCCAGTCGTCTACAAAGGCGAGATGTACGTGTGCGGCGGCTACAACGGTCTCCTGGGAACATTCTTCGGAGACATGTACAAATACAGCCCAGGTAATTGCAATACGCGCACATGCTTCAGGTAGTCCTCGCTGATGTGTGGCGAACCCACGAGAAATGCAAAGTAGCAAAAACAAGATGATAACATTTTGCCTTTCCTTGCATGATGTTTTAAACGCTTCGTGATATTTTCTTAGTGCAGACAGTTTTACATCAGGGCGGGAAAGCTAACTCAGTTGCATGTGAAAACCACTTTTCGAAGGTGTGTTCGTAAGTAAAAATACCCTAGGCAAAGGGTATCGTGTGCAGAAACTCGCCGAGCTCTGCGCCTAGCAACGCGTTGGAGGAAGGAAAGGAAGAGGAGAGAAGAAGAGAAGTGGAGAGAAGCGGGAGAACAATAAATAAATAAA
The DNA here is from genome assembly GCF_013339695.2 of Rhipicephalus sanguineus. Lineage (NCBI taxonomy): Eukaryota > Metazoa > Arthropoda > Arachnida > Ixodida > Ixodidae > Rhipicephalus > Rhipicephalus sanguineus. Next base: position 99,787,781 of record NC_051186.1, read on the forward strand.
ACAAACTAAAATTTCTTGGTCAGGCTGGATATTCGAACGTGGGTACCCGCGGGCCCAAGGCGAGCGTCTTAACCACTCGGCTATCCAGGCACGCTAGTAGAGAAAGCACTTATGGGAGCCTTATGATTGCGTTGCTTTAGACGAGAGAACGAGAACAAGACAGAGAGAAAGAGGGAAAGAAAGAGAAACAGAGAGAGAGCGAGAGAGAGAGAGAGAGAAACACACAGAGAAAGAGACAACGGCAAAGAAAGCACAGCTTAGCCATGTATAGTATTAGTTTAACAAGAGGGGGGGGGAAAGGGAAATGAGGGTGAGGAGGAGGGGAAGGCCGCCAGTTCCACCGGTTCCTCAGCAACACTAGTGCGTAGCTGACAAAATCTTTTTCCGCAGCGCAAATAATATTTTGATTGTTTAATTTAAACCCATCCGTCAAATTTTTTATGTGGTCGCGAATGCTGTCAAAATGCGTAGACGATGTCGTTGAAAGGAGGCTCCTGTCCTCGCAGAGTGCTCCCTGTGGAGCCAGGTGAAGCTCCTGCGCAAGGGGCCCACCGCCAGGCGGGGACACCGATGTTGCCTGGTCGACAACCGACTGTTCCTGTTCGGGGGAACCAGGTAAAAATTGCACAATATATAGTTTCAGCTATACGTGATCATTGTGAGAGTATCGTTTCTGATTTCAATACCACATTTGGTACACATATTAAGCAGAAGCGTTTGCGTAAGGTGTTAGAAACTCATTACGGCAATTTTTCCGCCATATATGCCTCCATAAATGTTGCCAGATTTTGCCAATTAATCCGCAGTCCCCCGCTACGGCGTGGCTCATAATCACGTCGTGGTTTTGGCATGTAAGCATCCCGCAATCATTAATATTACGATACTAGAGGAAATTAATTTTTCCCAAAATTTTTCTTCCATTTCAGATCCATTTCTACTTACATTCCATCAGACCCGTTTCCTTTTCAGATCATGACTTGTTTTCTTCCATCTTACAGAATTGTTTACTTGATGACAAGTAAAGCGTATATTGTTCAATTTTTATTGCGATAGTAATTATATGGACACTCTCGACGGGTTTTGCCGTCGCCGTCATGTCCCGTATAAAGTCCAAATCGATAACGTCGCCCCGCGCGTCGTATGTTCTACTCGCAGCTAAAAGCGCGCGAGCGGGGACGACGAACGCGGCTGAAGCAGAGATGAAACGAGCCGACCCACGTCCATCGCATGGAGGGCGCGTGCGATAACAACCCGCGTGCGAGGCCTGCCGTCGATTGCTGCTCAAGCAAAGAGGGAACGCCTCGCCTGTCTTGTAGGAGCATGAAAAAAAACGAGGGGGGAGTGGGGGGGCTCGAGCAGCAACTGTGAACTTTGATTCCAAGTGCGTGGTCGCGATCGCTGGCGCGCGTGCCATCTTCTCGGCAGGCATTAGCACACGGCTCATATATCTTTCTACGTGCTGTGCTCTCAACGCGGATAGACTGTGCGAAATGCGCTTCTCTCCCTAGAGCGGCCGTATTCTCTTACACCAGCGTTTTGCAGAATTACGCGAGACCGCGAATCCAAAAAAGTTAGGTGCGAGCCTTACTTCATATAACACTACAGTTTGTCGCTATCGCATTCATTGCTTCGTCCTTGCGGTGAACCTGCGACTTTTTTTATGTTCTGTATTTCTCATCGCCCCTGTATTTGAATTCAATTGTATAAGTCTAACACCGTTTCTTCATATTGCCGCAACGTTTTGGCTGAATACAAATAGCGCGCCCATCACCGTGCATATTGGACGCGCATGGGCGCCTTAAGGCCCGAACACACGTACGCGTTGCAGCGCGTCAACGCGTGACCTTTTGACGCGGCGCCGCGTCCTTTCCCAATGGGGAGAGAGGGCGCGCGGCTACACGAAGCTGCGTGCCCTCCCTCTCCATAGTGAGAGGGCGCGGCGCCCTCTACCCATGGGGAGAGAGGGCGCGCGCCTACGCGAAACTGCGCGCCCTCCCTCTCCATAGGGAGAGGGCGCGACGCCGCGTCAAAAGGTCACGCGTTGACGCGCTGCAACGCGTACGTGTGTTTGGGCCTTTATTGTAGTGCCGCGCAGCGACCATCGTGGCGCGAGTGCCTGGCCAGACCCGGCTCGCCACGCGCTTGGGACTTCTCGTGAAGAGAAAGAATACAGCCGAACGACCTCTTTGAGCTCGACTGACTCGCAGTTTTACAACCGCAGCCACTTTGAGTTGTAGGCACAGGTTCGCCCTTAATAAAGACCTTTGTTTGATTAGCCTGTGTGCTTCAGCATCGCTATAATATGTATTGTAGTTATTATTAATTTGATGTTATTTTTGTTCGCTTTTTATTTTATGTACCCCACTCTTCTCTACAGAGCTTTGTGCGATTGAGGATACAATAAATGAAATGCTTCCTTTCTTTTTGCTCGTTGCAGTCCGGTGTCGAGCAAGGGCAACATCGTGGAAAGGTATCGCGGTTCCAGCGACGCCGCAACCCTCGTGGAGCACTCGGACCTACACGTCCTGGACTTCGGTGAGGGAACGCCTCACGTGTAATGTGCTGGAGCTGTGCGCGCACCTATGGCAAGGACAGAGCTTAGGTGGTGTTCCACCCGTTTCAAGGCGAAAACCTTAGACGCCTCATCAAACGAGGAATGTGACCGTCGGCGACGTCGGCGTCAACACGATGATGCGAGGAATCATTACGTGATGACGTCACCATATGAAGTCATCATGACGGCACGGATCGCTGAAAGTTGTGACGTCATTATGATGTCACATGACGTGACATCACACCACGTGAGCACATGATATCGCCGCTTGGTCAAAGGTGGGCCGACCACGGAAACAATGCATAACTAGGCGAGGTTCAGAAAGCCTGCAATGCCCCCGATCCTGGACCCAGTGCGAAGCCACGTTTGCTGCAGAACGCTTTCAGAGGCGGCGGGGAGGCAGGCCCGTAGCCGGGGGGGGGGGGGCACCCCCCGAAATTTTCATGAGACATGGTGTTTTACCGAAAATAGGCGTTTTTGTCAAATAGTCAAAGCCCCCCCCCCCTCCGAAAAATATTCCTGGCTACGGGCTTGGGGGGAGGATCAATACATCGACTGAAGAAAAAGAAGAAGATGGCTTTCGCCTTCGAGTCGTCTTAGGCGAATGCGGAAGGAACCCTGCGAGTGTTTGAGGATGATTGATTGGAACGATGAAATTCATTGACGACCACAATACCTGGTCAAATCAGCATTCCGGTTGCGGTAACACTACGTCCATGTACAAACAACCTATACACGTATAAACATGCCTATGGCGGCGTTAGCATCAACGACGGAAACATACCTGGGGTCATAAGTGAAGTCCCGATAATGTTGGAGCCAGGAGTCTACTACACCACAGCTTCCTTAACTTGATTCGCTAAAAAGAAAAAGCTGTCCCAGATCTGAGCAAGCGCAGCAAAGGGCATGCTCATTCCAGAGAACGAGTAACCCTTTTGTGCGACGCTACAAGCCTTGCAACTTTCAAACGAAAACACTGCGAATACGAATGAGACGTCACTTTTATTAGTGCACTATACTTGCTTAGTTTCATCGGCTTGCGTGCTAAGTGCGAAGTGGATGAGAGGGTCGTGCGGTGTTCGAACATCTTCCGTTCACTCTTGCAGCGCCTTCGCTGAAGACGCTATGCCTACTCGTGCTGATCGACTGTCGCATGGACATCAGCCACCTTCCCGACGAAAACAAGCAAGTCACGCACGCTTGATTTTTTATTTAGGCGTTAATTGGCTCTCAGCAAGTCGGATGAGGTCGTGAAGAACGAGCAAAGTAACTTAGCTACAATACATACGGCTCATTTTCACAGTATCGTAAATGAACAGTAAAATACAGTTCACCGATGTGGCGTTGTAATTAAAGCATAGGTTTCTGTGATATAGTTGTTAGCCATCCTTCTTGAATCAACGTCTATGCACGCCAGGGAAGAGGGTACTGAAAAGCTACAGCTGTGGCCAAGCGAATTTTTGTTTTCCTTTCTGGAAGCTTGTACTACCACAGTGCATTCTTGCGGCAGCAGATACGTTTTTTTTTTTGTTTCGAGATATGTTTGGCGCCTTCAACGTGATAAACGAGACACTGCTATTACAGTGGAACTTCGGTGATACGAATCTCACGGGACCACCAAAAATATTCGTATCATTCGAAATTCGTATCACGAGAAAGCATGGAAAATTAGCATGCGACAAAAGAATGTTGGCGTACATTTTCACTTATTGTTTTTCAGGGCCGCAGTAACGTCAAGAAGAACTCTGAATGATTGTCAGTTAAGATTTTAGATGTCGGCAATCATACCAGCACTCACAAATATACCGCCCGTACGCGCGTATTTAATTAATGACCCAGCTAGGTGCGTTGCGACTCGTGACAGCAGTAGCCCCTTCCAAATTTTAGTATGCTTTTAGCAGCGAAGCTGTTTAGCAAATCGTTCCTTGTCCGGCGAACCAAGAAACTATCATCATCATAAACGGGTATGCGCCGCAGAAATTGGGTGAAATTGGGTGAATACCACTACTCACCACTGATCCACTAAAAATGAAGAAGGCAGCAGTTAGCCCAACAAATGGCTGCGAAGCGACGGCGGCGAGCCGGAGACCCTGAGTGCGTACAACGATAGAATACTAGGGAACGGGAAAGGCAACGGCGGCTGTGAGGAGACCCGAAGCGATGGAAGGCATACGCCAACGACGATGTGCCCGTACATCTATGAGAGGTGCGAACGCCTGGTTTCTGCGCGAGGTTCTGTCTCTGCAGTTTCGACATCCGTATCGTGTCTGACTGTCTGTGGTTTAACTCGAACCTCTCTACGCTGAGAATCAACGTAGAAACAACCTAGCATCACCTAGCTGAATCCTAGCTACGACCTTGAAGCAATCTACAAACAACCTGAATCACCTGGCTAAGGCCTAGAAACAACCTAGAAGCAACTAGATTAGTCTTCAGAATCGCCCAGCTACGCAGTTTGCAGTTTGAAGCCTTGCGCGCCCTAGTGCAAGCTTCGCCAATTTTTTTTCATGACACCGGTGTACTGCAGCGAAAGTAACGAAAGAAGCGGTTTGACGCGACGGATCGAAGCCACAAAATTACAGAACCACGGTCCTGTGTTATGATTTTGTTATCGCGGAGGTGTTGCGGATGTTTTTGGGGAGATTTATGGCCGTGCCCACACAAGTGCGACCTCAGCGGTCGCGCATATTGACATTTTGAGGCCTGACTCCTTCGCCAAGACCGTCCTCGCCTTCTTTCGGTCCTCGTCCACATTTCATAGCATGTCTGATGCACGAGGCAGGCACGTGTAAACACAGTACGACTGCAGCCCGCGTCGACGCGTTAGGAAAAAAAAAAGCATGGCGCTAATGTCCTTTGTAATATAAACGCCAAGGCACACGGAGGTACATAAGAGCCTCAAAGATTCGCGCACACAATCTCGGAGGCCGTGACGCATCTATGAAGGTTTATTCTGACCGCAAGAAAAGTGTTTTTCTTACACCGTGATTCTCACGATTCGGCGGTGCGGCGCGCATGCCCACGCTTGCGTTCCCGCGCTCGCACGTGCTTGGCGCGTCTTCCGCGACAGCGCGGACAGCACCTCTTCGTACCTGGCGCTACCGTACGCTCGTATCAAACGTCGCTGGGTGAAAATCGGTTCGCAACAACCGTACTCCATTACATTGCAGGCCATTGGGCATTGGCCGGGACCAACGAAAAATTCGTATCACCCCGACATTCGTATAAGCTGTGATCGTATCACCGAGGTTTCACTGTACTGGGTTGCTCCACCCATCATCATTATCGTCATCACCACCATCATCTTCATCATCAGCGTTGTTGTTGTTGCTGCTGTCATCGTAAACTACTTCATTTATTTCCAATTCACTGTTGTACCGGGACGTCGTTCTGCCATTAGTAACGTCACCGGTGTGATTACTGGACGAACTCATCCCGACGTATCACGTGAAGTCTCGAAAGCTGAAACGATCGAAACATTCTAGCTAACCATAACTCCTTCACACTTCGATGTACGCGGCCAGGGAATTACATATGCGCCTTCTTTCTCTCTTCGTGTGATCGTTTTCCTGCCACCGCGTGCACAGTTGACATTCAGATTTTTCACAGGAGACGTGCATTTTCATGGCACCAATGTCTCGTGTGTTTCGTTCCCAGGTGGGAGATCAGGTGCATGACGTCCAGGAACAGCATGTCGAGCCCACGAGTCTGCCACTGACTTGTGCCGCCTCATCGAGAGCTCGACGTATTAAAAGAACGGCGCCGTTTGCTAACGCGGAATATAAAAAATTTGTTCCTTTGATTACAGGCTTATATTGTTTTTTTTTTTGATAACCAAATGTATCCAACAGATAGTTAAGCCAAGAAAAACATAGCGAATATTACTTGTTGTTTTAACTCTAGTATGGCAATTATGACAAGGAGATGAATTAAAGTGGACGAAAATACACCCTCTCCGTGGGTGGGGCACGAACTAACAAGCTTTGAATTACGCGTCCGATGCTCTATCAATTGAGCTGCAACAGAGGGCGTTCCCGGGTCCACTTTGTTAGGCATTTCTCTGCGTTTTAACACTGAGAGTTTTATATAGCCAGCCAGCGCTGCTCGTAGCCAAGGCGTAGCCAGAGGGCGTCACGTGGAACCATAGGCGTGCGCAGGGTTCCGCATTAGGGGGGGCAAAGGTTCGCCGCAGCGCCCCCCCCCCCACACCCTACTAAGTTAATGTATGGGGCACATTTTGCTACCCCCCTTTTAGGTGACTAGAACGGTCAATGTACGGGGCAGATTTTGCGCCCCCCCCTCTTAGGTGGGGCGCCCCCCCTGCCCCCCCCCCCCCCTGTGCGCACGCCTATACGTGGAACGTAAACTTTGCACGAGCTGGTAGCTGACCAATAAACCCACGCAGGCTAACCTAAGGCAATAAGTGTGCTTGGACGAAGCTCTCGCTACGAATGAACGAAAGAAAAGGAATGGTTCGAGGGGCTCGTTTATTTGTTCTACGCACTTCGTGTCTTTCGCCGTAAATAACTTGCCGTAAATACCATGTCAGCCCGATGGCGTTTTTCATTAAATGTATGGACAGGACACACTGTCGCAGCTCAACGCTTGCTGATGCTTGAGCGACGGGCGCTGTGGAGCTCGCATCCCCGTTTCTATTATACACTCTACCCAACTCATATACCAGTGATAATAAGTGCTGGGGTATTACGTGCCCAAACAACGATATGATTATGAAGCACGCCATAGTGGAGGGCTATTTCGACCACCCGGGGTTCCTCAACGTGCACCCAAATCTAAGTACACGGGCCTCCACTATTTTCGCCTCGATCGAAAATGCGATCGCTGCTGCCAGAATCGAACCCGCGACCTTCGTGTCACAGCCGAACGCCGTAACCTGTACCACCGTGGTGGCTCTCATATTCTAAAGCATAGGCGTGCGCAGGATTCGCCATTAGGGGGGGGGGCAAGTTCCCCCCCCCGTGTAAGGGTATTAGGTGGTGGACTCGACCAATGTGGGGGGGGGGCAAGTTCCCCCCCCCCCACATTGGTCGAGTCCACCACCTAATACCCTTACACCGTGGTCGAGTCTGAAAGAAAACGAGCTCCGCAATGGATGAAAAAATGAAAATAAAGCGATGACGTACGTGCTTCTCAGAAAGGCCTGCCATTGGTCCACGGCTTTCTGGTTAAAGGTGGGAACTAACCAGATCTTTTAATACAACTTGAGGGGTTCTTGGTCATCATTATTGTCAAAAAAACATTCAACGATGATTACGAAACTGCCCAATGTGAATTCTGAGCGCGGCTTCGTGTTGGGGCAAGGCCAACTGTGTTTGAAGTTCTGGCTTTCCTCGAGGTATGGACTACGCCATAAATCATAATTGTGAAGTAGGACAGCACCCACTACGCCATTATTCGTCTTTCTGCAAATAATTAAGCGAGGTACCCGCTACACATCTGTAAGCTATTATGTCCACATTGTTGATGCTGGATGTGGCTGATGACAATGAAGAATTATGTCTGAGCACTTTGCAGTGGGTGGGTAGCATTAAACCACACAGTCGCTGCGCAATTAGCATTGTGTCATGATTGGTGGTTATTTTACTCTTCTGCCACGTTATATTACGTAGGTTAACGCGCTTCCTTGCCCGACATGACGCCTGTATAGGGTCTTTTTGCAAATGAGTTTAAAGCGCCAGCGTGGCTCTGTGGTAGAATACTCGACCGCCACGCAGAGGGCCTGGGTTCAAGCCCGTTCGATCCTGGGTAGTTTTTTCTCATTTTATTTTTTCGTGCCTATCGGTTACGCCACCGACGGCTACGCCTCTCAATGCAGGAACGGGCGCCTAAGAGCTGCGCTCTAAAACATGCATAGCCATAAGCCTGCGCATTAAGAAATGACGTGAAAATTCCGACTGAGTGAAGGTATACGGAGTAGAATTGCCGCCCCCTTTCGATGATTAAGGGGGGCGCCCACTCGGCCCCCCTCGTGTGCACGACTGCGTACTAGAGTTCAACTTTACGGTGTAATTATTTCCTTTCCATTCTGTGTTTTGAGAATAGTCGTTTCTGTAAGTGAATGACTACGGAACCAGTCGTGAAATCTCGCGGGACCAGCTTGGAACCTCGAGAAGTTAGTGGCGATATGCATTCAGTCCATTAGGAAGAGCGAAGACGAGCCAGAGGCCAAGCTAAGCACAAAAATTACTCGAAGAACACGACGATGCGGCGAAATCGCCGCATCGTCGGCGATTTTGCCGCATCGCCGCCCCTGAGCTCCGTAGATACCCTGGGCAAGGAAGAACCTGGCCGCTATGGCCATCGCAACGGATCCAGACACAGCGGAAGAAGTGGCAATTGCGCTCGACATTTGCACAGGAAGTGTCTCAGCCCTGATAATTTTCTACTCGCAAGCGGCCGGAATTACCAGAAATGGAAAAAAAAATTGACCGCGTATCTGCGTGCTTCGCTGCAAATGTCGTCTAAAGACGATAGAAGAGGCGCTGCGCGAGATATGGACGCCATCTGGCAATACGTCGGGAAACATGAGTGCTGTGTTGCGGGCTGATAGTCCCGGCGCAGTAGCAGGCGAAGAGCGGCGGTGACCAACGCGACCGGCGGGGACGCCAGCCAGCCCGAACACGCGGTTTGGCGCGAAGCGGCGAAGCAGAAGAAACGCACACTCTTTAATTTACACGTCGCCTGGGTAAAACAGGAATGCCAGAGCGGCGCCCCATGGCATTCGTACAGTGCAATACAGAACCGAAACCGAAACACAACAATGAGCTCGTGCAGAGGGCACGGAGGAAGGCAAGTTTTAGCGTAGTCGCATTTTCAGCGCAGCTTAAGAAACTAGGGTCTTTAGAAGTACGTATGTATGCATTTTCTATTAAAGGAACACACCAGCTAATACTTACCTAGTGATGTTGCGCCTCAGATATGCGTAATGTTTGCTTTTTGATCGAAAATGTACACAAGTATGAACCTAGTCAGCCGTTCTAGGTGGCTGGCCCTTGGGCAAGTGGTTCAACTTTGACTGAGTGGTTGAATCAAGTGACGTGCCGACAAACAGAAAGGCAGAAAGACAGACCAAAACTTCTCCGTTTAAGTATCCCAAGAAAGACTATCGTCTTTAAAAGCGCAGCTTGCACTAAGTCTCGCAAGGCTGGGTCACGGCAGGGCTGGTGGGCACGGTTCAGCTTTCCTTGTTAACCATGTGTACAGAACGCTTAGGCGGTGACTGAGCGCGTACCGGTTCATGATGATGTTAACTTTCTATCTACGACACACGGCAAACCTCGACCATAACTACTCTGCGGTAAAAAGAAAGCTACTTGAACACATAATCCCGATGTCCTCTCGGTGAGGTGGACCGATGCCCTGCACAGCTTGGAGCTCGCCGACCAGATTGGGCCGTGCAGCAGACCCACGAAACGACGACTAGGCAAGGCCTGGACGTCCCAAATTGTGATACCTGAATCCGGGTCATCGGCCTGCAGGACACTAAATAACAGTTTTTACCAAACAACTGACCGAGCACCTTGCGCCACGTGGTGATAGAGTACTCGGAATCTGCAAGACCTACGGAACAACCGAAGATGTAAAAGAAATGAAGAAAGAACCAAAAAGAGACGACAGAACAGGACAGGAAAAAACTGCGGGAGGCTATGCTATCTGGCGCAGGCATGTAAGACCTCCAAATACAGAAATACCGGGGCTAGGCCAGGATGGCAGCAGGATCCCACGGATTCCCTGAAGGACAAACCTCCCGCATGAAAAAAAAAAAAACGTCTGTCTCTTTCTCTCTCTTTCGCTATTTGTAAAATAAACGTCTGTTTCCCTCTGCGAGCTGCACAGGTACAGAAAAGAACAGAGATACTCGAGGAACGTAAAGAGCTCAAACAGTAAGTAGCTTCACTCCGGACACCTGAAACTGATCACAGGTTTTCGAACAGAAACTTCGGCGGAACACCGAATGGTCAGGTAACATACAATTTTCAAATAACAGTTGCTTAATAGTGGTCAATAAATCTTGCCGGCGTGCTGCTGCTGCTCAGATCAAACGCCTTCTGTGGTACAGAAAAACCAACGCCGAGGATAATTCTTTACCGCAGATAGCTTGCGCCAAGTACTTATCACTTCGCGTACTTTCGCACGACTTGACGAAAATGCCAAAGCGCCAAATAAAGGAGGGGTGGCAGCAATTTCAGGCCATTTTAATGACGTTAATACGCTGTCCAGAAGTTTCTTCGGCTAACCTAGCAGACGACGAGGGTTGCAATGTGGGTTTGTTGGTGAATAATTTTAACAGCTTTGGTGCAGCGCGAAACGACACACGGACACGAGAAGTCACATAAGCTGTGTGGTATCCATATGTGCCTCCTCGTGGTACATGTGTCGTTTCGTGCTCCATCAAAGCTGTCCTAGCAGACGACGTTCGTTCTAGCAGACGGTGCCCAGCCGCGTCCACCCAGAATCGTCTGCTGCGTCGAGCCGCGGCTGCCGGCTTGCGATATCGCCAAGTCATCTAGATATCGAAATCTGCGATGGAAAGCTTACCGCTTGAAGCCAGACTGCGAGAGTGTGATGGAGTGGCAGAGGGTAGACGCACGCTCATCATTGGTTGCGCGCCGGGAACCCGCGAGTTCTCGTTTCAGTCGTGATTTCGGTGACCATACGCCCACGGCTGCGACCGGCGCTTGTCTGGCCCGCACTGCAACGCGTGTGACCGCGGTTTTCGTCAGCGCAGCTTGCAATTGCGTGTCCGGGTCCATTGTCAAAGCAACGCCCGGTGAGTGATCTTGAACTGAAAGTGCCACTGTGCACTTTTATTGATTTCTTCGTTCGTGCCATGTTTGCCAGGCCACTGGGACGCTAGTTCTACGCGAGGTGATTCGTTGCCTGGTGTGACTGTCTTCTTTACAGCTACTGCTGCATTTACTGACATTTCCTGTTGGGAACTTGCTCGTTTTGTGCGCGTTAGGCAGGCATGCCATCTTTGATTAGATGGCCAACGATGTTTTAGGCGATTACGTCTCTTCATTTCTGAGCCATGCTGGGCGCACTTGAACTTTCGGTGACACAAAGTACCGCCCGTTTTTCTTTTTCTAAAATTTTAGTTTGCTCACGAAACGCCTTACAGAATTTCGCGGTCTGTGCGCGGGCTATCCCAAGAAATCTTATATCTCCGATCATCACGTAACTTGTTCAGGGAGCCGTCACAGATTTCTGAGAGATTCGAACAATTCTGCGGCATCGAGGGCGATTTAACGTTATTCAGGAAAGTAAGGCGGTGGTAGAGTCGCCCCTAAGTTTTTTTTTTTTTTTTAATGTGTGCACCTTCAGCTCCATGCTTGTTCATTTTAGATTAGGCAAATGTTTAAGAAAATATTGCCTTCCTTAGTCCTTCAGCAGGACTGCCTGAGAAGGCATATCAATTGCGCAAAGAATCCAGAGGTAGTACAGCCGACTAATTAAAATGATTAAAACATTACCTAATGAATTTACTGCATTTATTTCACTATACGAGTTGTAAACGGCAAGTTACATTACGCTCGGTACGATTTTTATTCAGTCAAAATTTTTTTGAAAATTGCGGCGAGATACATTTTCGGTGCAGTTATTTCTGCTTCACGACATAAACCAAGGTCGCGTTAAAGAAGCATGGATGGATGGATGGGGCTGTACCCTTTTGATCGGGCGGCGGCTCACGCCACCTAGCCGTAATTCGTAATGAACTACCAACTCAGTGTAGTGAAAGACTAAATTTAACTTCTGCCTTGATTTTAGCCACCAATCAGATAGCCTATTCGTTATTTATACCTGATTAAAGCCTATTTCGCCTTCACTGTCCCTAAACAGCAATGCTTTGAAAAATTCAGCCCCATTGTCTTGTGCTGTAGGGTGAAGCCCCTTACGGAAAAGCATCAGGTGTTCAGCCGCTTCTTCCTCCTCTCCACTCGCTCCGCAAAGTGTGTCTATTCCTTCGTACGTACTTGGATCGGTACGTCTTAGTCCGCAATACTCCCGTACTGGCTTCAAGCGACAAATAGCTATACCCCGAGATTTATCGTAGATCTTTTGTTTGACAATTCCCTGCTTGAAAGTTCTGTACGTTTCCACTGCTGATTTCGTAAGCACCCCTGTTTTCCACAGGCATCTCTACGTTTCTTCGACCTTTTTTCTTAACCGATTATGCTTTTTCTCTTGGCCTCCTGCTTTTGTTTAAGTATTTACTTGACAATTTTCTGGTTCGCTTCCTCCATTTTGTGCCCCGCCACGGTGGTCTAGTGGTTATGGCACTCGACTGCTGACCCGAAGGTCGCGGGATCGAATTCCGGCCGCGGCGGCTGCATCTTCGATGGAGGCGAAAATGTTTGAGGCCCGTGTGTTTAGATTTAGGTGCACGTTAAAGAAACCCAGGAGGCCGAAATTTCCGGAGCCCTCCACTACGGCGTCCCTCATGATCATATCTTGATTTCAGGACGTTAAACCCAGAGATACTATTATTATTCCTCCATTTTATATCGACATTCCTCATGCACAAGTAGCTGAAAACTTTCCTGGCCGACGACTCTTCCGCCCCCATTCATTTCAATCACTCTTCAAATTGTAGCTCTCTTCTAGCTTCCCTGCCCTTGAATGATGTTCATCCCAATCTAAACGACAATGTGTCCTCACTGCAGGCCCGTAGCCAGGGGGGGGGGGGGCCCCCCAAGTTTTTATGATACATAGTTTTACCGAAAATAAATAATGAAAATAGACGTTTTTCTCAAATAGTCAAGGCTTTCAGCAAATGCCCCCCCCCCCCCCGAAAAAAATTCCTGGCTACGGGCCTGACTCACTGCAAGTTTGACGGCGCGCGCAACGATGCCAGTGCCTCCTTTTAGAATTCATTCCAACTGCTCCTCACCGGCAACAGTTCGCAAGTAACAGTAAATGCCGTAGTGTAGTTAGTCGAGAACGCAGTTAGCGAAACCTTGTTAATCAGTAATGTATTCGAACGAATTATTGTACAAGGGATGTCTACTTGTTCGAGCAATCTAGCGCAACTATCAAAACCGTGCTACACGCCAAACACATTAAAAAAATATCTAAAAATCAGACTGTATATATATATAGTGAGACGAGTAAAACAACGGTAAATTACGCTGGATGCTGACTCCATTCGAAAATGATTAACCGCGGCGCGACTTGATATATACGGTAGAAATCTTCCGTACTACTTATTTAAAAACAACAAGAACAAAAAAAAAAACCAACGATAACGTTGTCAGAGTAACAGCGTACGCAGACTGTCCTCGTCACCAATAACTTTAACCACGGTGACGTGTACACAGTCGTTTGCACAACACAAGCAACTCTTACAGAGAACGTTGAATAAATGACTCCTACTACTCTTTTAAGACGAAAGCCTTCGATGCCTCATCAAGCGCGCAAATTGACCGGCGTCAACACGAGTGAAGCAAAAAAAAAAACTAATCACGTGATGACGTCATCATGAAGTCACAGATCGCCAAAATTTGTGACGCCATTATGACGTATTGAAGGTGGGTGCGGGAGGTTCAGTACATCCACTTAGAAGAAAACGAAGATGGCGTTCGCCTTCGAGTCGACAGAGGGGGATACATAGGGGACCCTATGAAATTTTTTTGTTATACTACATGCACTAAGAAATATTGTAATAGCACCCGTAGGAGAGCTAGGTGGTCAGAAAGAGTCAGGGGATTAAAAAAAAGGAAAAAAAAAGAAAAGACGGGTAGGCGTTTATTTTGTCCGTTCACATTTCAGCCCTTAATAATAATTAATGAATGTATTTGTTTGTCATGTGTAAAGTCAAGCTTCTGTAATACGAGAAAAAAGAAACAAAAACAAATCATTGCCGTCAATTCTTAATGATACGTGGCAACTTCTAAAATTTTCGCGCTTTCGTCTGCGGTTACACCAGGGCACCATTCTTTAGCTGCACGAAACATTTCGTATTAGATAGAAATAAATAATCGTGATTGTGACGATATTGTTACCATTCGAATGTCCAGATCAGTAACCTGTGGATAAAGAGTAATTTCAGCAGGCTTGCGTGCAATTAATGAAGCTACATTAACTCTCTATCTACACTGAGTGGCTAAAGCGCAACATCATCATTTTCCGACATCTAAATAACCGAAGAGAAGACATTTCCATTAAACATGTTCCTGTAAGATTTCCGCGAACGAATACTCCACATTCCGAGGCCCGTGTTCTAGAACGTCTCTTCACTCAACGCTTCACCTGACTTGAGAAAGTCGACGGGAGCGCCGTCTCTAGACAGAACCAATCACTGCATATCAGCGATAATCTGCAGCGATTCTTGAGAAGCGCTGCGTCATTTTCAGTCGAACAGTGTCCCTGTACTCAACTCGGTCAAGTGAAGGACGAAATTCGAGTCGAGGCTTGTTTGAGAATACGGGGGTAAGGCCCCCTAAGAGCGACATTGAGTCGTAAAAAGTGCGGATGTCATTGTTGCTTCTGTTCATTTAGTCGTGATCACGGTGTAAGAATATTCAGGTGTTGACACTGCGCGCGCCTAAGCGGCCAGAAAATGTTCGGTCGTCGGTCCGTTGAACGGTGCGCCATCTAGTGGCTTGAGGCGGAGTGCGCCGCGCTCGCCGTGCCCTCTCCTGTTGCTCTCTCGATTTCGCCCCTCGACGCCGCTTGGCGGATGCACATTATCCTACAAAATGGCACAAAAAATGCACTTTATCAGCAGCATGCTCGTTGCTATGGAGACGACTGCCCCGCTTTTCGTAGCGCCCTCCAAGACGGCGCCGATGAAACTGCAAATCATCTGATAAGAACCCGAACATTATCTGGACGCGCGTGGATTGCGGTTTCCCATGCGTTGGGGGAAGAGTGTCATCACCTGAGTATATTCTTACACCGTGGTCGTGATGGCAGCGTGACCATCGATTACGCTCTATGAGGCTGCGCGTCGCAGTTAATCTCGGCGCTTTTTCCTTCGATAGCAGCGGAATATATCGATGCCAGTGACGGGCTGTATCTGCGCCGTCATTCTTTCACGCTTTGCTGCTACATCGCTGGAAGCTTTCGGCAACAGGAACCGTCCGTAGTAGTTTAGCTGCTAACGTGTTGCAATGCTTAGCTTTGACGTAGACATCTTTGATACAAATTTATCTGGCACGGTGAAAGAATGCGATAGATGCTGAACTGGTACCAGCCACAGTTTTTGATAGACAGGCACGACGTTTCGAGATCCGCTTGGTCTCCTCCTCTAGGTCGGACCGTGTCGGTCGTGGAAGCGGCGTCGTGGGCGTCGTTTTTTTTCTTCTCCCACGTCGGTTCGTTACTCCTTCCCATCGCTTCGCGAAGGCTGTGTGCGTACCACACAGTCGGCAACACTCTTCCAAGTAACCGTCGAATGGCTTCAATAAAGGAGTGTATTGCCTGACGAATCGACCGGCGCAAAAATTTTTAGAATCCGTCAAGTACGAGCGGAGTTACAGAGATTTGACGAACGCGCTGGAAGCTAAGCAGGGAGGGATGCCACGGGGGAGAGAAGTCACGTCACGCGCATGTCATGAGCTCTAGCACATTTCCCCCCTTTTTTTTTCCTTCGAATGCGCGGCTTACTTTCAGTGTGATCGCGAGGGCATGCATCAAGGCACCCTAGCGCACGCGGGCACGTGGCGCCCTCTCGCGGCGGCCACGGTAACTATCCAGCTCACGATGCTCAAATCAGCCAATGGCCGTGAATTTGGCTACATGGCGCGGTCATTTGGGTATACGGCATCATTTGTAGAAAGAAGAGGGAACGATTTCTAGCTGATTGAGAATTAAGTTTAAATTCCAAGCAGCGTGCTGCGCTGTAATGTTTGGCTCGCGTGTTCTCAAGAGCCTCGACTACCGATTGACAGCGTTTTCTGACCATGCTGAAAAAGTGTTGCAGGGCCCCTTTAATGTGGCCGGGGGTGTTCTAATACAGCGAGATTGGAGGAGAAGCCATCTTCCCAGGTTTGTCTTAGTGTCTAAGACAAACACACCGTAGAAATCACATTGTCACGCTTCTCAAGGTGATTCGCAAGAGCGCTGCGCTGAGCTTCCATCCCCCGTACGCCTTTCTTGCTTTGGCGGGTTCTTTCTGTGACGTCACGATGACGTCACAAATCGCCCAAATGTGACATCGCGACGTCACTATGACGTCAGGTGATGACATGACATCAGGATCAATACTATCGACTGGAAAGAAAAAAGATGACTTTCACCTTCGAGCCGTCTTAGGTGAATAGGTGCCATTTTCAGGAGAAGTATGTACATCAGGCCCGTAGCCAGGTGGGGGGTCTAGGGCCCCCCCCCCCCGAAATTTTGGTGAAGTACGTGTTTTTACCAAAAATAAATAATAAAAATAGATGTTTTTCTCAAAAAGTCAAGGTTTTCAGCAGGTGCCCCCCCCCCCCCCCGGAAAAAATTCCTGGCTACGGGCCTGATGCACATGTGTGTGAGGGTGTGTGCGTGTGCATGTGTGTGTGTGTGCGTGTGTGTGTGGGGGGGGGTATGCCTGTGTATGAATGCATAGAAACTGTAAAGGTTTTGGTAGGTAGGCTGACCCTCGAGCCTAGCCCCACCCCACTCCCATCCCTCTGGCTTCGCCTATGGTTGTTACTGGAGGCGGTGTTAAAGCGGGAGTGTCATTCAAAGCAGTCGGCTCGTCACAATGTCATATTTTGCTCAGAGGAGAGTGCGAGTATGAATACTACTCAGGTATCTTTGTTTACGTCACGCAATAAATAGAGCCCGTGTGAATGAGTTATTAGACTGGTTGCTATACGTGTACTAATATATTGCAGTGCGCTATGCATTTATAACAGCAAATTTCAAATAGCCGCCTTGTTTTGTAATATTTAGCAGTAATAATGTTTTCCTCCCTTTATTTTCTATGGCATCAGCCTACAGACCCAGTTGAGAGATGGAAACGCCAGTCGCCACAGACGAGGCGCAGCCCTGTCCTGGCGGAGACTGCAACGTGTCCCAGGCGATGCAGCCTCCCAGCGCAGAAATGTGGCCGGCGTCTTACGAGGCTCCTCCGGAGGCCATGTTCGTCCAAAGCGGCTCTTCGGCTACGGCGATGGCTCAGGAGGATGTCGAAGGATCCTGCCAGGACACATTCATGCCGCAGTGTCAGTCGGTTATCTCGCAGGACGTAGGGCAGCCCATGTCTTCCAGGTGTGTGGATGTTTTC
The DNA here is from genome assembly GCF_013339695.2 of Rhipicephalus sanguineus. NCBI lineage: Eukaryota > Metazoa > Arthropoda > Arachnida > Ixodida > Ixodidae > Rhipicephalus > Rhipicephalus sanguineus. The sequence goes on from NC_051186.1 coordinate 99,805,570, forward strand.
ATCCTTAGAAGTGTACCATAGCTAAGCTCTAACTGTGATCGCGTTCCAGCGGGGCCGTGATTCTGTGCAAACGTCTCTGCACGCGCTGTCGTAATACAGGAAGCCTGCGGCCCAAGTAAACTTCCGGTTTCTTATATTTTGCCGAGATCCCAACCGATTTGTTGAGAAACCTTAGCATTCCTGGCCTAGTAGCCTAGTACGCAAACAAAAAGGTTTTCAGGCTCGCTGAAAGCACTAGAGGGTGGCTATCCGCCTCGTGCGCTGCTGCTTTCAGTGGTACTGGTGGCGCCACCAACGGCGGACGGTGGCGATAGGTGGATCTGCGCGGCTCAGAGAAGCCGTGGGTAAAGCGCCTGTTACTCTCCGTTTTTCTATTCATGTTTCATTCTGGTTTGATATTTGTACTGCCGACGCTGCTCCACTAGACAACCATGCCGTCTGTTACGTCCATTGTTCTATATTATTTGTTTCAAAATGACAGGCCCGTTTTTTAATGCGTGCGCGCGATGCACTGCGTACGTTTCTTACGTGCATGTGTCCAAGTTGTTTGCGTGATCTGTTAACACAGATGAAATAAAAATTGTTGCAGTACAAAACAGCATTCTTGTTTTATTGAACACCCCAAACAGTACAACAATGACTATTACGGCTGTATGCCTGCTTAAGAAACGCACAAAAGACACGCGATTTTATCTTCGCCCAACACTCGTAGCACTCAACTAGGCCAAGAAAACCAAAATCTAACTTGCTGAACGTTTTAACAGCCGTCACACAGCTGCATAATAATGCGTGAAAGTACTGTAGCAAATGACCAACAAACATTCACACAGCGTTTTTTTTTTGTTCACAGACCGTATTAACATATGAGAAAGTTCTAACTGCATTGCAATTACATATTTCGGAATATCTAATCACTTTCACCATTGAAGCCACAATCCTCTAACACATGCGCTTTAAATTGAGCATGGTATTACTCAGACTTATACAGGAAATGCGCACGCGTGGCATTACTCAGATTTAAATAGGAAATGCGCACGCGTGCAATGTATCTCGTATGCTAGATTCTCCTTTGGTACGTGCAGCTCAAAATAAAATGCGATTCTAGAAGTAATGTTCGTGGGGTAGCGAGCATATAGCAGAACAACTACTTACAGCTTCACTTAGCTTTGCCAAAACGGTATTCCAATTGCAATTCAATATTAACCGACGCAACAACGATAACAACACGCCTGTTGCACACAGGCGTACCAGGTTGACGCTCGAGGCCAAGCGCGGTATTTTAAGTGTAGCACAATCGTGCGCGTACAGTACGCTAGAATATTCTGGCACAATGTCGTCAAGCTTGCAGTCACTTCAGCGGTTCCCACGATGTAGCACCAGTTGACGTCCTCGCGTCATCAAACTTCTACGACGCCGAGAACTACGCACACAGCTGACTTGGAAAAACGCGGTCTTGCAGGAGGCCATCTTGTCCCGCAACCAACGGACAAAAGTACACAACTGAGGCGTCTGAAACATTGCCGTTGATGAGATGGCAGCTGAACGAAATCAGGGCTCGTCGTCCGACGTGTGGCCACCGCCTTAACACAATATTAACGTTGCAACGTTCAAGGAAGACGCGACGAGCCCAGCCGGTCTTGTCGGGTACGCTACAGCACAGTGCACAGCGCGCGCTCTCACGGCCACCGAAAGAAATAAAAGAAAGTGGAGAGAGGAGTTAGCATGGAGCATGGCCAGTCGGTGGAAGCAAGAGGACGTGTTGCGTCGTCGGTGTGGCGTATTGTCGAGAGATGGCGCTAGTTTGTTTTTGCGCAACGAAATCGCAAACTTGATTCAAAATGCATGGGATCCTATGGGGGGTTGGGAGAGGGCACATCTTCCTTTCTCCTCGCTAGTCACCAGGGGAGCCGAGCGGTGGCGCCACCATACCGATGCACGAGGCGGATAGGTACGGTGCTCGGCGACTGGAACGCCCCCTTCCCCAAGAATATAAAGGGGGACGCCAATTCAGCCCATACATTTACTCAGTGAAACCTTTCACGTCATTTTTTAATGTGCTGGTTTTTGGCTAGGCATGGCTTTTTGCAATAATGGTGACCAAGAATTCCTGATGTTGCATTCAAAGAACTGTTTACGCCCCGCCTCTGCCCCTTCACCTCGAAAAGCCGGAGGCCAGTGGCGGGCTTTTGTGCGAAGCACGTCATCGCTTCATTTTAATTTTTGCATCCATTGCGGAGCTCATTTTCTTTCGGACTCGACCAACGGGGAGAGGTGGGCCCTCCGGCGTTTATTTCTCCAGATGTATGTACTATTTTCCGGTTGGGTTTTAGTGCCGCCATATTGGGATGTATGTAGTCTTGCCGTATTTTTATCCTAACGAAACGAACAGTGGTACGGTAGACGCATACAGATGAAAACGGTTGGGTTAGTGCATACGACGTTTGATTATCTTATTAATTCACTTTACGATATACAAAAATTAAAGAACAAAGAAACTTGGAGGACGCTTGAGCTTCACTTCAAGAGTAGAGCGCGATAGAGTAATCGGGCCCCGTGCGCATTGCCTTCTCAAGTTCTCAAGGCTTTGGTTCTCGGTGCATGCCTCAACCGTGCCGTAAGGAAACGAACGACTGTGCGCGAAAAACAGGCCGTTTGAAACTATCCTAGAACGCCTACTGCAAGTATACGGTTGTTAAGTGCCCACTAGGCCACAATTCTTCCTTTTTGCGAATCAGCGAAGGGCCCACTACGCGTCCGTAAGGCAGCGCGCGAACCTACGCAGCTGCTCACTTTGTTGGTGCTTTTGCTGCTGATGATGATTAAATAGGCCTGAACGCTTTGTAATGGGTGGGCCTTTAAAACACCCACTCGTTGCGCAATTGACATGTTTTGACGCCTGGCGCAGTTGTACGTTTCTGCCACGCAGTATCACATCCGTTAGGGAGACTCCTTCCACAGCATGACACTCATATAGTAGTGTTTTTTTCCGAAGCAGTTTCAAGCAATAGCGTATCTCTGTGGTAGAATACCTGCTTGCCACATAGACGACCTGGGTCGGTTGTTACCAAGTACGGTTGTTAAGTGCCCACTACGCCATAATTCTTCCTTTTGCGAATCAGCGAAGGGCCCACTACGCGTCCGTAAGGTAGCGCGCGAACCTACGCAGCTCACTCGAACCTAAAAGTTTTAATTTAGGAGCTGGCTCGCCCGGTTCTTCGATTGGACGCCACTGTACTTCGAGAGATAACCGTATTGACATGCACTCAATGTGCTCGCGATCACAACAGGATCAGAAATATGAGGTTGCAGTAAAGCGACTCTTCAAATGAAGCGATTTCTTTATGTTCGACATTTTGCTGTTCCACCGCAGCCGACACTGAACATGATTTCAGTAGTCAATGTGTACGATGAAAGGTACGCTCGCGTGCGATCGAATGTTGTCTGTCTCGGTCATCCGTATCATCGTCACCGTTAATTTGTTTACACGCTCTGCCGAACATAAGACAGCGACCCCCATTTACCCGAGTTGTCCTACTTGAACAGTGCCAAGGATTTTTCCTCATCTGTTATCGCATCTTCAGTCGATATCATTTCTTTGTCCTTTTTAGCCACACATAACCGAAGGCTGAATAAGATTACTGTGGTTCATGGCAGTGGATGGCATGCGCGCATTGACGAGCACGAGTGCTGGACTGCCACTGGAACGTTTGTAATGCCATATGTTACGTTTCTACACTCCGTCTGCGTTTTTATATTCTGTTACGGTAAAAAGACAATCACCTAGACGATGTATACAATGAGCGACCTGACCAACTGCACTTCTACCCATTTGCGGCCATGTCACGCGTGTTAAAAACATCTTTGTCGAAGTGAAGAGGAAGTGGGCATGGGCATGGCAAGTAACGAGAAGGCAAGATAACCACTGGTAATTAAGAGTGACGTGTTGAGTTCCAAGAGAAGACAAGTGCGAGAGAAGCAGGCAGAACATTAGGTGGATGGATGTGATTAAGAAGTTTGCCGGGTCCGCCGCTGTGGTGCTGTGGTTACGGTGCTCGGCTGCTGACGAGAACGTCACGGTTTTGATCTCGGCCGCGGCGGTCACATTTCGACGGAGGCGAAATGCCAGAGGCCTGTGTATTGTCCGATGTCAGCGCGCGTTGAATAACACTAGATGGTCGAAATTTCCGGAGCCCTCCACTACGGCGTACCTCGTAATCATATCGTGGCTTTGACTCGTAAAACCCCGGATATCATAAAGTTTGTTGGGATAATGCGGCTGTAAAAAGCAGAGGACCGGGTTAGCTGGAGAAACATGGGAGAGGAGGCATTTGCCCTGCAGTGGGCGTAGTCAGGATGATGATTACTACGCAAAGTCACACCCAAAGTCATCTCGCGCACTATCGCCGAGCGACCACAGTGGTAAATACCCCGCCACTGTGGTCTAGTGGTTATGGTACTCGACTGCTGACTCGACGGTCGCGGGATCGAACCCTGGCCGCGGCGGCCGCATTTTCGGTGGAGGCGAAGATGGTTGAGGCCCGTGTACTTAGATTTAGGTGCACATTAGAGAACTTCAGGTGGTCGGAATTTCCCGAGCCCTCCATTACGGCGTCCCTCATTATCATATTGTGGTTTTGGGACGAGAACACCTACAGTTATTATTACCGGTCGCAAACAAGTTTGCATAATTTCATTTTGTATAACCTAAATTAACTATCGGGCTATATTCTCAGAATTAATTGCTTGTAGTAATCTCGAAGGAGACACCATGTCATAGACAATAGTGTAGTTAAAGGTGTACTGACACGATTTTGAGGAACCCCAAGAAGGACATTTTTCGTATCCATGGAGTGCACTATACTCGGGGACAACTTTCTGTGGCAATGAAGGGAAAGCTACGGGGGCGGAGCGTCTGCATATGTACTGCGGCGCGAAATAGTCCGGTTTGGCGCGCGTCTCGTAACGCCGTGGAAAGTGATGGCTAGCGTTGCATTTCGACGCAAACGCTGCTTAACGTCTAAGGTACGGGTAAAATGCGCGACTTTTCCACGCACGCAAAAACGCAAAGTGACAACGTAAAAAGTAAAAGAAATACAAATATCTCGCTTGTGAGCGCTGCGCTCCGTCTCAAAAAGCTACATGCAGAAAATGAAGGAGTATTTTATATATCTCACGCAGAAAATACGGACGCAATTGTGGGACTACATTCATTAGCGGTAGGATACGTGCATTGTGGCTCTGTAGCCTTCGCTTCATTGCCAAGAAAAGTTGTCCGCGAGTATATCAACGCTCTTCACACACCGGAGCCATACAACTCGTATAAAAGATTTTACTTACGGCAGATGTTGCTAGTATATAGGGTTTTCCATTACGGGCGGGTCGATGTTAGAATGGAATAGAACAAGCCGTGCGTGAGGTATTAACGAAATTCTTTTTTTATTATTTGAAAGGCCCATATGTGCCATTATTTGTGGAATGTAACATCGTTCAAATGTCCGCCGCGGCTTCTCACGGTGGCACGGATCCGAGCGGTACATTTTTCAATGACTCTGCCACATAGATCCGGCTGAAATTGAGCGATGGCCAGAGTTGTGTTCAGTTCAAGGGCATCAGTAGACTGCGGATAATTGGTATAGACCTGCGACTTCAGGAAACCTCACAAGGAAAAGTCTAGCTGCGTCAAATCACACAATATTGGTGGGCAATTCAGGTCACCTCTGCGAGAGATACCCATACCCTCAAATCAGTAATGCAGAATGTTCATCGTTACGTCCGCTTTGTGGCACGTAGCGCCGTCCTGCATGAATCGCATGCAGTCTACGTCCATATAATTCAATTTCGGTCAAAATAAATCGCTTATCATCTTTCCGTAGCGCTCGCCGTTGACGATGATGTCCTCACCAACGTCGTTCTAAAAAAAATCACGCCATATCCACGGAATGAATGATGATAAGTGGGCGAAGCTCGAAAGGGGATCATCGGTAAACCGTAACTCTCCCGTGAAAGTTAGCCCATTACATCATTAGAAAGACGTAAGGCTGTGCGTATATTATACAAAATCAACTTTTATTTTGTTCTTGTTCGTTTGATGTTTCGTTTCTTCATTTGTTCTTTTCATTTCGTCGTTGTCATGGCGGCTGTATTGCGAGGTCCCTTCGTTATGACGGCTTTATGGTCCGTGAAATGAAGCGAGAGAGGTTCTTGTACTGGCTGCAGTGGGAAGTTTGCAAACACTAAGTATATGCACGTCCCTCGGATCGTGGTAGGTTGCATATGGATACATCTGAGTGCGTATTTGGAAAGCATGTGCTGCACGATCCAGTCATTGGCAATGAGGTCCACGTTGAAGTCCCCAACCAGCACAAACGGACGGTTCTTGTACTTGTTGTCGTAGTCACGTAACGCAGCGTCTATAAACGACTTGACGTCCCCGATAGACAGGTTGGGTGCGAGGTACACGGTCATGACGGCGACTAGCAGACGGCGACTGAATCGGTGGACCGGTGTTTCGACGCGTGGTGGCGATTCCGGGCTCGATTGTCGGCTCCGCGATGGAGTGCCAATCATGAAGCTTACCCCGCACCTCCACCAGTGTAACGACGTGGGATCGACGAGGACACGGAACACGACAAACAAACACGCTTTATCGATCAGAGAAAGAATTGCGACGTCTTCTTCGTCCCTGCGCTGGGCCAAGAACACTCGCGCTGCTTCGTTGCCATCACCACTGGCACATACGCGCGGCATAGGCGGTCACGTACGAGCTAGGAGGGACAGACCCACGGCTTTACGAGCTTCGCCCCTAAAATGTATTGACTAAATGTGCCGCAGGCCCGAAATGCACATCAAACAATAAGTTTTTGTAGATGGATGGCCGCCTGCTGAACCTCGTGTGGGCTGGCCTCGTCCCATATACGGCAATTGTGCGTGTTATCATAGTCATTTATGCAAAAATGCGCCTCGTCGCTAGACATGACTTCTCGGCGCAACGTCTGCACGAGCGAACAGTACTTTTGATAATATAATTTCATCATTTGGACGTGCTGCTGAATAGTGTAACTTTCCGTGGTGATTTGGCATCAGTGACCGAATAATAAACAACAGATTAGACAGACGCCATAAAAACATGGCCACCACAGGTTGCCAACATCGACCCGCCCTTAATGGAAAACCCTATATTTCGCTAGTTGCAATCTTCCCGTGACGTCAGACTTGGGTTGAAATGTCAATGCGAAGCCGCCTCCTCGATACCAAAGCCGGAATTGCCTTTTTAAGATAGGGATATTAAAAATATATTCAACGCATTCCCAAGCAGTACGACCCTGATTTTAGGGTTCTGGACACCCGTGTTTTTATTTAGAGCAACAAGCAGAAAATATTTAAAATTAGTGTCAGTACTTCTTTAAAGCTTACATTGCCTGACATCGCTTTCACTACCGGTGTGTACGAACGGGTATGAAGGGCCGTGGCCTGAGCGCGTCAGACGTTACTGGGGTTCGTGCTTTATGCAACTGCAACTGGAATGCAAGATTTAATTGTAGGCAACCCCTCGCGTGCAGAAAAGCATACACTCATATCGTGCATACTGTGCGCGTTTTGTGAATACCTTGATCGCGCCGAAATTTCCAAGCAAGATTGTGTGGAACGTTAAAATGTGCCGCACTATTCGTAAAGTTAAGGTACGGGGAAGCGTCTTTAGACATATCGAAAAATGAGGCAATTCATTCAAAGTAATCAACGTAATTTCCTACAATTTTCAGCGGCGGTCAACTTACGATCTCTGGAAGCTCTTGAAAGCCGCTCAGCATCGGGGGATCGAACTTACAAAGTATCTCGTCGTTCAACGTAATTGTTTATAAAGCCAATATTTTAATTGACACAGATTTGGGGGTGGTAGTTGCCGTATTTCATGTGGGAGTGGCTAGCGCCTGTAGAGACAGATGTCATGCAGTCGTTGTAACGAAGGCACGACCAGTGCATTCGCCAAAGCCGCCCAAATGGGCGGAAAGCACTCAATCGATTGAGGCGAAACTTATGCGTCGTTGTTTGCTGAGAAAGTTGTCTTTGTGTTCGTCATGGCGGCGATTCACATATTCTATCGCCATAAGCTTGCGTTATGTAAATCGTTTCCCGAGAGAAACGATGATTATGGTTGTGTCACTTGGCGTTCACACACGGCTGGTCTCGGAGCAGGAAGCAGATATTTCATTTCCCTTTGAGTATTTTCGGGCCGATTTCTTGAAACACCCTTACATACATACATGCTGTTATTAATTGATTGATAGATGAACCCAGGGCGAGGTGAAGTTCTACGGGGCGGGTCTACGAAGGGGGTATGGGGCGTTTGTGTAGGCCTAAAAAAACGTTACGATCACGCACGTTCACAAATAAAAAAAGCGTTTCCACAGATTTAGCACGCAGCCTGGCATAACTGAATTTCCAGCATTTATATCCGTGAAAAACCGTAGTGGCGTAGGGTTTCGACGCTTTGTTGAACCCTGCCATCTGTGAATTTTTTTTTTGTACTGGCTTCACGTGCTACCATGCTCACTCCGTCAAGCATTACTGCCTATAAGGGTGGGCGTTTATCGCGCAACCGCCCACTCTGATTATTACATCGTGAAATGGTGATGGTCGCGCGAACGTCTCGCGACAAGCTTCGAAAATATTGTTGCGAATATGCACAGATAGTGCGCAGTGATAGGCATGACCGACCGATTTTACGTCATCTGTAAATTTTTCGGTCCAGAGAACATCGTGCCCACCAGATGCTTTGTATCACTACCGGACACTTTAGTATTATGTGGTCATACGAGGAGGAGGGGGGGGGGGGAGGCGTTATGGTGCAGAAAACTGAGGTGCGCGCACGCGGCAATGACTAGACAGTATTCGACGCCCCTTTTCGCGTGTTAGCTTGACGCACCCACTTTGCTGGCTGCCTTATCGTGCGATATCGGCACGAGCAACGCGCTCACATTAAGCGCATGCGGTGTTGCAGCGGCAACTTTTGTCGGCCGACGCCCGGCTGTCCACCCACGGGCGATCAGCAGCAGCAGCGGCCTCTGCAGCCGAGGCGATTCTACACCGGCGACATATCGGACGCGTACGACGAGACGTGCAACTTCTGGAACTTCCTGGACCAAGAACTGGAGCCCAAGGTGCGATGCTTACATTTTATGTCATACGTGTATCGTCACTGCTGTTTCCGTTAATCGTTGTTTTGGCTTGTTGCTTCTGCTGCTCGTGGTCTACCAATAATGTGTTCGCCACAAAAATATGCCACGGGCAAGGCATTGAAGCTGTGCGACTAATTTTAATTGCGTACAGTTCTTTGAATCGTAATACGTGGATGGATTTCTTATCTTCCGTTATCGTCCACGCGGAGTTAAACGCGTTAACTTAACACTGAGTCATTAAGACAGACTATCCTTTTCTGTGACACGTGGTGATGCTTTTGATAGTTTATAAGCGTGCGTTGGTTAGCTTTACCGCGATTAAGTATCAGTGAATTGTCACCGCTAAGCGATGCTCCGGGATGTATTTTATAACATGGTGTAGTTCTTTAGTTTGGAATATGTAATTGCGTGCACGTGCACGAAGTTGTTGTGCGCAATAGCAGTATAAAACAGAGCTTTGCGGTAAAATGAGCAGTTAATTCTTTTTGTATAAGTCGCAGCCAATATCGCTCGTGTGTTTCTTGATGAAGATACGCCTTCTCACACTAAATATTTATTCATTAGCCTCGTTTTCGACCACCCCGCCACGGTGGTCTAGTGGTCACGGTGCTCGACTGCTCACCCGAAAGGTCGCGGGATCGCATCCCGGCCGCATTTTCGATGGAGGCGAATATGCTAGAGGCCCGTGTACTTAGATTTAGGTGCGCGTTAAAGTACCCCAGGTGGTCGAAATTTCCGGAGCCCTCCACTGCGGCGTCTCTCATAATCATATCGTCATTTTTGGGACGTTAAACCCCAACAATTAAATTAATCATTCGTTTTCGACCACGGTTTCTATTCCTTGTTCTTTTTTGTGTGCCCTTTCGTGTGATAATCTATTTGCTTTTAATGCAGCCCATTTAGTCGCGGGTTCGATCCCGGCAGCGGCGGTCGCACTTCGATGGAAGCGAAATGCTAGGAGGCCCGTGTACTGTGCGATGTTACTTCACCTTAAAGGACCCCTGACACCAAAATTGAAACATCGAGGTCTTTGTGTTGTTTGACTTTCCTGTATACGGGGGCACATCTGACCGATTATTAGTGACGAACGTTGCCTTTAAGATATCTTAATTTGGTTTTAAAGTAAGCGTGAGTGCTCACTTGAGTTGGCTGCACCTTGCGACATCCTGGTATGACGTAGATAGAGGCCCCGTGTGACGTTCCAAGTGTAAAGCAAGTATTGTGGACGTCACAGAAGGTTTGCGGGGCGCACGTGCACAATACGACGACTGGCACCCGGCGAGGCCTATTGTTCCGCACCCCTCTAGCTCTGTTGTCGGGCTGCTCTCGAGGTAGTTTTCGTGAGGGGACACGCGCTTAACAGGTTTAACCCATACCGAGGCACCCACATACTTTCAATCTCTACCGCGCTCGGGGCCCCGATTTGAAAACCGCGCTGTCAACGTCACCACAGCTTGAGTGCACGTGGTCTTTGACGCTCCCCCGCATGGGGCGCCAGTTTCTTGTGGTTTTTAGGCGGGCGTTTTGAAGTGATGCTAAAATGGTCACAATTAACTACGCTAGAATTAGTTGTACGATACGCTAGAGCGTTTACGATTTAATTTAGAGATTACCAGACACAAAGCTACAAATTACAGCCAAAAAGTCACCAACAAAAATTTCGCTGTCAGGGGTCCTTTAAAGAACACCAGGTGCTCGAAATTTCCGGAGCCTTCCGCTATGTCGTGCCTCATAACCTTAAGGTTGTTTTGGCACGTGAAACCCCAGATATTGTGTTGTTATTATGCAACCCATTTCACCTGTCAGCTGATTGAAAATTGTTCCCGTGCAACGTCGCGCACGCCGCGGTAAAAACAACAGCTGCGTATCAAGCTTTTTCGTGAGAGGTTCTTCGAGCCCTTCGAACCACAATGCTGCGTGTTAGTTTATCGCGATTCGATTACTGCCAGCGCACAGCCTCATGAACGCAGCCGTTCAGTTTTAGCTCCGTTTCTTCGCTTAGTCACTGGATCGCCAGGGCGTCTTGCCTGATACGAGTCAGATATTTGCGTTTGAGCCAAACTGTTTATCAAGTTATCAAAGAAAGAATGTTCCGGAGGCGTTGAATTTACCGCCCATCATTTCTGTTAGTTGCAAAGGGAGGGGGGGGGGGGGCATTCCGGCAGCTTTCGCCAAGGACGTGTTTGAGTGATCGATATGCCAATTTGTTGCCGGTTTACTTCTCGTGTGGAAGTTCGTGTGCTTTGTTTACCTACCGCTTTTGGGCTCCTCGCGACTCTGACACTTCGAAAGTAATTCGTCTTGGCTGCTATCGACATGCTTTGAGAAGTTTACCGGACCGACGTGCGCTTGCGTTAAAGAGCGAAGAATTACCGTTCGTAGCGGTGTCATACGTCGACTTTGAATCGCAACGCACGGCGCGCTTTACGTAAGCCTTTTCGCAGCAGTTGTCACGCTTTCTGGCATTATAGTGTGTCCTGTAAACCGGTTTCGCCCGCAAAAGCGAGCGTTTCGGCTACTGACCCGAATGTCACGTGTTCGATCCCAGCCGGGGCGCTCGAATTTTGATGGAGGCGAAATGCCAGAGGCCCGTGTCGTGTGCGATGTTGGTGCACGTTAAAGAATACCAGATGGTGGAAAATTCCTGAGCTCTCCACTACGACGTGCTTCATAATCATATCATGGTTTTGGGACGTTAAACCCCAGAGAATATTATTTGTTCGAGCACTACTTGAATGAGCAGTTTTTACCGCATGTTATTATTATTATTATTATTATTATTATTATTATTATTATTATTATTATTATTATTATTATTATTATTATTATTATTATTATTATTATTATTATTATTATTAGAGAGAGCGTTATACAGCATTCTCAAGTCAACCCCACAGCTTGGCCTAAGCAAGGTGCTTCGTAAGTTCTCGCTTGACACTAGCGTGCAGTCGCACTGATTTGATAGCACCCTCCACCCGCCGCGCTGTGCTAGTGGTTATGGTGCTCGACTGCTACCCGAACGTCGTGAGACCGAATGGTGAGAAAATTCAAGAGGCCCGCGTACTCAGATTTAGGTGCACGTTAAAGAGCCCGAGATGATCCAATTTTCCGAAGCCCTCCATTACGGTGTCCCGCATAATCATATCGTGGTTTTGAGGCGTAAAACAACCCCAACAATGATGATGATGATGCAAACTTTATTGGGGTCCAGAGAAGACGCAGGGGAGACCCCAACAATGACATTATTACCACCTTCGTCAACGTGTTCGATCCCTGCTAATGGTAATTGCGCTTGCTCCTCGGTCGTCAGCCAAATAGAGCTCGAATCACCGTTACACCAGTGTGTTGACCGGGCGGGCTGCATTCGAGGAATGTTGTGGGATAATTTCAAAGACTTAATCGTTTACTGAGGTACGCTAGGTAACTACCAGTGCTCATAGGCGTGCGCAGAGGGGGGGCAAGGGGGCGAGAAGGGGGGGCGCAAAGTCAGCCCTATACATTGTAGGGGGGGCGAGAAGAGGGGCGCAAAGGCAGCCGCATACATTGACATAATAGGGAGGGGGGCGCTGCGACGAGCCTTCGCCCCCCCTGAAGGGGAACCCTGCGCACGCTTATGCCAGTGCTGTATGCCTGAGTTCACGCTGACGCGCATGCAGCCTACGTTTATTAAAATGAATGATGCCGTATGTGAATATTTCGGGGTTAATACTGATGAGTAAATTTGCGTACAATGTTATAATTTTCTTCTACCTAATGTGCGTACTAACTATGGTAAGCAGACTCAGGCGCAATCGTCTTCGATATCGCTTTGGGATACTTTACGTTAAAAGATACTATATATTTATATGAATTTAAGAGAGAACTTAAACCAAACGTAATACGTACTTACTGATATTGTTCTTTTTTATAATTTTCTTTTTTTTATTGTACTGTGACGATGTCAACATATTTTGTTATTACTCATATATCTGAGCTGTTCTACAGTTGCTATAAACATTGTCTAATACTATGATTGCCTTTAGCAGGAGGTCCCGATATAGTCTTAGATGTTGGGACCTCCTTATGTATGTTAAACACATGTAATTTTTCTGTGTTTGTGCCAATAAGTTCTGAGCCTGTCAAGCATGGACTGCTCTGACTTCCACCTTCATCTTAGGGCACGGCCGTCTTTTCTGCCTTGAGATTACATCGGAACACGGCCCTGAACAGCTCCTATTTGAACCCACTACCTTACGCTCTGAACACAGAACAGCAACTTTCGAATTTCTCACCGCGCTGGCTGTGGTGTTCTGCCGGATACCGCAGCGGTGTGCCGATTTGGACTTCCACCGTAACGGACCGACAGCCGCATCGCGGGTGGATTTGAATTGAGAAAAGTCATTTGATGAAATTTTGGGGCTTTGTAAAAGCGTGGGTGGTCGAAATTAATGCACGGCATACCAAAAGTCAGAGCAGTGGTCAGCCACTGGTTTTCATATAATACAATACGCTGAAACCTTGAGTAGCTTTAGGGTTGTTCTACGCCAAACGTCCCAGTCATTTTGGCGACCATCTCGAATGTGCTCGAAAAAAATTGTGCTCATTTAGTGCATTGAAAACAGTGAATTGCCAAAACGTAGAGAAAATACTTTTCGTCTCGTGGGAGCCTTCCGAATTTCGCAGAATGTTGTCTGAGTGTTGTTTGTCAGAAAAATTATCCTGAAAGTATCGTTTCTCGTTTCAATACCAAATTCGGTTTATATACTAAACAAAGGTGTTTGTGTAAGGTGTTCGAAGCTTAATAATATTGGTGCAATTTTTCTGCCGTATACGCCTCCAGAAGTTTCATCCAAAATGTTCCATGTTTCATGTGTTCGATGTGTAAAGCAACAGTATTCTTGTCGGCTTATCTTTTACGAAAGAACCCGGCACTCGAGGAACTCTGTGCGGTCAAAGTTAATCGAGCTGTCCGTGCACTAAGGTATCATTCATATACCGTTGCTGTAATCTGCGTAAATGAATATTAATCCGTAAACATTATAAAGCTAGCTCTCTGGAGCATTTGCCATTCTTAGAAGCTTGGGCGCATCCCAGGGACAGTGCAGTTTGCAGCTACCATAAGCATGAAAACAATACTCAACAACAAAAAATTACAAAAATCACACATAAGAAGAACCCGCCAAAAATAAATTTCCAAAATCAACGATGGCCGGCGTGGTAGCTTAGCAGATAAGGTGTCACGCTGCTGACCTCGAGGACGCGGGTTCGATTCTCTGCCACGGCGGGCGCATGTATATGGGGGCCGAAGTGCAAGAACATCCCTGTGAGCAGATCTCGGTGCACGTTAAACGGACACTAAAGTGAAACAGTGAATCGACTTGGATCGATAAATTGTACTCTGAGGACTCTAATGCCGTTAATTTTGCCACCATGGGTTTATAAATGGTGGAGAAAATCGAGGCCAGTTTCATTTTCAAATTTGGCGCCGAAATCTGCGCACGGGACGCCACGGGTGCCAAAGTGTATTTTTTTTTGTATTTTGGGGACATTGGAATGAAATACAAAAAAAATTCGGCAGATCCCACGTACCTCGGAATCGATGTTATGCGAAGCATGCGCGGGATTGTGACTGTGGCGTAATTTTTTACATTGAGCGAAGCGTTACGGAATGACGCTAGAGAAATGTGGAAGTGGTATACGCACACTCATATGTTAAAGAGTCACATATGTATTATATAACCAGTTGTTTACAGTTGCGTAACAATGCCAACAGCAACACGGGTGTTACAAACACCAGACGCGGTAAGATGACATGTAGTGCTTATATTCTTCAATACTGGATAGCGCGAATCCTAACAGCACAAAGAAGAAACATATATGCACGGGACAGGTGTTACTTGCAACTAAGCTTCATTCGGGAAAGTTTCCCTGGATGTACACACAGCCGAGTGGCACGCGCAGGCGCACTGCACGTTTGTTACAGTCACACCTGCAGTTGTTACAGTTGCGTTAAAGTTGTTATGCTTATACTTCTCCGTTATGACGGAGAAAGCACGCACGTTTCACGGACCCGTGTGTATTTGTAGAAGGGGTTCTCGACAGTGCCTGAACAAGGTCATCATCACCGTGATCAGTGAGCACCTGCAGCTGAACCGGACTTGTTAATCGGATCCGTTCGTGATCGCGGCTACGAAGGGTCTAAGTGCAGTGAAGTGCGAGGTATAGCACAGCTGGTGGAAATCCTGGATGCCTCTTACGATGAAACGATCTATGATGCCTCCGGTCCTGAACGTGGCAGCGAGGTTTCTTGATGCCCTATCCATATTCAAACCTTCTTTCGCACAGTGTAAAGACCAGGCGTTGTTGGGTCTTGATAAATCAATGTTGAAGTCACCGGTAATGTTGAGAGGTCTGGCTCCCTCGGCAGGTTTATTTGTAAGAAGCATTGACCCCAGTGTTTGCTTATACGGCGTGGTCCACGTTGCGGACCACGTGAACGAGTGTATGGTAGTTGAGCGTCCTTCCAGGGGTCTTCAGTCTTCAGCTTCCTCACTATCCTTGCGTCCGCCACGGTGGTGTAGCGGTTACGGTGCTCGGCTGCTGACCCGAAGGTCGCGGGTTCGATCCCGGCCGCGGTGGTCGGATTTCGATGGAGGCAAAATGCTAGATGCCCGTGTACTGTGCGATCTCGATGCACGTTAAAGACCAGATGGCAAAAATTTCTGGAGCCCCTCGCTACGGCATCTCTCATCATACCGTGGTTCTGGGACAGGAAACCCCATCAATTATTATTATTATTATTATTATTATTATTATTATCAATTTCCTTGCGTGTCTGTGTGTGTTAGTTGAGACTATGTATCACCTGTGGCACATACCCGAATAACATGAACTCTGGTATGCGGGTATGTGCCACACGTGACTGAGAGAAAGGGTTTCATGACGTAGGCGACAGGTATTTTGCGTTATTCATGTCATGACCAGTGAATCGTGTTCGTCATACACTGATCCCCTGCTGTGCCAATTTTAGTATATTACAAGTTATGGAGACGACTAGGAGAGCGCCCAGACGTAGGCGGATAGATAGATAGATAGATAGATGGATAGATGGATAGATAGATAGATAGATAGATAGATAGATAGATAGATAGATAGATAGATAGATAGATAGATAGATAGATAGATAGATAGATAGATAGATAGATAGATAGATAGATAGATAGAAACGCCCAAAGTGCCTGAGGTTCGCTAAGAAATGCTTCGCATTTAAATAACTTTATTCAGGCCCGTTGGGGCGTGAACTAGTAGGTAGCGGGCCGCTCCCACGTCGGGACAGATAGGCCTAGCCTCCCCGTTGGACTGCGCATAGTTGTGTTTTGGCGCAAATAAATTTCCTGAAACTTGGTACGTTAAGTCTGTGGGCCCCTCAAAGAACAATGTACTTCATTTTTGCCGATTAGGAACTACGTATGACCTAGTAGGCGCCATCAAAATCCATGACGTCACGGCGTTTGGTGCGGGAAATCGAAGGTGGCGTCGCTACCCGAATTTTCTTTTCGTGCGTTTCCTAGCTTACCAGAAGCACTCTCGCGGTAATAGTGTTTTTGGCACTGTGAAATTGTAATACAAGAAAAATGGCTTTTATCTTTAGTGTCCCTTTAAAGAAGCTCAGTTGGTGGAAACTAGTACGGATTCACGCACTGATGCGCGTCTCATACAAATTCATATCGTGGTTTTGGCGCGTAAAGCTAGGAAAATTATTTAAAATTCGGAAAACAAGACAATACAAAAAATGGAAAAATGCTAGCCGGTTATGCATGTCCATACGATCACAGGGCACCTTGTCCACACCCACCGGGCTATCCCCCTATTCCTTCACTCTCACATTCCTCCTGGGAGATTGCTCCGACCAGCTCAGAGCCGCAGGAGCAGCGTGGGCTGATCCGGCGAGCATGTGGAGCGGCGCGAGCAAATGGGGCCCTGAACTAAGGGCTCCACCCTACGAGGAAGATCACTCACCCTTCTAACAATAAAAGCATTTCTCTCTCTCTTCATGACACAGACCGACAGGGTAGACACCACGAAGCGTTAGCTGCAACTTGTTCATTGCCACTCAAGGTGTTGAAAGGTTCTGGTATCGCCTTGGCTTCCTGTTTTATTTGATCTAAGACGGTCGCAGTCCAAACAGTGCTCTGCAAAAGCTCGCAGTTTGTACACTTCTGGGTATGCACTGTGAACGCGGATGCGTGTACACGCACCCCTCTTTCCTTCCTCCTTTCTCTATTCTTTCCTCCCCTCGTATAGGGTAGCAAACCGGGTGCAACCTGGTTAACATCCTTGCCTTACCTTTGCCTCCCTCTCTTTTCCTACGTACGCCTATGCGTTGTACTTGTGTGTCTTCAACACTTCATCATCATCATACTGACTACGCCCACTGCAGGGCAATGGCCTCCGCCATGTTTCTTCAGTTAACCCGGTCCCATGCTTGCTGCCGCCACGTTGTCCCCACAAACTTCCCAATCTCATCTGCCCACCTAACTTTCTGTCTCCGCCTCGAGCGTGTGTCTTCTCTTGGAATCCAATCTGTTACTCTTAATGACCAGTGGTTATCTTGCCTACACGCTACACGCCCTGCCCATGCCCATTTCATCTTCGTGATTTCGACTAAGTTATTCTTAAGACACGTCTTTTCCCTGATCCACTGTGCACTCTTCTTTTTCCTGTGGTGAACACCTCGCGTGACAATGAACGAGTTGCAGCTAGCGCTTCGTAGTGTCTCCTCTGTCGGTTCGTGTCAAGACATTTTTATGCGTTGTGATCATATTGGCTGCTTACGCACTTGCCCACAACTCGCACGCGAGTGTGTGTGCGCAAATCTTTCTAACACTTTTTTTCTTCTTGCACGCTTCTGCGGCCACTTTTTTTTCCCCTTTCCAGCAAGACATAAAGGTCGAGCCGAGGTCTCCCTGCTGGCCCGAGGCTGACTCTACTTCGTGCTCTCCGTACGGCACGGCTGGCTCGTACTGCCCACCGGCGGCGAGCCTCGAGCATCAGGAGAGTTTCCGATACGACGAACCAAGAGCGCCTGTCAACGTGGACTCCTCCACGATGACGAGCTGCTGCTACTACGAGCTCCAGCCGCTACAGCCGCCGCCACCACCGCCTCCACAGACGAACACCCACAGGGACTCGCTGATGTGCTCCTCGCCCAATCACTGGCCGGTTAGTTCATGGCTTGAATAGTTTCGTTAAGTAAGCCTAACAGGTTAAGAGCGCAAGGAAAATCACTGTCAACGCACTGAACGAGAAGGGGAATCCAGCGAGGGGTCCCGCCTTAGTTTGGCAACCGTATGAAAGGAAGAGATAGTGAGTTCAGATAATAGTAAAATAATAAGATAATATTGTACTTGGGCACCCGGCTATCTTATATCATGAAGGTAAAACGTTAACCTGTCTTGTTCGCATAAACCTAGTTGCAATTCTTCCTATTCTGAACTCTTTTCGCCTTGGGTTGCATTGTAACCATTTTGATGGGTCATAAGCACTGGCGTAGCCAAGGGGGGGGGGTGCTAGGGTTTTTACCCGCCCAGCCCCCCTCCCCTTTGAAATTTTCAGTTTTGCGTGTGTATATATACATGCACACATACAAGGGCACGCACGAACATATATAAGGTATGATTGAACCTTCTAAAAAAATTTCTGGCTGCGCTACTGGTCATTAGGCATCTAGCCCAAGATGTTTTGCTAAGACAATGTCACCAAGAAAAGCACAGGGTACGTTATTTGTAGGTTTAATTAAATGCTGTAATTATGAGATAAAAGGCAAATGAGAAATGCACCAGCAACCGTAGCATTACGTGTGCGCTGCACCGTACATTCTACGTCCGCGTCGACTTTTCCTGAGTATTTAACTGTAGTACGCCTAGTCCTGGAACTGTTAGCCATCGTAGAAAAGAAAAAAAAAAAACTAAACCTACATCATTCACGAATCGGGAGATGCCTGAGTGCTGGTTTTGCTGTAATGAATGAAAAACCTGTGTCAAACGCGCAACAATCATTATCTCGAAGCCAAGGAGGGTAGAGAAAAGTTGGCTTTTGTTGCTTATGTTTAAGAAGAATGACTGATCGTTCAGTCGGGTGGTTGGTCCATTGTCTTCCTGACCCTGCTGTACTTAAATTTAGGTGCACGTTAAAGAACCCCAGGTGGTCGAAATTTCCGGAGCCCTCCACTACGGCGTCTCTCATAATCATATCATGGTTTTGGGACATTAAACCCCAGATATTATTATTATTATTATTATTATTATTATTATTATTATTATTATTATTATTATTATTATTATTATCCTGACCCTGCGTAAAACGCGACAGTTATCATCCATCCACTTGGAAGTACAAAGTAAAGATGGGAGTTTATGAATAGAAACACAATGTACAGGCCTAGATTTTCATTGGCGGACCAGTCGTTGCCAGAGGCGCCTTGTCATCCTTGGCGTGTTAGATTTAAAAGGATTGGGTCGTTGAAGTCGCGTCGCTGTCCGTGTGTCACGTGACAGCCCACTGCACACCACACCACACTTGCGGTCCTTGCAGATGGACCTGTCTGTACGGCTGGGCGCCACTGATCCGTACTACCCCTGCCAGTACCCGACTCCGCAAAGGCTCCACTCCGCCGATGTAGACTGGAACCAGCAGCCTCAGCAGCAGCAGCATCAGTTCGTCGATAATGGCGCCGCTCGAGTACCGTCCATGAGCCGACGCACTTCGTTTTCGGCCTTTGACGACGGGCTCAAATCAACCGCCGGAGGCTTCTACTCGAACCAGGTAAGAAAGAAAAGAACTGAAGGGAAAGAATAGGGATATTAACCAAGCACGGTGCTCGGTTGGTTACCCGTCACTTGGGTGGTTGTAAGGTGGCATTATACGTAAATGAGAGAGAAATAGATGAAAAGGAAGAGGCAGGGAGGTTAACCTGGTGCGAGTGACCGGTTTGCTACCCTGCACAGGGGTGGGGATATAGGGGTCGGAAAGAGGACAGAGAGTGAGTGAGATAAAATAAAAACGAAACAAAACATGCACACACATGCAGGACGTCCTATCAGAGCCAGACCGGTTGAACGCAGCGCCTGCACAGCCTTCTTCTGCGACGTGAAGTCCTGTCGGTGGCGCAGGATTCTTTCTTCCGAAAGAGTTCGGTCGTCCAATTTGTCAAGCGCGTTGCCTTAGACGACTCGAAAACGAAAGCAATCTTATTTTCCTTCTCGTTCGATGTATTAAACCTCCCCACCCATACGAAAGCTTTATGCAGCTAACGTGGTTTAGCGCTGCCTCTAGAATTGCAGGCATTTCAGGCTTTCTGCACCTGTTACGCATAGGTGGGCAAACTCACTCATGAGTTGACTCACTCAGATCAAGCCGTGAGTCTGAGTGAGTCCGGTTGAGTAATATGTTGGTGAGTCTCAGTCCGAGTGAGTCCAGTTGAGAAAAAGGTTTAGGTGAGTCTGAGCCCGGTCGAGGAAAATTTTGGTGAGTTTGAGTCCGAGTGAGCCCTCACAGCAAAATATATTTCTTGAGTGAATCTGAGTGAGCTCCAGTTTTTTTTTTTTTTTTTTGTCTACCCATGCTGCTCCGTCGGCTGAAACGGTGACTTTTCTCTGCTCCTCTCTAGCTTTCCTTCCCCAGGGCAGGGTAGCCTGCGGGGCTCAGCCCCGGTTAACCTCGCTGCCTTTCTTTTATTCTTATTCTCTCTCTCTTTTTGCATCTCACCTGGTTTTGCACTGCCTCCGGGATCGACCTATCTTTGACCAAGCGGTGATCTTATGTAAAAATGTCATCATGTGACGTCATATGGCGACATATGACGTCATATGGCGACGTCGTCGCGTGATGAACTTTTTTTCATCACTTGTGTTGACGCCGACGGTCGATTTTCGCGTTTGATGTGCCATAAGGCCTTAATCAAGAAGGAAGTGTAGGAAAAAGCAAACAAAAGGTTTAGTGCGAACACACAGACCAGAAGCATGCGCTAGCTGTTCTCGAACGTTCGTAAAGTCCGGTCGACTTCAGAAGGCACGATAGGGCTTTTGTGGCCTTGTACATGTGAGAATGCGTATGAAAGTGGTCTTACCTCAAGGCAGTGGAGTTTAGTTTTCTAGATCATATCCTTGAGTTTTGAAGGATACCAGTTTGTCCAGTTTGTTTACGCTCGAGCTCGCGCCAGGGGGGTTCTGTCGGGGGGGGGGGGGGTTCTGTGCGCATGTACAGCCTTTCTCTACATTTGCTATGAATTAATATAATACAAATAACTTAATTAATGGCGTAATAAATTAATAATTGGTTTGCGGAACTATCCGCAAGTGAGAACTTTTTGGCGCTTCAAGAAGTGATGGAATACGTTGCTTCCTGTGTGTAATCGTTTTTTTTTTTTGAAGTGTCAAAGCAGCGCAGCACATACGTTACACACTGGTACATTCTACAAGTTCAGGGGAAGATTGTACAGATTAGAAACAGTGGAATAGGGAAGATATAAGTGAGAGCTATAGTTAAGGCACGTAGCGCAAAGAGACACGGACACAAGCGAAGAATAAGTGCACTAGTTTCGACAACATGTCTCCTCAGCGTTTGGACAAGGCGACCAATGTTTGCACTGACGAACACAGGCCCACCTGTCGAAACGTTTGCTCTAGCGACATTCCCTTGTGAACGACATCTCATCCCACTACGGTTTTAGAAGTTTAAACAGCCCAGCCGTCAGCTTGGCCGTCACATTCCACAGTCTAAGCCAATAGAGACAATCTCAAAATAACTGAATACTGGGCAGATTGGAAATCCATACTGGGGATGAAAGGTCTTCTAGTCCTTCGTTGTTTTTTTGCGCCTTTCATTTTCAGTAGAGACCAACCCCAATAGAGCTTACTCCTTTAAGGGTCTTCGACGATGCTGTAACCATTGCTCGCTTTGGGGAGCAACTCCAAGTGGATGAACTGTTAGTCTCCTCGCAGTTACTCCCTTGCAGATGAACCTTTAGTCCATCCAGTTACTTCCTGGAGCTCCTCCCATGAACCTGCAATACATTTTAAGGTGCAAGCCCCAGATGGCTTATAAAACGTGAAAAGTAACCGTCGTCGGCGCCAACACGAGTGATGCAAAAATAATCATCATGTGATGGCATCACCCTCTGGTCACCGAAATTTGTGACTCCATCATGACGTCATGTGATTACGTCATCGCTTGAAATCGTCGCTTGATCAAAGGTGGGCCGATCCCGGAGGCATTGCAATATCAATAAGTAGGATGGGATACTGGGCGACTTGGTGCAGAATCATCGTGGCTAACAGAGCGAAAAACACAGACGAAGATCTGCCGTGTCCACTTCTCGCCTTGGTCTGTGTTTTTCGCGCTCTTAGCCACGATGCAATACCAAGCTGGGTGCAGGAAACTTTGGGGGGAAGGGTGGGGTGATCAATACAGCAGAATGAGAATAAAAGGAAGAAGACTGTTTTTAAGTGGGAAAAAACAGCACAAAAATCTGAACTAGACCAATCCTCAACCCTGGCAAGGCTGTTCTCGCCTTCGAGTCGCCCTTAGGCGAATTCATGAGGGACCGTCTGACTTTTATGAGGACTAAAGAGGGTAATTAAACTTTGACGTTAGAAGCGAGGGAGCTGAATTCATCTTGGTGTAATATTGATTGATCTAGTTCAAGTACCACTTCCACGTAGAGAAACTGAAATCAGCATGCCTCACTTTCCAACAGGCCTGGCACGGACAAGAAGGCATGGTTTCTCCCGTCTCCAGTGATGCTCCCGAGGTGCCGCTCTCTCCGACCGGCGCTTTCCTGAAGCGCTTCCCATACGTCGGTCCACGAGACGATCTCATGGCAACGTCACTTCCGCCCGCGCCACCGCCGACGCCGTTGCCCGCGCTGCCCTCAAACACGTCGCCTCATCTAGCTTCGGGATCTCAAGCGCCGGACGGCTCCAGGATCTACTATCGTAACGGTATGTTAAGACGAAAGCCATAGATTCCTTGTCAAACGCATCGAGTGACCCTCGGCGTCGACCGTCGTCCCGCAGCGTAGGCCTCAACACGAGTGATGCAAAAAAATCATCATGGGAGGACGTCGTCATGACCGCACAGTTCTCCAATATTTGTGACGTCACACAGCGTGACTTCCGATGATGACGTCATCACATGTTGAGTCAGCGCTCTTTCCTGACTCTTTTTTTTTCGCCTTCATATATTTGTTGCGCTGTACATACGATATTTAACATGAACTAACTTGCCCAAATTAAGCTCTAGCTGTCATTTCAGGAACTTTGTTCTTTAACACTGGAGCTGTTTAAGCTTGGCAAAACTCCGAGATCGTCCGCACAAAACTGGGCCGGTATGTGCCACAGAAAGCGGGTATGCCAAGCAGCTCCTAGCATAGCATAGCCATGCATAGTATAGTATAGCAAAGGGGTGGGAAAGGGAACTGAGGGCGAACAGGAGTGATGTGAGGGTGAGGAGGAGGGGGAAGCATTGCATAGCCTTGTATAGTATAGCTTAGCAAGGAGGTGGGAAAGGCATGTGAGGTTGAGAAGTGATGTGCGGTTGAGGGGGAGGGAAAGGAGGAAGGGTAAAGCGTAGCATAGCCATGTATAGTATAGCAAGGATTGGGAGAGGAAAGTGAGGGTAAGGAGGAGAGAAAGGAGGCGGGGAACGTCACCAGTTCCACAGTTTCCTCAGTCTTTGCACCCCTAGTGCTTAGGTGCCCCAATTTTTCTTCGATTTCTTCCATCGGCTTATTTTATCTTCGTCTTCTGGCGTCTGTTTCATCAGCAAGTAGCGTACACCCGTTGGTGCTAGTTCAAGTACTTCTTCCTCCATTTTTTTTAACACGAAAGTGTTTTATGCCGGGATCCACCACGGCTCCACTGACGTATTTCCGTCACGGATATGACGTTGTAAGATATAAATAACAGATGGCAAAGAAAAAACTACGAGAAAAAGTTCCGTCACCGGGAGTCGAACTTACGACCGCTCGCTCCGCAGCGCGCGGCGCGAAATGATTCGACCACAGACGGCACGTTGTTCGCTATGCTAACGGAGAGATAATTGTACACAGTAAAACACCACTTGAACGAACGTCACTTAAACGAACTATTGAGTTGTACGAACTTTTTTTTTAAGTTTCCCACGGAAGCGCCATTGAACCCAATGCCAACTCACTTCAGTTTAACGAAACTCGTTGCATAGCGCATTTCAGTTCTACGAACATATTCCGCGACACCGTAAAATGCCTCTGAGGTCATGTTGATCACTTCATCCAGTGAAACCGCTCTTTTTGTAGCACAGTTTTACCGCGGCCTTTGCGATCAACTGTGCCAGCAGCGCGCCACCGGATCTAATCGCGGAGTTAAGACCTACAACCGCGTGGGGTTTATCATGATTGCAAAATGGAAGCGCATGTTTCTGGACGAAAGAATAGATATATTGTGTAGAAACACTGATGCGCTTGGAGATACTGAAGGCCTTTTCTACCCAGCAAGGTGCTATGCCGGAGAAAGTTCATGAGAGCTTGGACAGCTCAACGCGAGACCACTGCAGTCTTGAGCGCACAAGTGCAGCAAAAGATTACTGCATTCTTCACAAGATATTCAATAAGCATAAATTCACATGCAAATGAGCGGCCTGACAATAAAATGGGTCGAAATTTATTTGAATACCTGATGCTTCCTTCACCTTGTGATAACACGCTACAACATCGCTGTTTCACTTCAGCGAACTTTCGCTTTAACAGAATTTTTCCGGAGGTCCCTTCAAGTTCGTTCAAGTGATGTTTCACTGTACACCATTTGCCGGTGGCAGTACTCTGAAATCGGTGGTACATCAGCTGCTTTCGTTATCACTAGCGAGATGGCGCGAAGGGCTCGAAGGGCGCGCTTTAAAGGTCGTCGCCCCACGCATCGTCGCCTCACTCTACAGGGCGTGGTCGCTCGTGCGCGCGCGCGCGCACTTATCTCGTGATGACGGTGGTTTGTACGTCTTATGCTCACCGCAAGTTCGCGTTGGGAGCACGAAGGTCACTTCGCTCAATGCAGCGGCCGCTTTTGCGAAAGGAGCGCACTGCTTACACAGAAATAAGTTGCAACTGTGGCAGTTAGCTTGCGCTCATCCTGTGTATGTTCGTTCCGTGCGTCCTTTCTGCTTGAGCAGCGCGTTGCAAGTTTCGAGCGGCTTGCTGTTCTTCGCGTGACATTACAATTTGTTGCTATGGCAATCATTTCTTCGCCCTTGTGCGGAGACAATGCTCAACAAACGCTCAACTACGTCTGTACGCTTCACTTTCGTGTTATACCGATTCCTACGACAGAGGGATGAGCCATGTTTTTTATCTACTGTGCGCTTTAAGTCGCACACAGTCTCGTAAAGCTCCAGTGGTCCTTCATCTTGCGGTCCACCGTATGCCTCTGTCTTGAACGTAGTCTAGAGTACTTGTCCAGTATATTAGAAGGCTTTCCTAAGTATTCTGGGTCCGCAAATAGCCTAGCAATCGTTTTTGCTGCCACTGCTCTGGTGGAGATCTTAATATCCGGAAGACGCAGACCAGCTTTGGGCATAACGAAATATTTGTGGCTCAACTGAAACCAAGGAAGAAAAACGAGAGAAGACAGGACGCGGCGCCAACAAATTAGAGAATGGCCTGTCTTCTCTCGTTTTTCTTCCTCGTTTTCATTGGCGCCAAAAATATTTCGTTAAGCTATGCACCAACTCGCCAAAGTTACACTCCTTGGACAGTTTGAGGAAACTAGTCATCACCTTGGCAGGTTTATGTTCCCATATAAATGCTCCAATTACTGTCCAGAGGCGCTGTACGAAACTGCGTGGCAGCAGCACAACGTGTACGATGTAGCAGGCATACACGCATGCATGCCTGCGTCTTTCCCCCGCCTCCCCTCGCAGCGAGCGACAGCTTGTATTCCGAAGCCGCATTCATCGCGTCCCTTGTTTTTGGCTATCACGTTCTATTCGCAATACTCCCTTCTTCAAAGATCATTCTGAGAGCTCTGACAGCGTCCACGAATTGAACTCCACCTGCGAGATCGTCGGCGAAGGCTCCAAAGCGCATATCCTTGCTTTTGTCGGCATTCAAGTACGCGTCTGATAGAGCAAAGCATAGTGCTGAAAGAGCTCCAAAAATACGCGGAAGCCGACGTTCCTTCATACAAATAACGAAACATCACCGGCGTAGGCTGCAACCTAAATTTGCCCAGGGCCTGACATTGAAAATAATTTAATTGCGAGGCACATCGCGACTTTTCTGGTGAGGGGATCCAGCGACAAACATTACAAATAAAACTGGAGCGGCTGGACATAAAACTGGAGCGGCCCCCTTTCTACACGGAAGCTCTCTCGTACAGAAGCTCAAAGCATCTCAAACTCGTCTGGTAAGCCATAATTCCTCAATACTGTGAAGAAATAACGCCGCTCGACCCTGTCGAACGCCTTCGCTTGATCGAGGTACGCGAAAGTTCATGAAATTCCCCTTGCTTTTGCATAACGCGTCCAGAACACACTCAGGGATGTTCCGCACACAACGCCGAACAATTCACATTTCGAGACCTGAAAATTCCCTGTTTCGGGCGTTTTCTGATGCGCACTTTGAAGAAAAAAAAAGCCAGCATGTACCCCCCCCCCCCCCCCCCGGTGAATGCGCGCGAGGTTACGCACACGCGCGTGTATAAATGCATCTGTGACGCGTTTACTACATTTAAAACCACGACTCTAGCGCCTACGCTCCTGCACAACGGAAAAGCACGGCCTTCTTAACTTGTGCTGTAAGTACATTGTGCATGCGTGGGCATCGAGTCTAACACCTCGAGCGAACTAGAAATCGCTCCACATAATCATGAAAAACAAATCTCAAGAGCTATGCTTGCATGCTGCATGCGCCAGAAGACCAAAGGCGCACTGTGACCGCTATCTGTTGGTCGTCCTAAGGGAATTTCACATTCCTGTAATTCCATGCGATATGGCGAAGATTCCCTCTTCCCCTTTCGTGCAGTTTGACGGCTGAGAATTCTCGGTGTCATCACTGAACACACTGCTTAGTGTGCACCGCAACTGTCCATGAACTGTTTTACTCGAAGGCGTATATCTCCAGTTTTGACCACACTGGATGTGGGCTTTTTAAAATGAAAAGGGCGCACGCGTTGCTCACGGTATGCAAGATCAGGCATAGAGTGCGGCTGCACGCATCCGCTAGTACAAAGCAAACACCGAAGCAAACGCAGGTCTGTTACTGTTACAAATGATAGCGTGTCTTCGCGGCCTTTCGACAAGCGTGTTGTAGTCGAAGACTCGAACAATCGCAGGGCTTCCTGGCAAACGGTGATTCTGTCTCGCAGCCTCTCGTAAAATCTTCCACGAAGGACTTCACTCTTATGCGTGTCGCCACGCCATGATAGTTACATAATGATATTAAGGCGAAAGCTTTAAGTGGCTGTGTTGGCACTCGCTTACAAGAGACTTGGCGCGATACTTCGTGAGGCTTCGCAACTTTCGCGAGACCCATCCGAAAATACCCACGTTACCTTCTCCGAGCGAGTGGCGATTGAAGAGGGAACGGCGTGTGGAGTGGGAAATGACGTGATCATGTCGATACCGATCGGCAGAATTTGTGACGTTATCATGACGACATCGCGACGTCGCACGATGACGTCATTAGTTGACATTGTCGCTGGGTCAAAAGGTGGGCCGATCCAAGAGGCATTGCAGCGCTACGGGGCAGGAAGTTTTAGTGGGGAGGGGAGGAAGAATACAGTTTACTGAGAACGTCATGGTAATTTAGTGCGTGTCTCTTACTCTACGGCTCGTTGCGTCTTTGTCACGACTCGGGGCCGAAGCACAAGCTTCTTTCAAGATGTGGCATGGGGTTGGGCCTCTGGTGTATGGCTTGCGCCAATCGCCGGTATGAAGGAGTCAAGGGCCTTCTCCAATCAAATAACAACAAGCTTTAATAATGTGTTTAAACAAAGATAAAGATATTTCCACAATAACCGAACATTTATCTTGAAAACAAAGGTGAATTAGTTATCTTCGCTGTTTACTAACACAGGCCCTGGACCGCTTCCGGTTTCGTGCGCTGGCGTTGGCTAGCATAATTGGCGGGGAACAAAAGCCTTGGCGAGTAGCTCGTAGAGTTTCAGCACTTTTCTCCCTGTGTCTAGCAAAATATTTGAATTAAATATTCTTCTAAGCTACACACAACACTGAAAGAGTTATTCCTTAACTATAAGCGCCTTTCTTTTATGTGATAGTGGAAAAAGAGTATTCCCTTACTCTGACAAAACAACGCTTTACGCTTCGGTGCTGCAGAATAACAAATGAGGTGACCGGAAGTGTCTTGGGATACACCACGTGCTCGTGCCATCGCAATCTTGAAACCACAATTATTCCGAATAAGTGCCGCATGCATGAAAGTTGAAATATGTACCGACAATGAGCAATATCGGATGCATGACCAAACAGCAAGAGCTTAACCAACAATTAGAGTTCGCAGTCCACTAAGTCAAGCGATTGACATACGTAACCGGGCGCAGCAGAGTCCTTCAACACCGGCGCCGTTCATGAGCGACCGTCGAAGCTGGCGAGATGGGTCAGCGGCGGCTGGACGATGACCGGAGGTGCTGGGTGGCTGCGTTGTGTCCCGGGAGTTGCCGAGCGTGGATCTCTTCTATGGCGCAGAGCAGACTGATGAAGTGTAGGATGGGGCCGTTTTACAGCGAAAGCTGTTATGAGATCATTTCACCGGCCGTTTTTGGCGCCGTAGTTGTCCGCTGCCGCCGCCGCCGGTGTCCGTAACCAGTATCGCTCGAAATAAGAAAAAAAAAACGAAAGAAAAAAATTCCAGGATGGAACGAGGTTCCAACCTGAGCCCTCTGCGTGGGAGCCCAGTATTCAACCTCTGAGCCATGCCGGTGCTTAAAACTGGTTTGCAAAAAAGGTCCTATACAGGCTTCATGTCGCGAAGGAACCACATTAGCATATGCAATATAGCGTTGTAGAAGAGTAAAATAAGCACCAACCGTCGCACAACGGGAATTCTGTAACCAGGCGTCATACAATGTGAATTGGGCAACGAGTAGGTTGTTGAATGCTTCCAAGCCATTACAAAGGGCTCCGACTTAATTCTTCAACGTCATCAGGCACAGCATCAACAAAATGCGCATAATGCCTTACATGCGTTTATCAGGTACCACGGCTCTCCGTAGAATGACGAAAAATGGCGTAGTGCCTGCTTCCCTACTTCTCAAAAATTACAATGATTTATAGCGTAGTGGGTTCCTCGCAAGTGCACTTGTATTGGTTGCCAAGGAAGCCCATAAGCGCATGATCCACTTCCTCGGGGTCTCAGTAAAATTACAATGATTTATAGCGTAGTGGGTTCCTCGCAAGCGCACTTGTATTGGTTGCCAAGGAAGCCCATAAGCGCATGATCCATTTCCTCGGAGTCTCAGTGAAGTTCTTGCCCCCCCCCCCGTCTCTCTCCCATGTCAACGTATGTTATACAGCATGACGGGAGAGGGAAATAGCAACCGGGCGTCACCCAATGCAAATTACATACTGGTGGCCCGTTTAAAGATTCCAACCCATTACAAAGGGCTGAGCCATAATTCTTCATCGTCATCAGTCGTTGCGTCAACAAAGTGCACATTATGCTTACAGAGGTGTAGCTGGTGCGTCGCTTCTCCGCAGAGTGACAAATAATGTCTTAGTAGGTGCTTCTCAAGTTCACAAAAATTGTGATTTATGGCGTAGTGGGTACCTTTCTAGTGTACTTGTATTGTAGCCCCAAGAGAGCTTACAACGGGCTCTCGAAACGCCGCTCTTCCAGCTTTCGCTGTGACTGTGCTGCGGTTTCAGCGCAGGCCTGGCGTTTTCTTAGGGCCGAAGCTCGTTAAGGCGGCACCCGTTCGTACCTCTTAGTAGCGCGTAACCAGTCGTAACGCTAGTACCAGATCTTGACCTCCAAGGTGGCGCCGGTGGGAGATTTTTCCTGTGCGTTGTTGAACAATAAAAAATTCGCAGCGTGCGCGTTAACTAAAAGCCGAATTCTTCTGTCTCTCATTCCCCATTAGCAGCCATTGGAATGTTCCAGTAGGAAACGTTAGTAGAAGTGTAAGTGTTAGCTAAAAGCCGACTTCTTCTGTCTCTCATTCCCATTAGCAGCCATTGTTTACCTCCAAGGTAGTGCCTGGTGAGATTTCTCCTGTGCGTGATTAAACATTAAAAATTTTGTTCAAAACGCCATTGATTGATGAAATAAACCAACGAAAGATGCCAGATGTTTTGTAAAAGCAAAACGAAAGAACGCCAGATGTTTCTAAAGCAAAACGAAAAGACGCCAGCTGCTTAACGAAAGACGCCAGATGTTTTCTAAAGCAATGGTTTTCTAAACAATGAAAATTCACAGCGTACATGTAAAATTAAAGTGAGCTGCAAGTCGTCATAACTCATCGAACCTTTAGTATAAACGCGCCCGATCTCACGTCGGTGATGATGTACTGGGCAGAATTCACGGAAGATTCACGGTTTACCGATGAACCTCCGCAGCTTCGCCCACTCATCATCATTCACTCCGTGGATATGCTGTGATTTTTTTTTATACGTTTCTCCGGCCGCCGGTCCCAGCTTCTAGTGTAGTGTCGATGCATCCTTGAAACGGTCACGTAGGCACTGGTTGCTACCGGGCATGGTTCACACTTCACTTTCGGTGTTCTTCATTGGCGAACCAGTAGCTCACAGACAAAACACCAGTCACGCGGTCGCGTAGGCACACGGTCTCAGACGTAGCTCGGATACAACGTCCCGTGATTCAGATTCCGCTGTCGGTGACTTTTACGGCAAGCCGTTTAACAATAGACAAAACAAAAGCACATGATCTGAAACGTGGCTCGGACACAACGTCCAGTGGCTCAGACAAAACACAAACAAAAGCACATGGTCTGACACGTAATTCGGATGCACGTCTTAAGGCTCTGGCTCTGCTGGCGGTGACCTTCACGGCAAGCAGTTCCATACTAGACAAAACAAAAAGACATGATCATGCACGCAGCTCGGGTGCTCGCCTTACGGCTCACGCTAACACACACTAACCGGCGCACGTACGCTCACGGCACACCATTCTTAGAGCAGAATTAGAGCGCTTTCGCCTTGGGCGTAGGTGAAAAAAAAAAGACAAAGACCCTTTTCATGACGTACCTTAGGACATTATGCGCAGGCAATGTTAAGCATATGCGACTTTTGTGACAGTCTTGCAAGAAGTCTGGCCCCCTAATCGTACAGCTTAACGAATTAAAGGGGCCGTGACACGGTCACTCGACTATTTGCGCGGTTTTCTGCGAAATGTAGAAGTATACGCTCTACTGGGCCTGTACGCATAGGCGTGAGCAGGGTATGGCCACGCAGGTTTCTGGCGATAATGCCGGCCGAAGGTCCCTGATGTTGCACTTCAAGAACTGTCTGCTTCCCATCTGTACTTCCTGAAATCTGGGGACCAAAGGCATGTCATTGTGAGAAGAACGTCATCGCTTCGTTTTAATTTTTTTTTCATGAATTGTGAAGCGTGCTGTTCCCCTTTGGACTCGGCCAACAGGGAAGGGGGGGGGGCACATTAGGAGAAACTGCCCTCGCCCCCCCCTCCCCCGGAAATGTGGGACCCTGCAGAGCACATGCCTATGCCTGTACATATATGAAAAACGGACAGTAAAAGAACATTTCAGTGCCACATGAGCGCTAGAAGTCCCCGGCTATAAACTCTGGTGACCACCATTTTGCCATCGGGTGTGTGACGTCATGTGCTGCATGGAGCGTAGCCGTCTTTTATTGCGATAGCAATTATATGGACAGTCTCGACGGGTTTTGGCCATCGCCGTCATGTCCCGTATAAAGTCCAAATTGAAAAGATCCTCTGCGCATCGCACGTTCTACCGCGGGCAAAAGCGCTCGAGCAGGGGTGACGAACGCGGCCGAAGCCGAGGTCAAACAAGCCGGTCCATTTCCGTTGCTCGGAGGGCGCATGCAATAAGATTACCCCGCTCGGGAGGCCTGCCTTTGAAGCAGACAGGAAACGCCCCGCCCGTTTTGAACAAACATGAAAATACGCGTGGGGGGGGGGGGGGGGGGTGGTGTCGCTCGAACAGCAACTTTGATTCTAAAGGCTCTGTTATACTCCGACTTTCCCGACGTGTACGCGCGAGGACGTTGCGTTTCGTCACGTTAAGCCGGCGACGCCACGCCAGGCGCAAATCGGTCTCCGCTACAGTCGAGCCGGCTCAAACGCTCCGGTGCGATCGCATCTCGAGGAGCGCATGCGCAGAAAAGCGAAGAACGCTCCGCGCCACCTCTCGGGAACAAACGGAACAACCCGCGAAGCAGGTTCCTGTGCACAGGGGTTCACTGTTAAAGGGAACATGGGAGCGTGTGGCGGCAGCTCGGCACCACCGCCGGCCAGCGGCTGCAACGAGTTTTGCGCAGGCGCAGTACGCGCTGTGAATCGTGCTCTCTCGTCGTCTGCTGCCGTCTGCTTCCGCGCTGCGACTCGTCGCGAAGCGAACCGTTGACGCGACGAAAGAGCACCGGGCACGGTGCTCACTGCGTCTGCGCAAATATCGTTGCAGCCGACGGCCGGCGGTGGCGCCGAGCTGCCGCCACACGCTCCCATGTTCCCTTTAACAGTGGACCACTGTGCACATGCGAGTCCGGCGCGGCCGCGCGCGTCCGGCGCAAAATGCAGCAGGATCTATTCGGAGCCGAGCGACGCCCGAGCGCGCCAGCAGCCGTTGGCCACGTCGGCGGACAGCCGACGTTGGACTATAGAGGGCTGTTTTTTGCTGACGTAACTTCGCCGTGACGCGCGCGCGTCGACGTTACGCTGGAGTATACAGCCCCTTAAGGGCACGGTCGCGATCGCTGGCGCGCGCGCTATCTCAGGAGCCATCAGCTGGCGGCTCGTATACCCCTTCTACGTGCTGCGCTCTCAACGCGAAGTGACTGTGCGGAAAGAGCATCTCTCCCTGGAGCGGCCGTATTCTCTTACACCAGCGTTTTGTAGTTACGCGAGATCGGATACAAAAGTTAGCTGCCAGCCTCAATTTGTATAAAACTACAATTTGTTGCTATCGCATTCATTGCCTCTCGGCTGCGGTGAAACTGTCACTATTTCAACCAAAGTTTCAGCCGCTGCGAATCGTTTCATTTCAATGTCGAACTGAAGAAAGCTGAAATAGCTCGATTGTACGCGCGGCTGACCACGGGACAAAATCGTTATCCGGAATGCAAGCGCTCGCAGAGCAAGCAGCTTGTTACGGTGCAGCTCGCGAGAGCGTCAGTGTTGCCCGACACTCAAGACGCTCGCGTGTTTATATATAAAAAAGATTCAATTGTCAATTAAGTGCCTGACCAAATGCGCCAATATTTCGCCAGCTTGTTTGTAAATACACAACGATTAACCCACATAACTCAGATCATGATAGAAAATTGGGTGTCATGGCTATTTTAATTACGAAGTGCGCAGCAGTCTGTCGCCTACGAATGTTACATAGAGTGTAACATACTGCCTATTTTATTTTACGTACTTGCTGGTAGGCTCATTGGACCTCGCTAACAAGGCCGTGTGATATTAGCGCTTTATCCACAAGTCACTTAATAGGCTCCGTTCGTGCGCATCCGGCCAAGTACACGTTCGAAGCGTACGTCCAGGTGCTAAGCGTGATTGCACAAGTAATGACCTCCCGTTAAGACGCATCGCGCATGGCATCGGTCGCCGACGGTCGCTGCGAGATGACGCAAGACGATGCCGGCTTGGCGGTCAGTGGCCAAGCCTTAAGTTGAGGGCCGTCGTTGAACGTCACCGTCTGTGCAGCGTCAAAGAGCGGAGCACCGTGACAGCAATCGCAACTAGTCGTTGACAGGGTGGCCGTGATTGACGGACATTTTTTTTTCTTTTCGCTCTTAACGTAAAAGCGCTGTTGCGTCTCTTGACTTTCTTCTTTGTTGCGTGCATCATTGAAATGACAGCTGTAAAGACGTTAGGGACTTGGTGTGCACTACGAAAGTGAAATCGTCCTGTTAGCCACGACAGGATGAATGGAGCCCTTCAATAGCGTAGGCCAGTTGTCATCGTTGAATGCAAGCACGGGTGAACTGTCGAATACCGGCTACAGACCTGTGACGCGCATATATGAAGTGGACTGTTGCAGCTGCGAGTCGTCCGTGAACTGCGGCCGTGGAGTTTAACGTCCTTTATCGCCTTCGAGTGGCGTCAGCCTTCGACGTACCGGCATTCACTCGTAACGACTCGTATTACAAGGGCGACTGTCCTCGCACTGTTTGTCGTTTTTGACATCAGAAGTGCTGCAACTTATCTGATTTCGTGAGGAACAAGGTTGCCTAAGATTCGCGCGCTTGTTGCGAGCGTCCCTCTAAATGTTCCGTGACCTTTCTTAAAGGCTACTCGTTGGCACGCCGGCTTAATGAAAAAAAAAAAAACGACACCTTCTGTGTATCGCTCGTTGTCAGAACTGCCGGTCCATAACCAGTGCCATCGGCGAGGACAACGTGTAACTTGTACTTCGA
Organism: Rhipicephalus sanguineus; assembly: GCF_013339695.2. NCBI lineage: Eukaryota > Metazoa > Arthropoda > Arachnida > Ixodida > Ixodidae > Rhipicephalus > Rhipicephalus sanguineus. Next base: position 99,840,348 of record NC_051186.1, read on the forward strand.
GTATGATTCGCTTGTCAAGAGACATTATATGACCTTTGTGGTAACGAGACGTTGATTTTTGTGCATTTTCTCAAATGCGAACCTGCTGCACGGTAATCACGCAGTCCGTTCGTCTCGCGCCGTATGCGTGACGACACGAGAGCCGCCACTATACACGCCCTTTGCGCTTAAGCGTTTCAGTGAGAGAAACACCGTAACAGCAAAGGTGGCGAGAGGCGTAAGCAAACGTGGGAAAGGATGCACAGAGTTGACAACTCCGATCGCTTATCAAGAAGCCAGGGAGTGCCGTAGATAACGCCGAAGTGCGCGTACTGTGCATATGAAGAGCATATTGTCTAACGCTCTAGATGGAAAGCTTGGACTAGGCGCGCCACCCTTTGGCAAGCGAAGAAGAACTTCTGCCTTTCATGTCATTCAGAATGGCGTTTAATTATAGTTGCTACCAAGCAGCTGGTGTCGGCAACACTCGTGCGTTAAGTGAAAGCGTCGCAGCGCCATCTTTCTGGTGCTGGTGTCTCTACTGGCCGACGAGTTATACACGGTTATCGCAAAAAAAAAAAAAAAAACGCCACCGTGTTTGGTTGGCATCTCATCTAAGATCTATAAGTTGCCACGAAATCATCTCCGGTTTACTATTTAAAAAATCTGTGGTGTTTTGTTATTCATCAAGATGCCGCTGGAAGAATTGACTCTTTAGCAGAGAGTGTACAATCGATAAAGAATATTATAGAGGTTATATGTGAAGAATCAATGTCCGCGGGCCTTTCACGCAAGCCCACGAGCAGCTTCGGCTCCTTCTGCACCACAATAGTTATTACCCTGAGTCGCAGTGTATAGTTTAGATCAACGAAGTTTGAGTGCTATGGTGGCGCGGTACTAAACACTGCGCGCCACTCGGTTGATGGCTGCAATCCGGGATTGTTACTGCGGAGCTCTGAAGCAAAGCACACAACCGATAACTGTGGCGTCATGGAAGCAACATTATTTTGCAGACATTGACTGCTAACTGTGAAAGCTCTCTGAAATGAATTAATGTACATTATTACATGCGCTCATAGGGTCTTCTTGGAGAGCCGAGCCGTGTATTACAAGACAAGCAACAACCACAAAAAAACGAAGATTATAAAAAATAAAACAAAAATTTGGAGGACGCTTGAGCTTCGCTTTCAAGAGTAGAACGCGATAGCGTAATCTGCCCCTATTCGCATCTCCTTCTCAATAGATAGCCTGCCTTCACTTCTCGGTAGACACCTCCACCGTGCCGTGAGGAAAGGAACGTCTGTGCGCGTGACATTGGCCGTGTCAAATGAGCCTAGGATGCCTACTGCAAGTACAGTTGCGAAGTGCCCACATACGCCATGAGTCTTCCTTTTGCGAATTGGCGAAGCACCCATTACGCGTCCGCAAGGCAGCACGCGCACATGTGCAGAGCTGCACACTTTGTTCATTCTGTTGCTGACATTGATGATTAATTATACCTGAGCGCTTTGTAATGGGTGGGCCTTTAAACCACCGACTCGTTGCGCGAATCACATGTTTTGACGCCTAGTACGATTTTTCGCTTTGCCACGCAATATTATGCGCGTTAAGGAGACTCCTCGCACTGCATGACATTCGTATAGGGTGTTTTAGTTCTTCTGAAGCAGTGTCAAGCAATGGCGTAGCTATGTGGTAGAACACCTGCTTGCCACGCAGAAGAGCTGCGTTCGATTCCCACTCGAACCAAGATTTTCGTTTATTTGCATCTGTCTCGATTTTTTTCGCTCACAGACAACGTCGATTTGTCGCCCGCAACCGATGACGTCGACCCCGGAATTTCTGCGAAACGAGCTCTCTAACACTATCGCGTAAAAGAAAAAAACGCGAGATAAGCGCTTAGTGGACGCAGGTTTACGTTTCGCATTTCATGCAAATTACGCTTCAGTAAGGCGGCAATATTATCGCTGGGCTTCGTTTTCCTCGTGCTATGCGTGGCTGCTTTACGACCGAGAAGGCGGCCCAAGCTGCAGCGGCTACGTGTACTTGCGATTTACGTATATATACCGCGGTGCGCGGAATGCCCACAGACGGCGCGAAGGGTCATGAAACTGGCCGCGGCGCGAATCGCGCCGAGGTTGATTTCTTTGAATTCTGGAACTGGATCACTCGCCGAGGAGATTTTACTTGGTCTCTCTTACCTACTTGGTCTCTCTCTCTCTCTCCTTTCTTTCTTTTCTTTCCTCCTCACCATCCTCTCCCACTGACCTTCTGGCGACGCTGGACTTCTTCTCAACTCTTTGGCCAGCGAGTTTGCTAGTGCGCTGATCTGGATCAAACCGGTATGTTGCGGGAAAAATAAACGAATACGGCGCGCGTTGTTTATTCTCTTCGGGCGACTGAACGAAGTTCGGAAAAGCAGCTTTTATGTGCCTTGGGCGCCGTGGCCCTTGACTTGCATGAAAACAGGGCGGCTGTTTAACTAAAGAGAGCACTAAGGGAAACGTCGAGTCGGTTTAAACTGGTGAACGTTCTTGGAAACGGACCAATCTGCCGCATTCTAAGAAGAAGAAGAAGAAGAAGAAAAAGCATATGTTACTTTTTTCGGTGATTCCTGACTCGCGACGTAAATGACTCTTTAGAGAGGCACGTTAACTCCCGTTTGGGTCTCGCGTCGCTCCTACGAGAGTATAGCGATGTCCGAAGGGAGGTCACGTGTCTCTTCAATTATAAAGAAGGGTTATTGTTCTAAGCACCCATTTCCGTGTTAGACACATCTAATTAAACTAACAGAAAATTCGGACAGGGAAAGCACAGAAGGCATTATCTTTTGTTTTTAATTGTAGTCTAATGAATGAAGTTGTATTGTAATGATTGAAATGGAAATGAATTGAACTGGACAAAAGAGTACCCTATATACGTCGGTGGGATTCGAACTCTCTAAAGAGAGTCGCATACGTGACAAGTCAGAACTCACAATGAAGAGCCATAGGACACTTTTTTTTTTCTTTCTTTTTGAGTGCGCGCTAACTTGGTGGCTAAGGTGTTCCGCTGCTATTAGCTTGAGGTCACGATTTCGATTCCGGCGAGGTCGGTGTCGTTTTGCAGTCGGCGTGTGTTCAAAAAGCGTTAGCGTATACACTGGTGCACGTCAGAGAATCCTAGGTGGCCTGATAGGAATCCGGAACCTTCCACTATACTGTGTGTCTCAACACTGTGTACGTTGTGGTTTCTGCATGAGAAATCCAAGAGTGTTATTTGGAATTAACGTTCTGGTGCAAGAGGGGTGCAAGATAAAAGCGAGGTATTTAAGTGGGCCTGCTTGTTTATACAATGAGCATGGTGTAACTGGAGCCGCGATACAATGTCCGTCATTGTGTGATGCCTGCGTCTGTATAACAGTGCGTACCGCATGTACTCAACGTAATTTGCGTGTTACAGCTGCGAACGAAGCTTGAAGCCTGAAGAGACTTACTTGCTTGTCGTACATGTTAATGCTACCCTCTCCCCTCAAATCCTTCCACTAAAAAATTGTTTACGCCGCTCCTTGGCCGAGCTGAATAACAGCAGACGACTACAGAGTGGGGCTGCCCCTGTCATTGTGCCCATGTCTGCTCTGTCCGTTGTCGATACAGATAGATAGATAGATATACGGTGTACTAAAGGGCTCCTAGTACAATAGATAACTGTGTGTGTGTGTGTGTGTGTGTGTGTGTGTGTGTGTGTGTGTGTGTGTGTGTGTGTGTGTGTGTGTGTGTTTGAGATGGGGTGTGACGTATTGCCCTCTAGTGGAGGAGAAAGAGACGAGGTTGAGGAGTGGAAAATACGCAACTTCCGCAGGCCTAGTTGGGAGCACGGCTCAGCGCCTGTAGGGGAATGGGGAGAGGGTAGCAAAAATGTGAAGGTGAGATGAGAGGAGGAGATGAGAAATGGCGACCATAACAGAGGACGCGGCGGGCGGCTACTATAAACCTTCTTTTCGTGGGCGCCGCCATATTGTCTAGCGGGCGGCGCCGTCTCTGGTCTGGCAACCCACCGGCATGTGCGAAGCTCCCCGTTTGTATGGAAGGTACACGTGCGGCTGCAGTTGCAGTCGTTTTTTTTTTTTTTCGTTCTGGCGCGCTTAATTTCGTATCAAGTGATGCAGTCTACGTAGGAAATGAATCTGAGACGTCCTGAAAAGGTTTGATCCGTTGAGGTTCAATGATGTTAATATACGGCGACGCGAACGTGTCGCAAGTGGTAGATGTCATATATATTTTCGGCACGGTCTGTTGGGAAACCACGCAAATATTTCGACTCGTTCTAGCAGGGCAAGCAAGTGCCGCCACTCTTAGGACATACAATGAATTTTTAGATGCGAAGCAGCTTTTGCGCTGGGCTTTGTCCGTAGTTCCACTGGCGGACCGTCCGCTTTCTAAAACGTACCATAGCCATCTGTAACATAGTGAGCGCGCGCTCGCACCAAGGAGAAGTCTTCGTCTTGTTCTTCGACCGCGTTGATGATGATACGTGCAGAGCACTTTAGGGGCCCGGGCTGCCGTATGTTGTCCTAGCTTGGCGTAACGCAGACAAAAACCACGTGTGCTGGCACGCGCTAGCGCGTTCGAGCCTGTGTAAGGGGCTGGGTAAGACGCTGTGGCCTCTCCCCCTTACACTCTCTCAGCAATCATGTGATGGCCTCGGCGAACGAGATTCTACAGACGCGCGATGAACCAACGCATTGTATCCTAGTCAGAACGCGCTGGCACGCGCTAGCGCGTTCGGGCCTGTGTAGGAGCTGGGTAATACAATTTGGCCTCTCCCCCTTACACTCTCTCAGCAATCACGTGGTGGCGTCGGGGAACGAGATTCTGCAGACGCGCGGTGAAATCGCGTGGCGTGCTCCAACAAGAGTTCGGGACGAGTAACAGCAACAGTAACTACAGTGAATTCATAGAGTGCTCCACATGCAAGGACGCGTTAACATCGGGCAAGGTGCCCGTGATGAACGGAACTTTAAGTCGACTCATGCGCTCCTTCGCATCCCCACATGGTTCCCTTTAGTGGGAGATGGTGAAATTTCTTTCTTGTACTGTAAGTTTTACAGCGAAAGCTGTTATGAGATCATTTCACCGGCCGTTTTTGGCGCCGTAGTTGTCCGCCGCCGCCGCCGCCGCCGGTGTCCGTAACCAGTATCGCTCGAAATAAGAAAAAAAAGAAAAAAATTCCAGGATGGAACGAGGTTCGAACCTGGGCCCTCTGCGTGGGAGCCCAGTATTCAACCTCTGAGCCATGCCGGTGCTTGAAACTGCTTTGCAAAAAGGTCCTATACAGGCTTCATGTCGGGAAGGAACCACATTAGCATATGCAATATAGCGTGGTAGAAGAGTAAAATAAGCACCAAGCGTCGCACAACGCGAATTCTGTAACCAGGCGTCACACAATGCGAATTGCGCAACGAGTAGGTTGTTGAATGCTCCCAACCCATTACAAAGGGCTCTGCCATAATTCTTCAACGTCATCAGGCACAGCATCAACAAAATGCGCATAATGCCTTACATGTGTTTAGCAGGTACCACGGCTCTCTGTAGAATGACGAAAAATGGCACAGTGCCTGCTGCCCTACTTCTCAAAAACTACAATGATTTATAGCGTAGTGGGTTCCTCGCTAGTGCACTTGTATTGGTTGCCAAGGAAGCCCATAAGCGCATGATCCATTTCCTCGGGGTCTCAGTAAAGGTCTTCGCCCCCCCGCCCCCCGTCTCTCTCCCACGTCAGCGTATGTTATTAGCCCCGAGAAGATGGGGTGGCGCCGCCTGGCGGGAGGCGTGGATGACGTCACGGCAAGGACTGTTCGACGGCCGCCGTGACGCGCCGGCATATCGCGCGCCTGCTTCGTGCGCTGTTCCGCTGTTTACGTTCGCTTTTTGCCCGTCTCAAGCTTCAGATGAATGAGGAAAACAGCATCGGTAATGTTCCTAGTAAAACGACAGAGTTATATGCATTTTTTCTTCACAGTCCCCAACGGTGCCCGCGCGCCGTCGTGCACACTTTGAAAGGGGTGATCAAGTTTGTTGCTGTGTCGCGCTGCTATCTTCGGGGATGGGTCTGATTCCCGACCACAGCAGCCGCATTCCGACGGGTGTGAAAAGCAATATTCCTCTGCTTAGATACAGGAGCACGTTAAAGGATTCGAGGCGGTCAAAATTAATCTGCAGCGTGTCTCACAATCATGTCGCGGTCTTGACACGCAAGGCACCTTATTCACATTATTAGGTTGGGTTGTTCACGGGTGATTCCTTTAAAAAATATGATGGCTTCGCCTCGACAAGTGTTATTTGCATCGCACGCATCCGCGATCGGCGGACAGCGTTCTTGCCGGTGTGCCAAGCCCAGCGCACGATTACGAAAGCGCATGCAGTATTGAGCTTCACAAAATATCTCGAATTCAAGCGCTTGCCCGAGAATACTGCCGCAGTTGCTGTGTTTGTTTTTCTAGTGTACTCGCTCTCTCATCATGTTGTTTAGTTTCAGGTTTTTCTCGCAATAATTTCGGGGCTTTATTTCGCAAAATAAAAAAGTTGAGGTTAATTGCGGAAACTCCTTATTGCTGTCAGATTGTGTCTTCATGCAGCATCTTAGCAACGGCGCTGTTACATTTGTATAAGTACTAGTTTAGGTAGCCAGCTCGTAAATTAATTTTCTTTGCATTTGATATACCCCTGAGCATCATGAACCTTTATGTGGACACGACGTGCGAGACCATTAAATGACTCATTAAAGCGAAGGACGTTCAATTAATACGTGGGCCACATTACTGAAAGTGCCATCGAAACAGTTCAAAACGCTCGTTCCGACTTTCAGGTGTTTGTTTTGCAGACGATTGTTATCAACAGTGCTCCCACGAGAATTTAACATTACCGCTCGTGACCCGGCGGTTGATCGGACCAGCAGTTCATGCAAATCACGGTACACGGCCACATAATCCCAGACGAGTGTTGAGAAGAAATGTTTACATAATCCAAGTATTCTAACACCTAAGAATTTCCGAAACCATTGTGTGCGTGGCAGTATTTTGTTTAATTTCCCGGATGTATTAAGTGATTCTTTACGATAGACAGATTCATCTAAAGTCTTCTGTAGCAGAAAGCGCACTTCTGGTAAATCATCTAGATAGTCTGCAAAGGCATACATAACTTGTACGATAAGCCGCAATGTAGTTAGTGAATTGAAAACGTCCTAATTTAATTTGTAATCTTCGGGACGCGTGTTCTAACCGCGAAGTCTACGCCAAGTTGTAATGAAGTTAGAACCATTAGCGTAAATTTTTTTAACACCGATGTCCTGGAGTTCGCGGTGAAAACAACGAATGTCTTGCTCTCGTGCGTCACCATTTTCACGGCGAAGCTTCCGTTCGGGCGGGAATTCACCCATTATAAGCTATATTATCCAAACTTTCTACAGCTTACTAAACTTTCGCTAGTTGTGTAAACTTCTACCTTCTCCCTTGGGCGATTTGTATCGCAAGAATGAGCAGTAATCACCACCGTATCGCGAAAGAGCGGGTACGCGGCGGGCGCAGAAAATGGCGATCCTCGGCCGCGGAGCAAGCGAGTCCTGGCCGTGACGTCACATCGCCGCGACTGCCGCGCCGCCAGTGTTCGTTCTCGGGGCTAATACAGCATGACGGGAGAGGGAAATAGCGACCGGGCGTCACCCAATGCAAATTGCACAACTGGTGGGCCGTTTAAAGCTTCCAACCCATTACAAAGGACTGAGCCATAATTCTTCATCGTCATCAGTCGTCGCGTCAACAAAGTGCACATAATGCCTTACAGACGTGTAGCTGGTGCCTCGCTTCTCCGCAGAATGACGAATAATGTCTCAGTAGGTGCTTCCGAACTTCACAAAAATTGTGATTTATGGCGTAGTGGGTACCATTCTAGTGTACTTCTATTGTAGCCCCAAGAGAGCTTACAACGGGATCTAGAAACGCCGCTCTTCCAGCTTTCGCTGTGACTGTGCTGCGATTTCAGCGCAGGCCTGGCGTCTTTTTTGGTTTGTTTTTTTTATTCGCACAGTGTGTATGCTGTCGCACCGAATACAGCTCGCACATGCGGTCTTGTGTGAGCACGCAGTTTCGATTTCGTGGCACGGACGGCATCTGTTTATTGCTCGCAAACAGTTGCCTGTCTTGTTTCTCAACTTTTAAGTGACCGCTTATTACTCGCTCGTTTATTGTCCAAAGGTGTGGACGAAGTTAGAGCTGTTTACAGGGAGGTGCCGGTACATAAAAACGATGCTGATGTTGACTTGTCGGCGCGCTTCTTTTTCTTTTTTCTTTTAAGAGTCGTGACATTTGATTGGATTTCGGCGGCGTTAAGATGAAGATGGTTAGAGAGTTTCTTCTGCTGGTGAGGCACGAAGCGCGCCCGGGCTCGAGCCTTTGATCGGCATCGCAGGTGATTCGCGTTTTTTTTTTAACTTCATCTACCAGATGTGCCGTTTTTGCAAAGTTCTTGCTGCCGTTCGCAAAGCTAAGCAGCAAAATTGGCAGTTCAAGAAACACTAGACATGCGTAAAAACGTGGTTTTTGTGTCGCGCTTAGAAGAGAATTAACTATGTTGCATATCACTGCGCGACTGGTCGGACACTGTTCTTGACCACGTAAAAATTTGTCTTACTGATGTAGTTGTTCTACACGCGAAGTGACAGAACTCCTTTTTTTTTCTTTTTTTTTTTACTATTCGGCTTTCATACGGCTCATCGTATACGATACACCCCGCAGTCTTACGAAAGTTGTAACCTCACGACAAAAAATCTCGCCACAACCTTTTCATGTAGTGTTCAGTGAATGGTCGTGTTTTACAAGGCTGGTACGGAGCACAAATTAAATGTATGATGCCGGTTACCCCGCTGCGAAGTGAGGGATTTCTCGTTCGTACTAATACCGGTATACATCAGCTGCAGCGATCACCGTGTTGAGCCGAGCTGCGAAGCTAACTGTTAGACCAAACACATCATATTAAAATATAATATTAAAACGAAGCGAAAACAACTCAGGTGGCTACTCGAGTGCTGCTTAGATGTTTTGCACTTGACCGGACAGGGCCGCACTTGACCGCTTACGTTCGCAAATTTGGCCATGTCCGATTGGCATTTGACTGCGTGGAACACTGGGAATTCCGGATATACTGCGGCACTTGCCGATTTAGAACCTGTAACGTAACACAAATGATGTACCTTGAAGAGTCCGCAAACACTCCGCGTTTGGTGATGCACGTCGCATACTTCTTCAGACAGCAGTTTCTTTTTTTCTAAAGTTGTTAGAACAACCGAAGACGGCACAGTGGCGTCCCGCTGACCTTTCGCTGGCTAACATCGCATCAAAAGGGAACAAAATCCGCACGTCGACCTAAAACACGCAAAAATCGTTCGGCAACTCCACTCATCCAAACACCAGCCCGCACACTCCGCGCCGTCGCGCACGAGCCAGAAAGGAGGAAAGCGCTGGTTGCCAGACCGGTCCTCCTCGCCCGATGCAACGGTCTATAGCCGGTTGTCCAGTCCAGTGTCCCCAAGGAAGTGAAGAACCGCCCTGAAAACCTGGGTGTGGTGCTGCGCAAGGGACAGGAGTTCCCTCTGTGTACCTGCAGGTAGGCCCTGGCTACCCAGAGCCAGTGCGGTGAGCAAGGAGGTTCGTTGTGCTTGAAGCACTGGGAATACCCACAACAGGTGCTCAATCGTTTCCTCTGCCCCGCACGCAGTGCACGCAGATGACGTGGCTCTGCCAAGCCGATGACGGGGGCCGCAGGCCAGGAGCAGCCGATGCTTACACGCAGTAGAAGGGACCGCTCCGTCCTGGAGAGACCCCGGTCAGGTAGCCGGGTCAGTGGTTACAGACTGGCCCTCTAGTGGGTCTGTGGAAGCTCCGTAGCTCAGTCCCGCAAAAGTTCAATGACCCCTTTTGTGATCTGTCGTTCTATTTGTAGCGAAAAAACGCTATGGTGCGCAATTCTCTCCAGCGCTTTCTAGTGGGTCTCTCTCTACAGGGCATTGCTGATGGACGCCACTCGCGCTCGGGGTCCATGAATCGAGCCGTTGGTCGAGCTACCGGTCGACCCTTTATTACGCCAGCGTCTAATAAACGCCTTTATTGTTCGCTATTCGAACGCTCGGTTTCCGGCCAAACAACCACGCACACGCCGTCGCAGATGAGGAAACTGCTGTTCCGCTTTTCTGCCACTGTTTTCTGGCGACAGCAGGGTCGCACAACGAGTCAAATAATGCTTTCGCATTACAATACAGACAATTTAGATAACTGTTGTTAGGTCACTGTAATTCAGTCGTGCACCGTAGTAGTACGTTGTCGACAATATCCTCACCGGAGGCGCAGACAATGGACACCTTTAGCTGAGCGTTTACGATCCGTTCTGGTCAGACCTGCGTATGCCAGCGGTTTACACACAAACGCGTTGAATGAACTGTAGATCGCGTGCGCAGAACGATCGTGAGAGCAGCGGAACGTCGAACGCACCTCTCGCTCCGCTGTGAATTCAATTGAGCGAAGCGTGAAGGTGCGTCCACTTCGTTTCCTCGTCGGTAGGATGGGGACACTTCTCGGCTTGCTTGCAAGGCGCGTTCGACCAAATAAAGTAACAACGGTGCGCGTGCGTCCCTTGGTCCGCTGACCGCAGCGGATATCTATGGGCGGGGCGACGCAACATCAAGACAGAAAATGTTTTACATGCCGTTGCTGTGTCAACCAATGTGGTCGACGGCAACGTCAGCGTTCGCTGCACGTCGCGTTTTAACACGAAAGTGTTTTATGCCGGGGTCCACCAAGACTTCAGTGACGTATTTCCGTCACGGAAATGACGTCGAAAAAATGTACACGTTCAGATGCCAAAGAAAAAATTGGCCGCGTATCTGCGTGCTTCGCTGCAAATGTCGTCTAAAGACGATAGAAGAGGCGCTGCGTGAGATATGGACGCCATCTGGCAATACGTCGGGAAACATGAGTGCTGCGTTGCGGGCTGGTAGTCCCGGTGCAGCGGCAGGCGAAGACCGGCGGTGACCAACGCGACCGGCGGGGACGCCAGCCAGCCCGAACACGCGGTTTGGCGCGAAGCGCCGAAGCAGAAGAAACGTCCGCACTCAACGAGTACTCTCCCAAGGAGGTTAAAAAAAACCGCACCTCCCCGAAGGGGATCGTGAGGAATTGCGAATGCATTTGGGTGCACCCGATGAGTGTGCGATTAATTAATGAAGAGAGACGATAGTGTGCACGTAGAGGCGTAATGCTCGAGTTGCGTTGTGTTACACTTCGTCCTAGTGGTATCGTTGCCGCGAGAGATTCGAGTTCACCGACTTCCATTGCTATCAAGACACCAAAGCGCGCGCTCCCTGCATGATATATATAGGTCCGAGCGCGGAGAGGAGGAGCGCCCGAGCTCTCTCTCTCCGCCGAGCGAGCTCCGCGATGCGAGCGCCCTCACCTGGTACACTCCTCCTCTCCCTTACCCTCCGCTGCTCCGCGATGCGAGCGCCATCACAAGCCCGCGTGCTCCTCCTCTCCCTTACTCTCCGCCGCTCACCACCTGCTCCGGTTGCTAGGCGCGGCGCAGCTGTTGCTAGGGGCGAGGAGGAGCGCGCGCGGAGAGATAACACCTGTGCGCACGCCAGCCAGGGACGCAGGACAACCCCCGACTAAGAAATGCATTCGCATTTAAAAACCTCCTTGTACTCTCCACACACTCTTTTATTTACACGTCGCCTGAGTAAAACAGGAATGCCAGAGCGGCGCCCCATGGCATTCGTACAGTGCAATACTGAACCGAAACCGAAACACAACAATGAACTCGTGCAGAGGGCACGGAGGAAAGTTTCAGCGCAGTCACATTTTCAGCGCAGCTTAAGAAACTAGGGTCTCTAGAATTACGTATCTATGTATTTTCTATTAAAGGAACACGCCACCTAATACTTACCTAGCGATGTTGATATGCGTAATGTTTGCTTTTTGATCAACAATGTACACAAGTATGAACCTAGTCAGCCGTTCAAGATGGCTGGCCCTTGGGCAAGTGGTTCAACTTTGGCCGGGTGGCTGAATCGAGTGACGTGCCGACAAACAGAAGGACAGACCAAAATTTCTGCGTTTAAGTTCCCCAAGAAAGACTATCGTCTTTAATAGCTCTGCGACGCGCGCCTGCCTCACCTGGCTGTAACACCGCGTTCCCCGCCTACGCGTTCGCCCCGAGAAAAATTGCGGCCGGGCTACCGCGGCGGCACGACGCGCTTTGCGTTTCCCTCTAGTGCGGCCATGGTGTTCAGTCACATTTTAACATGCCGCAGGATGGCGACCAAGTTCTGCGTCATATATGCGACGCTCTTCCGGCTATCATACCTCGTTTTCTGATTACGCTTTCATCGTTATCTACTACAGCTACCACAAGGGTTTGTTTAATAATTGAACATGGACGTTAGTCGTCTGCATGGAGATGTAGCACCAATCATCAAAGTGGGTGCATCCACGCTTAACGGTGCTATAGCTGCCATACATCAATACACATTGTGCAAACTCTCTTATATCAATGTACAGTAAACATTTAGCTACTCCTATAAAGGCACGTTTTACTTTCGTGTTATTCCGATTCCTATGACAGAGGGATCAGCCATGTTTTTCGCCCACGGCAAACGCGGCATGCGTTTTCATCTTTAATTCCCAACATGCCGTAGCCGCGTTTGCTGTTCGCGAAGTGGTGGTTGCTAGGGCAACGGATTTCAACAGCGAAGCTGGGCCCGTATTACAGCGAAAGCTGTTATGAGCTCATTTCACCGGCCGTTTTTGGCGCCGTAGTTGTCCGCCGCCGCCGCCGGTGTCCGTAACCAGTATCGATCGAAATAAGAAAAAATAACGAAATAAGAAAAAAATTCCAGGACGGAACGAGGTTCGAACCTGGGCCCGCTGCGTGGGAGCCCAGTATTCAACCTCTGAGCCATGCCGGTGCTTGAAACTGCTTTGCAAAAAGGTCCTATACAGGCTTCATGTCGGGAAGGAACCACATTAGCATATGCAATATAGCGTGGTAGAAGAGTAAAACAAGCACCAAGCGTCGCACAACGCGAATTCTGTAACGAGGCGTCACACAATGCGAATTGCGCAACGAGTAGGTTGTGAAATGCTTCCAACCCATTACAAAGATCTCTGCCATAATTCTTCGTCTTCATCAGGCACAGCATCAACAAAGTGCGCATAATGCCTTACATGCGTTTAGCAGGTACCACGGATCTCCGTAAAATGACCAAAAATGGCACAGTGCCTGCTGCCCTACTTCTCAAAAATTAGAATGATTTAGAGCGTAGTGGGTTCCTCGCAAGTGCACTTGTATTGGTTGCCAAGGAAGCCTATAAGCGCAGATCCATTTCCTCGGGGTCTCAGTAAAATTACAATGCTTTATAGCGTAGTGGGTTCCTCGCAAGTGCACTTGGATTGGTTGCCAAGGAAGCCCATGAGCGCATGATCCATTTCCTCGGGGCCTCAGTAAAGTTATTCGCCCACCCCCCCGTCTCTCTCCCACGTCAACGTATGTTATACAGCATGACGGGAGAGGGAAATAGCGAGCGGGCGTCACTCAATGCAAATTACATAACTGGTGGGCCGTTTAAAGCTTCCAACCCATTACAAAGGGCTGAGCCATAATTCTTCATCGTCATCAGTCTTCGCGTCAACAAAGTGCACATAATGCCTTACAGACGTGTAGCTGGTCCTCGCTTCTCTACAGAATGACGAATAATGGCTTAGTAGGTGCTTCCCAACTTCACAAAAATTGTGATTTATGGCGTAGTGGGTACCTTTCTAGTCTACTTGTATTGTAGCTCCAAAAGAGCTTACAAGGGGCTCTAGAAACGCCGCTCTTCCAGCTTTCGCTGTGACTGTGCTGCGGTTTCAGCGCAGGCCTGGCGTTTTTTTCCCAAACGATCGCGAAAGGCGATAGTATTGCGTTTGGTGACGTAGGATTTGATGCGTTCAAATACTGAAGAAACACTTGCCTGTTACGTCATTGTTGCACTGGCCGTTAGTGTTACGAATGTCTAGCATTTTAGGTGACGTAGGCGGTAGCTTCTAGTATTCAATCCTTGGCGGATGTACGCAGCATTTCTTACGCTGAAGCTTTCAGCGAGCATTACCTTGGGGTGTTATCAGTACTCGTTCTTTGCCAGCGCGTGTTTTTTCGTGGTTTGAACGTCCCAGGAACATGAACCGTGCGTTGCTCCTGTGGCTTATCGCGAGCCGGCAACATGTTGAGACGATATCACTGCGGCGGCACACTACAACTGAACTCTCCGAGTACGCCGTGTTAAACTCCCAATGAAAATACATTTCACTGAAGGTTGCATTCTCTAAATATTATACTGTGCATTAAACAATCGCACAAAAAAACGTTGAAAGCACTTTCAACACGTCCTGTATTTCAAGTAGCCACAGCCAAGCCTGGCCAGCATACGCTCGAAAGCGAAGCACTCGGGTCACTCTGCACTCGTACGGTACACTCACTTCTGTGTTGTGCACAGACAAGTGTTTCTTCATTTATTGAACGCATCAGATTCTACGTCACCAAACGCGATACTATCGCCTTTTGCGATCGTTTGAGAATACGGGCCCTGATTGGGAGTGGGCGGGTTGTGGCCGGGCTACACGGGGAAAACGTGCGCGCGTCTGCTTTCTGCGTGCCCCTAACGGCCAATGTCAGCTAACCTGGCACGGGCCAGTGCGAGCAACGCAGCTCCCTCTGGTCAGTGGACTTAGCCGCGGTTTGCAGCCAAGTTGACCGCGTCCCGACAAGACGCGTTTGTCAAAAACGCTAAATGTATGCAGTTTTCTGCAGTGGCTCGGGCCGCTATATATATGTGCTGAGCGGAGCGTAAGCGACGCTCGCTTAAAAGCGTCTAATGTACAGATTCAGCTGAGCGTCGCTTACGCTCCGCTCGTACAGATGTAGACCAAGTGGACGCACATTCACGCTGTGCTTAATTGACTTCCAAGCGGATCGAGTGGTGCGTCCACGGAGAAAAGTATTTGAGGAGGAGCATCTCTCGGCCGCGGCAGCGCGCGAGGGCGGCGCGATAGCGTCACGGCGGAATGCGGTTACGCCGAAGCACGACAGATGACGCTTTCGGCCTGTTGTTGGAGCAGCTCTAGGTTCTGCTAGAGGACGGACGTGTTTTTCGTGGGCTCCGGAATGACAGCGTCAGATAAGTTTTTTTTTTTTGCATGATTGGAGCTTGTATTTTTAGTTATATGAGTACATAAGCCACTAGATTGAAGCTTAATAGGGCTTACAACTTTGTACTGTTTTCTGTGTGACAGTCGCCTGGGTTGTTTTTTTATTATTTGTTTGTTCGGACACCACGTGGCTGAAAGGTACACATGTGCTTTGAAGTTTAGCATACTTGCGGAGTTTTGTGATATCATTTGGCTTTAAGTGTATCCAATCCGCCGTGTGAACGATCTATAGCCATGGTCAAAAAGACCGTAAAGTGTTCAGGGTGCGGAATGGGATGGAAAATAGAGGTTTGTACGGATGAGAAGACAGAGGGAGCTGACGCCAAGTGTTGACACGCAGTGGAGAAAAAGAACTAGGAGGCTCACCAGTAAATATACGGCTAGCAGTGCGGGCGATATGGCAACAAGGAGCATTAAGCGGAAGGTCAGAGAGGCGGAGAGGACTTATTGGATGGCAGCGATGGAAAAGAAGCCGGCTCTGAGTAACTACCGAAAGGGAAAAAACGAAATAAGGAGGGAAAGGTTTTATGATAATTCAAGGGGAAGCGCTTTACTGTTTGACGCAAGGTCGGGCTGCCTTAGAACGCGTAGTTATAAAGCGAGATTCAGTAACGAAGAACAATGTACATGCTGCGGGGGAACTAAGGAAACGATGGAACATGTACTGATTGAATTCACCGAGGTATACGTGTGGGCACGAGTCTACATGAAGCCTTGGGTTTTAGGGACAACAATGGAAAGCTGAACATGTCCGCGATAGAAATAAGTAAGAGACGGTTAGAGTATTGGTGGCAGAAAAGTAGAGATAAAGAACAAAAATAAATAATGGGGGAATAATAAGGTCATTCTGCCTTCAGAGACAGAGAGATAGACAGTGAATTTGTATTTTCTGGTATAACATAGATTTAATCAATGTAGATAAGGTATTAGGCCAACATGAAACAAGGAAGCTTTTTTCTTCTTTTTTTTTCGAGCCTGGTGGCAGACATGTCACCGCCCCGTTACAAAGGGGACGCTCATAGCATCCATCCATCCATCCATCCATCCATCCAGCAATGCGAGTTAGAGGCGAAAATGGAAATAATGATGGCTGCCCAAAATGAGCTCATGGTAAGAATCGCCGAGCTGGAGAATGCGTTGGCGACAGAGCGGGAAAAAACGATGACTATGGGGGAAAGGCTTAAGTCAGCCGAGGAGGGGTTAGCAAAGGTAGTCATGGTGAACAAGGAAGCAAGCGACAGCGGGAACAGCGGGGCATCGACCCCCAGAGTGGTAGACGCGAAGGGGGAAACAGGTTTGGAAAAGACAGGTGCAAGGGTCACAGGACCCAGCTTCCGCGAAGTAGTTTTGGGAAGGGGAGGGCACAATACGGCAGCAGTGGCACGCGCTAGTAACCGAGGCAGTGGCCAGGTGCGGCACAGTCCAGCAGAAAAGTCGGAGCACGTGATAATCACCGGGGACTCGAATTTAGTTAGATGCGCAGAAGCAATCAAGGAAAGGGTGAGAGGCGACAAACGAGTTTTAATAGGGAAGTTCCCGGGACATGGGCTGGGATCAGTGATGAGACAAGCTAGCGCAAAACTCGCAACTAAGGCTAATGGACGTAACCTCGTGATAATCGTGGGAGGTCTAAACGACGTCTTGAATGAAGAATCAGCCGAACTAGCGACCACATTGGCGAAAGGGGTCGATGACATGCGCGCCATTTCCCCTCAGGTGCAGATAGTGGTATGCACAATACCGGAGATACCGGTGCGTGACGGCAACCTGCAAAGAGCGGTTGTCGACGCAAACAAAAAGATATGGCAGATGAGTCGAGAGGAAGGCATCGAGGTAGTGGAAATAAACAGAGAGGTGCACAGGTGGGGTGGTTTTCGAAGAGACGGAATACACTTCGATAGGAGGCTTGGTCATGAGGTGGGTTGGCGACTTGCGGGACGCGCAGTAGCTTTTTTGGGGGGCACGCGGGCCCTTCGGTGCCCAGAGTGGCTTGAAATGAGGAAATCAACCAGGGGGACTCTTTGACAGGCAGTATAGCGAAAAACCAGAGAAAAGGTAAAAGAAGGGAGAAGGCGCGTGTTGCAATTAGTTACATTGACATGCAGGGTGGCAGAAAAAAGGCAAAATGGTTAGAGATTGAGGGACAGTTAACCAAAGAACAGATAGGTGTTTATGCGGTTACAGAAACACACCTTAGAGACTTGTAAGAGCCACCACATATTGACAATTATATTTGGGAAGGATGTAACAGGATCACATCAGAAAGGAGAGGTGGGGGGGTTGGAATGCTAATTCATAGCAGAACAAAATGGGATAGAGTGAAACAGACGTGTTCAGAGCACCTCTGGGTTTCGGGCACAGTAGGTGGAAGGAAAACGTGGCTAGGTGTAGCTTACTTGTGGACGGGGAATAACTGCAGAGAAAAGAATCTGGAGATAGTGAAATGCATAAGCACCGATATTAAAAAATTTGGTCATGATGCCGAAATAATCCTTCTAGGGGACATGAACGCTCACATTCATGACCTTAACTGATATTCAGACACCAATGGCAAGTTATTGCTAGATCTCTGCGAGCAACATAGTCTTGAGATAGTTAACGTGGGGCCTAAGTGTGAGGGGCAGATCACGTGGGAAGTCGGAAACAGGCAATCGAGCATTGATTATTGTCTCATGACAGAAGGAATATATGACAAACTTAGAGAGATGAGAATAGACGAGGAAGGCATTAACAGCTTGGGTAGTGATCATGAACGCATAATATTACAAATGGGATATAAAACTGAAAATAAGAACATAGAATCAAAGTTTGGCAGCTCGTATCTAAATGACAAACAAATAACAAATATAGCCGCAAGAGTCGAGGAAAAAGTAGACGAACTACCAGGCAAAGACTGGAAGTATAGTGAACTGCTACATGTAATCACGAAAGAAATGGAAAAAGAGAAGAAAACTACTTTTTGGAAAGGTAAGAGAAAGCCAAAAAGTTGGTGGAACAAAGAAATCCGGGAGGCGATCGAGAAGCGACGTGAGGCATCACGGGAGCACAGACAGGCAAAAAAGGAGAAGCGGCCACAGGACGAAGTCAACCAAATATGGGAAATATATTTAGAGCAAAAATCCATTGTGCAGAAATTAGTCGAGGCAAAAATTAAAGGTGAAAGTGACCGCTGGATGACAGAGATTCGCAAAAAGAAGGCCGCGCCTAGGATATTTTGGAGCCACCTAAATGCGCTAGGTAGGAAGTCTGTCACAATGCAACAACGTTTGGTAGATGAAGGAGGAAATCAATTGGAAGGGTATGAAGCGCTAGGGTACATCCAAAAGATAACCGCCGATTCGTTTAAAAAGGTCACCCAGGGGATTCCCCCGGTGAGTAAAAGTACGCAAAGGAGTGCAACTGACGAAGATGTAGTACTAGAGAATTTCAATTGGAAGAAGGCCGAAGGAAAAATTCCTAAGCGCACTACTCCGGGCTTAGATGGGGTTCCCGTCAGCCTCATTAACGAACTCTGACATAACACTAAAGAAGCACTGCTGAAAGCCGTAGAAAAGTGCTTACAGGAGAGGGAAATACCAGACATTTGGCGAAAAAGTAGAATGAACTTAATCTATAAAGGCAGGGGAGAAAAGGATAACATTCGCTCATATAGACCGCTACCATTACATCGGTGCTATACAGGTTGGCGATGCAGGCAGTAAAATTAAAAATAGAAGCGTGGGTAGAACAAAATGATATTTTAGGAGAACTTCAGAATGGATTTCCAATCGACAGGCGGTTGGACGATAATCTGTTTGTTCTTACCCAGTGTACGGAAATATCGTTAATAAAAAACAGGCCCTTATACGTAGCTTATCTAGATATCACCTGGGCGTACGACAACGTTAATCAGGAAATTTTGTGGGATATATTGAAAGAAGTGGGCATAGGGGACGACTGTATACAGCTTTTGAGGGAAATATACCGAGAAAATACAGTTTGTATAGAATGGGAAGGAATAAGTAGCAAGGACAGCGTTGAAATTAGCAAGGGGCTGAGACAGGGATGTCCTTTGTCCCCGCTGCTATTCATGCTGTACATGGTGAGGATGGAAAAAGCGCTAGAAGGTAGCAACATTGGATTTAATTTGTCACAAAAACAGGTCGGCACGATGGTTGAGCAGAAGCTTCCAGGTCTATTTTATGCTGATGATATTGTCTTATTTGCAGACAGTCAAGATGATATACAGCGACTGGCAGATATATGCGGAAGGGAATGTGAGGCTCTAGGACTAGGATTTAGTGCAACAAAATGTGGATTGATGGTATTCAATGATCACGAAGACCATGCGGTCTTGATACAGGGCCAAAAAATACCGAGGGTAAGCGAGTACAAGTACCTTGGAGTATGGGTAAATGAGGGGGATAGATATATGGAGGTACAAGAGAAAGCATCGGTAGCAAAGGGAAAGAGGAATGCTGCAATTATGAAGCACAGAGCTTTATGGGGATACAATAGGTACGAGGTGCTTCGAGGGCTGTGGAAAGGTGTGATGGTCCCGGGGCTTACATTTGGGAACTCAGTGGTGTGCATGAAGTCAGAGGTACAATCAGGAATGGATGTAAATCAAAGGACGGTGGGCCGCCTCGCGTTGGGCGCTCACGGGAAGACGACAAATGAGGCTGTAAAGGGTGATATGGGATGGACAGGCTTTGAAGTGAGGGAAGCTCAGAGCAAAGTGAGATTCGAAGAGAGGCTGAGGAAAATGAAGAAGAGTAGATGGGCAGAGAAGGTTTTCAGGTATTTGTATAGAAGCGTTGACACGCAGTGGAGAAAAAGAACTAGGAGGCTCACCAGTAAATATACGGCTAGCAGTGCGGGCGATATGGCAACAAGGAGCATTAAGCAGAAGGTCAGAGAGGCGGAGAGGACTTATTGGATGACAGCGATGGAAAAGAAGCCGGCTCTGAGTAACTGCCGAAAGGGAAAAAACGAAATAAGGAGGGAAAGGTTTTATGATAATTCAAGGGGAAGCGCTTTACTGTTTGAAGCAAGGTCGGGCTGCCTTAGAACGCGTAGTTATAAAGCGAGATTCAGTAACGAAGAAGAACAATGTACATGCTGGGGGGAACTAAGGAAACGATGGAACATGTACTGATTTAATGTGGCGATATTCACCCAGGTATACGTGTGGGCACGAGTCTACAAGAAGCCTTGGGTTTAAGGGACAACAATGGAAAGCTGAACACGTCCGCGATAGAAATAAGTAAGAGACGGTTAGAGTATTGGTGGCAGAAAAGTAGAGATAAAGTAGAAAAATAAATAATGGGGAAAAAATAAGATCATTCTGCCTTAAGAGGCAGAGAGATAGACCGCGAATTTATAATTTTTTGGCATAATAACATAGATTTAATCAATGTAGATAAGGTATCAGGCCAGCATGAAACATGGAAGTTTTTTCTTTTTTCTTCGAGCATGGTGGCAGACATGTCACCGCCCCGTTATAAAGGGGACGCTCATAGCATCCATCCATCCATCTTTTACATGCTCTTCTATGGACGCGACGCATAAAAATCGTGATAGCGCCTCGTACATTGTAAAATTTCTAAGATTTCTGTCTGTAACATCAATCGGTAGATATGACAGATATTTTAGCTGCAGTTATTAATCGATGCTGCCAGAATTATAGGCCGTACAGCGCTTGGAACGAACTGCTAGTAGTGGCCCCTGAGCCGCCGCATGCACGCGCCTCTCGCACCTCACTCCCATGTTATGCGCGCGCATGCGTAGGTGGCCTTGGGAGGGAAAGCTCCCTTCGCGATTGGCTGGTTTTCTTTCTCTTTAGCGCTCTCAGTGGCTTCCGCGCGTTGCGCCGGCGGCACCAACTCCTCGATGTTTGCGCGCGCTTTTACGCCGCGACAAAAGAGAGTGCTTTGCAGATTTCGACCAGTGCTTCTTCAGGATGGGGCGGAAATCTGTCGTGCCGAACTGCAGCAGTCAATACGCGTCCTGCAAGAAGGTAATTACCATCGAAGTTCCTAGTAGAGCACTGCACGGGCCGTGATTTTCGGCCCGGGCCCGGCCCGGGCCCGGAACTCGTTCAAATTTACCCGCCCGAGCCCGGCCCGGTGATTCAATGCGCGACCCGGGCCCGGTCCGAACCCGAGAAAAAATTTCGCCTACCCGGCCCGGCCCGGCCC
The DNA here is from genome assembly GCF_013339695.2 of Rhipicephalus sanguineus. Classification (NCBI taxonomy): domain Eukaryota; kingdom Metazoa; phylum Arthropoda; class Arachnida; order Ixodida; family Ixodidae; genus Rhipicephalus; species Rhipicephalus sanguineus. The sequence continues at coordinate 99,861,771 of NC_051186.1, forward strand.
GACGGCAGATCAGGCCCGACAGAGGCCCGAGCCAATAATATAGGTGGTGTTGCCAGAACATAGAATCTACAGCAAAGTGTTAAGTAGGAAATATTTAGGCTTTGATGGCGAATGTTTCGCTAACAATTCTACTTTAGCCTACGGTAATTTCGTGTAAACAGGGGCTCACGGTGGAAACAGTTGAGTGGGCTTACTGGGTGCACTGAATGTTTGCTAGGCAAATGTATACCATAACTGTTTTTTTTTTTTTTTTGCAAATGCAATGGGGATCATTAAGAGCGTTTTGTAGCAGATATTGCACCAAGGAAAGTGATTTGCAGCATGAGTACAGTTTCGATAGGAAGTGCAATAAAAACGGAGGAGACAGAGAACAGAACGCTCTCTTCAGTTTGTTTTTATTGCGCTCTTTACTGAAACCTAAAACGTTCTAACGACAATGGCAATAGTGCACCCGGCTTCTGGATATGTAACACCTGTCTTCATCATTGTAGCACCTCGCCACAGCAAGATAGAGAAAGAAAGCCAAGTTTTTCACCTTTTTGTAAATACACTAACCTAGTTAAAAATTACAACGAACCGTGTGCACCACGTGTACTTTCAGAAATACGTTTAGGCAGATGAAAGGACGAAAAAAGCATTTGTGGTAGCATTCTTTTCATATATCACACCACTGCTACTATATACAGTGCATAAGACTTTTGTGGCATATTTTATAGATTATTTCTTCACGCGTTGTTGTGCAAAAAAAATCAAATTATCTAGAGATTCCGGCTTGAAGCATGCCATCCATCGTTGCATCACATATCCCGCCACGCTAAAGTTTCTCGCACTGCATGCGCTATCCGCAGAGCTGCACATCTGCCTTGCGAAATGTGAAGGCGTCGGCAGTCGTAGTTCTTAACTTCCACCACTGGAGCAAATTTAGGACGTCTTTGAGGACCTCTGCAGAATGAACGTAGCTGTGCAGCTTATCCCTTCATTTCTATCGTTCCCGAAAGTCGTGACACTATTTAGCATCACACATAAAACTCCTCTTTGAGGGCTTCTTCTTGCAGTTTTCAGCAGTGTATGTTATGCGCGGCTTGTGCCGCGCTTTTTTTTTTTCCGTATCATAATCCTTTACGCCTTGCTAACGATGTTGTGCTGGTAGAAGGTGATCACCGGACTACGCGGGTAGCACTGGCAGGAGGTGGACAAAGCGATATCGATCTATTTTTGGTGTTCCTTACAGTTTGGTAATAAAGGCGCAAATAAGTTTCTCAGCGCTTACTCATTGGATGCAAATGGTTTGAGGTAAAGGGACATCACCCGGCACGGAATCCGTAATTGCCTTTTTTCAAGCGTGATATTTCGTCAAGCGAATTATTTTGCCTCACGCTTTATGCTGTTTGAACCTATGCTATTCCTGCACATTACAACGGTGTTGCGGCAGTATCATGTAGATCTCACACTATACCTGTATACAGGCCCGTAGCCGGGGGGGGGGGGGGGGCTAGGGGCCTAGGCGCCCGCCCCTCCCCCCAAAATTTTTGTGAAGTAGGTGTTTTTACCAAACATAAATAATAAAAATAGGTGTTTTCTCAAATAGTCAAGGTTTTCAGCAAGTGGGCCCCCTCGAAAAAAATTCCTGGCTACGGGCCTGCCTGTATAGCTCAGGGGACCCAAACACGCGGCCCGTGGGCCTCTCCGTAAAGTCCCGCGGCCCGCACATGACTGTCTTCGTCCCCTTTTTTCATTTTCTTTATAACTATGTTTTTAAGCTGCACAGGGATGACAGGTCTAAAGCTTTGTTGTCGCGAGGCATCCCCTGCGGCCACCATGTGTAACCGTGAAACAAAACTCTATATTTCACAATCGGCGTCCAGATTTTAGTCGTGCTGAAGATAGGTATCGATATGTTGTTGGAATTCCGCCGCCAAATACCCTTCAGAAACGACCCATACGTGATACAGTAAAACCTCGGTGATCACGGCTCGTACGAATTTCGGGGTGATGCGAATTTTTCTGTGGTCCCGGCCAAGGCCTACTAGCCTGCAATGTAGTGGAGTACGGTTGTTGCGAACCGATTTGCACCCCGCGACGTTTGATACGAACGTACGCTAGCGCACAGGTACGAAGAGGTACTGCCCTCGCTGCCGCGGAAGACGCGGCAGTCACGCGCGGGCGCGGGCATGCGCGCTGCTCGACCATCAACAGTGCGTCGTTGCGTCCGAGCATAGAGTTTATTACAATAATACCACTATGCGTCCGAGATAGTGCGTGCGAATCTGTGAGGCTTTTAGGCGCCTTCGCGTTTAGATTACAGATGACGTTGACGTCTCGCTTTTTTTTCCGACGCGTTGACACGTACGACGCGTACGTGTGTTCGGGCTTTAACACGCGTGCCTGCCACGCAGACGCAAGCCATGTCCCCGCAATCAGGCGTTCTATGGAACAAGACTAAAACTTGGGCTGCGGGTCCGTCATGAAGCCACATTAAAGGTGGACGAAGACGCCAAGAGACGAAGCGGACCGTCTTGGCGAAAGAGCTTGGCCTCTATCTATCGTGTGCAAAGCGCTTCTGAAGTCACTCTCGCCGCAGTACTCTGTTGTCATGCAGAAAAGCGTAGTAAGATTAGGAAGCGGCTACTAGCGGTCACGGGGCACAACACATCTGGTTCATTAATCACACACGCGCGCATGCACAGTATATTTACGAGTACAAGTATGATCGTTGACGTCTAAAAACTTTACTGGCAATCATTCAGAGCTGTTCATGACGTCGCTGCGGCCCTGAGAAACACTAAACCAAAACGTATGCCAACTTTCTTTTGTCGCATACTAATTTTCCACGCTTTCTGGTGATACGAATTTCGGATGATACGAATATTTTTGGTAACCCCGCGAGATTCGTATCACCGAGGTTTTACTTCGGAAAGCTCTTCTTTTAAATGGCAACGTTAGCTGACATTTGATACGACCTAGCCCCTCCCCTCCTCCCTCCCCCCTTCCCGCGCACTTTTAGCTGCGTTACTGTCCTGGCCCTTGCGGGAGTAAATTTTCGTGAATGCGGCCCGTTAGCTGAGGTGGGTTTGAGACCCCTGATATAGCGGGAAAAGGCCAAAGTTAAAACCTTAACAAATTGGGCACACAAAGCAGGCTATGCATGTCCATCTCGCGTCACATGACCACTGGGGGCCGTGACGGAGCCACGGAAAAAGAATGTGTCTGTGTAGGAATTCTATGTAACGAGACTCCGTGCAGTCCTCTCCTTTTAGTGGAGGGCTGGAAACTTCAAAAACGTTTCCCCGCTTTGCAGCTCTGTGATCGCTCTTGCCATAAGTTATATATATATATATATATATATATATATATATATATATATATATATATATATATTGTAAGGAAAATAGCGCCGCTATTGCAAGGGCGCGCGCTAAGCAAGCGGGAAGACGAGAAAGACGAGGCAGAATAGAACAGCCGGCCTAGTCAACAGGCGTTGTGTCTATTTCTCTGCGTTACAATGGCGCAGCCGTCGAAAGGCTTCAGCTGTTAGCTTGAGGCAACGCGTCTTCCAGAGGAACGCCGTCAGGCTTCCTCGCTGATGGATCCCACAAGTAGACCACCGCGGCAAGCATCCATCCCACCACCAGCGGACGGCGTCCAGGCCTCTATTGCGGTTCCGGGGAACTACTTGTCCGGTGACGTGCTACTTCGCGGCAACAATGCGCACGAGCTCCTCTCGCCCAGGGACGGCGTACATGCCTCCTCGCCACCACCTGCCAATCTGTCGGCGCTTCAGGCACCGTCCAGGCCTCCTCGGCGGCTCAAGCCTCCTTCATCGACGCCGCAGTACCAGTTCAAGACAAGCCATCGCACGGGTACAGGTTACCTCGGAACGCGGTTGACGCTTCCAACGGCAAGGACCCCGGGAATGCCGTCCACGCTTCCCGCAGCGACAACGGCGTACTCAGTACTCCATTGGCACCCGAGCCGCTTAGGGGTGCTGTCGAAGCTCCCTCGGACATGGGTCCCTCCTCTGTGAGTACTCTGATCGTGCCATACTCCTCGGACGTCACCACAGGCACCACGCGCGGATCGCCCGAGAGCGCCGCCGAGCTTTCCGCCACCATCGCGCGACTCCGAGTCACGGTGAACGCCTTGGCAGCGTCAATCTCCGTGCTGTGTCCTGCCGCCTTGCCAGCACTGCACTCGCTCAATGCCGCGTTGGCCACCACCGCCTCGCAAGACCATGAAGAGAGCTCACCCGAGAGCCGCAGAGAGCTGCGGTGTGCCCTCACGGAGCTCTCATACCAACTCGACTGGTTGGCGTCGTCATGCCCCGGAGTTTCGCTTACCGTAGCACCATCACCGGCTGCCTGCGAACTACCGGAATTCCGCGGCTTCCAAGACGACGCCGACAATTGGGTGGCCACCGTCAACGCTCTTGGAGCTCGCGAGGCGTGGACGGACCAACAGAAATGGTGCGTGGCCATTGACCGCCTTCGTGATGCTGCCAAAGCATGGCACAACTACGAAGGCGTGAAACAACAATCCTGGCATCAGTGGTGTGCAAGATTGATTACTGTTTTTCGACCACTTTTTCATGCCGGCGACCCCCTGCCTACCGACCCACTGTCTACCGCGGATGGGAGCTGTGAGACGCACAATCTCGACGGCGCAGCTCAGGCGTTCACAAACCTGCCCTCCCTTCGAGACCGAGCTCGCGAGGCGCAGCGCCCCTATGATGCAGCTGAGCCCAGTGCCAACCAGCCGGTCTTCGCAGACAGTTTGTGAAGGGCAGCATCTCGACCGTGCATCTGTTTCCCGCAGTCCCCGTGCAGACATCATCGCGGACGTGGAAGGCCACCCGCCCGACACGGATACCGGACGTGAGCAGGACTCCATGCCACGTAGTTCAAACTCCGCGACGCCTGCTCCAGAACCTACCACACCAGACAAGGATACCACCCACAAGGCCCAGCAGTTGGCGATGCTGCCTCCACGCTTGCCAGCGCGTGAGGACATGCACATTCCAGATCTCCCAGTGCCTGACACGCTCCAAGTCAGGAAACCGGACAAGCACAACCATCAACATGCCCTCAGGCCCACCGGGACAGCTACCGCAAATTCGAGAGCAGTCACTACCCAAATGCGCGGACGGTCACCGTGTGCTGGTTGGGATCCAGGAATCTAATGCTACCAACGCGACTAAAAACACCGAAGAATTGCCTATAATGAAGAGTAATGAAGAATTGAGTAATGAAGAATTGCCCCTGCATTCTACTTCCCTCTCTGAGACAAAAGCACAACTAGTGGGGCCCATAAGCCTGACCTTATTGCGGAGCCCTACAACAATGGACGCCCCTGATATGGCAGCGCCGTACATTCCGCCTTGCGCGCCTGATGGGAGTGCATCAACGCGAAGCGGACGCACTTCTTCAAGCCTGCGCAGACGTGTCCGACTACAGAGGACACGGTCTGTCTTCGGCCACAGCACATCGATTCGGTCGCCCACCGTTCTTTGTGAATCTCTTGCAGTGCACTCGAAAATGCGACGTGCGAAGCGGCAGCTGCGGCCTTCCCGCAATAGCCAGTGCCGCCCGCCTGAAATACCTGCATTTCACCGAACACAGTCGCACAAGGACCGAAACCTGCAAAGACAAACAAGGAACAGTCAATTCCGCCCACCAGAAACAATTCCGCAGTTGGATAGCCATGCAGTGCCGCAGCGTGGCCGAGTGTAAGGAAAATAGCGCCGCTATTGCAAGGGCGCGCGCTAAGCAAGCGGGAAGACGAGAAAGACGAGACAGAATAGAACAGCCGGCCTAGTCAACAGGCGTTGTGTCTATTTCTCTGCGTTACAATATATATATATATATATATATATATATATATATATATATATATAACATTTATTACTGCGATTACAGAATAACATTTGGGATATAAATTGACAAAGTATGCAAATAAAGCACAGAATAACGACATGTTAACTGTATAAGCCCCTGGTATATCTACTTTTAGCTCGCGCCGATTTAGATAAATCAAGTAGCCCCATATGCAAGGAGCAAAACAAGTTCAGTACTTGTCCCTAATAAAATTTCTTCAAATAGCTTGCCCACATATAAAAAAGCGCTTTTTGGAGAGAAAATGTGAAACATATTTATGCACAACGTATGTGGAACAAACTGGAAACAATTTTTCTATTATCAGTAAATTACTATTTTGCAATTCCTAAATCACCATGCTCGTCGGGCCAAGACTCTTGGTAAGTGAGAAAACTCTCAAAAAGACAAATGCGGGTGGCGACGCCCCCTTGAAATTCGCGCAGCAGACGCCGTGACATCTTAGATTCTGACGGCGTCTAATGAGGCCTACGTACGTAGTTCCTAATCTCTAAAAATGAAGTACATTGACTTAACATACCAAGTGTCAGGAAATTTTGTAGAGCCAATGTCCCCAATGTCGACGACAAATACAGTTTGAAATCTGTGACGTCAAGCTCGGAGTTTCAGCGCGAAATTTAAAAAATGCAATTTTTATCTTCAATTTCTCGTCTGATAATAAGCTTATGATGGCGAAATGAATGAAGTTCGAGTTATTAGCGTACACTTTATCAGTCTAAAACGATTCAGTGCTTCACTATTGTGTCCATTTAAGAACCGAACAAAGTCCAAGCCCGGCCCGACCCGAGCCCGCCACCTCAAACCCGGGCCCGGCCCTAAGCCCGGAGCTTCAGGCCCGAGCCCGGCCCGGGCCCGCCGCGAAAACTACTTTACCCGGCCCGGCCCGGCCCACGGGCCGGGCCGGGCCCGGGTTTTCGGGTAGGCCCGAGCCCGTGCAGTGCTCTAGTTCCTAGTGACCCAGTGAGGTTGGAAGCGTGGGCTCGCGCCATCCCAAGAAAAGACCGAGAGCTGACACCTCGTGACTACGTTTGCGAGAAGCACTTCTCGGACAGTGACATAGACAGGCGGCGCTATTATGGCGAACTTGGTGGCGAAGTTCTCCTTGACAAACCGAAACGGCCAGTGTTGTTACGAGACGCCGTGCCTTCAATCTTTCCGCGCGCTGTTCCGGATACTTGTCTGCTGTTCTAAAAAAGAAGACAATGTGAAATTTCAACCACCTGGGGCTTTGTAACGTGCACCTAAATGTAAGCACACGGGCCTTTAGAATTTCGTCTCCATCTAAATGCGGCCGCCGCAACAACCTAAATCTGAATTGATGGCATATAGGGTAAGTCCCATCATTCGTTGAAATAAATATACCTAACTCATTGAGTTCACGTTATCAAAAATTATAGATTTCACGCTGTACAAAAAATATCACTGTGGTAATTTTCCTGCATGTAACGCCATTTTTCTCGTTAATTTACCGAAAAAACATGGACTGCGCTTCAGCTTCGCCTTTAAGAGTAGAACGTGATAACGTAATCGGGCCCCGTGCGCATCGCCTTCTCAGTTGCTAGCCTCACCGACACGGACGCCGACACCGGTATTTCTGCGAAACGGGCTCTTTAACGCTGTCGCGTTAAAATATTAAGCCGGCGAAGACGCACAAAAACATCCATTCGGGCGTGAAGCGCGAACGGCGTATCGGCGACGAATGGCCTTGAACCGACGAGCTTCGTTGGAGAGCGCGGTGAGAGGGACGCGTGCATTTTTCCTTCTCCGCTAGCGGACTCTCACGACAGAGGGCGTGTGAGCGCTGTGCCCGATTTCGTGACTTTATTAGGGCGCCCGAGCGAGCGCAGTTTCGCCTCCTTAAGAATTCTTGCTCCGTGGGTGCGTCCTACGTTCCGCTACTCTTGCGACCGTTCTTCGCTCGCGCACTACATTTATTTCTACGCATTTTAACATGGAAGTGTTTTATGCCGGGGTCCACCGAGACTTTCATGACGTATTTCCGTCACGGAAGTACGTCAGCAAAATGAACGCCATGAGATGGCAAAGAAAACAAACTATAAGAAAAAGTTCCGTTGACGGGAGTCGAACCCATGACCTCTCGGTCCGCGACGATGGCTGGTTGGCGGGCGTTTAGGCCACTGAGCTAGCGCCACACACATTACGCAGGCTACATAAACACGCCTTTTTTCTTTTACACTTTCATCTCGCAGTGCTCTTGGATTGAAGAATGAATGCTATCAGCGTCCCCTTTATAACGGGGCGGTTACATCTGTGCCACCTGTCTCGAAAAAAAAAAAAAACCGCGCCGTTGCTACGACCGTCCCATTCGGCGCGTTTCCAATACAATTCTAATTTCGTCAACGCACCGTGAGGTGGCAACCACCGTAACACTCCGTGAGGTGGCAACCCAAGCCTCGCTCATAGCATCCATCCAGATCGAAAAATAGCTCTCCGACGCTTGCCTGGCTGTCGCACCACGTTCCCCGCTCGCCCTGTGAGAATTAACGAGCATGCTAGAGGGACGACGCGCGTAGCGTTTCACTTCGCATTTCACGTCTTGAAAGAGTGCATATGAGTATCATGGTTTATTATGTGCTTTTTGATGGCATCTTTGCGCGGGATTCACCATATGCGGTGTCCACGTATACGTTAAGAACTTCAGCTACCGCAAGGGTTAAATCATGATCATGGGCGTTAGTCGTCGGTACAGAGATGTGCCACTAGGCGTCAACGTGAGGGAGATGCGTCCACGTGAAGCGGTGCTATATTTGCCAAACAACAGTAGACATTGTACGAGCTCTCATATTTCAATGCACTGTAAACAATAAACTACTTCTGTGACGATACGTTTCACTTTCGCGCTATACCGATTCCTGTGACGGAGGGATCAGCCATTTTTGTCTAAACCAGCAGCATAATCAGGTCTGCACGGAGCGGATCCCAAATGCTCAGCTGAAAGCGTACAAAACTGCATTAAGATGACTGTCGATGTAGCCGAGTGCATATGCGGACACTTAGCTTAAGCCATCCTGAAAAGCCTCCGTGCTCGATCTGGTTATATTGCAGAGTTCTGCTGCCTATTCAAAAAGCTTTACTCATAACATGTACAAAAAAATTATCGCGCAAAAGAAATTAAGTTTCCATTTCATCTTTTAACCAAACGACTGCAAGATAATGACAATGCTTGGAATGGTACCGTGTGAACGTTTGCTACGAATTCGTCACCAAACAAGCGGCACGTTCAACCAAAACAAGCGCTGATTGTCGTAGCAATAAATGAATCCACCTCTTTCATTTTCCTTTGCTACCCTCTGCCGTTTTGGTAGGGGTTTGGTAGGAGCCGGGACAACCGGTATCGCCAGAAGCAAAGCCTCCGAGATAAAGAGACGTTTCGCGACTTTTTTGCTAGGAAGGCGTGCATGCGCAGGGACGTCGTGAAGAAGGCGGATTCTTGATACTTACACATGGGCGGTGGCCGAAACGTATGTTGCTTGCTTCCAAGTGACACGGGCAAGCCATTCAAGCCTAGAAAATGCTGCGTGATCGAATGGCCGCGAAGATCGAACAGAGTCGGCACCTAGCGGCGAACGGACGAAGCCCCGAAGTTTGGATGCCGGTCGCGAGTCACAGCTCCAGCAGCAGTGTGTGTTGTTTGTTGTTCGAGAATTCTCGGTCGACGTTGAGTAAACTCATTATTTTCTTTCTGTAATGGAAGTTCGTAGTCAGTCGCTTTTTTAAGTTGCGATGCGAAAAGTATTTGTTTAATGCGACCGCACCACATACACTTGTCGCTTTTCAACGTGTTGTGAGACTAACATTTGTAATTCCATGTCACAGTACCGAGTGGTAGGCCGCTCGCTACAACTTGCACCGTCACGCGCGCCAACTGGCTGACGCGGGCCAAGAAACCACCGTTAACTTATCGGCCGATCGCTGCAACGGAGACGGTGAGTCGCGGCTGCAGCTGATTTCGTTCGCTCAAACCATGGCTGAGGGCAGCATTTTCGCGGCGCGCGAATGCGCTAGTCATGGGGTTCTTTTTGGATTTCGCGGGCTTTCTCTGCAGCTTGGAAAAAATGGTATACGTGGGACTTTCTTTATCACCAATAATGGAATTGGGGTTTCTGCAGGCGCTCTCGAACTTTACAAGCCGCATTTCTTGCCTAAAGTCAATATTTAGCAATTTAAATAACCCTAGTTAACAAATTAGTTAACTGCGAAAAAAATGTCTGTAGTGCGCAAGGTGGCTGTCAGCAATTTGCAACTGATTTCACTCGCCTGGCTCTTATATTGTATTTTTTAACCCTTGGCTAAATATAGCTGAGACACCCGGTATAATATATAGTATGATTGAACAGAAGGAACTATGCTCCGCTACGCTTTCTTTCTCTCTACATTTCCATCGCCCATAGCAACGCAATCATATGGTTCCGATAAATGCTTGTTCTGCTACGGCGCCTGGATAGCCGAGTGGTTACGACGCTCGACTTCGGACCGTCGGTACCTGGGTTCGAATCCCGTCTCGGCAAGAAATGACACTTTGTTTTATTTATTTCGACTCCTCCTCCTCTGCACTTCTGATTTCCTCTCCTACTCTCATCCTTCCTCCTCTCCAATTGGCCGAGCACTGTCCTCGCATAACGCTCGCCTCCGTCCTCCTTCCCGGCTCCTTGCCTCAGTAATCCTCATTTTACTAGGCTTTACTCTCTCCCACCCCAGGCTCTGAGCTCTTTCCCCATTGCTCTCCATCACTCTCCTTCGCTCCGCTCTCACCCTGTAATATCTTCGCTTTCCGTCGCACCTGCTGTAATCGGTAGGGAGGCTTGCCCAATGACTGCGGCGCATACCCGGACTAGTTTACTACGCACGATTTGCATAAGAACGGCAGCATAAACAGCCACGCTGTAACTAGGAGAAAGTTTGTTTTTCTTTTTTTCGAAGCGCGCGACATTGGAATTCGATTCTGAAACGCCTCGCTCCGCGGCGCGACGCGTTAAACGAGTCGGCCACGAATGCGTGCATGCACCAGCGTACTTTCGGTAAGCTATTTATATACACCAATTACCGTTGGTGGTACGCAATCTCCGAAGTGCTTCAGCGCGGCAAAGGATTGTTCGCTATCAACCGAGGGATGGCGCAAAGGAACAAAGGGCGCGCTTTAAGGGGCACCACCCCGTTCGTCTTTCGCCGGAGTTGGGCTGCGCGCATCTGGCTCCGTAACTTGAACCACATGGCGGGGTCGGCCATTCTCGCGAGGCTCTCTTGAAAGGGGTTCGAGAGATAGCTCATGGCTTCGTACGTATTGTGATTTCACCGCAAAATTTGCGTGGAAACCATAGACCGCACGCCAATGCTTTGGCATTCAACGCTACCGAGGCACGATTTCGATGGGCGCGAAATACACAAATGCTCGTGTAGTTGGCTTGAGATGCGTGTTAAAAAATCCCGGGTTGTAAAGGCTAATCCGGTGTCGCCCACTATGTTTGACTCATATTTTTATTTTGGTATTGATACGTGAAAGGCCCCGGACTTTAAATTAACTACTCCTCTTGTCAAAAAAGAAAAACAAGTTTTCTTGCACATGGGTTGCCACATGAAAGGGCGATAGCATCTCGACGGTGAAAGTTCACAGCGTGTGCCCCCGACTCGACTCTGTGTTTCCTCTGTAAACGTTCGCACGCAGCCCTTTTCCGTGCGTAGCGAATCGCCTGCGCCAGGCAAGCGGACAGGTAGGTCGGTTCTTCGGGACATGTTTTTCTTGGCAGCGGTTTACAAAACAAAATCGGGCACACTTTTTCCCCGAGCCCAAATAAATGACTCGGGCCGGTTTGTTCCTCGTCTCCGAAGCTAAATATACGCCGCTTGAGTCAGCTCACGAACGCGCACGCGCTGTTTTTTTCTGTTGCGTCACGCCTAAAATTTGCATACAGGGGGCGTAGCTGGGCCCTTTCCTTTGTTGAACTTGGCTGTATTTACTAACGGCAGCATCTCTATTTCGTTTGTCGCTTACAGGGAGCATCGTGCTTGCTTTGCAGCTTCTCCGAAAGCCCAGTTCGCACACTCTGGCGACAATTTATTTAATAATAAAATAATATTATATTATTATCTGGGGTTACCGTGACAGAACCACTATGATTATGAGGCACGCAATAGCGGAGGGCTCCGGAAATTTTGACCATCTGGTGTCCTTTACCGTGCACTGACATCGCACAGTACAGGGGCCTTTAGCATTTCACCTCCATCGAAATGCAACCGCCGCAGCTGGGATCGAACCCGCGACCTGTGGTTGAGCAGCGTAACCACTACACCACCGCGCGCGGTGGGCGGTGACAGTTGATTCAGTGTTTGATCGACTTCTCGCATAATTTGATCGGCAGTCGTTCGGAACAGATCCATGGCTAAGTACATAAGAGTAGCTAACTGCGCGTTAATCCCACTCATAGAAACAGAAATAGGGGGCGATAGAAGTCCAGATCGAATTTTTGAAGAGTAGTTGTCTTCATGATTTTTTTAGGGTATAATAACTCTAAACTTGGTGCGCTGTTCGCGATATCGGCACTTACATTGGTAACTATGAAAGCCACGCTTTTTCAGTGACCTTGGGAACAAGACGGCACCGCAGGAAACTCTCCGAGTGCAAAGCACTGTCGCACGCAATATGGGAATCGGTGTTGTACGGCAGCATCAGGAGTGACAGCGCCAAAGTCATGTCATCGTCTTCGCACTTTCGTATAGTCATTGCCGTTGTCATTGTCATGAATCATTGTCATTGGTGTTTATGTACGAGCCATCCCTTCGTCGTCGTGGCCATCGTAAAGATCGTGCCGTGGCGCCACGCAGTCGTAGAGGGCCACTTCGTCGGTGTTAGCCACGCACTATCGGCGTTGTGGTCGTTATTACCAGTGCATGTTGTAAAGAGCTCTACAACGCATTATAGTCTATGGGGCTCCGTGTTTTCGGGTAACTCCGATAAACATTCGCCAGTAAAATTTTTGACAGTTCGGATTTATCCGATAAACTCCGATTTTAATGGCCAATGCGACCCTGTACCGTTCAGCCTCGAAAACGCATGCTTAAAGCGGTCATTGATACATCGACCGGTTTGGCCAATATAAACTTTACTTCACGTCAATGGTATCTCGTAGACCGCACCCATCGCACATTTAACAAAGGGCTTATCGAGCACGGAGCGAGAGACGTGAACATATGTAGGGCAGTGGCGTAGCCAGGGGGTGGCACAGCGGGCCCGTGCCCCCCCCCCCCCTTCGAAATTTTGTTTTGCCATGACACTCGACCACATCTTCCTGCCCGACCCCCACTTCAGATCAAGGAGGTGCCCACCCCGAAAAACATTTCTGCCTATGCCTCTCATGTAGGGCCCTCGGTAGCGCGAGACGACATCTTGCGACACAATGCCTGGTATCACTGGGGCGCAGCAGGCGACATCGAATATACGGACCTCGTAAAGTGTGCTTGCGTCTATTAGAGCAAGCTTTAAGGATGCTATACGCGCAAACGTAGGTTTTGTGTGTTCAATTTTCCTAGGCAACTAAACACGCTTCGTGTGTTTTGATGTTTTCGTGTTCAGATATCATTTCTTCTAAGATATTGGAGTATTGACAAAAAAAAATCAGTTTCGTCGAAAGGGCGAAGCAATGAATGCGATAGCAATATATTGCAATGCTATACGAAGTAACGCTGGCAGCTAACTCTTTTGGATCCGATCTCGCGTAACTCTACAAAAGGCTGGTGTAAAAGAATACAGCCGCTCCAGGGAGGGATGCTCTTTTCGCACAGTCTCTTCGCGTTGAGAACGCAGCACGTAGAAGGGTATACGAGCCGTGCGCTGACGCGCGCCAGCGATCGCGACCGCGCCCTTAGAATCAAAGTTCACAGTTGCTGCTCCAGCGACCTCGGAGGCTCTCTGAACCAAAGCACTCACTTGCGCGACATTCGTCCATCGACGTCAGTGACTTTCTGCGGCGCTTATTGCCGCAGTTTTATTAGTCGGTGCCATCGCACTCGAAGCAATGGGTGGCGTAGAAACACCGTTGGTGCACGTGGCAGCTGCACTACTCTGGCAACTACAGAAGCGCTCCCTGTCGGCGCTTGTTATTGCATGATGCAATACTTCACTTTACCTCTCCCAGGTGGCGACACCGCCCCGCCAACCAAGAGCACTGTGACAGGGAAGAGGTATGAGAGATAAAAGGCGCGTTTGTGAAACAATGTGCTTGTGTGTCGGCAGGGCAGTGGGTACAGTGCCTGGCACCTTTCGTCGCGGACCTAGAGGTCGTGGGTTCGACTCCCATGTCGTCCGCGTCAACGAAACTTTCCCTTCTACTTTTTCTTTGTCATCTGATCGTGTGCATTTTACAGACGTCATTTCCGTGGCGTCATTTTCGTGACAAAATGACGTCAGTGAAGTTGTGGTGGACCCCGGCTTGACAAAACTTTCGTAATAATTAAACTCCGAATTTCGGGGAATTGGGGATTTGCGAAAAGTAAACTCCGTTAAACACCAAATTGCCGCCAGAAAAATGAACTCCGAAAAACACTTTCCGAATTTCAAGCAAAATAAACTCCGAAAACGCGCAGCCCTAAGTATAGATAGCAGGACCTCATCATCATGGTGACTACGTCCACTCCAGAGCAAAGGCCAATCACGTTTCTCCAATTACCTCGGCCCTGTGCTTGCTGCGACCATGTTGTCCCCGCAGGCTTCTTAAGTCGCATCTGCCCACCTAACTTTCTGCCTACCCCTGACACGCTTGCCTTCTCTTGGACTCCCGCCTGCTACTTTTAATGACCAGCCGCTATCTCGCCTTCGCGCTACATGCGCTGCCCATGCCGATTTCTTCAATTCCTTTCTACTGATATTGCGACTAAGTTAACGGGACAGCGGATATTCCAAAAGTGATTGGACAAACGAGGCGAGAAATGCTGTTGTTTTTAGACTTGACAGAGGTGTCACGTATAGCTCTTACTCGCTCAGTGGTGTAGATACATTTTACCCTGCATCACTTCGCTCCCACTCACTCAAGCATAAGTGTTACAGGTATGCATGAGCGATATATTATAGCTGTCGTCGCATACTGAACGCGTTTACTAATGTTGATTGGTTTATAGTAGGGGTACGCGAATATTCGAGTTTCGAATCGAATAATAGCTAACCGAATAATTCGATTCGACTTTCGAATAGCTACAGTATTCGAAGTTTCGAATAATTCGACCGGACGAACACCTAACACGCGACAAAGGCCAATGGTGCAACTTGGTTAGGGTGGGTGGCTAAAACTACCGCTAACGTCGTTGCAGTAGGCCTTTCGTTAAAGCTGTCATCGATATCCTGGTTCAAAAGCGACCGCATGTTTATATTAAAGGAGATTATGTGATTTGCGTACGTAAAAAAAACACATGAGTCAAGCCCTTCACAACTTCGCCTCCGAAACGAATCCACGGGTTTCTTGCGGAGTTCGGTCGCGTATGCCGCAAGCGCGGTAAAACGTCCCGACTTTGGCCCGCAAAACCCGCGCTGATTGGCTTGACATGTGAAAATTTGTTCACGCTGTGCGATCGCCACTGTCGCACCGCACCGCTCATTCAGAAACTCCCATCGTTCCTGCACTCAATTAAAACGCTGCTGTGAAAGGGCGCCCGAAGATTTTCAGGCCCACAGCAGCCATTGCGATGGAGCACAACATAACTACTGCAAGATAAGCCGTATTACGCTACCATGGGGAAAAAAATTCACAGCATATCCACGGGTGAATGATGAAGAACTTGGGCGAAGCTCTTGAAGCAATCATGGTTACACCGTGAAATCTTCAGTGGTTTCGCCCAGCAGTAATCAAAGCGATAGCCGAGTACATCATCAAAGACGTGACAAACACTGTATATATTTATACAAGAAATTTTATTAATCGTAAGTGGTAGCTAGACGTGGCTTCCGTTCCCCCTTCATCATAACGGCTTTATGGTCGGTGAAGTGATGGATCGGTGACGATGTCGTAGTGGGATGTTTACAAAGACGAAGTAGTGGGCAGTTTGCAAAGGTGGCTTCCGTTCCCCCTTCATTATAACGGCGTTATGGTCGGTAAAGTAATGGATCGGCGATGGATCGTAGTGGAATGTTTGCAAAGACGAAGCAGTGGGCAGTTTGCAAAGGTGGTTACGCCGGACAACGGAGACGTGACAAGGTTAGACTAAGAGGAGCTTCGCCCCTAAAAAAGAAAACTAGCTACCGTACCCCCTTCTCTTAGCCGTTAGGAGGATAGGAGTGGCGCTGCTTACTGGGATGGTGCCTCCTCTATAAACATGCTTTCGCGCCTATAAAAGCTGAAGAAGAAGAAAAAAGATGAAACTCCCGAACAAGGGCGTAATACAGCTGTCGCCACGCCGTAGCGTCAGTGATTTTTTCTTTGTCTTGCCGTAAATGGCGGTACACGTTTCGTGTAAAAATACTATTATATATTCGATTTGATATTCGATATTTTTGGTCACTATTGGGCACTATTCGATTCGAATTCAATTCGAGATGAAATTTAACTATTCGCACACCCCTAGTTTATAGTGGTTTGGGCTGTTTCGCTAAGCTGTTGCTTGCAGCGTGCCTCATCGCGGATTAGCAGTTTCGGCCACTTAATCCAAGTCGGCGAGATTGCCAGCTTAGAAGTGTCATATTCTTTCAATGGTCTTCAGTTATAAGGCTTTAAAAGATTATCGTAGAATGAATGTTGACAGCGCCGACCACGGAGTGGTGCCGACTTAAAACACCTTGGATACATTTTACTAGAGGAACTAAAACAGGAACAAAGAAAGATGCACACAGGACGGACAGCTGGGCTGCATTCCGACATATGACACATAAAGTAATCACGACCACAAAAAAAAAATCTAAACTGGAACATCTAGCGGTAGTAACATGTATTCCGCCAGTAATATGTTCCGCTAGAAATATGTGTTCAAGCCGAACCAACTAGCCGAAATTACAGCTTTAATTAAAGCACTTTGAACCACAGGATCCAAATTGTCTACTGACTGATCAATACATTTGTTGTATTGCATGCATTGGCGCGGTGCACGTATAAAGTTGGGTTAATTTTAGGGGTGTGCGAATATCAAATTTTTCGAATACGAATCGAATACGAATATCCGCCTTCGAATATCGAATCGAATATCGAATATCAAAGGAAAAATGCCTCCAGAATAACGATATTTTATTTAACATGTAGCTATTTGAAGAAAAAAAAAACATTAACAGCCTGACTGGCAACACAACATACACTGCTATCTCCAGAACACAATGTCCAGGCTAGCACAATGCACATCACAGCACACGCAAATATCACGGCACAATGAAAGTAATGACTACATGTTATCATGAAGAAATATGAGTTGCTCCACATGATCAGGCAGCAGGCGCTCCCTTGTAACAGAGACACCTCCCCCTGCCACTGAAAAGGCACGCTCGCTTGGAACAGAAGTGGCTGGTGTAGGGAGATACGTGGGGCAAAGCTTTGCCAGAGTGGGGTATCTGAAGGTGCCTAGTCCGCCACCATTCCCGTGGGTCTTCCTTCAGAAGTGGTCCCGCACAGTGAACGAGTGGTAGTGCGGCACGTTACGGCCGAATAATATTGAAAATGTACGCTTACATGATCGCCAACAGCGCTGAACGTCGGAGATGCACCAGCAATAAATCATACGTATTGGGGCGCTCGTCGCAGGCAGATATCGTGCCTCCGTGTACTTACGATGTTTATCGCTCCTCTCGGCAAAGTTTTTAGCGATACGAACGCAGCAGAAATGTGGAAGACGAGTGATTTTATGCATGATAATCGAATCGCATATTCGAATTTTTCGAATATTCGAAGTTATCGAATAATCGAAACTTTTCGAATACACGATTTTCGAATCGAATACGAATATTTCGAATGTAATATTCGACGAATATTCGAAACTTTCGGATACTCGCACACCCCTAGTTAATTCATTTCTAGGTATATATAATTAGCGACTTCAGAATAGAATGTATGAGGTTCTGTATGATAAATGATAACCACAAAACGTGCATATTAACATCGAGATAAGAGTAAAAGAGAGAAAACATTCATCTCCGCTAGGCTACCCGCTTGACGCATGTTTCTGGATCCATTCTGCTAGCCGCAAAACAGACAGCTGTAAAGTTTACGCGCGAAACAACTTTCGTCTCGCTCGTAGAGTATGCAAATTCAAATCTTTGGCGGGATGTTATTTCCTTGAGAGGGTCCGCGCCGATCTGTAAAACCTTGTACCCCACTGGCCGGAATCTTATCAGTGGCTCTGATGGGAAAAGCACTTACCTCGTCAAGTAAGCTATGTATATATCAGTGTTGTAGGCGTTACTGAAAAAAAGTAACTAAATACGTTACTCGTTACACTATAAAAAAAGGAACGCGTTACCGCCCTGCGTTACCTACAAAGAAATGTAACGCGTTACCGTTACCGAAAAAAAGTAACGGACGTTACCTCCGGCGTTACTCCACAATCATAAATTTTAATCAACGTGTGATTGCTGCAGGAACCCACAATAAGAAATTTTTAAACCTCAAATTTATGTTTCACATCAATCTTCTAACCCAAACAACGATTACACCCAAAATGCTGATTTAAGGAGAGAGAGAGAGAATAAACATCTTTCATGCGATAGTATTTAAGCGTCGTCTTCGGGGTGGTCTCCCCCTTCTATTAAACCATAGGCTTTCGCCGCGTCGACAGCCCTCGCCATCAGCTGGCGCTGGTCTTCGAGGGTGGGGCTGGTTCGCTCCCAAAGCTCAGGCGTCTAGTCTGGCTTGGATTATGTGCACAAATGTACCAGGCCTTAGCAATGTTATAGTGGCTTAAAGTTGCTTGTAGAGTTACGTGTCATGGCTTCTGATTCTGGCACATGGTGAAGCCATTTTTCTCAATTAGAGATTATACACAATATGAGATTCAATCATCAACGCTATCCGCAAAGAAATCGTGACTGAACTCTCAAGAAATTTCCAGTAATTCTAACGGCGTGTTTCTAGTAGCAAAGTAGATGCGAAAATTTTGTAATAGTAAAGAAATGCTTCAATGGCTTAGTCACAGGAAAAAATTATCTGTGCATAAACATTTTTTGTTCACTTTAACCTGTATAACTACCGCAAAAATTGCGAGCGTTTATGTGAAGGTGTTCAAGATCAGCCTCGCTCGCAAAACTTGGCTGCAGTTGCGGATAGAAAGAAGCAAAACTTATTTTCAAGAAGTTGATAAGCCTTATCAACTTTGTAGCAGCTATACTACGATTTCGCACATCTAGACATTTAAAAAAATAGTTTCCTTCGCTCTACAAGTTTCAAACAACGTTACTTTACTATTTGTTGCGCACACATTTCATACACAAAATGTCTTCTTTTTAACGGCAATATTTGTGTTTTACGTCGCCGTGAACTTTCGAGAACGACAGGTAATGAAATTGGTCCCTCCATAAGTTCAACATTTTCTCCCTTGCAAATTATGCTGTTAACAAGAAAACTAAGTCCCTTTCCGGGCTCTTGAGTGGTATGTACACAAAATGTAAAATACCCAATGAAATCTAAAATATCCATTTTCGGATCCGTGTAGATTTCTCGTGGAATCACTCGTTTGCGATAACCATGATTAGGAGTCTGACTGCGGTTATGTCTGCCGTGTAGCTACCTGTAACCGTGGCTAGCCTGTAACCGTAGTTTGCTTAACCGCGGTTAAGGCTGTTCGTGTGACAGCGGTATTAATGGGCTTTGGTTGAAACAGGGGGACGCCAACCAAGGTAAGGAGTAAAAAGATTTTTTTTTTTGCGTAACAAGAAAAATCCGACGTTTCGCGTCCCACTCGCATTCTTTTTCAGGGTTTTCTTCCTGCCATGCGGTCACGCCTATTCTCCATGATGTGAAGAATTCCGTTGAGGCAGACTCTCGATCTGCAGCGCACCTGTAGACCAGTTGACATTACCGGCTGTCTCCTGGATGGGCCAGCTGATTCCACAAAAAGCCGCTTATAGTAATTGGCCTCTAAGTCGACGACACGGGAGTTCTCAAATTCGATGTGGTGTTCGTTCACCACGCTGTGCTCGGCGAGTGTACTCTGTCACTCGAACTTGCGAACGTCGTTTTTATGTTGTCGCAGGCTCTCGGGGAAAGTCTTTGTTTCCCCCACGTACGAAGCGTCACGATCAGAACATGGTATGGTCAAGACCAGCCCTTGCGCTTTCTCTTCGGGTGGCCTGTCTTTTGGGCACGAAAAGGCGCAGGTGCCAGCAAGCAATCCACCTGCTACAATCCACTTCCACGAAAAGCAGTTTCGCATGGAGGATTCCACGGATTTCTTCAAGCTTTGTGTGGCGACAAGCGATTCCGCCGAGGCATACTTTGTCATTGCCCGGCAAGCCGAACGCAGTCCGACGCTGCGACAAAAGAATTCGTCGGGGCGAGCTCTAGGAAAATGGCGCCTGCAGGATGAAAAAGTAACGAGTAACGTGACCCCACACGTTACCGAAAAATGTTAACGTAAGTACGTTACCCGTTACAGTTTTGAAATTGTAACGAGTACGTTACTAAGTTACCGAAAAAAGTAACGCAGCGCCGTTACTTGTAACGCGTTACCGCCAACACTGGTATATATCACCGAGACGAAAGCACGGTGAAGCTCTGTTTCGACGCCGCAAAAGACACATTTCGAGCTGCTGGAAAGATGGCACGATTATACATTTCGGACCTGGAGTTTGTAATGTAACGACACCTTCCCGCGAAACTTCGTATTTGGGGCGCCTTTTTTTTAAAATCAAAAGCCGATACGTTTCCTAGAAGTGGTTTGCACGCGCGACGCTCGCCTTGTTTGGTGCTTGCTTTGCGGGTGCCATCGCCCGCTGCCACATGAGGCAGTGTTGAACTCACAGACTGCGCCTAAGCTAACCTCCTTGGCCTAAGCACAATAATCAAGAAATAATAGTAATGAAACGTACGATTAGCGAACAGGTACAACGTGACGTTACGTCACTGCAAGCGTCCTTCGATGCTTACCATACGCATCTAAAAATAAGAAATGTCGCATGTAGTGCGTGCTATAACTTGAGCAAGTTGCATGGTTTCTACGGCTATGTTCGCGATGCTTCGAACCGAGCACTGCGATGACTGCGACCACTCTTGTCTTTCATAACTACGCCAAAGACCATTTTGATCATAAATCGCACGCGTGAGTAAGAGTGCGATTCGATAAATTGAGTGTTGGACGAGGAAAACGGAGCTTCGGCTACAAGCCAACGTTTTCGCGCACAGGAATCGACGAAACATCGGCTTGAGATTGTTTAAGTGCTGCTAATTTGCACGCTTTGTAAGTCCCACCTCGCTTGAAAATGCGATTGTAAATTACAGCTCGCCTACACGTCGTTCGGCCGTTGAACACGAAGTGCTTAAGCGTTGTAGATCATTGCCTTATTTGCCTTGTTTGCTTAAACGTGCGCAAGGGGGAAAGAAAAAAAGAGGGAAAGGCAGGAAGGTGAACCAGAATTATAACATCCGGTTTGCTACCCTACACTGGGAGAAAGGGAAATAAAAGCGGAGAGCAGGCGCATGGCGGCGTTTTATCTCCTACGTCTTGCGTGGCTCGAGATTCGTGCAGCGTGATTTTGTAACTCTGCCCTCTTGTACTGGTTTCATAATTTAAGGGACTCAACTTGGTATCCACATGGCTTGCATATATATTTTTTAATTCAGCCTTACTTCAGAGTGACAGCCGCATTCGATAGGTTTCGCGATAAAAACCGAGTAAGCGTGACGTGTGCAAGGCAAAATAAAAATTCGCAGGCGTGTTTCTTCGTCATCATAGTCAGCATAGGTGTGCGGACATGGCGGGCGGCCGCACTCCCCCTCCCCTAGTCACCTAGAAGGTAGGGGGCGCGCAAAATCTGCCCATACATCGACCACACATCGACTTTGTATGGGGGGGGGGGGGGTGCGGACTGCGATGAATGTTCGCTCTCCCCCCCCCCTCCCCACCCCCGATGGGGAAACCGACGCACGCCTATGACACTCGGCGTACGCTACGTTTACTGCAGGACGCATAGGCATCTCCCTATGGTCTCTTAACTCACCCAGGCCTGCGCGAGCTATTCCAGTTTATGCCTGCAGATTATTTCAATTTTGTCACTCCCCATAACACCACGCCGTACTCGGCAGCGCTTCCCATCGCTTGGTATCTGCAGCATCTCCTGGACATTTTAGGGGCGAAGCTCCATAAACCGGTACCCATTCGTCCCTCGTAGTGCGTAACCAGTCGTAATGCTAGTACCAGATCTTGACCTCCAAGGTGGTGCCGGTGGGAGATTTCTCCTGTGCGTTGTTGAACAATAAAAAATTCGCAGCGTGCGCGTTAACTAAAAGCCGAATTCTTCTGTCTCTCATTCCCCATTAGCAGCCATCGGCATGTTCCAGCAGGAAACGTTAGTAGAATTAGAAGTGTAAGTGTTAGCTAAAAGCCGACTTCTTCTGTCTCTCATTCCCATTAGCAGCCATTGTTTACCTCCAAGGTAGTGCCTGGTGAGATTTCTCCTGTGCGTGATTAAACAATAAAAATTTTGTTCAAAACGCCGTTGATTGATGAAATAAACCAACGAAAGACGCCAGATGTTTTCTAAAAGCAAAACGAAAAGACGCCAGATGTTTCTAAAGCAAAACGAAAAGACGCCAGCTGCTTAACGAAAGACGCCAGATGTTTTCTAAAGCAATGGTTTTCTAAACAATGAAAATTCACAGCGTACATGTAAAATTGAAGTGAGCTGCAAGTCGTCATAACTAATCGAACCTTTAGTATAAACGCGCCCGATCTCACGTCGGTGATGATGTACTGGGCAGAATTCACGGAAGATTCACGTTTTACCAATGAAGCTTAGAATAACAGAGAGCTGAGCTAGTTGGTACGTATTCATTCTAAAAAGAGACAGGGCGTGCAAACACGGACACAAGAAAGAGATCAGGACACCACAAACGCCGACTAACAACTGAAGAGACGCACAACGGCTGAAAAGAAAGAAGGCACGAAAACTTATCTGCGCATGCCCATGCAACCGGCGAACACTGGGTCCCCAAGCCATGTTGAATAGGGTGCTCTTGAGTTCGGAGGAGCAGCAGAGTTTGAGAACAGGGTCAAACGCAAGCTGCCTTGAGTCAAACGCACGGGGTGCCCCACGTGGCGAAATTAAAATCATTCGAGACGCGGGCCGTACTGCGTCGTAGCCCGCGGTGCGTCTGCGTCTTCTCGCTCGCTAAGACGCCTTGGCGATTCACGCTAGTTTTCGATTTTTGGGGCTTGGGTCAACGCGAGCGCAAGAGCCCAAGAGTGGCTCGGGTTCTGCGCATGCGCCCTGGCGGCTCACACATTTCTTGGGTCTCCAAGCTCCTTGTGGCCCCAAATCTCACTCTCTAATAAGAACGCGGTCGCGATCGGTGGCGCACGCGCCTTATCTCGATAGTCATCGCTAGAAGGCTCGTACACGTGGTGTTCTCTCACCGCGTTGTGTTGAGACGACAAACAGCACGAAAACCGCTTCGCTCCCTGGCGCGGATCCAAAAGAGTTAGCTGCTAGCCTTATTTCATAAAACATTACAATTTGTTGCTATCGCATTCACTGCTTCGCCCTTGCGGCGAAAATGATTTTTTTTTCTCTCATGCAAGCTCTAACGATGAAACCCGTAACGTACAGGAATAAGTTTTTCGAGGTGTCATGTTGTAATGCGCATAAATTAGCATCTCTGGGAGCTCCATATGCGGTCATGTTGACCCCGCAGTTCTGTGTCTCGAACTGAGGATAGGAAAAATTAAGATGCAAAATAATTAACTTCTCGCGCCGTTTCTCGTGGTCGCGGTTGCGTGAGATTGAAGCAGGGGGTTCGCTCCGCAGCGCTTTTACGCGAATCAACAAATTTGATAACTCGCATGTTATGAGGAAGCCTTAATGAAGTTGATTTGCGTGCTACGTACTCGCGAGGGTGATTCTAATGTAGAAGTGGGTCGATTACATCACAACCTTCAGGAGCGAGTTTCTGTTTTCTCCACTCTTTCGCAATACTGGATCGTTTTCGTTTTTGCTTTTTGAAAATAAATCGTACCGTACGAAATGGGCTACAGAAGGCCATCGCCGAAGCACGCTTCTCCGTTCATGATTGTTAATGCGGCAAAGCCAGCTTTGGCAAACATGTACACCCAACCGTAAAAAGCTTGCGGTACGCGAAATGTTCCATAAAGCTATGTTCTCTCTTTGTCTGCGAATATAACCTCCAAATAATTGATCCAGCATATAGTTGATTTGCCTCATATACATTCACCAGCTAGATTAGAAGCATTACGCACTAAAAGAGCAGACATTCACATTGCTTGTGGAACCAACTTCTCGCAAACTTTCGCGTTTAGGGTGCACATGTGCCTGTGGGAGGATTCACGCAGACTGAATAGCCTAGATGAAGAAAAACCGAGCTGGCAGGTGTGGAGACCAGGAGGCCTAAGGTGACGTCTGCGTCCCTACTTTTACACCGGCCTTCGCTGATTGATTCCTTCGCTGAAATTCTGTCCTACCTTTTAAAAGGCGCAAGTTTTAGAAGGCTTTAAAATGCAGAAACAAAGGCGTCCTCTTTTCTCTGTATTATTCTTCTTACACTGCTGCTAGAGCACAGTTCCCATGACAAGGCGGCCCACAAGGCAGTGAAGGTACTTTTATGCTTCTTGAGGACGACGGGCTTGTGCAGACGCCTTTAACCAGGAGTGCAGTACAGCACGCGTCAGCGAGTTCACAGATTATTTCCTTCTGACCCCGAAGTTCGCAGGATCGCATTCCGGTTACGGCGGTCGCATTTTCGATGGAGGCGAAAATGCTAGAGGCCCGTGTACTTAGATTTAGATGCACGTTAAAGAACCCCAGGTGGTCGAAATTGCCGGAGCCCTCCACTACGGCGTCTCCCATAATCATACCGTGATTTTGGGACGTTAAACACCACAAAATTATTATCACTTGTTTCCTTCTTTCTCTCCATCTCTTCCCTGATCTTTCTATTCCACTTTCCCAATTCCCCAGCGTAAGGTAGCCAACCAGACGCTTTTCTTGTTGACCTCCCTGCATCCTGCCTCTCCGTTTCGCTTCTTCCTCGGTCGCAGCAGCTTATTTTCTATGTTGACGAAAGCCGACCCTTCAGAGGCCTGCTTTACTACCGTCTCATACAGATGAGTAAAAAAATCACAGCATATCCACGGAATGAATGATGATGAGTGGGCGAAGCTGTGGAGGTTCATTGGTAAACCGTGAATCTTCCGTGAATTCTGCCCAGTACATCATCACCGACGTGAGATCGGGCGCGTTTATACTAAAGGTTCGATGAGTTATGACGACTTGCAGCTCACTTTAATTTTACATGTACGCTGTGAATTTTCATTGTTTAGAAAACCGTTGCTTTAGAAAACATCTGGCGTCTTTCGTTAAGCAGCTGGCGTCTTTTCGTTTTGCTTTAGAAACATCCTGCGTTCTTTCGTTTTGCTTTTAGAAAACATCTGGCGTCTTTCGTTGGTTTATTTCATCAATCAACGGCGTTTTGAACGAAATTTTTATTGTTTAATCACGCACAGGAGAAATCTCACCAGGCACTACCTTGGAGGTAAACAATGGCTGCTAATGGGAATGAGAGACGAAGAAGTCGGCTTTTAGCTAACACTTACACTTCTACTTCTAC
Organism: Rhipicephalus sanguineus; assembly: GCF_013339695.2. NCBI lineage: Eukaryota > Metazoa > Arthropoda > Arachnida > Ixodida > Ixodidae > Rhipicephalus > Rhipicephalus sanguineus. Next base: position 99,887,413 of record NC_051186.1, read on the forward strand.
TAACGTTTCCTACTGGAACATGCCAATGGCTGCTAATGGGGAATGAGAGACAGAAGAATTCGGCTTTTAGTTAACGCGTACGCTGCGAATTTTTTATTGTTCAGCAACGCACAGGAAAAATCTCCCACCGGCACCACCTTGGAGGTCAAGATCTGGTACTAGCGTTACGACTGGTTACGTACTACGACTACGAGGGACGAACGGGCGCCGCCTTAAGGAGCTTCGCCCCTAAAAAAATAAAGCCAGTTACCCGCCCGTGCAATCTGAAACAGTGGACCTGACAGCAAGCGCCACCCCCTGGCGAACGCAGATTGTGTTTTATGTTCTTCTTCTTTCTTGTTTCTTTCATCTTCCTTTCTTTATCTCTTTCTACATTGCCCTCTCTCCTCCTTTCCCTCCTCCTCACTTTTTTCCCACACCCTTGCTATGCTATACTATGCATGCTTGGGCTATGGTATACCCGCTCACCTCCTCCTTTTCCCCCTCCTGCTCACCCTAACGTCACTTCTCCTCACACCGACTTTCCTTTCCCAGCACCTTGCTAGATCATGGCTCTAACATCACTGCTCCTTACCTCCTTGCTATACATGGCTATGCTATGCTAGGGACTGCTTGGCACATACCCGCTTTCTGTGGCGCATACCCTTAGCTAGATTTTGCATCCCATGCCGGAATTACCCCAAGCTTAAAAAGCCCCGCTGTTAGAACACTAACATCTGACGCCACGCGAAAGCAATATCTGTTCAAATCTAATCAACTTCATTCTGGAACATCGCAGGTTCCCCGACGGAAGCTTGCAGTCAAGCGTCCAATGGCGCACAGAGCCGAGCCTACCAAGGGCCTCCGTCGCCGCCAGCGACCATGACGACGCTGCTGTCCGCTGTCCAACAGAAGCAGCAGCAAGTGAGTGCCAGTGTCGCTGCCTACCACCAGAGGCCACGCAGCATGTACGAGAGGTCCTTCGTGCAAGTGCAGAAGAGCACCAGGGTTCGACCGGCGGCGCTCACCACGCACACCCTGGTCACCCTGAGCCCTCGCTCCTCCGCCGGGACTCCGACGGCCACGAGCTACGCGCCGCGCTTCGTCGGGACCCCAACGTATTACAACGCTTTCAAGCCTCTGCCTACGGTCAACCAGGTAAACGATATTTTTAAGGCAAAACCCTTAGATGCCTCGTGATACGCGGCGGCGTCAACACGAACGGTCCAAAAAGTATCACCCGATCACTGATGACTTCATGATGATGTCATCTGTGGTCTGTGACTAGTTATATAAGATGCCGTCACATGCTGTGATCATTGCATGACATCGTTGCTTGGTCAAGTGTGGGGTGATCTCAGAGGAAGTTAACACCATGCAAGGCGCAGAAAGGGGGGGGGGTGTAAGGAGGAGAGGGTCAATACATGGTCTTTCCTTTCGAGTTGTTTTAGGCGAATGCATAACGAACCGTGTGCCATTGAAATGTGAACGGCATTTTGGCGACCACAGCGGATTCCTTTGTGACGTAACCCACCGACGCATTCAATCGCCTGATATGGCCTGTATGTAGTTCCACAAAAGGTTGCTCATGTCGGTGTCTTGCGACACGCTTGCGACAGTTGTGGAATGTTGGTGTCGTCCTTTCTCAAAGCATTCCATATTTGCCAATGGCCGAGGGCTTAGTTGGTGTCTTGCTCACTTTACATTTCCTTGTAACAGTGCGAAACACAGTGTATTGTGAATGTTTATAGTGTGGTGAACAAGGTTCGCGCACGCGAATGTCTTTTCTTTTTCTTAATTTTGGTGTTCCTTATGAACATTAGGAGAAAAGCTATCATGTCACCGAAGACTAGATGGTCCAGCGTGGACACCGACCACTCCTCGCACACATATGATAACAAGAAAAAGTGCGTCGCCTTATGTCGTTTGCCTCGCGCCGTTCAAAAGAACGTACACTACTAAACATAACAGCTTCTTGTTGGTGTCAGCAGGGCCTCAGCAGCTAAACGCTTGTTAATGTCCCATCTTAGTTCTTTTTTTCTTTTTTTGAAGTGAGCTCGGTTTCGGGCTTCGTCTTCCCGTTAACAGGTGTCTCCCCGGCCCGGTACGATCACCGTTTCTACCGCTTCTCATCCTTCGTCGAGCCCGCAGCAGCAGGCAGTGCAAGCGACTGGCGAGGGTCATCAGCAGCCGCAGCCGCATCAGCAACAGTTTCGCTTTCCCAAGTCCCACCTTACCCTGTTGCTGACGCCTACCGTCAGGCACGGCACCCTGCCTGCGGTACCCGGTATCAACCTGCCCGCCGCGGCCCCTGCCTCCATTCTGATCCACTCGCAACCCGCCGGACAGTTCCGATACCCGTTGGCCGCAGCCACCGGACTGGCCCAGGTCGGTCGCTTCCAGACTACGCAGGCCTCCACATCCACTTCGGCGATGCCCGACTCGGCGACCAAGCCCCGCAAGACAGCTGCCGGTGCGATATTATTTACAGCGAAATCTGTTATGAGATAACAGCAGGCGATTTTGGTGCCGTAGTTGTCCGCCGCCGCCAGTGTCCGTAACCGCGATCGCGCGATATGACCAAAACAAAACAAAGCAAAAAAAAAGAACTCCACGATCACATGGGATATGAACCCGGACGCTCTGCGTAGCAGTGGAATATTCTACCAGAGAGCGACGCCTGCGCTTGAAATCCCTTCGACAAAAACACTCTATACAGGTGTCATATCGGGCGAGGAATCACGTTTACATATGTTATATAGCATGGTAGAAGAGTAAGATAACGAACAGGCGTCACGCAATGCGAATTGCGTAACAAATGGGTCACTCAAAGCTTCCGACCCATTGAGAAGTTCTCGGCTATAATTCTTCATCGTTATCAGCCACAGCATACAAAGTGCGCATAATGCCTTACAGATGCGTAGCGGGTACCTCGCTTCTTCGTAGAATGACGAAAAATAGCGTAGTAGGTGCATCCCTACTTCGCGAAGCTATTATATATGGCGTAGTAGGTACCTCGCAAGTGTACATGTAGTAGTTGCCCCTAGAAAGTTTAGAACGGGATCTAGGAGGGCCGCTCTTTCCGGTTTCGCTGTGACTATGTATGCTGCGTGGCCCGCGCAAGGCTGACAGCTTTTTTTTTTTTTAGAGCAAAGCTGTGTATGACAAGGTGGGGAAATGTGGCGGTCCGTGAGTGCGCAGAAACCATAGTGAAGAAGAAACATTGAGCGCACATGAGCGCACATCGATGAACGTTTCTGGGGATATTGCGATACTCGAGCTCTCATTTTCATGAAGCATACGAAGGACATCCCTCGTTTACTGAAAATACAACGCTCGCGAACGTGCAGACTCAAAAAGGAAACCGCTTCAAACAATATGCGCACTTTTTTCTTTGATGGACTTTCTACACAGGCTAGTAATAATTGTACCGGCAGTACGTGACACAGGCCGGTAATAGGTGGCGCAAGCACCGTGTAACTTTATATTTCCTTGCAGAACGGTCTCACCCGGCTGTCAACTACGCGCTGCGTTCTCTGAAGATTGGACCTTTCCTGGTTAGTAACGTTTCCTGCATATTTACGTCATAGAATTATACAGACCTGTTCCCTCAGAAAAACTATGTCGTTAACTCTAAGAGCAAAAGCAGGGACGGTAAGGCGGGTAGGTCAGTGATAGTTTAGTGTAGCTACCCTAAACCATTAGTGATCAGTGTAAACTAGGTGTAAGGGAATGCGTGGCGACAAGGAAAATAGGGAGGGGGTATGCGCTGCATACGCAAAGGACTGCAATGAATCACTAATTGTGTTTTCTCTAAGTGCACGATTTCAACAGTCTGGCATTCCACTGGAAGATCGCGGCCTTTCAAAGTTCAATTAGAATAGAGAGTGAGAGATAGAGAGAGAGAGAGAGAGAGAGAGAGAGAGAGAGAGAGAGAGAGAGAGTAGTGGACGAGCTATGGTGATTGCTGAATGCTTGAAAGCGCAGCTTTAGAAGCACACAGCATTTGCGGAGCATTTCGGGCTGTCGGAGCCCGCAGCAGCATACCCGAAGAGAACGTGTGACGGTACCCAAACGCGAATTTTAACGTATTTAACGGGCAAGAAATTTTAAGATTTCTCTCCGTTTAAGCAGTCACAAGAAAATTTCCTCGAGCGGTGAAAGAAAAGCTGTATTCTGCTCTCGCCGAGTGCTACGGACGAATGCCTCTAAGCGTGGACAATGTCATGTACAACTAAGCGAACTGTTGGACGTGCGTGACTGCAGCTGCAAGCGGACGACCCTGAGACGAACCTGGGCTACAAGTTCAAAATCATCTTCAGTAAGAGGTGAGTGATGCCCGAAAAAAACGTGCCGCTTTCTGGCAAGGGCCAGCGTTTTTTTTTCTTCTTTTTCGACGTCATCTAAATACGTACGCAGTTCCATGGACTAAAAGCGATCATACTTGCTTATACACCTGTGTATGCTTGAGCCTAGTTGAAGGCAACATTGATGCTACAAACCTCTCCGCTGTCAATGGAGCGCTCGTTTTGTGAACTCTACAAAATACGCTGAAAAGTTGAGCCGAAGACTTCGACCCACTCTGCAGGTGTAAACTTTTCCTGGTGTGCGAGACAACGGAGGTGCGGTAAATAAACTTTAGTGAACATAACTAATTGCGTTTTGTCCTAGGTAATTCACTTCGCGAAGGTTTCATGCGCTGTCACGAAAGAATAATTGCGCGCAATGACTACGACAAATTAAATGAAGCGCGTAAACAAGACTTATGGTTGCAGGCGCTTTATGTACGAGTTCGAGAGCTTGCCATCCTCTGAGGACGGTGGTATGCGGCTGTCCTGCGTCATCGTGCCCTTCCAGTCGCTGCAGTCGCTGCGCTGCGAGGATGACTACATCCTTATCCAGGTGAGTTTTCATATTTGCTTCTTCTATGATTAACACGCTGTTTAGTGTTGCTCGAGCAAGTGGTGAAGTAAACAGTATTTTCGTAGGGGGCACTACCCTAACCCGCAGTGGCCCCCTGCATGGCGGCTGTTGTCGAGTGTCTTTTTATGTTCGCTGACACAGTGTATTGTGTAGGGGTATTATATTGATGAAGCAGCGCACTTAAACAAGAGACACTCACGCATGCATGCGAAAGACACACACAACGCATGCGCAGTAGGTTCGTGAACGTCTCTCGTTTAAGTGCCCTGCTTCATCAGTATCATTTCTCACCCAGTAGCCCATCACCATCTGGCGTTTAGAGCTACATTAGCGTGTAGGGCTACTGGTGTACATAGATTTTTATGAAAATTTATGATGACCAAGGTCTGGGTTGTTGCACATATATTTTTGCTTTGTGTCCTTGACATAAGTGTTATATTGCACTATTATTTTAAACGGAGTTTTGCAGGCAGGACTCAAAGTATGAATGTTTCTTCTCGATATGTTTTATTTACCATTACAAAGGTTTGCATAGCTACGGCTGCTTCTTTCTTGCTAATTTTGTTAAATGTTGTGTACGTTACTGATCCTCGTGCGGTTTAATGACTGGCACGGGTTACGGCACTTCTTCGGGCATGACGGTGCCTTTTTGCCAACCCCGCTTACTTACCCGACATGTATGACCAGTGTACCGTACACTGTAAATGATTGATTCACCAGTCCAGGAGCGGTCAGAGCGGTCCGGTGCCTTACGTCACGTGGTCGCCCTGGCTGGTAGCCAAGACCACGAGGGTGGATATTTGGTGCGTCTATTTGGTGCGGCCACGAGGGTGGCTATGTATTGCGGCTACTTTATGAAGGATGTGTTGAAGCACAGGCAGTTTCCCAAATGGAGAACCCGGCGCTCGCCTATGCTTTCGACCACATACAATGCATTCATAATAGTGGACTGCAGCGCGTAAACTGCAAAGCACAAAGAAAACACACACACGTCACAGCACAAGTGCTAATTTTGCGCACTCTAAGAAAAAAAAAAAGAGTACGTGTGACTCCTTTCGGAGAGTCCTGACTTGCCACGTATATGAACTCTTTAAAGAGACACCTGAACTCTCTTTGGAGATCATTGCACTCTCTTCGGAGAGTCGTCTGACCCACAAGAGAGTTAACGTGTCTCTTTAAAGAGAGTCATGGCAAGTGAGAACTCTCCAAAAGGAGTCACACGTACTTTTTTTTTCTCAGAGTGGTTGTCCTGTGCTGTGTGTTCTTATGTCCCGTACCGGATTTAAGCTCTGCAGCTTACTATTATCAACGAATCAGTACAGCAACGAATTCTCTTGATATTGCGTTCGGCTGCGGTAGTGTTCACTTGCGGGTGTATCGTCCTTCGCTGTCAGGTACATTCGAGACCCGTCATGTTCCTGGGCCGGCGCACCACCCCTTCGAGCAAGAAAGGCAGCGGCGCCAGCGCCACAGGCACGTCGTCCCTCTCCGATCACCTGGAGCTCCATCCCGTGCACAAGGCGAGCAGCTTTTTCAAACTATATCTCCCCGAGACCCGAATACAGCTCGAGGGTGTAGCCGCTTTTAGAATCGTTCTGTCTACCAAGAAAGAGTAAACTGCGTCCCTACCGTACTTATTCGAATATGTATCGACCTTCTTTCTTTTTTTTTTGGGGGGGGGGGGAGAGGGAGAGGGGTAATGTCACCCATAATCCCCTGTCGATCTATATTCATAACCAAAAGAAACTTGTTCTATATTCGTGATCGAAACCAGCAAGAGTACCGAGCTAATGGAGTTGCACTGTAGCGCCCGCCGTTCCTCAAGCAGCGCCAGCTAGCGTGGTACTTTGCATATGTATATTTGCAGTAATTTGACACATCACAAAAGTAAAAAGGAAGGATAGCATTAAGAACTCTAATAAAAATGTTCGGAGAGCACCGTGAATGCTACGGACTACAGTTCCGACTGAGCCAAAGTAGCTAGCTGCATACGCCGCAAACTCAGCCAAGATCTTTTGTCGACAGATAAAACCGTGGACAGGAGAACGGCGTCATCCACAGAACCATGGTCGCTGTATCTGATTCCGTTGTCACCAACTGTTGAGAAAGGGATCTCCGAGGCTATGCTTTTGCTTGCGGAAAACTGACGCAAATTGAGTTTCGTGCACGCGTATTCTGAACAAGCTGGGCTTCATGTAAATAAGTGCCATGTTCCAATGTTTCCGTTTCTCAACAGATATGGCTCGACCTGTATTCGAATATATTTTCTTTATTTCACCTACAGCGCAGTATATAGGGCTCGACCTATCTTTGCATAAATACGGTAGAATTCCCTGAACAAGGAATGCCGCGCAAGCCAACATTTCGATAAGGGGACTTCTCTATTCGTCCTTTGTCCAAACGAAGTCCCCTTTCCAAAAAAATGAGCCCGATGACTTTATGCCATTCAAGCCTCCATCTTTCCCCTGACTTTGCGGTATCGCTGGAACACGTGCAAACGTCTTTGATAACGGCGCAGTGACTCGGAAGCGATTGAGACGTGAGAAGAGGTAACATTCCTTTTTTTTTGTATTCCGTGTTCCTCCACGAACAGATATCACCCGTCTCACTTAAACTACTAATGTACAACGCACTAATTCGAAGCAAGCTAGGAAGGAAGAAAGGAAGGTACAGGAGAGAAAGGAAAGGCAAGGATGTTAACCAGTCTAGAAGGGCCGTTATGCTACCCTACCCTGGGAGAAGGGAAGCGGGTGATTACAGGCACTTCTCAAATTCTTGAAGACATCAGACTTGCACCGGTTGTTATAGACTAACGACGTTATCATGACTGTGAGATGTGTGTGACTTCGTGCGAGTTCAGCTAATCTAATTTATGCTCTTGAATTAATCCAAAATAATTGTGCTCGCTTCATTCTTAACAACTGCATCCGTCACGCTAGCACTACTGCCATGAGGAACTCACTCGAACGGGTCGTCTCTTGCTTCTTGTTGTAAGCTTTTCCGCCTGAGTCTATTTCAGAAAAATCTATCATTATATTCCGACTGTTCGTGACACACTTATTTCCCCCCCTCCTTACGGATCGGCTAGGCTCAATCATTCTAATTAAGTTGGTGTTACATCATGCCTAACCAACGCATGCAGCGATTCAATTACCCCAGAAGATCTGTAGACTGAAACAGTCTTCCCGAATCTGTGGCCATCGTCACCGATCATAACCTGTTTCGTTCTGCACTACCTAACATTGTATAACGAAGCGAGCCAACTTACCTGTTCTATTTGTACATAACCTTTATATTTTAGTTAGCATTATAAGAGTAACGAAAATCGTATTTATGCACCCCTCCATAATGCCTTTGGCCCGGAGGGTGTTACGAAATGTATGAAATAAGTAAGACAATGTTTCACTTTGCTACCTCCATGTTCCTTTATCTCCGTTCATTTTTGCAGATTCAGCTGAACACCACCGACGTGGTTCGGATCCGCCACCTGCTGTGGGAGTTCAACCCGCGCTTTCACGAGCTCATGCTGCGACGAATCAGCGACGTCGACACCAAGCTTGACGAGCCCCTTCCTCCGTACGGGGCACCTGGTAGAGCCGCCTGGCGACACGAGGTGGCCAAGGCCAACAAGGGTACGCGAGCCCTCAGTCAGCCGGTCGGTCTGTGTGCCGTTCATAGGTCCGCAAACTAACTCATAAGTCGACTCACGCAGACTCGCTCAGACTCAGATCGTGCCGTCAGTCTGAGTCTGAGTAAGTCCAGCTGAGTAATATTTTGGTGAGTCTGAGTCCGAGTGAATCCGGTTGAGGAAAGCTTTTGTGAGTGAGCCCTGAATGCAAGATGTATTTCCTGGGTGAGTCTGAGTGAGCTACACACTGTTTGCCGACCTATGATGCCGTCAGTCACCGGGTATCTCGATCATTTAGTCAGCTACTCAACGTAATGTTCGAACGATTCGAACAGGACCTAATGTGTCCTGTTAATGTGGACAGTTAGGCTACCAACTAGCCTAACTGTCCGTCTTAATTGTATAACCATGGATGGAGCAAGGCAAAGGAGAGAAGGGGAGGTTAATCAGGTTCCATCTGGTTCCAGTGGCTGGTGAAGGGAGAAACGGTAGGCGAAGGAAAATAACAAGTGATAGGAGCGCACACGGTAACGGTGTTCATGGCACAATCGAAGACTGTCGTAGAACACATTTGTCTTGAAAAAGTGGAGCAGTGCTCCTTGACGGTTTAAGTACATAGCCCGATATCTTTGAACGGATGGAGAAGATATGCATCGTGCACTTCACTGATGGATGTAAATGACGCAACCTGAGTAACCGTCACTTTTTGTCAGAATAATATGCGCCTACTTCACCACCCCAGCGTCTTGTGACCTCCAATATATTTCCCCACTACTCAGCTTAGGAGGAATGCTGGCGGCATCTGAGTACTTATTCATGCCAATAGAGAGAGAGATAAACTTTATTGTGCGACCACTCTCGATCCTAAAGATCGGTGGCCTCTTCAGTCCAGGTTGCCATAGCTTGCTGCTGCCTCCCGAGCTCTGTCCACCAATCATAGTTGGTTTCCAAGGTCTTTCGTCAGCAGCAGAGCCTCCCGCTGGTCTTCTAATTGTTCCTCTTCTGGCTCTGCATTGCTCAGGCTCTAACTTGTCATTAGCGAAAAAAAAGAAACATAGTGATTGTCAGTAGCATGATAATGCTTGTTACTGCACTGTGGTTCGCCGACTGTTTCCTTGCGTTTTTCGTGGCTGTTTTATTGAGTGTTTCATTCTTGCACGCAGCTGCCAAGAAGACCCCCGTGGGTCGACGCCGCGGCATGGTGGCCCGGAACAGGGCTGTGGTCGCTGCAGCAGGACATCCCGGCGCCACAGCTGCCGGTCGTCTGGCGGGGGCGTCGTCGCTGGTGCCCTTCTCGGTGTCCTCGACGGAGTCGGGTGCGCCGTCGAGTTCCTCCACGTGCGCATGCCGCGTCAGCTGCCGCGTGGCGCGTTGCTCGTGCGCCAAGGCCCGCACCCGCTGCGACCCAGCCCGCTGCGCCTGCCTGGCCTGTGACAACCCCTTGAACCTGCTGGAGGCCGTGGGCATACCACTCCGTGATGCCCAGGCGGACCCGTGCCTTATGCAAGCAGTCTTCCAGGTAGACATTTAGTTCTGCTGAGATCGAGGCCTGAGGTTTTATGTGCCAAATCCACAATGTGATTATAAGGTACACCGTAGTGAGAGGGGGTGGGTCTCCGGACTTATTCCGATCACCTGGGCTTCTTCAGTGTGTACCTATATTAATGTATACGAGTGTTCTTGAAGTTCGCCCCATCGAAATGCGGTCGCCATGGCCTGGTATCAAACCCGTGTCCTTGAACTTAGTAGCCTCACCTGCTTAGCAACCGCGGCAGTAAGCTTGAGGTGGCGGGTTCAATTCATGACCGTAGTGGGCGCATTTTGATTCGCGCGTACATATACTTAAGCATAAATTTAGAAAAAGACGAACAGACTAGATTTTTCGGGAGTCCCCGCTCTGGCTTGCTTCCAAATCATATTGTGGATTTATGTGCTAAAACTTTCGTTTAGATTTTTTTTTTCGTATGGAGGAAGCATTTTATTCATTTCTCAAGAGCCACGTCTGGTTTGATCAACCGGCTGTCCAGAAGGCCCACGATACTTGGCCTCCTTGTCCCAACGTGGGGGCGGCCCGCATTGTTGCCCCTATAAAAAACGGGGTGAAGGTTCTTCCGGACCCGAATAAAGTTCACTACCTACCTACGTGTAAATGACGGCGTAGAACAGAAGTATGTGACCATCCGGTACTAGCGTAATTTCTGTGTTTCTATCAAAGTTTCATTCAGGCCTGTCATCGTTGTTATTCATTCCAGGAGCATGGATAAGTTTGGGGCTGAGATCCTCATCCCTTTGCTGAGTAAAAAGGGCGCGGGAGTTGGAACAATTGGATATTTATGTTTTGTGAGTTTGAACCACATCAGCTCATTTAAAAAGAATACGTAAAGGTGCTTTAATAATTGGTTCTCCACCAACAGCCCACCGCTGTTGCGACCTATAAAAAGAGCACCCATATTCAAAACACGTGTTAGCGAGTGTTTTGATCTAAGCAAGTAGTTTTTTTGGATAACAATTAAAAAGCTTAGTCAGGAAAGAAACAAACAAAAACTCAAAGGTCGACCTGTATTGAAACAGAGTGACTGAAACATGAATAGTGTTGGGGATCTCGAGTGTATAGTCGATATTTTGTAATGAACACGCTGTACACGCTGTCTTTCTGCTCTCTTACGTCTTGGAACCTTCGTTCACTGCATGTTTGACACGCATTGCCGACTTCCGCACGCCTTTCTGTGCATGAAATGCACGAGCTGCTACGCGCAACCCGCCCTTCGCAGGTGTCGGACCTACCGTGGTACCTGTGCCAGCAGGTGCGCCTCAACTGTTGCCCGGAATCCGTGATGGTGCGAGAGTGCATCCCGGGCCCCATGCCGTGCCCGCGGTGTGGACACGCTGCACAATACTCGTGGTGCGCCAACACGCTCTTCCACGGCTCCACCAACCACTGCGCGGTGTGTGTGCGATGCAACCTTTTCGCCGGCGAGCACTGCCAGGTACACTTCGAGTCATATGGCACTGTTACTGTAGTGTTAGTTAACGGCCGTTAAAGGGTGAACAATCTCACCGTTACACTAAAGCCCAGGTAGTCTACATTTCCGGAGTCCTCCACTACGGCGTCTCTCATAATTATATCGTGGTTTTGGGACGTTAAACCCCAGATATTATTATTAGGATGTAGTACTCTCTCTTTACCGGCAAGTTGTCAAAGCCCTTCTAGACGCCACCGAAATCACTGACATTAGGGCAAGAATTTCATGACAGCGTTGATAAGCAACATTTCCACCTTCCCCAGTGCAGTATAGCGAAGGGGAGTCATCCTGATTAAATTTCCTGCATTTTCTCTCGTGATGTTCTCTCTCCCCTACGTTAGACCTTATTATCGGCACGGAAATATTGAACGCTTGGCTATTGTAGGAACAATTTGCTAACACTTCTTAACGTAATACTCACCTTTATTAGCGCTTTGTGGCCGTAAATTGGGTCAGTGGTGTAGACAGGGCGCAACTTCAGTGATCGGACACCCGTCTTTGTTTGGTTTTTTTATTTTCGCCAAATGTTCTCTCCTTCCAACACGCAGGTCTGCAACTGCTGCTACTACTACAGCGGCAACAACAAGAACTGTCCCCGATGTCGGCGCGCTGAGGGAATGCAGATCGTTCAGAGGCAGGCGTCGGAGACGGCGGCTGCGGCGACCGTGAAGACGGTGCAGGTGCTGACCATCCAGACCTTTGCCGGAAACCAGCAGAAAACTCAGGCGGAGAAGTCGCGATCTCCGACCGTACTGCCGGCGATTGAAGCACCCCCTCCACAGACTCCAGTACTGGACGCTGCACAGGCCCCCGAGAGCGCGGCCCTAGTCGTGGAGGAGCCGCAAGATTCCAACGCCGATCCGGAACTCGTGGTCCAAGAGGTTGTGCCAGCAGTCTCTGACAATGGCGGCGCTGACGAACCCGTTGTGACTGGCGTAATCGCAGCGGATGACAAGGCGGAAGTAATCTGCGTCAAAAGCGAACCCGAGGACAGAGACGGCGCTGCTCCGCTCGTCGTCGACATTTAATTTAAAGATACAGGTGCACGGCACGTGTATCAAGAAAGGGATTACTAATGGGTGCCCAATAGTAGACGCCCAATAGTAATTGCTTGAACAAGCTGCCCTTCAATTTGCACCTGGAAATAGCTCATTGAAATAGTTTATGTCGTAAGGATAATGTTGGCTGCTCAGAACCGTTCACGTCTCGTTGGCAGTTATTTTAGGTTGTTCTCTGGCGCTACGTGTTTTGAGAAGGAACTTGAACTTGAAAAGGGATGTCAGAGCGAGGCCTTCGAGATAAGCGGCGTACTTTACTAAAGCATAGGGTACTGCGAGAATTCGGCTCTGAAAGTGTATCCGAGGATAGAATGGCGGCCACGTTAAACCCAGAAACCTTGGGCGACAGAATAGAGTTTATATAAGTACGTCACTGGGGCACTGTACCTCACCGTTGATTTATTTTGAAATGGCTGTACTGCAGCAGTGTAAAGACATTGTGTATGAGATACCATGTCTACGGTGTAGATGCATCGGGCTGTTCATATATGGACGCACATGACCGGTGGAAGCTTTGGAGTAGTAACGTGCTCGACAAGCAAGTTCCACATGTAAAACATGAGGTATATCCCTTGTCTTTATCTGGTTTGAAACCATGCATTCTCCTGTGAGTACATATGCGATGACTTTACTATACTATTCGTTTCACATTTGCGCTAGTTAGTCCCTTCTGGTGACGTTGAAAGTCGTAGTAATATCGTGCGAACAATGTCATTGCCTCACGTTTGCTTTTGGAACAGTCACATCGTACTTGCTGTTATATTACCTTCAAAAGTTGCTCGCACATGTGTTGCTTCCTTTGTACGTCGAGCGCGTGCGTTCCAGAGATCATGTTGTGTTGTTCCGCGTGCCCTTCTAGAATTAATTTATCTAGCCTCGTTTCGTTCACCATTGCTTACTTCACTGGAGTTATTTCGCTCAGTTTACTTGTCACGGGGCTCAAGTACTTCACTATAATTACTCCGTGCAGTGTCATCTTCGTTAACCCTCGCAATATTTCACCCAACGTTTTGTTTCCCTCCAAGATCACTAAGGCCCATACATCCTCACACGTCGGCTGTCAATGTACGTTTAAGCGTTGCAACTGGACAATATCGTAACTTATTCGGGTGTCCTCTTCAAACGTAGATGCGAAGCATCATATTGTTTTCAGCCGTCCGAAATCGCGCTAAACTGAGCCTGTTCTTTGTTGTTGTTTCGTTTTGTCAATGTGTTCAAGCAGCATATAATTTTGTGCTGTGTTACTTCTCTTGGTTGAAACATGCGGGGACGAGAGCACGAGAATTTCGAGAGGCTCAGTTCACTATGCTTCCCGCCGCTTCGTTAATAATCTGAAAAGCCAGTCTTGGTTATCCTGAGCACATCACATAATCACTTGGTCGCTGCTGTTTGGCGTACACGCCATGTGATAGTTCATTGTGATATAGTAGTGGATGTATTGTCACCTGCTCGAATGGCCTCCCTGTACCACAACGTACTTCTTTGTTTGGAATAATTCGTCAGTCGTCAAAGATTACAACATATTATGTTACGCCAGTCTGATCCAGCTTTCGAAGTGACAGTTTATGGGCCGTTGTTACTCGTATGGAAAATCTGTTTCTTTAATCTGAAGCCAATCGTGCAGCAGTCATAGTGTCGCTAATATCGTTTCAGAAAAGGCAACCTTGCCAAGTGAAGCTTGGATAGGATAAAGAGCATTTATTTATTTAATTATTTATATTTATTTATTTATTTATTTATTTATTTATTTATTTATTTATTTATTTATTTATTTCAATATCATTGCAGATTGTCAGAAACACAACGTACACATCGCACCGTCATTTGCTTTCGCATTTACTTGATATAAAGCATCTCTAATTTTCTACGTAAGCATAACGTGTGCCCCTGAGGGCAGTGATATTTGCGGTACTTTTTTTGTTGTCTTTTTAGTTTTACCCCAGCTTACTTGTTTTGGTTCTTGCGGCAACGTTGATGTGACATTTGGGAGCAACACAGTGCCGAACGCCATTCTTTTTTTTTTCTCGTATCGAACAAGAAAGCTTGTATGGACGTTGAGCCCTATTGCTTGCGGATATGTGACTACTAATGTGCTGGTGGTTTCCTTAATCTTACTGCCGAGTAAGTATTCTCTCTTTTTGTTTGCTGCTGTATAAGTACGTTGCGTCATGTCATTACAAACTACATTTACTGCGGCGCACGTTCATACAGTTTTTGTTTTTTGACGTCCGAGTTGGGTGATGCATTTCGTTTTGTTTGAGAAGGCTAGTATGGGGCAAGGGCCCGAACCTCTGTTGTTTCTCGCGCGAAACACGCGCTGTTGTTTATTTTGAAGCACTCATATGCAAAGTAAGCTTCATTATGTTTTGTATAAGGCTAGAAGGCACACGCAAGCCTGTCACCTATTTTCGTGCCATAATAAACGCACTACGTTACCGTTACAGAGTGTGTGCGTCACGTGTTCCTGCGAATATTGCGAGCTGCGAGCAGGCGAGTCTGCTTTCGAAAGCTTCTTCTGAAGCTATTTTATAGATGGCTTGCACTGACTTTATTGAAGCCGGCTTACTGTAGTACTATCACGGTGGGAAAAAGCCGCTGTGGTGGTTTAGTGATTACGGTGCTCGACTGCTGACCCGAAGGTCGCGGGATCGAATCCCGGCCACGGCGGCCGCATTTCGATGGAGGTGGAATGCTTGAGACCCGTGTACTTAGACTTAGGTGCCCGTCAAAGAACACTAGATCGTCAAAATTTCCGGACTCCACTAAGGCGTCCCTCATCATTACTCAAAACCCCAACAGATTATTATTATTACGGTGGGAAACTGGATTCGTGACCTCGCATGAATAGGCTCCGTGACGTCATTACAGCAGCCATGTTGTGGTACCAGTGCGTTAAGAGCCTTGGCCCATGACGTCACGTGCAAGTCATCCATGTCGTGTTGGAGTTGTTGGAGTAGTGTTGGAGTTGAAATTACACTGATTTGTCACGAACTGACACTGGAAACAAATTTACGTGAATTTTACTTAGCCCTAAATTTTCCACTTTCAATCCACGGACACTGAACTTCTATAGTTTGTAAAGCTCTGTAATGTCGATACTGCAAATCAAATTTTGGACAGCTTCAGAATGGCGAGACGTGTCAACACATATGATGCTCTCGTGAAAGTTTTTTCCGAGGAACGTGAGTCCTAAAGCGACACTAAAGAAAAATAACAATGTGTCAGAGAAAAAGGTCAATCTTCGAGGGCGTCTAAAACGTTCAATATTATCGACAGCAGTGCTCTACTACTCGAGAAATTCAGGTATGTAGGACACGATATGTGCCACCAGTGGGACATTTTGGAATGAGCCCGATACCGTCAACAGTCCCGAGTGCAATTAATCACTACTATTCAAACTCCTTATAATGAAAAAGAACGTTCCGTGCCATGCAAGAAGTAATAAATGCCGCTTGTTCATTCCTGTTTGATTAATGAAAAAAAAAAAACTTCTTGGCGTTACCATGAAGAACGGCGCATGTTGTCTCAAGGTTCCGTTTTCGCCGGGCCGCACACCGCTCTCGCGGTCGCGCCTCAGTGTTAGTTTCCGTTTGCTTAGTCGGATCTCAAGGGTTGTTTCATTAGTGTTTTAGCAGCGCATGCTTACCATACGATAACTACGGAAATACCGTACCATCGTTGTCAGCACGCAGCTTCTAAAAATTCGTGGCTGCGCCGTTTGCTTATTGCGTACGGTTACCTGATGAGACGATCGATCAAAATGGCTAATAAATATCCTGCAGACTAAAAAAACGGTACCTGCGGACAACGACGGCATAGTATTCGTAGGGTATCACTACCACTGCTATAGCACCCTGGTATCGCTTCAGGTATCTGACGATTCATAGAAGGGTGGTAAAAGATGTTCATGAAATGCCTTATGCCTATTTCTGCGCCCTGGGGGTCAATTTTCAAGCATGACGATTCATTTTCTTTGCTGGTACTATTTAATTATATATTCTACGTGACAACACAGTGAGTTTCGTCCAGAGCTTCCCGATCCTTCACTCGCCGCCCTGCCCGTCGAAGTCCGTCACCGAAGACGAGTAGCTCCGTGTACTTAGATTTAGGTGCGCGTTAAAGAACCCCAGGTGGTCGAAATTTCCGGAGCCCTCCACTACGGCGACTCTCATAATCATGTCGCGGATTTGGCATGTTAAACCTTAGATATTATTATTATTATTAGAAGACAAGTACCTGGGACAGAGCGGAAATATCGTAGGCACGGAGCATGGTAGCAAGACGGCCGTTCCATTTTGTCCAGAACTTCGCCACCTAACTCGCCATAACATACCCGCACCTATATGTCACTCTCCGAGAAGTGCTTCTCGCAAACGTAGTCAGGAGTCGTGAGCTCTCGACGTTCCCTTGGCACTGCACGAGCCCAACTTTGTGGTGGTGTGTTGTTCTAGGTCTTAGGTTTACTTGCTTGCTTTCTGACCCCCCCCCCCCCCCCCCCCCCGCTCCCGGCGCGCACGGCCTCGCTATATACTCTTTAGCCGTACGCGCCGAACACCACCGCGGGTTCGAGCACTGCCCGCGTCCTGGCTTTTCTCGCGCCGTGTACCGTTCACACTGCTGCGCAGGAGAGCTCGACCCATCATCATGAGGGGACTGCGAGCCCGCGCACGCAGCCAGGGAGACCCTAGGCGACACTCTCCAAATTAGGCGATGTTATGAAGCACGCCACTCAATTAACGAAACATCTGTGGCACTTTATTCCACATCAGCATGGAACAAAGCACACCCGAGTTCACTCGTAGCGCGAGCGTCACGAGCCGAACACGCAGCCGGCGAGCCGTGATGCTTGCTAGTGATGATGATGGTAGTCTCCGATGCCACAGGCGACACTCTCCGAACTGTTTTACACCAGAACCAATCGTAAATGACATAATTACACATGACAGCCAATTAGCTAATACAAGTTACAAACTATATCGATTAGTGGCCTCGAATGGCACACCTATAAAACAAACAAGCAACCCAGTTTGGAGAGCCGACCTACCCTTCGGCCAGCGGTCCCGCGATCTCGCACCCCAGAGCAGAAGAAACAGAACAGACGTAAGAACAGTTGAAAGAAACATACGTATACGCTGCACGATCGCGAGGCGCTGCCTCGGGACTTCGAGACCGCGGAAGGGAGCGCGCGCCCGCCGAGGCCGGGGCCCCGACGCGACGACGTAACCACCGGCCGGCGACGAAGAACAAAGAACAAAGGATCGCCGCCGGCCGGAGAGGCCAAAACTCATACGCACCCTCCGATGTCCCCAAGTGGTCTCCCCGAACCCCGTCTCGCGCCCCCGCTTCTCGGGCGAGCGCGAGAAAGCCCCGAATCCCGCCAAAATTAGGCCAGTGGGACACCGTGTTTAGTATTTTAGGGGCGGGGTGGCAGCGAAGTGACGGGGATGTATGACCAGCTGCCACCCGTCCGGTCTGGAAGAGAGAGAGAGAGACGAGAATTTTCCAAGGGAAGATGGCGTCGAGCAAGTGGTGCGGACGCCTCAATTCCCACAACTTATAGAGGGATCCCTTCTAGTAGCTCGCTTCAAGCGCTGTACGGCCTGTAATTAGGGCGGTATCTATTCGTAACTGCATCTCAAATGTCTGCCACCTCTAGTAATTGATGTTACAGACGGAAAGCTGGAGGAATTTACAGTATCCATGACTGTATCGGGATTTTTACGCGTCGCGTGCATAGAACGACATGTAAACTCCCCGGAACATGCAACTCGCCGCAAGCGTCATCTGTCGTGCTGCGGCGAAAACCGCATGTCCTCAGAAGAACGTTTTGTTGGGCGAGTTGGTGCTTGCTTAATGACATAATGCAGCGCTAAAAACACACACACCACAAAGTAAGGAACACAAACCGACGGGACAGGCGCTACTCACAACTTTAATGAAGACTACAAGATTGTGGCACATATATACACATCCCAATGCGCAAACGCAACGTCACAACCATAGGGGGCGTATCATATCAAAGATTTGAAAAAATTGTGTTCTGCATTGTACAGGAAGACCGACGTCTGACTGACGCAATCATCATTCTTCTCTTTGATGTAGAAAGCCTCGAGAAGTTCACGCGCCGTTTTATCATGGCTTCTGCCCAGAATCCTCACATCATTAAATCTTGGCACACAAGAGCAGGTCTTACAATGCGCCGAAAGGTGCGCAGTGAAATTCTTCTTTAGATTGTTTGCGTGTTCCCTCATGCGGTCATTAACACATCTGCCCGTTTGTCCCACATAGGGCTTCCCACAAGTTAGTGGTATTTCATACACCACCCCCGTCGCACACGAGTGTATGGGGTGGTATGCTTGACTTGGCAGCCCGTCTTTGAGGCGCCCATGACACGGGGGCACAGTTGGGCCAGCTTGTTGGGTGCGGAAGAAACCACAGGTACATCGTACCTGTGAGCCACCTTTTTCAAATTGTGGCTCACCTTATGCAAGTAAGGCACAACAACCGGCCGTTGGCCGCTCCGCTCACCAGCTGTAGCCGCGTTTTCCCGCGCCCCTGCTTTTAGCTTGCGGTGCAGAGATCCTGCCACAGATGCAATGACCGAATGAGGGAAGCCGGCTTTTGATAGCTGATCCAATTGGTGAAGAAAGCTGCCCGCATCTTGTGCTCGCTCAACAAGTCTTGTGAGCACAAGGTGCGGGACAGCTTTCTTCACCAATTGGAACGGCTATCAAAAGCCGGCTTCCCTCATTCGGTCATTGCATCTGTGGCAGGATCTCTGCACCGCAAGCTAAAAGCAGGGGCGCGGGAAAACGCGGCTACAGCTGGTGAGCGGAGCGGCCAACGGCCGGTTGTTGTGCCTTACTTGCATAAGGTGAGCCACAATTTGAAAAAGGTGGCTCACAGGTACGATGTACCTGTGGTTTCTTCCGCACCCAACAAGCTGGCCCAACTGTGCCCCCGTGTCATGGGCGCCTCAAAGACGGGCTGCCAAGTCAAGCATACCACCCCATACACTCGTGTGCGACGGGGGTGGTGTATGAAATACCACTAACTTGTGGGAAGCCCTATGTGGGACAAACGGGCAGATGTGTTAATGACCGCATGAGGGAACACGCAAACAATCTAAAGAAGGATTTCACTGCGCACCTTTCGGCGCATTGTAAGACCTGCTCTTGTGTGCCAAGATTTAATGATGTGAGGATTCTGGGCAGAAGCCATGATAAAACGGCGCGTGAACTTCTCGAGGCTTTCTACATCAAAGAGAAGAATGATGATTGCGTCAGTCAGACGTCGGTCTTCCTGTACAATGCGGAACACAATTTTTTTCAAATCTTTGATATGATACGCCCCCTATGGTTGTGACGTTGCGTTTGCGCATTGGTATGTGTATATATGTGCCACAATCTTATAGTCTACATTAAAGTTGTGAGTAGCGCCTGTCCCGTCGGTTTGTGTTCCTTACTTTGTGGTGTGTGTGTTTTTAGCGCTGCATTATGTCATTCCGCATTTCCTCCGTGACCCTCACGCGCTGCAGCGGCTTAGCAGACTTCCCTCCTTAAATACTTATTTCTCCGTAGGTCTGCCTGTGTCAGTTGGGGGCAAGGGACACACGTTTCGGCCACCGCAGTTGCATACATAAAAGCTATTAAGGTGAAAGCCTAAGATGCCTCATCAAAGCGAAAATTGACCGGCGTCCCACGTCGGCGGTGTCAACATAAGTGGTGCAAAAAATCATCACGTGGGGACGTCACAGATCGCCAACTTTAGTGACGTCATTATGACGTCATCGTGACGTCACTTAAGGTACCGTCACATGATGACGTCATCACACGACATCGCAGCTGGGCCCAGGGTAAGCCGATATCGGAGGCAGTGCAAAACCAGGTGAGGTGCCTCCGACCCTGGAGGCAGTGCAAAACCACGTTAGTAGCAGAAAACTTTCGGTGGGTGGCGGGGCAGGATCAATACGTCGATTGAGAAGAAAATTATGGCTCTAATCCACGCTGTGGATGTGGTTGGACAGCGAAGCTGTAAACGACACCCAGAACGATTACCCATTGCAGCGTCGCTTGAATGGTCTTCCACATTAGAATCGTACAAAAGTGAAATTGGCGTCTCACCTTCGCCGGGAGCAAGGGCCAAGAAATGCGTCTGATCTTGCAGGCCGGCCATGCATGTTTCATCGCACACAACCGTCTGACTCGACGCGTTCATAGCCATGGCTATGAACGCTTCGAGTCAGACGGTTGTGTGCGATGAAACATGCATGGCCGGCCTGCAAGATAAGCTTGGATGACCCAAAGCAATGCGTCATGCATGACGCGTGGCTTTGGGTCATCCAAGTTGTCGACGTCCATCAGCCTCTCGACCTCGGCTTCGTCTATCTCTCATTCGTTCGGGAGACGTTCGAAAGCCAGTGGGTTGAAGCGAATGTTGTGAAACTTGTAGAGGCGGACTATGGAGAAGGTCTAGAATTTAGAATCTGCACATTTGAAACGGCTGACAGCATTGTACCTTTGTCGCTTACGCTGAGCGCATACGAGGAGTGGCGTCGAGAACGTCAAATAAATTTAAAATATGCACCCCTGAAACGGAGCGTCCGTGCGCAAGGTAGACTTTTCGCCCTGGCGTTTTATTTTGTTTTTTTTTGTCCACGGAGACGAAACCATTGCGGGGTATACACCTGTTCATAAATGGCTTCCTGGACGCCGGCATAATCCTCTCTGGGCTGCGCTAAATAGGCGTGATCCCCCAAAAACGCACTGCCGAGGCGGTGAAGTCAGCCTTTGTACTACCGCGAACAGCCCAGCATGGCAGAGTCGAACCTACGCTCTCTCGCTCCGCAGCGCACCGCGTTAGACAATTCTGCCGCTTGCCATATGTCTTCCAGCATACTAACGGTGAGCTGTTTATATACACCATTTACCGCTGGCCACAGAGTTTCATACTATAAAACCTAGCGGGGAATCAGGCGCTAGCGTCTATGCGGGACTAAATGGGGGACTCATTGAACGGCCTGGGGCCACAACTCTTGGCTGTCCGAAGGGCCCGGGCCGTAGCGGAGGAGCTACATCTTCCCGTGCCGACCTGTGTGGAGCCACCGACCGGTTGAAGAGATGGAGCCTCTTCGCTTCAACCCCTGATCCCGATACCTTTGGTCTTTTTGAATAAAGTTCCTCGCTCGCTCGCTCATTGAACGGCGGTCCAACCATCTTGGAAATCATGGGAAGTACCGGCTTCGGATCTCCTTCGGATGGATTACATTCTTGAGATTCGCTGTGGTTGTTCACCGATTGTAAAACGAAGGGATAGGAAGTCATTTCAAATTAAAACTTTCTTCATTCTTTCGTGCATAAAACTTGTTGCAGAAACACACTAAAGTAACAACTGTGACAGTTGTTAGTACGCACTCGACATCTGTATAGCTGTGCGTTCTTTTCATGCATACTTCCTTGTGTTTGTATTTGGAAAAAGTTTATTCCATCATAGGACGCTATGAACACTTGGAAACAGTGCCTCTACAACAACGGCATTAAGCTACACAAATGACCAAGCACAATATACATGAAAAGCTTTAACAGAAATGTCCAATTTCACAGGGTGTCCATAACACATGCTACTGAGGGCTAACATACACGCACTTATCATAATATACACAATGTACATGGCGATGTATATCATAATATGCATTAGTTAGTGTACATCTCAGCAAATTTGTACAGCAGATGTTAGGGAACCTGCAATTTACATAAATGTGCAGTGTTAGCATGAAATGTGTATATACCTGAACCCACACGCCTACGGGGACATGTACACACAGAAATAATTAATACGAACAGGTTACAGGCATTAATAAATCACTATCTGATGACCTGGCTACAAGAACCAGGGCAGATGAAAAACTAGCCGCACACGTCCATTAACTACCGACAGGAAGCGGCACGACCGCTGCCGTAGAAATTCCTCTTCTCCAAGGAAGAACAATTCTGTTACGTTGCGGGGTTTGTGTGGCATTCCTTGGGAAGAACCACACCGCTCGGCTGCTGGGTACGAACTGCTTTCATTTCCAAAACGGCGACTGTTCGCGAAGGCGCGGTCCGTGCGCTGCGTCCTTCGTGAAGGGGAAAACGTAACCTAATATCTCTTCGCTCTGGCCGCGCGGCTGAGTGACTGGCAGTCGGTGCTTGCGAGTCCCGGAGCGGCGGCACGTCTATTTGGCGGGAACGGCACTGCGTCGCTTCTAGAACATCACATCCCTCCCCTCTTAGATGGAGTCGCCGTAGCGGTCTGCGGGCTGACGATGTCGTTGCGGACGTGATGTCGTTGTCGTGTCCGGCTGCGTCGCTGGTTCTTGTGGCCCTGGCTCTTCTGTTAGGCTGAACTCTGATGCCGCACGGTATTCTCTTGGGGGATCCAGCATGTACGGAGCCGGTACGGTGGCTTGGCGAGTTGTTGCGAGTTGCTCTCCATGCTCGCTTGACATGTGGCCTTCCGTCTGGCTTATGTCGACACCCGGTTTTATGTGGTTTAGGTCTCTTCGAAACATTCCTGTTTCACATTCACGGGCATTCTTTTCGTTTCACAGGGCCAGGCCTTCTTCGCCGCTGCGTTAACAGTGCTCCTGTAGTCACCATACACAGGCAATGTTCCACAATTTTTCCGAACGAGGACCAGGGGTGTCGCCCAGTTGCAATGCTGTATCGTTGAGAGGATGCCGTGATGTTGCAGGCGATCGAGTTCATCTTCCATAGGCCCCTGCAGGGCATGAGGCACAGGATGAGTCTTACAAAATGTGGCGCTTGCGTCTTCCAATTCTAGCTGATTCAAGGGAGCCGTCAATGTCTTCTCTGAACACGTCTGGGTGTCGTGAGATGACTTCCTTGATCTCGTCTGTTGAGTGTTCCATCTGGTTGATTCCATGAACCTCGATATGGAGAGGCGCGAACCAGTCTCGTCCCAAGAGGTTGCATCCAGCTCCTTTCATCACCAGCAAGGGGAGCACGCAATCGTCTGACTTAAACTTCACCCGAACACGTACGGTTCCCAGAACACGCAGTTCTTCCTCCGGCCAAGTGCGGAAGTCGAGTGGCTCCCTTGAAAGTTGTGGAGCGTTCCTTGGCCACGCTTTGTGGTAGGTCTCCTCGCTTATCAGGGAACGTGCGGCACCCGTGTCAACTTCAAATTGCAGAACTTTTCGCTCTACTTCTACGTTTAGCAGGAACTTGGGGCAGTGTGTGTGCCCATGTACTGCATGCAGCTCGTAACAGGAAACGCTGCTTCCTGTTCCGTCGTGCACAAGTAATGGATTGACACTCGCGTTTGTTGCTTGGTGTTTGCACGTGCTTGCTTTTCCTTCTTGCGTACAGTGCAGGCGTCTCCGATATGGCCCACTTTGGAGCA
The DNA here is from genome assembly GCF_013339695.2 of Rhipicephalus sanguineus. Classification (NCBI taxonomy): domain Eukaryota; kingdom Metazoa; phylum Arthropoda; class Arachnida; order Ixodida; family Ixodidae; genus Rhipicephalus; species Rhipicephalus sanguineus. The sequence goes on from NC_051186.1 coordinate 99,911,427, forward strand.
AAAACGGCACTCTGCTGTTTTGAATTTGCACGTCGAAGGGTCGTGCCAGCCGTCACATCGGTAGCAACGGCATTGAGAAGACGGTTTCTCGTCTTCATGCTTGTTTGGAGCGGCCTTGTTGACCTCTCCGGAGTTCGTTGCCGCTTTGATTCCCCGCTGCTGCCTTGACGCACTCTCCGCTGATAGGGATATACCCAAAGCGCGTTGGAAGGTCAGCTCCTTTTCGGCAAAGAGGCGCTGTTGGAGATGTTCGTCGCGGATGCTGCAAACGAATCTGTCTCGCAGCATTAGGTCTTGTGGCAGCATTGTTCGGTTCTGTTGTGAAACGGGCTAATCTTCCCCCTGACGGTGTCGATGTTGCAGGCGTAGCCGCTGGCACACCAGAGTTGCAGTCCACTGTCAAACTCTTGAGGGCTGCGTCATAGCTGCTGATCGATTCGCCGGGGTTTTGGTCTCGTCGCTGGAAGACGTACCGGCCGTAAAGCTCCGATGGTCTTGGATCGAAATGCCGCTGGAGAAGTGTGACCAGTTCGCTGAAGCTGACCTCTCCAGGGGTTTTCGGCGCGACCAGCACACCCGCAGTCTCGAAGGTGTCCGCGCCGCATAGCGTGAGGAGGAGGGCCCGTTTCATCTCTTCGTTGCTGATGTCGTTCGCCACGAAGTAGAAGGTGATGCGCTGGATCCACGACGCCCAGGACTTTCTCGAGAAGGGCTCGATGGCGCCGTACATTCCTCCTGTAGCCATGGCACGTAACCTCAAAGCTGCGCTCGCTTCACAATCCCAACCTCGTCGCCAGTGTTACGTTGCGGGGTTTGTGTGGCATTCCTTGGAAGAACCACACCGCTCGGCTGCTGGGTACGAACTGCTTTTATTTCCAAAACGGCGCCTGTTCGCGAAGGCGCGGCCGATGGACTCTGCGAACGAGCACTCGACTCTAGCGTAGGGCAACCCCTCTAAATCTGCGATTGGAACACAATCCGCGCCGCCGGAGCAAGCATGGGAGCAAGAAGGAAGCGGAGGTGCTTGAGTTGCCCAGAATACCTTGCGTGTAGTTATTCCATTATGGTAATTCCGCTGTTGAATTCCCGCTCGTCCGCGGCAGTTTCAACGTCGCTGTCACTATCCGATGAATAACCGATAAATTGCTCGTGCAAGAACTGGAGTTTTCTGACTCGGAGCTGTCGTTATCGATCAGCGGAAGCAATGCCGCACGATTTGCCTAGACGCCCATGTCGTCCGTAATTACTGTCAAAACCAGAGGAGGTAGTAGGGTGGCTAGAATTGGGAGGTGTGAAAACCGGCCGCTCTAAGTTGGCCCCCATTCGCGATCCCGCAGCGGTGGCGCTGTAGTCGGAGGCGCTGCCAGCTTGCGCTGTGGTAATGCACTCGCGCATGGGCCAACAATCAGGCATAATTCGAGCCTCCATAATGAAACCATTCTTCGATGAAGTGTTATTTCGAATGAACCAAAGTTTACATGTTTGATGAAGGCAAAATTATCTTCATCTTCATAAGATTTATCTACACATTTACGGAGCAAAAGAGAAAGCTTCTTCCTGCAGGAGCGTTATATCTTTGACGGCATTTTCTAACATTATCACGCGATAACCTTTGATACATTGTAGTTACTCGTACTTCTAAATATACCGCGAGAGTGCGCCTTGCCTTGTCCATTTGTTCCTTGCCATTTACTCAATGCTGAATTTGCATTACACTCGAGGTCGCGCCGTCACGGAGCCAGTATGTTCAAAGTTGAATAGAAATATTGAGACGGCAGTTAGTTTCATGGCTTCAACAAAAATTAATTAGCATCATTTTCTGAGCAATACACTGGTGGATAGTCTTGTAGGTTATGCGCATGTATTCAATATTTTTTAATTTGTCCTCGCTTTATGCCTGGTTGAGCCCCTTCAAAGAAAAATGAACCCTCTATCGTGATGCAAAAGAATTTGACTACTGATATTGTCACTTCTTCACATGTTCGACGTAGCCAATTTCTGCAACACGCTACTTAAAGTGCTGCAACAAGCTGCCTACTATCTTTGAATGCAAGCGCACTGTGCTGAACACAAGTGTCAGCCTGCTTTACATATATATCTGTGTCAAGTTGTATATGTAGTAACTTTGATAGATACAGCAGCCCTCAAATATCCCATTAGCTAGTTATCTGACTTTTCAGCTGTCATGAAGTGCTTTCTATTAGCACGATGCACGTATTTTTGCAGTGTGTGCAGCCCGATAGCAGAATGCGCTTTGTAACTGCGTAGCCCGCGATTAAATACACAAGGTGAGCATCGCTGCGTTGCACTTTATAGTCGATGAAAGTGTAATAAATGGAAAAAAAAAGAAGAAGAAAATAAAACGTTCAGATTAATTCATTTATCACTTGCCCGTGCTTGTCACAAACGCACGCAAAAACATTGGCAGCACTTGAACGGGTTCAGTATTTACCTTGTGTTTTTCACAGATGGCCGAATTCTCGGTGTATCGCTCTGTCGGCCTTTGGGATTGCCCGCTTCCAAACTGCGAATCTGTCTGCATGCCGGCGCACGGGAAAGTGACACTTTTTCCGCACATGTTCTGCACACCGAATCGCAGCGCCTGGCACAAAACACGGTCCTTGTGTATATCTTCTTTGTTTCCGCGCGTTTGATCGAATCCGTTAAGATGGTCGCTGAGTTTCTTCTTTTTTGTTTTTTTTTGTACACGTTATTGATCCTCTCAAGGAACACTAACACAAGGAACTCGTAAAAGCATGTGCACGCCAACGAAGCTGACAAGCTTCCGTCGCAAGCGGCTTACACTGCCGTCTCCCCCATCCCCCATGCGAGCAGGCAGCGCCTCCGACTGTCGCGCTATATGTCGACCTAGCGGAGGGATCGCGCAACGCGGCACCTTCGAGCAAGGGAAACACGGCTCGCTTTTCACACCTCTAGAGGTAGTGGTCAAAACACGCGACAGCGGCAGCGCCCCCATGCAGGCAAACGTGTTAAAGCAAGTACGTCATGCCGAGTTCCGGCCGACTCAGCTGATTTTGGCGGAGCAACTTTTCCTGCTCCACATAGTGACTCCCGCTCTGAATCAACTCCGACTCTCCCATTGGAACGCTTGACTCCCGCCCTCACTCTGGCATTGTAGCACACTTGCTCCAAAAGGAGCAGAAAAGCTTGCTCCCACTCTGCCATTGGAATCCAACGTAATATGCCTTTCGCTCTGGCCGAGCGGCTGAGTGACCGGAAGCCGGTGCTTGCGAGTCCCGGAGCGGCGGCACGCCTATTTGGCGGGAACGGCAGTGCGTCGCTTGTAGAACATCACAAATTCCTCCGACAAAAAGGACAGAAGTTCGGAGTACAACCGTTCCAGAATAGCAAACGGAGCACGACGACGGTGACCCGCTGCAACAGCCTCACACCTGTTACGCCACAAACAAAAAGCCCCCAGCAATTAGAAGGTGTGCAGACTACGCGAGCAACGACCAGATGTGACAAAACGATTAACTCTTAGGCCACGGAAACCAGTATTAACGGCTCTCCAAAATACCCTTGCAATTACACATTGCTGCAGCACATGCTGGTTGGACTCATGTTGCGGACAGTTCGGACAAGTTGAAGATGGGACCATGCCCCACATCTCCAGTCTGTCTCGTGTTGGGAGTACTCTCCATCCCAGACGCCACATGAAGTCACGGAGATGACCAGGTAGAAAGGATGCCGTTGTCGCGCTCCTCGAGACACGACTCGAACGTGCTAGACGGGCTGGAGGAACCAGAGGGAGCAGCAGGGCCGCGGTTCTATCTACAACACTGTTTTTAGATGCGAAAGCATCTTATGCTCAGGCAGTGTCCGTTCTGCGGAGTCCGCGCCCATACTGCGCATGCGCGAACTCTCCCCCTCTCCTCGCATGAGTGCGAGGAAGTGGGGTGGAGGAGGTGGTGTGAGCGCTGCCTCCTCTTCGTTTCTCCTCTCCCGTCTCTCTCTCTCAGCCACAGCTGTGCGCTCGTATATAATGCGGCGCGCGCTCGCTCTCGTTGCACTCTCCTTCGCAACGGCGCTATGGACGCTAACGAAGCAAACGGCATCTCGAAGCTGCGAGAGCGCGCATTCGCTGTGCTTCCCTCATTCTCTCTCTGTGCAAAGGCGTGCGAAACGCCATGGACAACGTCAACGTCCGAGCTAGTTGCAGCGGCAGCGCCACCGCCGCGGAGCAGAGGAAGGCTCGGGAAGCCGAACGTCAGCATCGGCAAGCGGTAATTCAAATGCTTCGACAACCAGCGTCTCATAAGAGAAACGGAAACTCGATGTACACCCCCCGCGATGCTTTCGCATCCCGCCATGGTTGCCCGTAGGGGGAGATGATGTGTCAATTTTTTCTATAAAGTCTACATAATGACAAACTTGCTGTGCGTGGCGATCAAATGCTACTGCCGTGGAGTAAAATGTAGCGAAATGAAGTACTTGCGGCGCGGAGTTAAGCCGTGCTCCTGGTAACAAATAGCGTATCTTAGTGCCTAAGAAATAGCAGGCAAGATCGCACGCGGGACACTGATCACCGTGTAACAAATGAAGCAAGAATCGCAGAGCAAGCAGCCGGCAGTGAACAGACAGAGACGGGAACGCGCATCCACCCCTGTTGCGTGGTTGCCCAAGCGTAGCTCGGCATACCAGCTCAGGTCCGTCTGGCCAGAAAAACGAGCCAAGAAGGGATTGCAAAGACGAAGTTATTCGCAATCGGGGCTGTAGGACATGAGAAATGTACCATGCACGGGCGCAAAATGTTTGTGGTTTAGAAAATGTTGATTTCATCACAGGACGCTACTAACAGTTGGGTACAGGGTCGTAATCAAAGACAGCGCTATATACATTTTTGTACAGCGCGCTGTAACTGTCATGGTGTGACAGTTGCAAGTTTGCGCTCGTCCTGTGTGTTCTTTTCGTGCGTCTTTTGTGCCTCACCAGCGCGCCGCAAGTTTCGATCTGCTTGCCGTTCTTTGTGTAACATTCCAATTTGTTGCTGTCGCATTGATTTCTCCGCCCTTGCAGCGAAACTGTGACCTTTTAATTCATTCAAACATTCATTCATTCATTGCTATGGATATCGGCAATATTGGTTCTTCTTTTGAAGCACCGACATTCATAGCACCGGTGGCGAATTCGTTGCAGATATTTGTACCATTCTACCATTCCAGGCATTTTCATTATTTCGCAGTTATTTGGTTAAAAGATGGAATGGAAACTTCATTTCTTTTTCGCGATAATTTTGATTGCGCAGGTTATGAGCAAAGCTTTTTGAAAAGGGAGCACAACTCTGCAATATAACTAGATATAGTACGGAGGCTTTTCAGGATGGTGTAAGCTAGGTGTGCTCCTCTATTCGGTTCCATGGACAGTGCTCTAATGGTGGTTTTGTTTAAATAAGGAACGCGCATCAGGTCAGCAGCTCAGGTCCGTCTGGCCAGAAAAACGAGCCAAGAAGGGATTGCAACAACGAAGTTATTCGCAATCGGGGGGTGTGACGTGCCGACAAAGAGGAAGACGAGGACAGTGTGATCCTGTTGACGTCCCTGCGTGTTCCACGTCAGGGACGTCCACCTCAACAAGCCATGGCGCCTTCAACGTCGTGGACGCCTTCGAAGGCCCAAGCCTTCGATGTTGTTGTCCCTGCGGGGACTAGTCCGGAGACCGTCATCGACGCGACGGCCTCAATAATTGGCCTCTCCGAGGTACACTGTGTTCAGCATATGGGAGGCATGAACTTCCAAGTCACTGTCAAGAGCATGGCTTCTGTTGTGTAGGGCAGGAGCGCGGCGTAACCCGCGGCGGGCCGACGGAGAGGCCGAACGACGGGAGGGCGCGCGGAGTGACGGCGCAGAGACCAAGCTTCGGCGAGACGGACGGGAGACTGCCCTCCCGCGTTTATTGCAGGCGGTTTTAAGGAGAGAGAAGAAAGGCTATTGGTCAGCGAGGCACGGGTCACATGACCGGCATGACCACGCCGGATTGGTGGTAGCACAGAGGCATGGCAGAGACCCAGCTCCCCCCAGTAGCATGAATAGAAAGCACAACAGCACTGGTGTCTCAGCATGGCACCAGGGGTCGCACGACACAACATCGTCCCGCCCTGGGAAGAATTGCATCCTTATACAATTATAACTGTGGTACATCAGGAACCACTAAAAAAATTCACATTCAAGTTCTCCTAAAGATGGCACCTGCAATACGCAGAAGTTCAGTCCTAGATGTACATATTACCACCTATGTTACACACACAAAAAAAAGTCACTTCACCACGCCAACACAAGTGCCAGCTTGCACTATGCACGAAAATTTCACACACACTAAACCTCTGCGGCTATACTGCGGGCCTCTAAGGCAGTATAGCCCCAGAAGATGCGGACTACTTTAGTCTGTGATGTAGTCCTTCAAGTGGGCTGGGGGTTTGCGCGTCCGCTGTGGGCGACGTGACCCAGGCCCTGCAGGAAGACTTTGAGAGTTGCGGCTGTCGGGAGCCGACTTTGAAGACCCGTCCCCATCTCTCCCAGAAGAACTTGGCGGATTGTGGCTGCCATGAGCCAACTCTGAAGACCCATTCCCATCACTCCCAGGCAAAAAACTTTGTGGGCTGCGGCTGTCTTGAGCCGACTTTGAAGACCCATTCCCATCTCTTCCCTCCCCCGTGTTGGAATTTGGTGCATTTACTGTAGGTGAGGAGGAACACCCAGGACTTTCCCCCTGAAGTCCCGATGGTTGATCCTGGGTCGCAGGCATCGGAGTGTGCACTTCAGCCGGTGCGTCGTCGCACTGGACAGCCGGGGCACTAGGAATGGATTGCCGAGGCAACAGCTCTGTATTGGAAGTAGAGGGAAGATTACCCAAGTCATCGTAACAAGAGAGGAGATCTGCATCAGTGATGGGCTCAGAATGAGGCATTAACGGAAGGGATGCTGCAGCTACATGCGGAACGAGCGTTAACTTTGAAGCATTCCACTTCCTGCCATCGCTGAGGAGGAATGTGGACGGATTGACTTGTTGTAGGACTGTAAGGGGTTTGCTGAACCTGAATGGACCTTTCATATGTAGCTTAACCTTTACCTTGTCGCCTACTTTAATCAGAGTTTGTTTGGCGCCCTTGCGCACATCTACATAGGACTTAGTATTCTGCTGCTTTTGCTGAACCTTTTCACGAAGTGCTGCAGGAGAGGTTTGTGGCAAACCCGGAAGCTTATGTTTACTGATGTCTAAGGTTGATCGCGGTTGGCGACCGTGAAGCAGAACAGCTGGTGAACAACCAGTAGTAGAATGAGGAGTGATCCTGTAAGACCCTAAGAACTCTGTAGTGCTCTGAATGACATCTTTCTGTTGCAGTTTAGCTACCTGAATGTGTTCCTTGAGAACACGGTTAAATCTCTCTATTAGCCCGTTTGCCTGCGGGTAATAGTTGGATGAGAAGTGATGGATAATGCCTCTTTCCTTTAAGAAATCGTGAAATTGTCTGGACGTAAACTGGGGTCCATTATCTGTAACTAAGGTTTCAGGGAGACCTTCACGGCTGAAAGCAGCATTGAGCAGCTTAATTACGTCTTGCGTCGTGATTGAATTGGTAAAAAGGACTTCAGGCCACTTAGAATAATAATCCATTAAGGTGATAGCATATGTAGGGTTAGGAGCTGTACGCAGAGGACCTATGATGTCCATACCTAACTGCTGCCATGGCTGCTCAGGCCACTGTACTGGTTGAAATGGAGGTACTGCAGTTTTAGCTGACTTATCAGCGAGCTGGCAGATGTGACATTGCCTTACAAACTCTTCCACACACCTATCCATGTGAGGCCACCAATAGCGCTCACGTAGCAGCTGCTTAGTGCGAACAATACCCTGATGCGACTCATGGGCTAACTGCAAGAAAGTCTGTATTAGGACATTTGGAATAACTACACGTTCGCCCCGCATCAGGAGTCCGTCAACGAAAGAAAGCTCTTCCTGTACGTGGAAGTAGGACATCAGTGCCGTGTCTAGAGTTTTTTTCTGGGGCCATCCTCGAGTTACGTAGTGAATGACCCGTTGCAATGCTTCATCAGACGCAGTAGCTGCCTGAACAGTCTGCTTGTCGACTACAGTAGTTACAAGGGAGACAATCTCCTCTTCCTGAACAGTGGAACTATCATTTTGTAATGGAAGTCTCGACAATGCATCAGCCACACGGTTCTCAGACCCTTTGCAGTACTCGATGTGGAAGTTGTAATACATTAGCCTGGCCGACCACCTGGAGATACGGAGAGGACGTCTGCCTGAGTTACCTGCCGCTAGCAGGGCAACTACTGCCTGGTGATCCGTCCTGAGCGTGAAACGCCTTCCCCATAGATAGACGTGCCACCTCTCACATGCAAATAGACATGCTAATGCTTCTCTCTCGCCCACAGAGTACTTTCGTTCTGCAGGGGTTAAGGTCCTAGATGCAAAGGCGATGGTGTGTAACTGAGAACCGACAAGTTGCTGTAACACTGCACCCAGACCAACATCAGAAGCATCTGTCGTAACAACCACCGGTAATGAAGGATCAAACATTTTTACGACAGGAGCACATGCAAGGCGAGCTTTCACTTGTTCAAAGCTGCGTTGCGCATCTTCTGACCAAGAAAATTGTTGGCCCTGTCTGAGCATGTTGCGGAGTGGCTCAACGAGGTCTGCGTAGTGGTGAAGGAATTTTGCGTAATACCCTGTAAGGCCAAGGAAGGACTGAAGGGTTTTCAGGCACGTAGGAGGAGGAGCATTAAGGATTGCCCGAACTTTGCTTTCCATGGGCGATATACCCTCTGCAGAAATTTTATGCCCCAGGAATGTTAACTCCTTCACCGCAAAAATGCATTTCTGGTTCAGTTTCATGCCACTCTGCGCAATGCAGGTTAACACTTTCTTCAAATTCGCATCATGCTCCGACTTTGAGCTTCCCCATACTAGTATGTCGTCCAAGTAACACGCAACATTGTTACAGCCTTGCAAGATACTAGACATCATTCTTTGAAATACCGCAGGTGCGGAGGCTAGACCAAAGCATACTCTTTTAAAACGAAACAATCCTTCATGTGTAATGAACGTAGTTAAATCTCTACTAGATTCCTCTAGGAGCAGTTGGTGGTATGCTGATGCTAAGTCCAATTTTGAAAAGTATGACGCACCATTCAACATTTGAAGCAGTTCATCCACATGGGGCAGTGGGAACCCGTCGACGACGATGGCCTTGTTCGGTTCTCTCAGATCGACGCATAGGCGGATGTCCCCGTCCTTCTTACGGACGACCACGAGTGGCGACACCCATTCGGATGCCGACACCCGCTCGATGACGTCGTTGTCCTCGAGTCGACGCAGCTCGCTGGCGACTTGTTGCCGGAGCGCCAGAGGCAGGCGACGTAGCTTGGCGGACACTGGTACGATGTCCGGCCGCCTCTTGACCCGGTGGACGTAGTCCCTGACAAGTCCCAGCTCCCCGTCGAACAGGTGCTCGAACCCCGGAGGCACACCTGCAGGAAGCTGCGAGGAAACGGGTGAAGCCAGACGACACGTTAGCGTTGCGCCGTCGATCAGGAGTCCCAACTGCTGGATGGCGTCGAGCCCCAGCAGTGAAGTGCCGTGTGCGGTCACGTAGAAGGTGACAAAGGCCCGCTTGCCATGGTGCTGCAAGTCTGTGCGGAAATACCCTAGGACCGGTATGCGGTGCTTCGAAAAATTCTGCAGTTGGATGGACGTTTGGAGCAGTCGGTGCTTCGAAGCGAAAAGCATGTCAAAGTCCTTCTTGGTCATTAATGATGCAGTGGCTCCGGTGTCCACCAGCAATGACATGTGGCTATGTCCTCCGACGATAACAGGGATGCGCAAGTCTCTTGGGCTAGTCGGCGCAGCCTGCACGGACAGGACTGTGGCAGTGCCGGAGTCAGCGTCTTGGACGGGGGCAACTTCTTGCACCGACGCTTGCCGTTTACGGCAGACTGCCGCGAAATGCCCCTTGATGCGGCAAAATTGGCAAGTTTTGTTTTTTGCCGGACAATTTCTGGAATTCGCCAAATGCCCTGACTTGCCGCAGCGAAAACAAGGGCCAACTAGAGGCTTGGAAGCAGGCTGACCATCTTGGCCGCGAACGCCGTCCTGGAGGCGCGCTGACGAGCCCGCGTAGCCATCTTGGACGCGGCCACCCGAGTTGGGGGGGAAGCCGCCGCCATGTTGAGTCACATGCGGGGCCGCCGAGGAAGCCGACCCGCCATTTTGTGAAGCTGCTGCGTAGCCACGTGCGACGCGCTGGACGCTACCGCCGTCCCCGGCGAGCGAGCCGAGTAGCCGTTCATTCGCTCCGAATGCCGCGTTGGCTTTGTTGAGCGCCTCCAAGTCGCGTCCAACTTCTTCGGCTTTCTGCAACGTAAGGCCTTCCCCGTACGACAGTAGCTTGGCCCGTACATGTGCGTTGGCGACTCCGTGAATTACTTGGTCCCGCACTCTGTCGTCGTAAGTGGCGCCAAACTTGCACGAGAGGGCTTTCTCCTTGAGAGCTGCGACGAATTCGAGGAAGGTTTCGCCGGGCAGTTGTTCGCGGCTCGTGAAAAGGTGCCGCTCGGCTAGCACGTTAGTTGTCTCGGCAAAGAGCCCGTCTAGGAATTGTAGCAACGTGTCGTACTCCGTCGCCGCTTCCGTCGTCGACACCGCGCCTGTGCCCAACGCCGCCGGCGTGCTGGCTGTGTGCGGAGCATTTTGGACGCCTTGAGCTTCGAGCTGCTCCTGCGCGGCGAAGTATTTCCGCTGGCCCTCGACACCGAGCGCGCTGAGAAGTGCTGACGCGCGTCTTTCGTCCTCCCAGCCGCTTCCGCCGGCCGCCTTCAGGTGTACCTGGAAAATTTTTTTCCATTTATGCCACGGAATAGGAGGCGTGCCGGGCACGTCGAGGAATGGAGGAAGGTTGGCAAAAAGGGCCGCCATGTGTGCAGGAGGTAGGCAGAAGGCTCAAGCAGGAATTGGCGTCGTAGAGGGAGCCGGAGCGGGAACAAAGAAAAGTCAGGTCGACGCCAATGTAGCAAGCAGGAAGGACAAAGCACCGACGTGCAGGAGAAATGCGACTCGAGGTGAGTGTCACTTACGTCGTGCTCTTCCTGGCGTCGCCTGTTGAACCGGGTTCAGTAACTCGTCGCCATGTGTTGTGTAGGGCAGGAGCGCGGCGTAACCCGCGGCGGGCCGACGGAGAGGCCGAACGACGGGAGGGCGCGCGGAGTGACGGCGCAGAGACCAAGCTTCGGCGAGACGGACGGGAGACTGCCCTCCCGCGTTTATTGCAGGCGGTTTTAAGGAGAGAGAAGAAAGGCTATTGGTCAGCGAGGCACGGGTCACATGACCGGCATGACCACGCCGGATTGGTGGTAGCACAGAGGCATGGCAGAGACCCAGCTCCCCCCAGTAGCATGAATAGAAAGCACAACAGCACTGGTGTCTCAGCATGGCACCAGGGGTCGCACGACACAACAGCTTCCATGACTCTGATTGTCGACGCTGGCTACCTGACCATCGGTGGCGAGCGTATTCCCGTCGTTCCTGTTGGCCCGCAGGTAACTAACGTCGCCTACCTATTCCTGCCGTCCTTCGTCCCCAACGAAGTCCTCGTCCAAGCTCTGTCCCCATACGGCAAGGTGCTATCTGTAAACGCAGGCTTCATGAGCGCAAGACGCGGAGTCCTTACAGGCACACGTTTTGTTCGGATGGAAATGAGCACAACGAATCCCGTCCCCAACTACCTTAGAGTTTCTGGTCATCGAGTCACTTTTGACTACCGCGGCCTACAACGTGTTTGTCGTCGGTGTGGCTCAAGTGGCCATTATCGTGCACAGTGCACAGCACCGTTCTGTGGTCGCTGCGGTGTCCATGGGCACGAAAGCGAAGGTTGCGACCACCCGTGCCGACGTTGTGGAGATGGTCACCCCACTACCTTCTGCCCAGTGCTGCGTTCGTGTTCGGATGCTGCTGCGGCGACCTTTCCTCCTCTACCGACTGTGTCGCCTGCGGTAACAGCTGAACGAGAAACTGGAGCTGCGGACGAAGTACTCAGGGCTTCACCTTCTGAAGCTATGGTAAACGGAGACGTGTGTAGCTTGGCCAATCCCAACGCGCCATGTTTGCCAGCCTCGCTGACAGCAAAAGGTGACACCACGGTTGACGTGGCGCCCATTTCAGCCAAACACAACGAGCCATGTTTGCCGGCGTCTCAAGCCGAGAAGCAAAAGCATGCAGGGACCGACGCGCCGGCCCCATCCTCAATTTCAGCGGCTGAGTGCACAGTAGTCTCAGACGTTCCGAAGTGTACGGACGCTGGCGTTTCGTCAGGTGCAGCATTAAAGCCGATTGAGCCAACCACATCGGTTCCTTCAGAAAGTCAGGCTCGCGACTTCCTTGAACAAGTTGCAAGGCGCCGTGGGAACTCTTCACTGACGCGCCTCGACAAGCAGCCAACGGTCAAGGTCATTGGTGGAGAAAACGTTGACCCTGCAGCCCTACCGCTACCTGAATCATCGGAAAGCAGCTTCAGCCTAGGAGTGGACAGTAGTTTTGAGCTCTCCCCTAGCCTAGACGGATGTTATGTGGCGATGCTTGTCCCGCGAGACGTCAAGCGTGCGCACACGACTGGCACCAGCTCGGACGGCACCCAAGATAGCCACTCCGAGTCCCAGCAGCCAAAGAAACTGTAAAAAATGACAAGCCCATAGCGTTGCAACTGTAGTCGAACTGCTCGTTTATTGAGCCAACCCGTTGAAGACCAATCCCGAGCCTGTGTTGCCAGACCACCTGGGTGCCGGCCCCCTACCGGTACAGAAACCTCGACCCTCTTCTAGAGGGCCGAAGTGTGTTGTGTAGCGTGTGCACTGCATGTCCCCCGGACCCCGGGGTGCCGAATTGAACAACACGACCAGGTCAGTAAGGTCACTCTTAACATTTCAATATGGCCGACACCATGAAAATTATTTCTTTAAATGTGCAAGGGTTCCGTAATCCTGTCAAACAAGCTGAAGTTATCAGTGTAGCTCGCGCAGAGCATTGTGATGTTCTGTGTTTACAAGAAACAAATTTTTTTACCATTGGCCACGTTCATACATTCAAACGCACATTTAACTTGGACTGTTACTTTTCTTTCGCGACATCTCGCTTTAGTGGAGTTGGAATCATTATTTTTAACCGAACTCTCTTGCGAGATCATCACGTTTTCTATGACGGGATAGGTCGTTCTCTGGCTTTTGACTGCGTCCTATCGTCATTCAGGCTACGCATTTTGTGTATCTATCGGCCAGCTCAAGCAGTTATGTCTAACGATTTTTTTTCGTGACCTGGACGTGCATTTTCTTGACGGTCGGCATGTCATACTCGCCGGGGATTTTAACTGTGTATTAGACACGGGAGCTGACGTGCAGGGTCCGGGATGGGGTCGATAGGAGTGGAACGCACGCGAGCTCCGTCGCCTGGTCCAGCACTTCTGTTTGATAGATGCGTACAGACTAGTACATGGACCACAATATGCCTGGACTTGGCGGCGTGGTTCATCGTCTAGTCGATTGGATCGCTTCTACGTCACACGTGCGCTAGCTTCTTGTGTGTCGCGATCTGATGTGATACAATTACCATCATCCCCTGTTTATATTTCTGACCATCGACCAGTGGTGCTCGAGGCTTGCTTTCCCTTTTCTTCCTCAGTGAGACCATGGCGTCTTGACATCCGCGTTCTGCATGACATGCGTTCGCGCTCCAGTTTGTCTAGAGTTTTGCGCGCCTCCCTGTTCGGTTCCGGTCCCGAGTCGAGGGACGCGCTCAAGGTACGGTGGCGTTTACACTGCTCAGTGGAAGGGCGTGCTCTCAGACGCCGTATGTCGGAAGAACTAGCGGACACCGCCACAAAGCTACGCATTGCTCTTCGGGTGGATCGACTAACTCCATTGATGCGCTCATGGCAGCGAGAGTTACGGGGACGTTTCCAACGCCTTATTGCCGCATCGTCGTTGTCGGCGGCTGCTTGGCGTTGCAGACGTAATCCATGTGCTCACCCCGAGGTTCTGCGCTTTGCAAAAAGCTCGCATCTCAGACAGTTGAGTCCGTTGGGAACTCAGGCCGCCAGAGCCCTTCCCGCTGCGTTGCCACCCGCGCGTGATCGATCACTTTTCATAGCTCACTTTGAAAACATGGCTCGTACGACAATGTCAACGCATTATGGTACCGCCGAGACATTCACAATGTTTAGTGGGCTGCCTCAGGTTCCACCAGAGGTAGCTGCACAACTTTGTGCAAGTCCGTCAGCTGATGAGGTGAAAGAGGCATTGTCTTCCATGAAGCGCGGTTCGGCTCCTGGGCCGGACGGGTTGCCCGTTGAGTTTTATTTAACCTTTTGGGATGACACTGGTGCCACTTTCACTTCTGTTATTTGCCGTTGCTTCGTGAACTTTGATTTCCCTGATAGCTTTCACGATGGTCGAATTGTGTTAATACCTAAACATGACCCATCGTCTGTTTGCCCAGAGGAATGGAGACCAATTACGCTTCTCAACGTTGATTACAAAACTTTTTCAGCAGTTGTCACTCGCCGTTTGAGAAGCCTGACGCCTTCCTTAATAGGACATCATCAGGCGTGCTCGATTTTTGGAAGAGAAACTCATAGTCTCTCCTTTGTTACGCGTGATATAATTGCGTACACGTTGGCGAGATCAGCACGTGGACTCTTGGTTTCACTTGATCAAGAAAAGGCATTCGATCGCCTTGAGCACAGCTACATATTTAGCGCAATGGTGGCGTTTGGCTTCCCGCAAGAGTTCGTTGAGCTTCTCAGAAACGCATACAGCAATATACACAACACGCTGTTTCTTGATGGCTATGAAAGTGCCCCATTTCCTGCTACCCGCGGAGTTCGTCAAGGTTGTCCTCTGTCCCCAGTACTTTTTGTACTCAGCCTCGAACCATTCCTGCGCTCCCTACCTAATGATCCATATATTCGAGGCCTTCCACTACCTGGTAGTGATACCGTGAAGGTGACAGCTTTCGCTGATGACATCACGTTATATCTAAAGAACGAGGACAGCTTATCCCGTTGCCTACGGCTTTTTGCTGAGTACGGGTCTATTTCAGGTGCTGCATTAAATTTTTCGAAATGTCGATATTTGTTCATTGGTTCTCCAGATATCTGCCTAAGTCCCTTTCTCGGTCTTCAAAAAAGCGACTCTATTCGCATTCTGGGGCTTGATTATGGCTACTGCGGTATATCAGCCTCCGTGTGGGTTTCAGTTCTCGAGAATGTAAAACGACAAGTCCGGGAAGCGCAAGAATACGAATTACCACTGTTGGAAAGAAGGTACTTAGCACAGACTGTATTTTGCGGCCGTGCATGGTACATTTCTCATGTCGTACAGCCTCCATTGAGAATAACTCAGTCGTTGCAATCCCTTCTTGGCTTGTTTTTCTGGTCAGGTGGACCAGAGCTGGTTTGCCGAGCTGCGCTTGGGCAACCACGTAACAGGGGTGGATTCGCGTTCCCGTCTGTGTCTGTTCGCTGCCGGCTGCTTGCTCTGCGATCCTTGCTTCGTTTGTTACACGGTGATCAGTGCCCCGCGCGTGATCTTGCCTGCTATTTCTTAGGAACTAAGATACGTTATTTGTTACCGGGAACACGGCTTAACTCTGCGCCGCAAGCACTTAACATGCCTGCATTTTACTCCACGGCAGTGGCATTTTATCGCCACGCTCAGCAGGTTTGCCCAGACGTAAACATTCTAGAAAACCGTGTTGTAGACACAACGGCGGCGCTGCTGCTCCCTCTGGTTCCTCCAGCCCGTCTAACGCGTTCCAGCCGTGTCTCGTGGAGCGCGATAACGGCATCCTTTCTGTCTGGCCATCTCCGCAACTTCATGTGGCGGCTGGGATGGAGAGTACTCCCAACACGAGACAGATTGGAGAGGTGGGGCATGGTGCCATCTTCCACTTGTCCGAACTGTCCGCTACAAGAGTCTAACCAGCATGTGCTGCAGCAATGTGTAATTGAACGGGTATTTTGGAGAGCCGTTAACACTGGTTTCCGTGGCCTAGAAGTTAATCGTTTTGTCACATCTGGTCGTTGCTCGCGTAGGACAAACACGTTGCTTTGTCCAGCGGTACTAAAACATTACGACCCAAAAATACGTGGGCAGTGCCAGTACTGTGGTGCAGTGGCCGACACTTACTATATGGTCTGGGCCTGCCAACTCAACCCAAAATTAACCCCAATCCCCAACCCCACCAAACAGGACTGGGAGGCGACCCTGCTCAGTTGCTCAGGACTAGAGGAACAGCGCACTCTGGTCCAGCGGGCTCGGGCGGCGGCTTCGACTAATGACATCCCGGACTAGGGATGTCGACCAGCCCGGTGGGAACAAGGGGCATCACCTACTTCAATAAAGGTTCCTCTCTCTCTCTCTCTTTGCACGCCTTCTAATTGCTGCGGGGGCTTTTTGTTTGTGGCGTAACAGGCGCGAGGCTGTTGCGGCGGGTCACCGTCGTCGTGCTCTGTTTCCAATTTTGGAACGGTTGTACTCGGAACTGCTGTCCTCTTTGTCGGAGGAATTGTTCTTCCTTGGGGAAGAGGAATTTCTACGGCAATGGTCATGCCGCTTCCTGTCGGTAGTTAATGGACGTGTGCGGCTAGCTTTTCATCTGACCTGGTTCTTGTAGCCAGGTTATCACACAGTGAATAATATTGCATAAAATCTTTTTGTATTTATTATTTCTGTGTATGCATATCCCCGTAGCCATGCAGGTTCTTGTATATACACATTTCATGCTCAAACTGTAAATTATGTAAATTACATGTACCATAAAATATACTGTACATAACGCTGTACATAATGCTGTACATATTTGCTGGCATGTTCAGCAAGTCATGTGTACTGTGTATGTATATTTTAATGTACATTGTATATATTGTGATAAGTGTGCGCATGCACGTTCTTAGTAGCATGCATTAGGGACACCCTGTGAACTTCGACATTTCTGTTTAAACGTTTTATGTGTATTGTGTTTCGTCATTTGTGTATGTTAATGTTCTTGTTGTACGGACACTGTTTCTAAATGTTCGTAACGTCCTACGATGAAATAAACTTTTTCTAAACCGAAATAAGGCACTTTTAGCTGGCCATTGACGATCCGCTCCGGTCAAACCGATGAATGCACACGAACGCGTAGAAGAAACCACGGCTGCTACATAAATGAAGAAACTGTAGCAACTGTAGTGCGCGTGACTCAGTTAACACACAAACACGTTGAATGAACTGCAGTGCACGTGCGCAGAACGACTGTGTGGCTGGCGGAACGTAAAATGCATCTATCGCACAGCTCGTGAAGCCAACTGACCGGAGCTTGAAGGTGCGTCCACTTGGTTTCGCCGTCGTTTTGCAGCCAAGCTGACCGCGCCTCGTCAAAACGCGAAATCTATACAGTTCCCTGCACTCTCTCCGGACGATACATCTGCGAGGGGCTGAGCGTAAGCGACGTTCAGCTAAAAGAGCCTATAGACACTTCGTTTACGCTCCAGTCTGACCTGCACGTGCTAGCGATCAACTAGCGATGTATGCACAAGCGCGTAGAGGTGAGCGTACTGTGCGTGCGAGGCGCGTAGCGCTTCTACTTGGTTTCGCCGTCGGTTTTCAGCCAAGTTGACAGCGTCTCGACAAGACACGCTCGTCAAATCACGAAATCTTTCTCTGCACTGGGTCGGGCCGCTATATCTGTGCGCAGCGAACGGACCGTAAGCGACACTGAACTAATACCCATAGGCATGCGCACAGGGTGGGCAGCGGGGGGGGGGGGGGGGGGGGGGGGCGGCCGCCCCTCTAATCATCACCGAAGCGGGGGGGGGGGCGCAAAATCTTCCCCGTACATTGACCTTTCTAGTCACCTAAGAGGGGAGGGGACGAAATCTGCCCCACACATTGACTTAGTAGGGTGGGGGGGCGCTGCGATGAACCTTTGCCCTCCCTGATGGGGAACCTTGCGCACGCCCACGCTATATTGCTGCGCGGGCTTTGCTGGCTCGCGAACCTCGCTCTAACTGAAATTTAGAGAAAATTCAGCGTTAATGTAATGTCTCTGGATGCCCGAATGGGCCTTTTTCAGGAGGGTAGTCTGCGCATGCGCGGCGGCGGTGACGACACGCGCGCCATGTTTTTTGGGGGTCACAGTGTGGCAACAGGAGCGGACTGAGCGCCACCTGGCGTGTAAGATTTGCAAATTTTCCCGAAAAATACCAGGCCTCCGAGAATATCTACCGGCACGCGGTGGGCAACTTCGGAGGCCATGGACCCTCAGTTTCGATTTCAGCGATCTCCACTAGAGGCGCTCTTCGGACCTGAAAAAGGCCCATTGTGCACGCCACTTGACCGTAACAAGCTGCAGTGAAAAAATCAACAACTTTACAAAGGGCTCCACGGGGAAGAATCGAAGTGTCTAAGTGCCCCACTTCTGCGACTGTGGGGTGAACAACAACAACAAAAAAATTTAGCAGCTGCGCACTAGTGGTGCGAAGACTAAGTAAGCGTAGAATAGACCCTAGAAGCAGTGGCTCATACCCACACTGGGGGATCGGCCAAGAACCAGTTAGTTTTTAAATGCAAATTTGAAACTGAAGTTCAACCTTTGTTGAATTAATGAGGTATAAACGAATTAGAATTAATATTCTAATAATAATAATAATAATAACATAGAATAGAGTTGAGGGAATAAAACCGAGAATTTGGAAAAGAAAGAAGCGGTGGAGCTGGTGGCGTTGCCCTCCTCTTTTAACGCGATAGCGTCAAAGAGCTCGTTTCGCAGAAATGCCGGTGTCGGTGTCAGTGACGGCGTCGTTCGTTGTGAGCGAAAAATCATCATCTTGTCCGTGACCCAAAAATCGAGAAAGATGCAAATAAAACAAATAATAAAAATCCAGAGCGAGTCGAGGTCACGTGATCCAATCCTGAACGTCACAGCCATTGCAGCGCCAGCGTCTCCAGTGGTGGGCCTCACGCCCAATAATGCGAATGGCCAGTGGCGTACCAACTCGTGCGAGAGTGGGGGGCTGGCATCGCTCACTCTGTCCGCCACACACACACACACACACACACACACACACACACACACACACACACACACACACACACACACACACACACACACACACACACACACACACACACACACACACACACACACACACACACACACACACACACACACACACACACACACACACACACACACACACACACACACACACGCACACACGCACGCACACACACACACACACACACACACACACACACACACAGATATATATAAATTGTGAAGAAGAAGACGCGCCGCCGGTCAACAGTATCGCGAACGCTCGCCGCGCGCTGCTGGTCGCTGGCATCTTTCTGGACGGTGCTCTGCCCCGACTCGCTGTGTTTGGTCAAAGCGTCACCACAGGAACGCATCGCCAATAAACCTCGTCTCAATTGGTGGAGGGTGCTGAGGGTCCCCGTCAACTGAACCTGGAGCTGCGAAGCAGAACACTTCCGCCCGTCATGACAACCAACGTCGACCAACCGGCCCCGTCCGCCCAGTCCGGCAGCGGCACCGGAGTTCCTCGGCTGAGGGACCCCAAGATTTTCAGCGGTGCCGATGAGACCGACGTAGAAGACTGGTTCACTAACTACGAACTGGTGAGCGCGCACAACAAGTGGGATGGCGCCGACAAGTTGACCCATGTCGTATTTTATCTCACTGACGTTGCCGAAATATGGTATCACAACCACAAAAGCGACATCCCGACATGGTCAGTATTCAAGACGTCTTTCGCTGAAGTGTTTGGCCGACCCGCTGTCCGCAAATTTCGCGCCGAACAACGCTTGCGCACTCGAGCGCAGAAGACGGCCGAAACGTTCACGAGTTACATTGAAGACATCATCGATCTCTGTAACCGTGTCAACGCCGCCATGCCTGAGTCTGACAAGATTCAGCACATCCTGAAAGGGATCGACGATGGCGCATTTCAGATGCTCCTGGCCAGGAATCCTCGCACTGTTTCGGAAGTCGTCACCTTATGTCAAAGTTATGACGAGTTGAGGAAGCAGCGCGCCCTGACTCGGCCATTTTCATCGCACGCCGACTCGCTCTCGAGTCTTGGTACTGTTCCCGAGCACTCGCCGACGCTTCAGGAGATCAAGGACTTCGTGCGCGAAGAAGTTGCTCGTCAACTTTCCTTGGTCCCCTTCACACAGGAGCCGCCCTCTCGTCTGCCGCCAACGCTCCGCACTGTTATTGCCGAAGAGGTCGCTCAAGCCGTTCCCGTCGCTCACCATCAGCAGTCCGTGGCCGCGCCTCTTACATATGCGCCGGCTATGCAACCCGTAGCCTCACCTCTTACGTATGCCCAGGTGGTGCGTAGGCCTCCCCGGCAGCCTTACCCACCTATGCAGCAATATTCCCACCAATCTGCACCTCTTCCTACATCTTGGGCCGAGCCGCGAGTGAGCACTTCTTGGAGGACTCCTGACAATCGCCCCATTTGTTACGCCTGCGGTACTCCAGGGCACGTTGCGCGATATTGTCGCCGTCGCTTTCAAACATCCAATGACGCTATCCGGCCGTTCCAATACGGCGCTCATCCCATGCGCCCATCTCCTACCCGACCCTCACCACCGGATGCTTACACTGACCTCCCTGCCTTTCCGTCGCGCCGCTCACCATCTCCTCGACGGCGATCGCTCTCCCCAATGCGTCGCCGACCCGGACCCTCGAACCAGGAAAACTAAACGCCGCAGTTCAAGAGGCAAGAACTGCGCCATCTTCGAACTGCCCAAGTCCTCGCACTTCTCCTGCTAACGTAGTTGCCGTATCTGTCGATGGTGTTCCTTCGTTTGCCCTTGTAGACACCGGCGCAGCCGTTTCTGTTATAGCCGCCAAGCTCTGCCGTTCACTACGCAAAGTGACCACGCCGCTCTCTGGACTGTCGCTACGCACGGCCAGCGCACAGCACATCACACCTCTCGCAGCCTGTACTGCCCGCGTATTCATACAAGGCACTATGTACGTCGTAGAGTTTATAGTTCTTTCTGCTTGCTCGCACGACGTCATCCTCGGGTGGGATTTTCTATCACGTCACAATGCCGTCATCGACTGTGCACGCGCTGAAGTTGAATTTTCGCCGCTGTGTGCAGAGACATTCCACGACGCTCTTGTTCAGCTGCCTAAACTCGTCGTGCGCGAGGACACCGACATTCCGCCTGCCTCACTTGCCGTTGTCCCTGTCTTTTGCGGTGGCCTCAACGATGCTACGGTCTTGTTCACACTTTCCGACACCTTCTTGAGCCGCAGAGCCGTCCCACTGCCTTTTGCTGCTCTTGACATCGCTGCCGGCCACAGCAATATTTTTGTCTACAATCCCCTCTCCGCACCGGTTACGTTGCTTGTCGGCGAATGTCTCGGTCGCGTGGAAGAGCTTGACTCTTCGTTCTTTCTGAACATGCCAGACGAATCGTGTCATACTGACTCGAGCGACCTTCTTGCCCTTTCAACACCGGAGGGCTCGTCGAGTGAATTATTCACGAGTTCAATCGCCGATACCCTGACTGCCGAAGAACGCGCCGCGCTTCTTCGACTTCTCCAACGCTTCTCGACTTCGTTCGATGTTTCTCAGCCGCAGTTGGGCCGCACGTCGGAAGTCCACCACTACATTGACACCGGTTCGCACCAGCCGTTGCGTCAAAGACCGTACCGCGTCTCTGCTGCAGAGCGTCGCGTCATCAACGACCAGGTCGAAGATATGCTACGCCGTGGCGTTATTCAACCATCCCACAGTCCTTGGGCATCTCCTGTCGTGCCGATAAGTGTGCATCGTTGCACATGTGCGGTACCACACCCGTCGGGATGAGGCCCACCACCTTTACGGTGTCGGGCGTCCCCATTTCCTCTCTGCAGGACAACGAGCCCCTGCGCTTCCTGGGACGTCCCGTGGGCTTCCGTATCCCTTCCGGCACGGGTTCTACCATTGACAACGCCATCTCCCAGGCCCGCGCCATCATGTCGTCCATGCTGGCGCCTTGGCAAAGGCTCGACGCCATACGGACCTTCGTCTATCCGGCGTTGAACTTCGCCATGAGGTGCGGCGTCTACTCGAAAACCGATTGGCGACGGCTCGACGAGGCCGTGCGCCCCCTGGTTAAGAGGACGCTTTACCTGCCGGTCAACGCCTCTACCCACTACATCTACGGGAGCGCCGCCGGCGGAGCTGCTGCCATCCCCGTGGCCGCGGAGTTAAGCGATGTGTGTCGCATTGACTCTGCGTTCAAACTGCTCACCACGGCGGACCGGGAGCTGCGTGACATGGCCCTCTCCGATGCCTACGCGGTGGCCTCGGCGCGTCTCGGCTGGGAGGCGACCCGGTCGGAGCTCGAGGCCTACCTCTCCGGAGACATCGAGGGCGTCTTCCGCACCCCCGCAACGCAGCTCCGGTCGGTCTGGACGGAAGCCCGCAAGGCTTCCCGTCGACTCCACGTTGCTTGGACCATCGCGCCGGACAACACGACCCTCACCTGCGCCGACGTTACCATCACGTCGACGCATCGGAACCGCGTCATGCGGTCGATCCGTGAGGTGCTCGCAGCTGACCGTGACCGCGCCCTACACGCCCAGCCAAACCAGGGGAAGGTGATGGCGTGCGTGTCGGCGGACCGCGCCAGCTCGCACTTCATGCGTAGCGGCGCTTACACCCACTTCGCCGACTGGCGCTTCGTCCACCGTGCGCGCCTGAACCTCCTTCCCCTGAACGGCGCCGTCATGTGGGGCCCTCCAGACCGAGATCAGCGGTGCCGGACCTGCGGCTATCAGCGCGAGACACTACCGCACGTGCTGGGCCACTGCATCATTTACGGCCCGCAGGCCGTAAATGGCTCTTGGTCATTCCACGCAGCTTAAGATCACAAATATGTGCTGCCTTCCACGACGATCCACAATCTGGCCATGCCGGAGTTTTCAAAACCTATGAACGCATTCGCCATCGCTACTACTGGCGCGGCATGTACAACTTTGTACGAAAATTTGTTCAGTGCTGCCCTGACTGTCAGCGTCGCAAATCACCGCCTTCACGCGCGTCTGGAGCCTTGCAGCCACTTCCGTGCCCTGCCAACCCCTTCGACCGCGTCGGCATAGATCTCTACGGCCCACTTCCGATGACACCGGGTGGCAATCGGTGGATCATAGTCGCTGTGGACCATTTGACACGCTACGCCGAAACTGCTGCGCTGCCAAGTGCCACAGCGCGGGACATAGCGTCTTTCCTCCTACGCCGATTCATCCTTCGACATGGCGCACCTCGGGAACTCCTTAGTGACAGAGGTCGAGCCTTCCTCTCGGAAGTCGTCGAAGCTCTGCTTTCCGAATTCCACGTTGTTCATCGACGGACCACGGCATACCATCCGCAGACTAACGGGCTCACCGAACGATTCAACCGCACCCTCGGTGACATGCTCGCGATGTACGTGACATCTGATCATTGTAACTGGGACCACGTTCTTCCATTCATAACGTTCGCATACAACACCGCGACACAGTCTACCACGGGATTCTCACCTTTCTTCCTCCTGTATGGCCGCGAACCTTCGCACACCATCGACACTCTCCTACCATATCTTCCGGACGCTTCCGAATGCCCACCTGTGTCCGAAGCTGCCCGACAAGCGGAAGAGTGCCGCCAACTCGCGCGCACCTTTACATCACAAGAACAACAGCGCCAGAAGGAAAACAACGCCGACTTACTTCGAAGTCCCAGCTATTCCTCTGGATCTCTTGTGTGGCTGGCTGTTCCCTACCAAACTCCTGGGCTTTCCTCAAAACTCGTCCCAAAGTACGAAGGGCCTTACCGTGTTTTGGAGCAAACATCCCCGGTGAATTTTATCATTGAGCCAGTTTCCCCATCTGACGACATGCGCCGGCGTGGACGTGACCTCGTCCACGTGGCACGTCTCAAGCCATACCACAGCCCTCTGCCTCCAGACTCCTAGGTCGCCAGGATGGCTCTTTTTCGGCGGGGGCGAATTGTGAAGAAGAAGACGCGCCGCCGGTCAACAGTATCGCGAACACTCGCCGCGCGCTGCTGGTCGCTGGCATCTTTCTGGACGGTGCTCTGCCCCGACTCGCTGTGTTTGGTCAAAGCGTCACCACAGGAACGCATCGCCAATAAACCTCGTCTCAATATATATATATATATATACAGGGAGAGAGAGAACTGCATTTCCTTTCAATTTGGCGTGATTTTTTATATTCATAGAGGTGTTTGCAATCAAGAAAGAATCTGCACAAAGAGATTGTCCAGGCTGGGCCGCCCTATACCGCGACAACACAGTAGTGTTTAATAACATATTGGAAATTTGCCGCCATGTTTAAAAAGTACAGCCACATTTAACTTGCTCTTCATCTGAGCATTACTCTGCAAACTTCAGTCTCAGTTTTGCGTCGTAAATACGGTGTGTATGAAGAACGTGATATGGCTCTAGCACCTTATATTCTCACTTATTAAACAAGACATGTGGCTGAAAAAGCAAGCTACTTCGCAGAAGTCTTCAGAATAAGCCGCGTGCCATTTTCTTTACTGTTAGAGCCCTCTAATATAAAGTCTTTCTAAAGAAGAAGACCAATTTCAGTCGATTAATATTTATAGAAACAATATTGAGCTGGTTGTGTATACTATCAGATTGTAAATGACTACGAATGTATATGCTAGGTGTCGTTCCTTGCCCTCCTACTTCTCCCAGCTTGGGTGGGGGGTCAACGGAAAAGCGTTGACGTGGCTCTTTACTGCTCCCCTCCGGCTACTCCAAGTAAACAGCCTACGTAAACTGTGCAAGCTCAAACATTCTTTGAAAAAAATGAGGGCGATTATAACGTTAAACTGCCCGGCATTGCTTCTTTCCGTATAAGTCGTTAGCTGTTAATGATTGGTCGAAATTTTCTGGGTCATGCTCACAGAACCTGCTCGTAACACGACGCAACAAATGGCGCGTAAGTGATCCACCGCGTAATTACTACTTACGCATGGCTACGTTAAAAAATAAACTATTTTCAATACAGCGTATTGTTCGTCATTGGTTCTTCGCTATTCGTCAACGTTTTCCGGTGTGTCATAAAATCGCCCCCTTGTTACGCGACGTCACAAGTCTGCGAGAACTCGAGGCGTTAAAATGAAGTATGCATAATAAGCAGCGCCTTACTGTGCGGAACAATAACCAAATTTTTGGTGGAATAGCCAGACAGGGTCTCATTCTGAACGTAATTCAAGAAGGCTGCCCACCAATCACTTTGGCAGCGGCTACTTATAGCAGCGGGTGAGATGGATTCATATGTGTATAACAGATACTTTCAGTTGTAGTATAACGACGTTGAGCTGTTTTTGCGCGTATACAACTCTCTGAACTCATCGTTGCTGACAGAGAGGTAGAGAGAAAGAAATAAACATTATTAGGAACAGAAAATCCTTCGCAGGTGGGCAGCCTTCTTAGTCCAGAAAACGATGGACGCTGATCATCTCGTTGTTGAGGTAGATCAAGCTACAGGGCAAATTTGAAAGCTGGGCTTCTCAATGTGCAGAGCCCACTGCCTTGTTACAAGCCACCGCGACTGCTGCAGGCTACCAAAGTGAGGGGCTCCGCCCCCTAACATTTCTCAGCGGGAGGGCTGGCGCCCCCCCCCCCCTTGCTTCCCCGGTAGATACGCCTATGCGAATGGCGCATGTCATTGGATGCCTGCTATCGGAAAAGGCGCTCGCTCTTGGCGCACTTTCTCTTTCGCTCGTCGGCGGATGGAGGCAGACAAGGCGCTCGCTCTTGGCGCGCTTTCTCTTTCGCTTGGGAGCGCACACTTTCCCTGCATTTCACCGATCACAAATCGGTGATAATGAAGGAACCACGTAAACCAGCAGTACAATAAAAGTTTACGTTTAATATGTACACGGTGTTTCACACTCTTTATATGATGTACTGGGTGAAAATCGCGGGAGAGTTTCACGGTTTACCCATGATTCTCTCCGGAGCTTCGCCCCACTCATCATCATTCACCCCGTGGATATGCTGTGATTTTTTTAAGCTAACTCAAACTCTCCCGAGGCAATCTTAAGATTGGTGTGGTTTTTAGGAAAGTGCATTTTCGTACAAAAATGTTTAGCGGTGAAACAGACTTCGTTTTCGCGAACAAAATTGTGAAATCAGAGAAAATGTGCGATTTATTGCATATTTGACCATATTTATTGTACATACGCGGTCCAAGTAAAAATCCTCATGATACTTCATTTGATAGAAGTCCTCATTACTAAGTAACGAAGAATGTCTAATGAAATATTTTTTTTTCTTTTAAGGAAGAAAGTTATTGCATTTGACCCTTTAAACGCGCCTTGCATTTCTTTCTGTTGCCACTTCGCCGCCCTTGCACCTGACGCTCGTCACAGGAGGCGTCAAGATGCGAGATGTATGTCAGCGGCTCGTGAGCGCCCGAAAGTCTTGTCTTCTTGATGTCAAGGCTACGAGTAATGAATTCGCTTTACATTGTGAGCTCGCTTGGCGGGCCCAATGGGAAATATGTACGCCGGACAGCAGATTACAGTATCGTTGGCACATTGTGCTACAAGGTCGTCTGCACAACTAGTATGCACGAGAAAAAGGGTATATAATGTGCGTTATTTATTTCGTTATGTGCGTACTAGTTGTGCAGGTGACCTGTGCACCAGTAGTACGATGACACCTCTTTCTTTCTTTCATTCTTTCTTTCTTTCTTTCTTTCTTCCTTTCTTTCTTTCTTTCTTTCTTTCTTTCTTTTTGTGATGCCCCATCAACGAAATATTAGTGATTAAACCATTATTCAAAAAATTAGAGAGCTGAAATTCCTGTCCACAAAGCACTACTGCCAAAAAAAATTCAACTCTAGAGCTTGTCAAATGGGTGCCGCAGTGCTATAATTGACCTGCCGAGGGGAGGGCCGATCCCTTCCTTAAAGACTGGAGGGGAGGCCGGGCCCCTTCCTGACTTTAAGCCCTGGCTACATATAACCTCTTATGGCTGTTTTCGAGAACCGTCCCTCTCCGCGCCTCAAAGCCAAGTGAGTCGTCAGGCGCCTTCTGCACGACTCCTCGGAGGACCCGAACATTGGTCCGATGTGGATCCCACAAGTGAAGGCGGGGCGCACAGATTTCACGGTATATATGGGTTGATCGTGTCGCATTCCGGCGGCACCGCGCACCAGCAGCGTAAACAAAGGCTCACTCAATAGCGCCAGCACAAATACACACACGCACCTGGGGCGGCGGCACTGACGCCCGGATTGCACGCAGCTTCCCGGCACTACGCGGCAGTGTCCAAATATCAAGCGCTTCGTTGCAATTATTCCATCGGCGGAAAACATCGTATTACATTTCAAGCAGCAGCGCACAGCAAAGTATACGAATACAAGCATAACAGGAGGTAGTCTTGTATGCGTTTCCGGTGGAGGCGCAATGTTGCCAGCGAACGGAAAGCGCTGGCGTAGCGTCCACTATACTCGGATACAACTTAACCCATTTATGCCCAGTGTCCTACATATAGGACGCTTCTTTGATGCACTCTAACATCGCTATTCCTTTTCCTGATGACTAGCGCCAGCTACAGCACATCAAGCAGGCCTCATTCTAAGACGGTGTCACCGGCCGCCCGGCTCATGACGTCAGTCCGGAGTGCGCGCCCATTGGTGGTGGCTTATGTGCATCCGCCTTTCAGGAGGAAATGCCGCGGACTTCTAAAGTTGTATCCGACTATAAAGGGATAAAGGCGGCTTTGGGAAATCCTTAAGCCAGGATTCCTTCAGAGGCGGGTGGTTTGAATTGCGCTGACCACTGAAACGAGATTTTCTTTCAAAACAATTTCCTTAACGCGAAAGAAGCACTACGAGGTTTCTGGAATGGTATTTGAAAAGTCCACGCCGAGTTGTTAGTTACCTTTAGTGTCCCTTTAAAGGCCGAACTATATTCAGCGTTTCTGGCGGCGTTTTCCCGCCGTTTCGTTCCTCGGCGTCACTCGGCGTCGACGCTATAAGTTGTATCAAGTGCGAATGCGACCAAACGAAAGACGTTTATTCAGGTAAGGCTCGCGCATATAAAGGGACACCATGGTTGATACGCATGCGCAGTTGCACATGACACGCTCGATACACCTTCCTTTCTTTATGGGAAGTTATACTGCATAGAAACTTAACACACTTGCTGAAAATTAGCATCGTAGTACAGCCGACGCGGCTGACGTGTTGGACGTGCTGATCGCCTAGGAGCCGGCGCTGCTGTTGTGCTGGACGTGCCGACTGTCCCCGCTGGCAGTGTACAAGCCGTACCGGCTGAGCACGGTGGCGAAAGCTCGTTTCTCTCGGCTGCGTCCTCGTTGTCCGAGTCACTGCTTTCAGTTGTGCCAAGCAGAAAAGGTTCACGCGTCCTGAGCAGATGCTGCCTATTGCGCCGCAGCAGCTGGTTGTCTTCAGTGACTACCTGGTAAGACCGCGGTGCTAGCTTGCCAACGACCTGGGCTCTTCGAATCCACTGTTTGCCTTTAATCCGGACGACATCTCCCTTCTTTAGCGGCGGCAAAGTTCTCGTCCGCGCGTCGGGTGGGTTTCGCTTGAATACTGGGGAGCAGGGTTCTTGCGTGAAGTCTGGTAGGGGAGTGCGAAGTCTTCTTCCCTGCAGGAGTTCTCCTGGAGACCGACCATCTTCAAGAGGAGCAGTGCGATAGGCCAGAAGAACCAGCCAGAGGTCATCTCGGGTTTCCGACGTCTTCTTCACAATTCTTTTCACAATTTGCACCCCTTTCTCGGCAAGTCCATTGGAGCGGGGAAATCCGGGACTCGATGTTACATGGTTGAAATCGTACCTGGATGCGAAAAGAAAGAATTCATGAGAAGAAAACTGGGGCCCATTGTCAGTGCACACCTCTACAGGTATCCTATATCTTGAGAAAATAGCACTCAGTTTGGAAATCACGGTCCTTGCCGTAGTGTCACTCAACTGTTCCACTTCTGGGAAATTCGTCAGGGCATCAAAGACGCACAAATAAGAATTTCCCCCGTATTTGAAAAGGTCCACGCCCACCCGGTACCACGCGTGAGGCGGCGTTGGTCTCGAAATGATCGGTTCGCTCGGTTACGCGTACGCGTGCTTCCGGGATGCGCTGCAGCTTCGTAACATATTGTCAATGTCATTACTCAGTCCGGGCCAAAACACTAAGCTGCGCGCCCTTGCTTTACTTTTGTTCAGGCCTAAATTCCCTTCGTGAATGCGTTTAAGCATTTCCGGCCGCATGGATCTCGGGATTACTACTTTACATCCCTTCAGTAGCACTCCCTGCACTTTCGACAATTCTGAAGCGAACGGTTTCATTGGGCCTTCAAGGCTGTCGCCTCCTTGTCCTTCGACGTAACGACTAACGGCTTGCAGTTCCGGATCTTTTGCAGTCTCTACCACTAAGCGGTTCAGGGTTTTAGCGCTCACCAAATCCAATATAACAGCGACTGCGTGGACTTCGACGTCTTCTGTCGAGCCTGCGTATTCCTCGTTGCTTGGCCGTGACGATCTGGACACCATGTCGGCAAGGACCAGTTGCTTTCCTGGAATGAATCGGAGTTCATAATCGTATGTCAGCAAACGAAGGAAGAAGCGTTGAAGTCGCGGTGGCATATCTCCGATACCCTTGGATGCGATGGCTATAAGAGGCCGGTGATCTGTCTCAATGATAATTTTGCGGCCATACACAAAGTGACGAAATTTTTCGCATGCAAAGGTGATGCCCATGGTTTCTTTTTCTATTTGTGAATACATTTGTTCGGCATGCGTCATCACACGTGAAGCGTACGCTATCGGTCGCCAGTTATCACCATACTGCTGCAGAAGAGCTGCCCCCAGTCCACTTTTTGATGCATCAGCTGTTAATTTCGTTGCCCTCGCTGGGTCAAAGATAGCGAGAACTGGCGCCTGACTGAGCATGTGACATATCGCTTTCCACTCGCTAGCGTGGTTTTCAGTCCGTTCAAACACCGTGTCTTTCCTGATTAGACTGCGCAGAATCTTTGTTTTTTCGGCCAGGTTCGGCAGGTATTTTCCGAAATAGTTCACGACGCCGAGCATTCTGTGGACTGCTGCCTTGTCCGTAGGGAACGGCATTTCACTGAGGGACGCGCTAAGCGCCGGGTTCGGCCGGATGCCGTCGCACGTGAGGACGTCACCTAGAAAGTCAATTTCGGTCTGCCGAAACTTGCACTTGGTAGCGTTAAACGTCAGGCCGGCCTCGCAGGCCCGTTGCAAAACATTTTTAAGGCGTGCATCGTGCTCTTCTGCTGTTGCTCCCCAGATTAGGATGTCGTCGATGTATACAGCTGTACCTGGGATACTGTCAAAAAGCTCGCTCAGTGTTTTTTGGAATACTTCTGGCGCGGATGCAATTCCGAACGGAAGCCTCAAAAATCGGTAACGGCCAAATGGTGTTCCGAACGTACAGATCTTGGATGTGGCCTCATCTAGTGGGATTTGGTGAAAACCTGAGTTCTCATCGAGGCGCGAAAAATACCTGGCCCCGACTATATCTGCTTCGATATCTTCGCGCCTAGGCATCTGGTAATGCTCGCGCTTTAAGCACTTGTTAATCTCCCTGGGATCCATGCACACACGCAGCATTCCATCCTTTTTTCTAACGAGAACAAGGGGGCTTACCCAGTCTGTTGGTTCCTGGACCTTTTGTATGATTCCCGCTTGCTCCATGCGCCGCAACTCTTCTCGCAGAGGCTCTCTTAGCGCCAAGGGTACTCGTCGCGCGGTTGCACCACTGGCGTGGCTCTTCTTCCAACTTGATTTTGTACTTGCGAGCAACGCATCAGTGCCGCGGAACAAACTGCGGGAACTCTTTGAAAATATCGTCCTCACCTGCGGTGTCACGACATCACTGACCTGGACACTAGTCCTAGCGCCCTCACTTGCCAGTTCGTCCCAGTATGGCAGGATTCCTTTTTTTGACACTGAGAAGTCAATATTTCTTGCTCGGCCATTTATGACGACCGTAAATTGGCGACTCCGATGTGCTGATAACGTGCCCGCTATAGGCGCGAAGGACCGAGGTGCTTGGGCTCAAGCTTGCTTTTTCTTTGCATCTTTGATAGACTGAATAGGGCAGCAGGTTCGCTTGAGAGCCTGTGTCTACTTTAAACAGGACAGCTTGACCACCTACATGCGCCTCTATTAGCCATTCTGCCTTGCTCCCGACAGCATCGACACTGACGTCCAAAATACTCAAATCGTCTTCGTCTTCGCGCACATCGTGCACCTGAGGGCTTCGCTTGCAGCACACCGCAAAATGGTTCGTTGCTTTGCACAAAAAACACATCTTCCCAAATGCTGGGCATCTCCTGCGTTCGTGCGCCCTGTTGCATCTGCTACATTTGGACCCAGTTGAATGAGGCCGTCGCTTCACTGTCGCAACTTGGCTTTCTGGCTGTGTCCATGCCTCATCTCGAAGGGCTGCAACTTCTGCGGCTTTACAAAACTGTTCTGCCTTAAGCACTGTCAAATTCTCCTCACCAATCATCTTCTCTCACAATTTGGGGTCATTGGTGCCGAAAACAATCTGGTCACGGATCATCGAGTCGACTTGCAGCCCAAAGTTGCAGTTGCGGGCTTGCTTCCGCAAATCTCGCAAAAAGTGCTCGAAGGGCTCTCCTTCTCCCTGAGTCCTTGAACGAAACAGGTATCGTTCATGCACCTCATTCTGCTGCTCTTGGCAGTACTCTTGGAATTTCTTGACAACTGTGGCAATAGTCCTCTTTGTTTTCGCTCTCCAGAAATGTAAGTTATTAAATACCTCCAGTGCGTCATCACCTGCAGCACTCAGCAGCAGAGCTGTCTTTGCGGCTTCTGACCTCGGTTCCTTTGAGATTCCGTTGGCCGTAAGAAACAGGTCAAACTTCTGTTTGAAACGGTCCCAGTTTTTCGAGATGTTGCCGGCTAGGAGCAGGGGATCCGGAGGCTTCACTAATTCCATCTTCTCGTGGGCCCGCGTTGTACAACAAGTCAGGTTCCGCCCCCCAGGAAGCGAGCCACTTCTGACACCATGTATCAAGTGCGAATGCGACCAAACGAAAGACGTTTATTCAGGTAAGGCTCGCGCATATAAAGGGACACCATGGTTGATACGCATGCGCAGTTGCACATGACACGCTCGATACATAAGTGACGGTGGCCGAAAGGTCCACCTCAGGGTGGTCCAGATATCACCGGCGTCGGCGCCGGAAGCAGTTCGATGGACGCAGAACCAATCAGCGTGCGACTGGCAGCGACTTCCGCTACGTAACGGCGTCGTCGCTGCTGCCAAAATGGCTGCCGCCCGCCTTGGATCTAATAAGTAGTCGCCGTGCACTGTGTAGCCCTTAAGTTCTCAACTGATGCTTGTATTTGACTTAGCTTGTTCCCTACAAGCTTCGACAGCAAAGCGCTCGTGATATCTTTGAACTTTTTCCGAGAGTCGTACTCAAGTTCATCGGTAGGCTTAGCACGAATGAGTGTATTGGCCGAATACGTGGCCTCAAAGACGTGCGACAACCTCAAGCTCAGAGGCCATATATTACGAGTTTGTGGTTCTTCTTAATGCCAATAGCTGGCGCTACAAGTCAAATAAAAAATTAGACTTTCGGCGGCACTGTGACTCGTTTTTTTGCACCACAAAACTGCAAATGAGACATACAAGCTACGATCAGGAATATCTTTTATCGGTCCATTGACGGAAACTGTACACTGCTTTACGAGGTGTCAGGTTCATTCCCTCTGGTCACACTGTGCGACGCTGAGCTGACGCTGGCCTTAAAAAGGGGTCATGAAGCACCCCTTAGGCTTGTTGAAAAAACACAACCTGTGGAAAGCTGACACAGCTATGAACTGCTCTGCAAAATATTACAGCCGTGCGCGCCGCGTGAAGGCCACAAGCGGAGCGCGAAGATGCCGTTTCCTCGGGCGCCCTCTTTTCAAACAGAGGCCGGTTCTCACTCTCGTCGGTGGGCGGGACGTCTGCACGTTGATGTCGCGGAGACATAGCATGCTTATTGGCCGATAGCCGGATGAGATGCGCTTCATGCCACGGGGTGCCGCCACTTGCCCGCGCCGCACTCCTCAGTCTGCTAACTTTACACGGTAGCCGCACTCGCGCGTGCGAATCACAGCGGGAGAGCGATCGCGTTTCATGACGCGCGCTGACGTAACTTCTTACCCCCGTGCCATCCCTCCCTGTCTAGCTTCCAGTGCGCTCGTCGGCACTAGAAAAGAGAGAAAGCGCTGAGAGCGTGCGCCAAACCCCCGTGACTCCGCTGATTCTTTGCGGATTCGAGAAATTCTTGCGGCAATCGATTCGGGAGGCAGCAAACTCCGATACTAAGGTCCTTAGATCATTACTTGCAAAAGTGGTTCATGACCCCTTTAACGCTCCTTATATGGCTTGCCGCCCTGTTTGGCGGCGTTGATGCGACGACGCCGAGGGACGCAACGTCAGAAAATGCCGGCAAAAACGCTGTATATGTTTTGACCTTAAGGAACGTGAGCGAACTGCTCGCATGGGCGTCGGCAGGATTTTGTCTTGGGGGGCGCTAACCCGTGTTGCATCGCTGCTGAGGGATGTGGGAGCGTTGGTGTAGATTGGGTGGGGGTGGGGGGGGGGGGCGGCTTGAGGGGGCAAGTGCTCCTTTTGCACCCCCTGCCGACGCCCATGACTGCTCGCGTAAGGATATTCAAACAAGAAAGAGGTCCAGGGTAACACGAGAACTGAAATCGTGGAGAAGCTAGTAGTTGATCAAGGAATGCACTGCAGCCAACGTTTCGACAAAGGCATCAGTGTGGCTATGTGAGCATACTGTTTTTACTCGCAGTCTCCTGCAACACTGACTGAAAGGAGCTACAAATGTGGACATTCCGTGTTACATAGATTTTTGGCCCGAATTACATTCTGGCTTCAAATGGCCCTGCGACTTTGCAAACTATTCGCAATTGATAAATATTGCGGCACTGACATTTCGAATCTAATTTCTTCGCTACCTGCGCCCACGTTCGTGGACATGTCGTTGAATTGTCGTTGAAAACTCGCGCCGTCGTCACCCACGGCGTCTTTTAACCGTAGTCCAAGAGTGAGTGCGAGGAGTGAACAATAGAGGCTGGTGTGTAAACAAAAACAAAATGGCGGCGAGCAGCTTGCTCGGCGCCATTTGACTCCTGCAGCGAAACAATCGTAGCTTAGAGCAGTATACCTATAGTATAATTTTTGTAAAAAACTATCGACCATCTCGTCACTTGTACAAAACACACCCCCTTCACATTTTGTTGACCAACCACACACTTTACGTGTTCAATTGCGAACACTTTCGACAGAAACCTGTCTGGATGGGTAAAACATTATTGAGGCTAAAGTGGCGGCAGTCAAAATTTAAGCTATAGTCCCGACGTTTCGGGACAGGCTGGTTGCGGAACGTCGGGACCGATGCATACCGGCGTTTCAGAATGAACCGGTCCCTATATGTCGGGGCTACTTGTAGCTTTGGCTGGTGCCGGCTAAGCCTCGAGAACATTACGTGTTGCGCCCTATATGCATGGTGGACGACACGACGCTCACATAAGCTTCGATGTTAGGACCCTAGACGCGAGTGCAGCGCTTATAAAGGACCACTCGTATCTCCGACTGACCTTCAATAATAATTGCTGCGGTTTAACGTCCCAAAACCACGATATGATTACGAGGGACGCCGTAGTGCAAGGCTCCGGAAATTTCGACCACCTAGGGTTCTTTCACGCGCACCTAAATCTAAGTACATGGGCCTCTAGCATTTTGCCTCCACCGAAATGCGGCCGCCATGGCCGGGATACGATCCCGCGACCTTTGGGTTTGCAGTCGAGCGTCATAACCACTAGACCACCGTGGCTACAGTTCCGGAACGACTTTTAATGAGCGCTGAACATTGTGTGTATGTGTAGATCATTGTCTACTCTTCCTTGTTTTAAAGCAAACTTTTATTAAACTGGTACCCTAGATTTACTTTTCGTCATTTCATTGCTGCATAAAAATATTGAGGAACATTGAAGAATGTGAATATAATTGGATGACGAGACGACGTGCCGCAAGTGAAAGACGACCACACATATAGGCATGACGCGTGTGAAGCTTTGCACTTAAAGCGACCGTGCTGCCGTCTACTTTATCAAGCGTTCGTATTTGGAATGAGAAAGAGTTGTCATGCCAGGATTGTAGCGCTGGCCAAGCGACGTTGCGATCAACAAATGGGCTGTTTTCCTTGAACAGCGGGCCAAGTGAAAGAAATCAGACTTTGACCGAGTGCCACGCGTGACGTGATCAACGAACAATAAACAAACCTAATTGACAGGCCTAAAGTCACATGTTTTTACTCCTAAGACACGTATCTCTCGCACCTATAATTACAGAGCTGCTGCGGGTAGCGCGCGCGGCACTGTATACAACTTTGCCAGAGACATAGAATATCGCATAATCATAATCACTTAATTGATTTGCGAGGTTTGGAATACGTTTGCACAGAATAAAAGTGCAATCGGGAGTCCTAAAAAAAAGTGCTAGGGGACACCAAAATTTCGGGGGGGGGGGGGGGGGAGTTGGGTTACACATCCCCCTCGAAAATTTTCCAACTATATATATATATATATATATATATATATATATATATATATATATATATATATTGTGAAGAAGAAACAGAGAAACAAGAGACAACGCCCGTTCGTGGGCCGGCTGTTCTTATTCTCCACCTCGTTCTTCTCTTCTTCGCGCATCCTGCTCTCGCGCCAGAGCACCGTTGTCGTTCTTCGTCATATATACATACATACATATATATATATTATATATATATATATATATATATATATATATACGTAGATTACGAAGAGTCTGTCTTCGGTTGCCGTAAAATAAATAGAAAAAGGTATACGCTTCTAAAAAACTGTTTATTTGTCGACGTTTCGATCGGAGACCGATCTTCATCCTGATGAAGATCGGTCTCCGATTGAAACGTCGACAAATAAACAGTTTTTTAGAACCGTATACCTTTTTCCCATATATATATATATATATATATATATATATATATATATATATATATATATTTACGCAAACGTACAAACACACGTACGAACTTGCATAAAGAGTGGTTAAACACTGCCCCCCCCCCCCACCAACACCTTCGAAAAAGATTTCTAGCTGTGCTACTGGGGGGCACCTCCTAACAAAAGGTTAGTTATAGCAATAACCAACCTACTACCACAATACTGTAGGAAATATACGTAAACGTCATGGAGATGAATAGCGTGGAATGCAGGTTGGTTAAAACAAAAAGAAATACAATTAACACAAGTACACTCATTTCGTAGGTGTACACGTGAATTTAAATACGATGACGGACGCATAGAATGAACCTGCGAAGGCGCTTACCTTCTGATACAATGGTCTTACCTGTCGCCAGACGCAGTTTCGAGCTCAATTACCGCGTTTTTCAAGGCGAGAAATGTAAATATCTTAATTGCTCTTAATTTCTGCGCAACGTCCACACGTCCGCTGGTTGGCCTTCATGGTTCGTGTTTCTGTTTTAATTGCTCGTGAAGGCTTGCTTTGGCATGCCCTCTGAAACGCCTCGTGCATTGTAAAACGAGTGTCCGTGGAATGCTTCAAGTGGTATTCAGTGTACGCTCCGTTAATCTCATAATCCTCGCACGGAACGCGCTCATGCAGTGCACGTTCAAGGCTGGGAACGCTCTCGACTGAAAATGCCGCTCGTATACAAACCACGCCTGCAGTTCAGAACCATAGCCCTTGGAACCTGACTTTCCTCGGCCGCGGCCGCTAAGTATAGCGGCCATGTCTCGGCGTTTCCTTTGTCGGTGTAATTGAATTTGCGGGATCGGCCTCGTGTCTGTGTAGAAACAAGGTCTAAGTTGCGCTATTGCTAAGCCTCGTGCGTATACGTGCCTGGTCACGTGCAGATTACGAAGCGGCCTTTTGTGTACGTGCGGTGCTTTACGGCAAAGGACAGCGCAGATCTGAAAGCGAACAGGTAACCGGTGTCCAGAATTGAACCACACCCGAAAACCGTACCTAAATCGGAAGCTTCGTCAGAATTCAACCCGAACCGATATTCTCAGAACGTGCCTGAACCGCAAAGATGATATCGTTTATCGGTTGGGAGCAAAAGCTTTTCAGAGCAAAAGCGGCACCAGTTGGTGCAGCCTACGTGGAGGTATTGCTTCGAATGCAGACTTACCTAAGTGCTTGTGGTGTAGTTTCTTAGGTACAGACGACTGAGGCGCGAAATACATTTCTTGAAAAAAGGGAGGTGCAGAATAGAAGACAGAGAAGCGCCAACTACCAACTGTTTAATGACATACTACGAAAGGTACAGTAAAACGAAAACATTTACGTGCATGCGTGAACAGCGAACGTCAGACCTACAGCGCCATGGTCAGGCCAACACAGTATCTAGGAAGCGCATTTCTGTCGAATATAAAGATATAGAAGTGTCACTGACACAATCAGAACCTTCTCTTCTTGATATAGAATGTTTCCAGCAGCTCTCTAGCCGCTTGTTGTCTCCTTTCGCTAAGAATAAGTACTTGCGCAAAGCATTGTTCACATCCGCAGGAGTTGGCTGTTAGCATGCTCCCTCAATCTGTCAATAATGCAACGTCCCGTTTGTCCGACGTAGGAGTTGCCGCAGCTTAGGGGTATCTCATATACCACCCCTTGTGTACAGCGCCTGAAAGGTTTTTTATGCTGCTTCTGACAACCCCTCAGCTCATCGCGTGTGATACGCGGGCGCAATTGAGGCGAGAAGACGACCGGGATGCCTTAATGGGTAGCCACCTTCTTCAGGTTATGGCTCACACGATGTACATAGGGAAATACCTCTGGCTTAACCCGATTCCTTTCTTCCAAGTGCCCAGTTGCACTGGCAGCACTGGCTTTCTACTTCTGCAGCAGGGATTCAACCACGGAACCACGGATTGAGGGAGCATGCTGACAGCCTAGGTAAGAGTGATCATGCGCACCTTCCTGCGCATTGCAACTCCTGCGGATGCGAGCCATGCTTCGCGCAAGTACTGATTCTTGGCAAAAGCAGACAACAAACCACTAGAGAGCTGCTGGAAGCATTCTATATCAAGAAGAAAGTTCTGATTGAGTTAGTGGCACTTCTGTATCTTTATATTCGACAGAAATGCGCTTCCTAGATACCATGTTGGCTTAACAATGTCGCTGTACGTCTGATGTTCACTGTTCACGCATGCGCGAAAATGTTTTGTGTTTATTGTACCTTTCGTAGTCTGTCATTAAACAGTTGGTAGTTGGCGCTTCTCTGTCTTCTATTCTGCTTTTCCCTTTTTTTTTAAATGTATTTTGCGCCTCAGTCGTCTGTACCTAAGCAATGTACGCACCAACTAGCCCAGAAACAAGTCCTTTTGTGGTGTATTGTTTTTGTTGCGCCGAATACAGAGTTTCTTAACAAATCCACGAGGTCGCTTATGCAACAAAGGCTCTCCGACATGGAGTAAGCCTGTGTCACATTTTTACAGTCTATCCGTTCGCTGTCTCAATTTACAGGTAAATTAATTTATTTTACTAATATATGTATGTTTGTATTCCTTCAAAATTATGCACAGTGCTGTACCTTCTACCTCAACGGAAACTGCACTCCAAACTAGAAGCATCTATAGCGCAATGTCCTTCTTTTTATCATTGCTTTCAGCGTGGTCGTGCATCACATGTATTCTGCCGCGCCATACGTGGTGTAGATGTATGAATTAACGCAAGAAGCTTTGATGAGGAGCAGACTATGAAAAGCTTCTGACTTATTCAATTTCAATCGACATTCGATGATTGTTTCTTTTTCTCTGATTACTATTCGACGCGGCTCGAAAATTTCGATCTTCAAACATCCGCATAAGTTTTGTACCATCTTACCTATTCTCAGTGTGATAAGCAATGAAGAAATTGGCCCCCATCTCGCCCTCCTGCGAACGTGAATGTCCAGCGAAGCTGTATCAAACACCACACATGATGATCGAGAGGTGTGTCTTATTATTTACTTTAGAGTAATTGTAGGTGTAGCTTGAGCGAATGATCAAGTTCATATAGCTGACACCTTTGGAAGCTGGTAGGCGAGCAAAACGTGCGTGTAAGATTTCGAATTTCCCGGCGGCGGTGTTATGCCGCCTTTGGTTGGGCGTTGCATTCACAACGGCGTACTCGTTTCGCATCGGTATGGCGGACTCCTCTACAGGCGACTCCTGCGGAACCGACGAGACATTCGAACACGTCCTGTGCAGCCGCGCTAGCTATGACGCCCAGTGATGCCCGCTCTGGATGCTTTTGGACCAACTGGACTCGAGAACATTTTCTGTAAACACTAGGACTTTGGACATGTGCTTCGAGAGCGCAGAGGGCAACTAAAGCGCTACTGAAGTACCTAAAATCAACAGTTCTGTGCGACCACCTGTATACTGAATGTGCTCCCCCAAATGTGCTCGTGATTGTGTCCATCCATCTTCTCTTCCTCTGTCTCTCCTCTTCATCCCTCTCCCCCAGTGCAGGGTAGCAAACCGGACGTGCGTCTGGTTAACCTCCCGTCTTTCCTTGCTTCTCTCTCTCTCTTTAGAGTAATGGTAGTTATAATCGCTTTGTGGTCACTGTGGTAGACCGTGCTTGGTTCCGCGACCATTTCCAGCAAGACCAATTTGTTCCTTTCGTTGAGCATTGTATTCACGCTGTTCTTCTAGTGTCTTTAATTTCCGTGGCCTACCATTGGCAGTCTTAGAATGAACTGAATGAGTTGCTAGACGGGTCTCCCCTTTATGTATGAAAGCGGGAAACACACGCGGGGCGGAGGAAGGGCCGCTTGACGTCATTCTAAGCCCTCGTGTGAAGTGCAAAGCAGCTGCAACCTAATCTTTACTGGCAATGCGTGGGAGGGTGTTCCCATTGTTCACAGACGGCTTATCATCGAGCATGCGGTTTTGATGCTTGTTTTGTGGTTTTGACTCGCAAAGAAAGAAATGCCGTATATGCCTGACTCGCAAAGAAAGAGATGCCGTTTGCCTTCAATTGTTAAGGGGCCCCTAAACCATCCAGACGTCGAAATTTAGCTCTGGTGTTGCGGTTCTGCACGGGTCTACAGCGAACGCGTTCGTCGGCTCGTCTGTCCGCCTCTCCGAATGCCCCTCCTCAGAAAACGCAAGGAACGCGCGTACCTGCTAGCAGAGGAGCACGCCAGCGAGAGCGTCTGCTGGAGGTTTAGTGCAGGGGCGTAGCCAGAAATTTTTTTCGGGGGGGGGGGTTCAGCCATAGTTTATGTATGTTCGTGCGTGCGTTTGTATGTGTGCATGTGTATATACGCAAGCAAAACTGAAAAATTTCGGGGGGAGGGGGTTTGAACCCCCCAACCCCCCCCCCCTTGGCTACGCCCCTGGTTTAGTGGTCTGGCGTTTTGTGTTTACGCCATGAAATTTTCCAACCAACGAGAGGTATACACCAGAGCACGCCTGTCTCGCGCCCAGGCTGCTGGCGAGCCGAGCGGATACTCTCGCACCCAGACGCCGGGCTGACCGGGCTGCCAAGGCGCGCGCGGGCTGCACCAAGTAAACAGGGCAAGCTGCAGTTCTGAGGCTTTAAAGTGCGAGAAAGTACCCGTTCACGCCGCTTCAGCGTATAAGAGCTCGTCTGCGCACTACTGCGTCGTCTTTGGATGCCAAAACAAGCTGCGCAACAAGAGGATATTAGCGTTGTCTGCGACGATTACGACGCGCCACGGAAATAGTGCCGGTGCGGTGTTTTCATCTTCGCCGCGAGTGGATAACTGTGATTCAAGCAAAAAAACTAGGAGCCGACTGAAAATGCGCGAGTAAGTACACTAACTGCGTGTATTCGGCACGGTTCTGTTTGGTGTGGCAGAAGTCAGTTGCCAGACTTCGGGGTATTTGCCCCTGCAGTTCCAGCTTTCCCGTAAGGTTGCTGTGCAATCCGCTGGCAGGCGCTTTGCCTGGATTCGAGAGACGTTTCAACGCTATAGACATCGATGGTTTCCCACAAACGGGAGTACATTATTTTCCTGTTGCTCAGTGAAGGCCCTCTGCGCCCTTCGGGCGCGGGATATTAATCGTGGCTTCGCCCTCGCTTGGCGAGTGCGGCCATTTCGCTGACGAATGGCCGGTTGGCAGGGTCTCGGTCACGCTCTACTCGCCGCTGTCGCGGCCACGCGCTGTTTAGCTCCCGCGCCTGCCCCTTCAGGGCAGGCGCGCATCCGTGCCAGCGTCCGTGGTGTGCCCGTGTCACTGGGGCGCACGTAACCCAGGAACTTTACACAGGAACTTTACGGGAAAGCTGAAACTGTAGGGTCAAATTTAGCTGCCAAATCTAGCAGCACTCTGGCAACATTGACCCCCGAGTCTGGCAACAGACTTCCGCGACACCAAACAGAACCCTGCCCGTATAGGGAGCTTTCACAAGCGGCGGAAGCGCTGTGCATTGTGGGTAGTCCGCCATTTTGAAGTCATAGACAACCAAGCCGGGAAGCGCGCGCGTGCGGCAGCACCGAGTAAACAAACAGACGTGCCGGCGCAATCACGCTTGTTGTTCTTGTGAGAAGTACGGAGCAATAACTACGAAGTCAGCGAAGACCAGGATGTACGTATCCACGCTCTCCCCGAAACACCGCGAGTAATAAAATACAACGAGAAAATCCAACTATCCGGAGTGGACCCGTTCACGTTGCAGGCAGGCGACTGCATAGTGGATGTCAATTTGTAACCGCTCATCGATGCCTCCGACATTCGCGAATTTGTGGTCTTGAGGACGTGTTTTGTAACGCGACAGCAGCTCGAAGGAAGGAAGGCCGTTGGCGGCCACGACTTCGTGACAAGCGGCCGGTAAGAGCAAGTTGCTGCCGAAAGCGGGATCGTCATGACACAGGTAAGCTTCTAAGGGCGTTTTGGATGTTTATCTTTTCTATTCTTTTGTTAGGTGACCCATTCGCAGGCCCGCATCAAGCCTCCCGTCGAAGTGTGGTTCCTGGGGAAGGGTGACAGACGGAGAAATCCTTGCTGCGCATTGCTCGTGCATGGCCGAAACGGCGAGGCGTGCTCGCACATTGCAGCGTGCTGTACACCTTGGCATATTTTGCCAAAAGTTCATGAAAAATTAAACTTATTGCACTTTTCTCGAAGAGCTGATGCTAATCGGCACCTTTGCTGCTTCTCACCGACGACACATAAGTGCTCGCTACTGCAGATTGATACTCCGCCGCAATCAGTACGCCGAGAAACTGGTCGCGGTCAAGGCTGCGGTGCACACGGTGGCTTGTTGCAGTGTCGATGCGCCACTTCTTCATCGCCGATGACGACAAGCCCATTTCGGCAACGGGCCGCACCTCAAGTTTTTTCATGGCAGGAGGGAACCAGCTCTTGGAGCCGTCTGTGCACGAGCGCTCTTCACGCGCTCGGAGGCCGTACTCCACGTAAAAGAGGAGCGCTGCGATGTGGGAACACGCCTCGCCGTTTCAGGCCGTGCGCGGCAAGGATTTCTCCGTCACCCTTCCCCAGGAACCACAATTCGACTTGAGGCTTGTCACCTTACAAAAGAATGCAAAAGATAAATATCTAAAACATCCTTACAAGCTTACCTGTGTCATGATGATCCCGCTAACGGCAGCAACTTGCTTCATTCGCGGCTCGCTTACCCAGCCGCTTGTCACGAAGTTGTGGCCGCCAACGGCCTCCCTTCCTTTGAGCTGCTGCCGCGTAACAAAACACGTCCGCAAGACCACAAATTCACGAATGTCCGAGGCAT
The DNA here is from genome assembly GCF_013339695.2 of Rhipicephalus sanguineus. Lineage (NCBI taxonomy): Eukaryota > Metazoa > Arthropoda > Arachnida > Ixodida > Ixodidae > Rhipicephalus > Rhipicephalus sanguineus. The sequence continues at coordinate 99,954,350 of NC_051186.1, forward strand.
AGACGAGTGGTCACAAGTTCACAGTCGGCTGCCTGCAGCGTGAACGGGTCCACTCCGGATAGTTGGATTTTCTCGTTGTATCACTCGCAGTGTTAAGGGAGAGCGTGGATGCGTACATTCTGGTCTTCGCTGACTTCGTAGTTCATGCTCGATGCTCCTCACAATAAGAACATGCGCGATCACGCCGGCACGTCTGTTTGTTTACTCGGAGCTGCCGCACGCGCGCGCTTCCCGGCTTGGTTGACTGTGACTTCAAAATGGCGGACTACCCACAATGCACAGCGCCTCCGCCGCTTGTGAAAGCTCCCTATATTCTGCAGTGTGATGACCACCTATTTCATTTTGCGAACCTAATTTGCGTGACACGCAGCTAGGTTGAAGGCAGGCGCGAGCTTTGTGTGGGGGTGCACTTCATACATTTGAGCGTTTCCTTTGACGAAAATCTATTGCAAGGTAGTGCTTTCAAGCACAAGCATTCAGCATGCTTTGCCACTTTCAACGTAGTATTAAGCTTTAGTGCTTTTGATGGCATCCACGCCTTCGAGATTTCGTCTTCAAAAGGTAATAAATGGCACGGTGCTCCTCAACAGCTGGCCAGAATTTCGTGCTTTCATTTCAGTGTTTGATGTCCCCAAATTTATTTGTACACGAGGCATCCAGCTGCACATAATACATATATTGGCACGAAAGTAAACAGTACTTGCGCCAGTATCCTTTACGTCGCAGGCGTAGCTAACCGGCTTAACTAAGAGTAGCACAGTTTCGCTTGTAAAGCACCTTCGTTACATGAATAAAATCGCGCAGGTAGCTTCCAAAAGGGATTGCTGAACGATACTGCAGGTTATACTCTCTGATAGCAAGCTTTTGTGAGCAAGATGCATTATTGTAAGAGCGCTCGTGAAACAAAAATTACGTTCCGCGAAACTACCCGTAAAGTGTACTGTAATTATTACGCGATGAATGATGAAATCACGAGCTTTCAGAAAACTGTGCACAACTTGTAATATGGGGCAACAAAACATCGTTTCACTCTTTCGCAAGCTGCAGTGCAATTACGATTCACGCGTACTACAGCGAGAACGTTTTTTTACAAATGTAACAGCGTACGTATCTGACGAGGTTGCTTCCGCAGCCCACTCAGCACGTACTGTATACATTGTGGACTTGCATGAGCAAGATGTTCTTGATGTTCCAATAAAATCAGCGAAAATGTCGAGGCTACAAAAGACGCGAAACACGCTCTCCGACGGGCTGAGTTTCGGGAATTTCACGTTTGCTCTGTGTAGCGTCTGCTGGCGTGGCAGCCCGCGCATGTTGTTTCGTCGCGTGTGCGATAGATGGCGCGACGCGCGATGCAGATATGGCGATGCGCATGGAATGTGCTGTGTTCTGGTCTATACAGCTTCATTGTAAAATAAATGTGCCAAAGATATAGCTCAGGGGTGTATGCATCGAAATGACACACATGGTTTCCATGCAACGCAGTGCTCATAAGGTGGTCATCCTTTAAAGTATGCCTGCCGCAGCTAGCTGTGATTATTAATATGATTGATAGTTATGCAGAAAGCTCGATTGCCATTCTCATTTTTCCGATTCCTCCAACCTGCTTAGAGAACTAGCGTACGTGCTATGCTCTCGGCCCAACACGTATGACGAGTAACGAAAAGGAAATGGAACGGAAAATCGCAAAATGCAGCTCCTGATGAATTTACGAGCGCAGTCTTGAGCAGTGCCTCCTTTTGTGTGTAAGTTTAACACGTTTCAGTGAATGGCATTTTACATGTTCCAGATAAAGTTCACTGTACTCAAGGCCCTCGCGAATCGTTGTAGATTTTTAGATCCGAGAGCATCTTATGCTCGGGGCAGTGTCCGTTCTGGGGCGTCCGCACCCATACTGCGCATGCCTCAACTCTCCCCCATCTCCTCGCGTGAGGTGGGGTGGAGGAGGTGGCGTGAGCGCTGCCTCAGCTTCATTTCTCCTCTCCCGTTTCTCTCTCTCCGCCACAGCTGTGCGCTCGTATATAATGCGGCGCGCGCTCGCTCCCCTTGCACTCTCCTTCGCAACGGCGCCATGGACGCTCTCTCTCTCTCTCTCCCCCTCTCTCGCTAAGGGCTCCGGGCGAAAGAAAGGTTGCACTCTCCCACTCGAATCGCTCTCCCCCGGCGCGCTCTCTTCTACAGCCGCGTGGCGACGCTACCCGCCTCAAGGCAGTAGAGTGCCTCGATGTCCTCCTCTCCCGCCCGGGCGAGGAGGACATCGAGGCACTCTACAAGGCAGCGCTTTTGAAATGCGTTTGTACTGCCTTGGCAGCGCGAAAGACAGTGCGTTTCTAACGCGTTTTTGTTGCATTGTAAACCAACACCGCATTTCTCCGCGTCGTACTCATGGCTGCGTCGTCGTACATGGCCGTATGGCTCATTGCGCTGAGTGCTATCCCGACTTGAACTGGGTCTTCGAGGCCAGTAATTTCGGGGATGGCTTCGATCTCGTCGTCGTCGTAGCACTCGATCTCCTCTCTTTTCAATACATTCTCTCACTCTAACTTTCATTGGGTTGTGTTGCCAAGTGAAACGAAACAAACTCGATGCGCACCCCCGCGATGCTTTCGCATCCCACCATGGTTGCCCGTCGGGGGAGATGATGTGTAATTTTTATTTATAACAGCCCGAAGTGGAGGGGAGCGCGCTGAACTCGAACCTACACGTAATCTGTATTTTTTCCTTGGTTGAACACTTAGTTGGTAATGCAAGGTGATCTATCTCGTGGATGATTATTCCTGATTACACCGATTATTGTAGAAAATCTTTTAATCTTACGTATAAATGAATAAATTAGTAAACAATGATGTAAGAAAATACTGAAGTAAAAAAATGAGTAAATTATTATTATCCGAATTTTAATATGGAACTCCGATTTCTGTATGGTGTCGTAATGGGAGCAAAGGAAAAAATAATGGCCGACGACTCCATCGTTGCACGGAGACTTAATGGAGACAATACTGGATTCTTGTAACTTTATTTCTTACTTTTCATTTCGATTTCGTTTACCTTCTCGTGTTCCATTTCTTTATTTTTTGTTTGTTTATCCATTTTGCTTACAATGTTGTTCATTTTGGCAGGGGCGTAGGCAGAAATTTTTTTCGGGGGGGGGGGGGCACCTCCTTGATCTGTAGTGGGGACGAGCAGGCAGATGTGGTCGAGTGCCATTTTCTGCTCTGTATGCTATGGCAAAAAAAAATTTCGGGGGGGGGGGGGGGGGGGGCACGGGCCCGGTGTGCCCTAACGTGGCTACGCCCCTGCATTTTGGTCAGAAGTAGAACACCATACCCTTTACAAGTCTGGATGGAATAGACAAAAGGATACGTTGCTTTAAAAAATGTTTTTTTTGTTACTTTGCGTTAATTTATTGAATAGTGCCAGCTCTTTCACACTTATGCGGGTTCTTGAAGCAGCTCGTCGTAAATGTCTTAACTCTGGAAATCTCACACACGTGTTTAAACTAGTTCGTGTGACACGACGCCCCTCGCAAGAACTACCAGACATTGTAATTCACTTTTTTGTTTCATTTCCAAGTGTTTCGTAATTGGCTGGAGCACCACTTCAGCGCTGTAATCACTGTGATCCGAGTGTAACATGCGTTCAACGTACTATTATTATAAAAGAACAAAACTTAAGCAACTTGAACCGCTGTAAAATGGCACGTAATGAGTGCGATTAGTTTTATCTCTATTCCCACTATGTCTTTTACGACATTCATAATGGAGTCTGTTCTCTCGAAGAAAGAACTACCTCGCTAGTTCGCGCACAATACCATAGGCGTGCGCAGGGGGGGGGGGGGGGGGGGGGCAAGGGGGCGAGAAGGGGGGGCGCAAAGTCAGCCCTATACATTGTAGGGGGGGCGAGAAGAGGGGCGCAAAGGCAGCCGCATACATTGACATAATAGGGAGGGGGGCGCTGCGACGAACCTTCGCCCCCCCCCCCCCCTGAAGGGGAACCCTGCGCACGCTTATGCACAAGACCGTCATATATCTTCAGAAGCGTATTCAGGATTCGTCGAGTGCGTAGTTTTACGCTATTGCGCAACATGAAGCGCATAAAAGAAGTCAACTAAATTACTCTGTCGCGTTGGCTCCTCGGTAGAGTCGAACGAAGCTCTGCAAGCCGTCCGTTCCTCGTCGGGCCCACAGCTCGGCTCGTGGTGTTCATTATTTCGTCAAGCGAGCCGATGTTAAACGCCGCATTATATGCCTTCATTCAAAGCCTGTCGCAATGCACGAAGAATAATAATAAATAGATATCGCTTTTCTCCAAATTAAGACGTCGAAGTGTTTCCGAGAACTGAACACACGGGGTGTATTTGCATACCACTCGCATTTCGCGACCTTATCGCCGCCTCTTTTTTTTTCGCAGTCTTTTATTTATTGTTGCTACCACTTCTGAATCCCAGCACGCGCATTCATTCCAACTGGTCACAGCTGGAAGGCAACCTTTTCGCTAGATGTTTTCCGCGCGCCTGCAGTCACGTGCCCCCTTCGTTGAAGTATTGGGTTTGATAAACACGTCTCTCGCTTTCTGGCACGTGCACGGAAAGCTGAAATCTTGCCTCGTTCAGGTGCGAACGACTGTGTGCTCGGCGACGGTGGCCATTCGGTTTATCGATCAGGCCGAGTAGAGGTTTCAGAGGAATGCGGCTCTCTACTGTGACCGAGGAACAAACATTCGAGAGTTGGGACTGAAGGCATTCGAAGGCGCCCCGAAGACGTCTCAGGGACATTATCTCATTCCGAGGTGGTTTGTGCAATAAACTGCTATGTGACATATCCGAAGATATCCTGAAGCGCATCGACTCACACACAAAAGGTTGGTATAGGCAGGCACGACGGTGTTTCAAGTATGAGTGAAACGAGCGCGCACGCACGCACGCACGCACGCACGCACGCACGCACGCACGCACGCACGCACGCACGCACGCACGCACGCACGCACACACACACACACACACACACACACACACACACACACACACACACACACACACACACACACACACACACACACACACACACACACACACACACACACACACACACACACACACACACACACACACACACACACAAGCACGCACGCATGCACACTAAAGTTTTGCGAAACTACAGTTTTGTTCAACGTTAACTTTCCGTGAATTTGGTGGCAAGAGTGTCATGGAAACCATTTCGAAAGGCTTAGCATGCATCTGACTTTATGAATATAGTTTTCGTCTCACTTTATTTGGCAACTCAGTGAAAGCTGTGTGCATTTAAAGCATGGGGGTATTTATGTGGTGTATAAATTACACAAAACAATAGTAAGCGCACATTAATGTAGCCAGAGGGGGTGGGGGAGGGGTTAGAGTTTCAATACCCTCGCCCCCCGAAATTTTTACGCTTTGTACATATATTGATGCTGAATCGGTACTAACTCGCCCAAATGTTAGTTATATTGTGCGAACATATACACACGCATGAACATACATGAAGAGGGTGTATGCCTCCTCCCCCCTCTGATGAAAGAAAAAAAGAAGAGCCTCTGGCTTCGCGTAGACATAACAGACTGGTAACTCGAAGATAAGAAAGCAGTGCGCGTAGCCAAGATTAGCGGTACGATGCGCCAGTTCCCATTAAATTTCTGGGATCTGTGAGAGTTTACGAGGAAATACCGTCATAAAACAAGAACAGCGTCGACCTTCATTTTCAACTCGCTGAGGTTTCACGTGTCCTGCACAGAGGTATCCTTCGTGAGCTTCAAGCTGCGATAATGACGATAAACAACATTCTTCGCATTAGGGCCGATTTACAAGTGTATTTTCGCGAGGACATGACCGTCGAAAAACTAGCAGATGTCTCTGCCCGCTCGTACTGCGAGTAATGACTATATACTTTTTTTTTTCATTTTTGTCAAAGCGCGATGTTACTGGTGTTACCGAGGGCTTAATGACGACAGCGGCTCCTTCTAGACGCTTGAGAAACGACATTACATCCCAGAACGCACCATGAAACGCTGAATGAATTCAAACAGGAGCACATACGAAATTCGGCAGAATATACTTGAAGATATCACTAAACGTATTACAGGAATACACACGTCCGTATAAAAGTAATTTATTACATTATGTTTTTTCAGCATAGATTTGATTGAAAGTAACATACAACAAATATAAGCATACGTTTCTACAGTGACCTTTCTGAGGGCATGTACAAGTCGACACATGTATACACATTCAGAGTTCTGTGATGAATGGCAGTACTTGGAGTTCTTCACGTTCTTGTTCATTAGGTGTATAACTTGGAGGGGCGCGAAAAAGAACGAGCGCAAGAATAAAACAAACTCAACAGGATTCAGCGCTCGTCCCATTGTGTGCGCTCTCTATTGTTGTCCTCGTATTTTCAGCATGGCTTCCAGTTAGACGCAAGAAGAGCCGACTGGCCCCAGCCATCAAGTTACGGCGTATTACGTTATCGGCCACTGATGCGTAACCACCATTCATCGCTAAAGTCAGGTACGGCGAGCGTACAAGACCTGCTTCCTTCGGGACCGCGGGCACTGCGCACCATTTCCGTCCAGGCCATGCGTCAATTCGCTGAGGATATTGACTTCTCCACCCGTGTCTAGAGCCGAGTCTAGAACAGAGTCATGACTTGCAGGTCCTCCCTAAGGTAGTACATGAACTCTTCCCGCCTGTGGTGATTCCTGCCGTCGAGTTGGCCGCGAGCGCCATTTCTTTACTCTTTTTTCCGCTACTATCTTTCTCTTTCAATCTATTCCCTACCCGCGTACCACGCTTCAGCTGGTGTCTCGTAATGTGTGATACAATTACTGAGAGCCTCCTCCGTATGAGATCACTTCCTCCTTGTCCCCGGTCGCCTTCTCCAATCGCCGTGATTGAGGTGTACCCCGTCGTATGAGACAGTCACAGCGGCACGCACGCTACTCTGTCGCGATGAGGACGGGCGTCACGCTCGTTTCGGTTTTCCTCATTGGATTCTGTATTGAAGCAAGCGCGTTATCGACATTCTGAAAGTCTACACTCTTAGAAAAAAAAAAACGTCGGCGTAGTTACTAACTAAATACTAACCGTGTACATGTCACAAAAAACACTAACCAGTTAGTAAGAAAAGGCAGTAAAATGGAATTTCCTACCTGTTTAGTAAGTTAATAGTGCTAACTCGAATGGTAAATCTATTACTAAATTGTTACTATCCGCACCAGCAGCTTCGTAATCGTATTAACCCTAGCGGACTACAATTAGCCAACTAGAGGTTTACGCCTATTTTGTTTATATGTACGTGTGTATTGTCATATCAGCTGCAAAAGCATATATAAGGTGAAGTGCAATAAAAAACGAATTGCCACGGCCTTTTACAGCAGTTAAATGTCCCTAATTTATATAAATAATTACCATCGTAAGTGAACGTCACAACAACGGACATTGAGGCATGAATGGATAACAAGCGAGAGCACACATACACAAACACACAGAGAATATCAAGGCTTCTACGCACGTGCCATATATCCTAGCAGGAGCATGACGGCTATTTGTGTACCTACTTTGGGAATATCGCACACGGTACCGGTTAGCATACATGGAATTTATAGAGGAATAATTAGAGATTTTTTGCTCAGTACTCTTTCAATCCATTTCTGTGTGGGAGGTAGGCTGACGTCGCGCTACGATCAGTGAACAAGTTCTCAATACTTCTTCGAGCGTTGTTGACATAAAAGTCTTGCCGCAATCACTCAACAGGACGCAAGGCGCACCATGATGCAACCGTTAGACGGTGGCGCTGAGAAAGAAAGAGGCAACGTTTTACGTATGCAACCAGAGCGTAAAGGAGAGTCCCTGCGCAACCTTTCGATGTCCAACGATCTTCTTGTGACGGGAAGATGGCCAAGTAGCTTTATAACCACGATTGCAGAAGCATCTCGGAACATGAAATAAATTTTTGCAGACACTTCAGGGGAGGTGGTTGCTCATTTCCGTCGTCCACGAAGTGCACAAAAAGGAAAGCCCAGGCCAGAAGTAACGGCTCCTATGCAGGTGTAAAATTCATGAAACTCTATCTGCAACCTCTCTTCTCACTCTCTGTCTCTCGATCTCATTGTGAAAACCTGTGCGCCCAGCAGAGAAGTCGTTGTGAAAGGCATTGAGGACCTGCGTGCGCAGCGAAAGCGAAAGAACGAAGACCGACATGTGTCCACCTGTATCTGAAATGCTTATCTTCTTCATTTGGCTAAGCAGTTTGACATTACATAGAGGATAAGCTTCATATAGACGTTGGATAACGAGGTGGAAGCATGGATCAGCACGATGATAAGAGGCGAACTCGGTGTAGCGATTAGAAGACAGCGTGTTGATAACCGCTAGTGGTGGCCACATCAATGATGACGTCGCCTCGTGATCATGGGCTGCGCAATGTATATATGTATACAGGGATGTGCTTGAAGAGGATGGCAGCAGGGAGCAGCGAGGAAGAGCGTCTTCATCAGCATGATTCCGGTTCCGGCCATACTTGTAGACATCAGCACCGTTTTTCTCCTCCTCCTCCTCAGCATCGTGTTCTCACAGCTCGAGCCTATGTTAACTCAATAGGCCAAGACTAATTTTTTTCAGTAATGACAACCAGCATAAGACGTTATGCTCAATTACTGCTGTGAGGTCGCATCCGTAGAAATGTGGTCATAGCTCATGCATGTCCCGAACTGCGGCAGAATATTTCTGTTCTGCTACTGGGGGGGTGCAGTATTGTGTCGCAGCCGTTTGGGTGCGAAAGGCATGGGCAACGACTCTCTTTCTCTCGTGAAGTGTTATCGTGCTGCAGGTGCACAGGACAGATCCCACAGTCAGCAGAGTTGATGTGCATACAATAGACCGATCTCATCAGATGATCTGCGCATGCGCGAGCTTCCGACAGCGGCACTGCCGCCATCTTAGTTGGAGTACTCTTAGCGCGGATGGTGCGGCTGCTTGCTGCGTGCTTCAGGTATATTGGCGTTTGGCACGAATCCGCGGCATATAAGACCATTGAACGTGGTGGAAAACTGTGTGCGGACATCCAATGCATGTTATTTTATTTCAGGTTACATTGCATATCCTAGCGTTAAGAAAAAAAGCAGAGTTGACACTGCTTACATGTGGCCAGGGCGTCTCGGCGTGTTGATGCGCTTGTGTCGCTTCGCTGAACGCTTATTAATAATAAAAAAAACGAGAAATGGCGTTCCTGTTGTCATGAGAGCAAAAGTCTTATTTAGTGAACGTGAGCACGCGAGCGATACAAGTTACAGTATGCGGAAAATAATTTGCCCGAACTAGAGCTCTTCGCGACTACGAAGACGGGGAAAAAACAAACTGACGGGACGAGAAAAAAAACGCTTTTCGCGCTTCTTTTTTGTCGAAGCAACACTTTCCGTGTACACTGTGTTATCAACGCGGGACTTCAGTCACAGTGATAAGTTAAACGTGAACGAATATGAAAGAGTAGCCGTGAAGCAGGTTAGAGGTACGCCCGCGGGACGGCGACTGGCCGCATGCCGTTCGCAAAAGTTTAACGTCACGGAACTCTTGCGAGCGGCAAAATATTCCATACTGCACAAGAGATGGATCAGTCAGTAGATGTTCTGGCGTCGCACACAATGTGGCGGATGAGCAGTAGTCCGTTTCGGCCACCAGCGGCGGATTCAGCGGATCGCTGGGTGCCGATATCGTCGCTAGGCCTACCGCTTCGAAACTGCAGTGTACGGTACGTTAAGAGCCGCCCAAGCTCATGCAGGAAGCTAAGCTTTGGTACCGCTGTTGCCGCTTGACGTTGCGTTCGTGATAATATCGCATATTGAAAGGAATGGGGAAATCCCGGCAGCGTCGTTGGCTGAGATGCTGGAACGGCCGAGATTTCACCGTGCACTCCATGGCGCGAGCTGTACACGCACAGTATGCAGTTATAAGCTTGGTTTGTGTCACAGATCTCGTTCAAGCATTACACTCGAAAGTCGTCATCGCTCTTGGTGAGAGGTGTTGTATACGATGTGCCGCCGCTCGCGGCGATCGCCCGGGCAAAGGGATCTAGCACACGTTGCATGAAGTTTTGCTGTCGCTGATCGGCCCATCGGTCGCGCAGAAAGATAGTTATGACGCAATAGGGCACTGCTAAACTACCACGCCTTATACACGCGGAGATCACAAACACATTGAACAGCACGTTGAAAGTGCGCGGTAGTTGCCACTCTGTCCTTTGAAAACGCATAAAATCCGAGTCCTTTTGCTTCTGCCTTCTGTTGTAGCATCCCAGCACGCAGCACGTGAACCCAACCATCGCGATTCATCCAAATACGGCCGCTAAAACTCGTCGATGCAGCTCACCGATGCACCAGCTGAACGCAGCGGAACGTACCGAGTACTCTATGTACCGACATGCACTGCGGCAGCGGTGGCGTAGTGCGACTCGCAGTGAGATCGGTCTATTAACGGAGCTATCATCGACATCACAAAGGACGTGGTTGGATGTTCAAGCACGCTTGAGGGCTTGGAAAACAAGCTCTCAGTCATGAGTCCAAGCGTGCATAAGTGCCCAAGGATAGCATCTTCTGCAGTGGAGATGCAATGACAAGAAAGCGATCGACGAAGCGGCAGCAGTAGTACGCCAGAGCTAACCAACTCCGCTAATGTTCTGAGCGAGGAGGAGGAGATGAAGAATGATAAGAGGAAAGCAGCAACGTTAGCCCGGGTCAAGCACGTTTAGCTGCCTTGCCCTGAGGAATATACGATGTTAGGGTGGAAAGCTGGGCGTGTTGGTTTAGCATCATCCTAGGTTCAAGGCGCGGAGACGACGATGGACAAGGAGAGAGAGAGAGAGAGAGAGAGAGTGTGTGTGTGTGTGTGTGTGTGTGTGTGTGTGTGTGTGTGTGTGTGTGTGTGTGTGTGTGTGTGTGTGTGTGTGTGTGTGTGTGTGTGTGTGTGTGTGTGTGTGTGTCGCTGCTTGTCCGTCGCCGTATTCGTGCCCTGTACCTTGGAGCACTGGGGAAGGGTGCATAATGACGTTGCAAAAGTGGCGCTCACCTGAATTCACTCCTCATCGATTGAATTCTCTCGGCGCATCGCTAAAACTGTGGCCGCTACCTCCCCAGTGTAAACATACATTGCTGTGTCGTCTGCGTCTGCATCTGCGTGTGGCATTCACCTATGCTTATTCGTTTCTGAATGATGCGGCTCATGGCGCCGTGTGCAGTGACTGCTGTTTCGAGGAGACCTGAACACATCTTGTTCTAGTACCCGTCCTTTGAAGATGAAAGCCTTAAAGCAGCCCTGCAACCGTTCTCTAAATAATCGTTGAAGGACGTCATTAATAGGGCTTATTGCCTCACGAATCGACTGCCGCAAAAATTTTCAGATTACGTCAAGTACGAGCGGAGTAACATGGATTTGTCACACGCTTCAAACGCTTTCTCTCTCCTTTCGAACCAGCGAGCGCGCTGAAAGCAGGCCTGGGCAGTATCGCGCCACATCTTGGAGATACTTTTGAGTATCTGTACTTCTGTATCGAGACACATTTGAAAGATGTATTTGTATCTCAGGAATGGAATATTTTTTCGGCGCATCGAATGCATCGCGATACTATGGAGGACACGTGTATCTCGCTACTTTTTTGTGAGAAATCAGCTGACGTTTTCCAAGAAACAAAGGAGGATTTCTTTTTGTGCTAAGCCGAGCAGAAGTGCGCCGCCGGTGGGCGGCAAAGGGATCCCCCCAAACACAGAATGGCCCTCGTGGTAAAGCATCCGATGCCGCTGATGGCAGTGTTGTTGGCCTCTGCCGACGAAAGCCGCTATCTGTCAAGGCTGCTGCAGCACCCCTACTTTTTTTTTGCGAGCAGTCAGACATTTCTTCACGACGTTGCGGTTTAGAAGACAGCCTATTCGTAAAGCTGCCCTTGCTTAACTGCAATTAACTGAACAAACTGCTCATCAAAGCACATCTTGTGTGCAAAAGAAGCGTATACGTTTTCTTAATTTTCAGATTGTTTATTGATACGAATACAAGAATTCACTGGTGTTCGTTGGAGTTTGAGCGATATGCTTGACTTGGAAGTATGAATGCGCTGCAAACTTATTCACTGCATTATTCTGAACTTAATAAATGTATTTGCAGAGAATCAGCATACCAGAAATAAAAAAGTACTCTAGTATCTGTATTCTTGTAGCTGTATTCCTGCATCGGTATCTGTTCTCGTCTTCCTGAAAAAGTACCTCCCAAATATCCCGTTAGGTCAAAGACAAATGTACCTCAGTATCTGTATTTGAGACTTCCAGCACGTGTATTTCGATATCTGTATTCCGGAATACTTTTCTGAGTATCCCTGCCCATCCCTGAATGAAAGCTATTTTAGGGAGGGGGATGACAAGGGAGCAAGAAGATACGCTCCTTCGTCGGCGCGCGTGATGATCTTCAGCACTTCCATTTGTTTGTTTCTTTTTCTTCGAACGCACGGCTTACTTTCAGTGTTGTGATCGCGAGCGCTAGCGCGGACACGTGGCTGCACCCCGCGGCGGCCGCGGAAACCATGCAGCTCACGATGCTCAAATCAGCCAATGGCCGTCGACTTTGGGTTTATGGCGCGGTCATTTGGGTTGATGGCATCACTTGTAGAGAGAAGAGGGAACGATCTGTAGGTGACTTTGAGAATTAATTGTAAATTCCAGGCTGCATGCTGCGCTATAAAGTTTGGCTCGCGTGTTCTCAGCAGCCTCGACTGTCGATCGAGAGCGTTTTCTGAGCATGCTGAAAAGGTGTTGGAGGGCCCATAGGCGTGCGCAGGGTTCCTCATCGGGAAGAGGGGGAGGGGGGGCGGCGAAGGTTCATCGCACCACCCTCCTCCCTACTAAGTCAATGTATGAAGCACACTTTACGCCCCCCCCCCCTCCTCTTGGAGGGGGGGGGGCGCAAAGGGCCCTGCCATAGGCGTGCGCCCCCCCCCCCCCCCCCGTGCGCACGCGTATAGCAGGGCCCTTTTATCCTAGCTCGGTACGGCTCTACATCAGCTAAACGGACAAGATTTCACAGTTGACGAGATATCGGGACCATTGTCTTACGCATCGCAGCTACGAAAAGCAACGAAGACGCGGCTGCAATTTCTCAAGGCTACCAGACTAATTGGCCATCTGTGTCGTCGAGCACGGAACAGTTAGAGCGTCGGCGGCACCGCAGCGGTCTTTCTCTCCTCCTCTGGGCGAGGGAAGCAAATAAGAGGCCGTCTTTGGTGGCGAGGTGGCTCAACACCTTAACAGTGTTGCTGGCGAGGCGGTACGTTTAAGGCACGCATCGTAAAGACACGTCAAGGTTTCATCCAAGTGCTGAAGGTGCTGACGAAAAGGGAAAGGAAAAAAAAAGCGACATGGACGAGATAGCACAAACAGGTTTTCCACTTGACGCTATCTAAAGCTGCGTCTATCATGCGTTTAAACGCTGCATGAGTGTTGCGTAACTCGATGGGCATTACGTTGAATTCCTAAAGCCTATCTGGTGTTGCAAAGGCGCTTTCGTCCTTGTTCGCTTCGTGCGTAGGTATTTATTCGGTCGGCTGTAGACAGTTGAGAAATACTCAACACCCTGGAGGCAGTCGACGATTCGTGGTGTCGTATGTATACGTCTTTACGCGTGACGCCCGGCGGCGTCGAAATTCTCCTTAGGTAGCGGGCGGCGTGGATGAAGTAGCTACGGGCGGCGCTCTTAAGGTGCAGGGCCAGGAAACACATTCCTTGAAAAAAAAAAAAAAAACAATCGTAGCCACCAGTGTTGCGGAGCTGCCACTCCGGAATTGGAATGACTCCGAAATCATTCCACATTTTCGCGTCACTGGAATGGAATGGGAATGGAATGAGGACAACGCTTGGAGGAATGGAATGGGAATGGAATTAAGCGTCTTTTGCACGGAATGGAATGGGAATGGAATTGTCTTTCTCCGAAAATAGAGCACGTTTTTGTCTGCGTGCTGTCTTTCAAAATTCAAACATTAGTAAGTCAGAGCCTCGAATTTGACAACAAATCAATATTTTTAAAATGGCTTGGCTGATTACAAGCGCGGTACATTAATAAGCAACGCAACTACGACAATTCTGTCCTTATATAGACTGTGTTGCTCTGAAGTTTGTCTCTATTCTTTGCGTGACCGCGGCTCCATGCTGTTGGTATCCGTCGTGCGGCACTACGGCAGCGGCATACCCCTCTTTCGCCTTGTGTTTTTTTTTCCCTAGGTGACACCCCAGCCGCCTGCTGCCTCCCCACCCTTCACTTTTTTGCTTTTGCTTCTGTCGCCGTCAGCGATTCGGACGTGTATTCGAAAAAGCGCTTCTCAAAGTTGCAAAGGCACAAGATGCAAAGGCACAAGGCGCCCGAGCCGTCCAATGTTCCAACTATACACCAGCAGATTTAGATGGTTTTGTTCCCAACAAAATCTTAGTTTTTTCCATAATCATGAACGTTCCAGACGCGTGGTGAAACTGCTTAGTCTTCTTGAACACTACTTTTATCAGCATAAAAATACGCTATGTCGTCATTTAAGCATTTACACATTTAAGCTTAAACAATATTACACCTTCACCATTCGTTCAAACATGCTGACCATGCAAATACTATAGGTATAGCGGGAGAACTGCCCCTTTGGGAATTAGTAAGGTGGTTGTACTGCACGAGATATGCCACCAAGCTACTATCCCTCGACCTTGTTAACGCCTTTTGCGTACTTTTGGAGTTCTTAATGCATCTGATGACATCAGCTTTATGGGGCGTTCATTCTTAACTCGATAAAACTATCAAGATGCCTTTCCTACGTTGAGGAATTACGGGAATGGAATTCAACTGCCCGGCCATTGCCGGAGCGGGAATGGGCTAAGTTTTTTCATTCCGAGGAATTGAAAGGAATGGGATTGCGGCAAGTTCCAATTGCCCTGAATGGAATTGGAATGGAATGGAGGCACCCATTCCGCAACACTAATAGCCACGTTGTTCGCTATGTTGACGGCGTGGGCAGAACATTGAAATAGATTTCGTGCACCACAGCATTAGCAGAGCAGCAGAGGTGGGCGCCACACGATGTAAAAACCACGCGGTCCTTTATGCACTCGCCTAAGGCGACTGGAAGGCGAAAGCCATCTTCTTTTTCCTCGCAGTAGATTGCATTGATCCCGTACGAAAGCTTGCCGCACTTTACGTGGTCTTGCACTGCCTCCCGGATAACTTGATGAATTGGAAGCTTTACATGGTTTTTGCAGTGCCTTCGTGATCGTCCCACCTTTGACGGAGCGACGATGTCATGTGCTAACGTCATGATGTGACGTCGCGATGACGTCACAAACTTTGACTACCTGTGACGTCATCGTGACGTCATCACATGGTGAATTTTTGCATCACTTTCGTTACCGCCGCCGACGACGACACCGACGGTCACTTTTCACGTTTGATTAGGAATATAAGGTTTTCTTCTTAATAAGGATGAGCCGTTGATTTTGGCGCGAGAGAATTCAGATTCTTGCGGTGCAGGCGCCTGCGACGGTGGCTACTGGCAGGGTGAAGCTATCGCAGCAACCAGAGGGTAAGTTGTCCTCATTATATTTAGCGGGTTCGGTGCTTGCACGCTATTTTAAATGCGAAGCATTTCTTAGCGAACCTCAGGCACTTTGGTCGTTGCTATCTATCTATCTATCTATCTATCTATCTATCTATCTATCTATCTATCTATCTATCTATCTATCTATCTATCTATCTATCTATCTATCTATCTATCTATCTATCTATCTATCTAAACGCCTACGTCTGGGCGCTCTCCTGGTCGTCTCCATAACTTGTAATATACCAAAATTGGCATAGCAGGAAATCAGTGTATGACGAACACGATTCACTGGTCACGACATGAACAACGCAAAAAAATTCGGCAGATCCCACGAGTTGTGGGAATCGGTTTCATGCGAAGCAGTCAGCGAGTACTTTGTGCTGTATTTTATGGCTTTGAGCCAAGCCTTACGAGGTGGATCGACGTGTTTATGTAAGTGCAGTAGCTGTGTGCACATCGTGTGCTTACCACGCACTTCGACAACACTGGCATTTAAAAGGTAAAGGCTCTGTTATACTCCGACTTCCGACGCGAGCGCGCGCGAGGACGTTGCGTTTCGTCACGCGGAGCCAGCGAAGCTACGCCAGGCGAAAATCGGTCTCCGCTACAGTCGAGCCGGCTCCAACGCGCCGGTGCAATGGCAGCTAGAAGAGCGCATGCGCAGTTAAGCGAAGAACGCGCCGCGCCACCTGTCGGGAATCGACGAAACAGCCCGCGAAGCAGGTCCCTGTACATGCGAGTCTGGCGCGTCCGGCGCGAAATGCAGCAGGATCTATTCGGAGCCGAGCGACGCCCGAACGCGCCAGCAGCCGTCGGCCGCGTCGGCGGTCAGCCGACGCCGGACTATAGAGGGCTGTTTTTTTCTTGACGCAACGTCGCTGTGACGCGCGCACGCGCGCGTCGACGTTACGCTGGAGTATATCAGAGCCTTAACTTATGGCGCGACGTAACGTCAGCCCTCACGGCCGTAGAGTACATACGTCAGTATTATCGAAACTAAGTGCAGTTTATCGTGCAATCATGTGAATATCACACGTAACGCTTGTTAATGTAATCCACCAGGTCGAGCAATGCTTCAATATAGCTTACTGAATCATTCGAATACAAATGTAATGTTTAATAAACTACTCTAAAAGTGGAGCCAACACTGTAACCCCGGACGTTAATCTGATGTGACGCCTGTATCGTAGGAGTACATCTGTAGTGCTTATTGCTTTCTTGTAAAATTAGACAGCCAGCACCACAAACAGAATTGACGTTGAACCGACATTACACCTGCATAGGCTCTTTTTCCAAACCAGTTTATAGACCTGGCGTGGCTCTCTGGTAGAACACCTGATTGCCACACAGAATGCTTGGGTTCGATTCCTGCTGGGATCATAATTCTTATTCTTTCCATTCGACGGCACAACGCTGCCAATATTGGTTTTTGTTAACGCTCTGTCACTTAAATTCCCAATGTCTGTTCTCGCCGTTCCTGGGTAGATATAAAGCGTCAGTCACTTGTGGCCCATACGCGTACACCGCGGCGCGTGGTTAACGGGTATGTGCCACACGTGTCTGGAGGAAAGGTTTTGACGACGTACGCGACAGGATTTTCACATTATTCATGTCATGACCCGACAGTCATAGTCGTCGAATCCTCTTACCCTCCCACGTAAATTTTTGCTATATATAAATGATTTACCGCGTTGTCTGAACTATTCTTCATGTTTACTTTACGCTGATGACACGAATCTTTTTTCGCATCACTCCGATTCTGCGACTCTCGTGTCCAGACTTGAAGCTGACCTCAATTCACTTGTTGAGTGGTGTAACAATAACAAATTATTGATTAATCCTTCCAAAACTTGTTTTATGCTTTTTCACTCGCCGAACAAAAAATTACCATTCATTCCCCACCTCTTTGTAGACTCGGTAGTCATTCCTTTGAGTGGTCATACGTCATTTTTAGGAGTCATAGTCGATACACATTTGAAATTTCACGAACACATTAATTATGTTTGTAAAAAGATTTCATATGGAATAAGGGCATTGGTCAAGTCACGAATGTGTTTTAGCATCGAAACTCTGAAGGCATTATATTATGCATTCATACACAGCCATCTCAGTTATTGCATCACATCATGGGGTAATTCATATTCAGTGCACATTTGGCCATTAAAGGTACTGCAAAAGCAAGCAATACGACTCATAACTTTCGCTTCACGTCAAACGCCATCACATCCTATTTTTTCTCAGCTTCATATACTACCCGTCTGCGAACTCTATGTTTATAACGTATGTGTATTATTTTTTAAGGTTTTTCACCGCACCCTTATTATAGACATATTTCCTGCTGTCTTGTTGTGCAACTCCTATAGAACAAGATTCGCGGTCGCTAATAACCTTTTGTTGCCTAAAGTTCGCACTAACTATGGAAAAATGAGCATCGTTTTTTCATCAATTTCATTATGGAATTCATTATCGCGTGATTTGAAAGATAGTATGCACATTCCTGTATTTAAAGAAAAATTGAAAAAAGTGTTTAGTCAGTGTATAGTGGCTGTACATATCTAATTTTGTGAAGTTGGTTTGTGTGTAGTTTGACTATTTAGTAATGTACTTCTTACTAGTAACACTTATAACAAGCAGTTCTTCGCTTTTCTTAGTTTAGTTTTCCATTGTATTAACAAAGGAGGTCCCGCCTGCGGTGTGTAACCTTGGGACTTCCTCCTGCATATTTACCTGCAATGTACTATATTTTTGACAAGACTAATAAAATTTGATTGATTGATTGAGAGACGCTGGCATGACCTTCAACCTCAGCCAAGGTCATGCCAGCGTCTCTGAGCTGCGTCAGCGCCGCAGAATATTACTTACACACTGCCCGCCACCGTCAGAGGCGCTGGCTGCATCAAAGTTCACTACACGCACTCATGCAGCATCGGCATCTTCTATATTTAAAAAAAAAATTGCGGAAAGTTTGCGCTAAGTCGTGCAAAGCTTGGTATAGCGTACCTGGTCGATCCTCGAGGCTTCTGGCTAATGCCGGTTACTTTCTTTCTATCTTGATTTCTCTGTCTCGTTAGTTCTTTTTATCTCTCTCTCTCCTTCTTTCTTTCTTTCTTTGTTTCTTTCTTTTTCTGTTTTTCTTTCTTTCGATCTTGCTCTTTCTCTGTCTTTTTATGCTATATACGTTTCTTTATTTGATTATCTGTCTTTCTTCCTTTCTTTCTTTTCTTTATTTATGTCTTTATTTGCCTTCGTCATTTTTAATGGACCGGCGGTCATTATTTGCCCAATTTCCGTAGCACATCCCCGTTCACGATGATGATAGCTTCTTGTAGCCATCCGTTTTACCTCGAGTTTCAGCAGCTTCGCTTTTGGAAGGGTTATGTTATCGGGTTCGTGTTATTCTAGCGCGTGCGCCACTCATTCCTACGGCTCCAAGTGCTAGTGACGAGTATCCTGTACTATAGGCACGAATGAAACGCTCATATCGTGTGTGGCCACGTTTCATACACCGAGCAAATCATAGGGGCTTGTTCATGACTCTTCTACACTGGCGTTCTCTTTGTCTTCTTATTTCGCGTACTTGCGTAACATTGTTGCTAGCACAAAATAGGAACTTTAAATCACCGCATATGCTTGCTGTTTTTTTTTGTATGATTCAGTGCACTATGGGAACTTCATTAAAATTAGTTGATTGTTCGCCGCATTCTGTTATTTTTAGTTTTTACTTTTTGCCACGTCACTCCAGTAGGTGGATAGCAAAACGGCACGTCGTCTGCTACAGCATTTCCGGTTCACGGAACCTTCAAGGCTCAGCTCTTCGCTGCTTCAAGTTGTGTGCGGTTCAGTGTAATCCGGGAGGAGGCAAGATAACTGGTAACAACCGCGTCGCAGAAAGTACGTGTTTTCTCCCCGATTACACTGAACGGCACACACCTTCAAACAGCGAAGAGCATCGAACCGGAACACGTCATTTTGCTATCCACCTATTACTGAGTTTCGTTATCGCATAGTGGAAATTTTTTTCGAGAGGCTCGTTTCTTCGTTAGCCAAAGCCAAACGAACAAAACAGGCAATTAGGCCAAGGAAAGCATGGAGGACATTAATTGTTGTCTATAACCGTAGTGTGGTAATCAGTATTACGTAAACTGAAACGAATTCAAGTCTACAGAAATCACCCTTTCCTTCGGTGGGATCCCAACCCAAAACCTTCGAATTACGTGTCCGGTCCTCTGCCAATTGAGCTACGTCGGGAGGCGTTTTCCCGTCCTCTTCGTTGGGTATCTCCGTGTGCGTAATTCCTGGGAGTGTTAGCCAGCGCCCATAGGCGTGCGCAGGGTTCCTCATTAGGTCGAAATTTCCGGAGCCCTCCACTACGGCGTCTCTCATAATCATATGGTGGTTTTGGGACGTTAAACCCCAGATATTATTATTATTATTATTATTAGGGTTCCTCATTAGGGGGGGCGCGAAGGTTCATCGCAGCGCCCCCACCCTAAAAAGTCCATGAATGGGGCAGATTTTGCCCCCCCCCCCAACCTCTTAGGTGACTAGAAGGGTCAATGCACGGGGCAGATTTCGGCCCCCCTCTTAGATGATTAGGGGGGGCGGCCGCCCCCCCCCCTGCCCCCCCTCTGCGCTAGCCTATGCCAGCGCCGCTCGTAGCCAAGGCGGCGAGTGTGGTATACACCGTCTTTGCCAGAAGGCGTCACGTTGCACGTGATCTTTGTACGATGCGCCAGCTCACCAATTTAAGAAAAAATACCCACGCTTGTTAACCTGAGGCATTAAGTCTGCCGTGACGAGGCCCTCGCTGTGAAAGAACAAAAGAATGGTAAGCGCCTTCCATCGTAGCTCGGTTGGTGGAGCATCGAACGCGTAATTCGAAGCTCGTGGGTTCGGATCCCACCGACGCAAAGGGTGATTTTTCTTGTCCACTTGAATTAATTTCTATTTATGTCACAATCACCACACTACAGTTAAAGGCAATAGTTATACCCCCTATGCTTTCCTCGGCATAATTGTGTGTCGAATTCATTTGGTTATTACATGCTGTTATATACACAGTCGAAATTCTATTTACAGCAAGTGCTTTGGTACCCGAAAGCAACAAAACTAATACTTGTTCCGGTTTTACGTCCCAAAACCATGATGTGGTTATGAGAGACGCCGCAGTGGAGGGCCCCGGAAATTTCGACCGCCTGAGGGTTCTTTATCGTGCACCTAAATCTATGCACACGAGCCTCCATCATTTCTCCTTCATCGAAATGCGGCAGCCCCGGCCGGGATTCGATCCCGCGACCTTCGGGTCAGCAGTCAAGCACCACAACCATTAGACCACCGCGGTGGGTTGACAACAAAACAGGTCACCATTGAAAAATATAAAATTTTACAATAAAAGTTTTCTTCGTGTGGGACTGTCTTGTAAAGCTGTATCTCGTGCAACCGCATCTCGAGCTTTGCGGGACCATTCACAATTTACCAGAGGGCGCAAGTATCAACGCACACAATTCCTTCAATTTAAACAATTTGTTTGTTTGTTTGTTTTCAAAATATTTTTTTTTTGCTGGCGGTGAAGAACGCTTCCTTTCTTTTGCCAGTGGCTGACCATTCATGATTGGCACCAAAAAATGAAGAAGTGTACTTACAACACGTTCAAGTTTAGTGCTAAAAGCATGGTTACATTGTTGCTTTAGTAAGTAAGTGTATTTGCGGGAAAAAATGACGAAAGAACAGATGGCTTATGCCCCTTGTATAGCAATCGTTTCTAGCACGAAAGTAAAACGTGCCTTTATAGAAGTTCTTGTAGTTTTGGAAATACAGAAATACAAATGTATAGCTTTGCGCAAGATGCGGTGTAATTGAATAGTTCATATTTTTTTATTGTTTATCCTTTAATGCACCCTGGAATCGCTCAAATAAACCTCCTTGCGCTAAAAAAAACGTGTATGAAATGTCTTCTAGAGTCCTCGTATCCTGAAACACTCTAAGCGCTGTGCTTGCCGAACTTTATAAGCCAATTACGGGATTATTTCCCTTCTGCTCGGTGTATTACGAAACATCAGATAAAAGTCATATGGAGCGACGTAAACGCTCCTGATATAGCTGGATGAAAATAAAGTCGAGTAATAATTAAACGATTGAAGCAAACAAAATGAAAAAATGCGACTATCGCATTCCTGAGGGCTGTACACAGTTGGGTCTTGAGAAGAAGTGCATTTTAACTCGTTCTACCAAGAAGCAACGCTTGGTGAAGCCGTACTTGTCACAGCTTTTGCTGACGACATAACCCTGTACCTTTCAGATGAAGATAGTCTTTCACACAGCCTGCGCGTGTTCTTCGAGTACGGTGACATTTCAGGTGCAGCACTCAACTTCTCCAAATCCCGGTATTTGTTCATTGGTTCTCCGAACTCTCGGCTTAGCTCAGTTTCCCCTATTCAACCGGCAACATCCCTTAGTATTTTAGGTATTTCATACAACCACTATGGCATTTGTGACTCCGTTCGTTTAACCGCTCTCGAAGAAGTCAGACGAAAAATTCAGGACGCACAGGATTTCGACTTTCCGCTTCTCGAGCGGAGATACCTTGCGCAGACTGTATTTTGCGGTCGTTCTTGGTACCTCTGTCACGTGGTGCAGCCTCCATTACGTATCGTGCGATCACTGCAGTCGGCTTTGTGTTCTTTGTTTGGTCAGGTGGCACTGAGTTGGTCCCTCGTGCGGTACTAGGACAAGAACGTTCCCAGGGAGGCTTTGCTTTCCCTTCGGTGTCCATACGCTGCCGGCTACTGGCACTGCGCTACCTGCCGCGCCTTTTACAAGGTGAAGAAACCCCCGCGCGAACTCTTGCCTATTACTTTCTGGGCACTCACCTCCGGTATTTGATGCACAATGTACATCTTAACAGAGGTCCACAGTCAATAACACTTCCTGCATTTTATGCAACAGCTGTTGCATTTTTTCGGCATGTCGAGTCGACCTGTCCTGGAGTAGAGGAAGGAAGGAGGGAAGGAAGGAAGGAAGGAAGGAAGGAAGGAAGGAAGGAAGGAAGGAAGGAAGGAAGCCCAAAAAGGAGAAGGCAGGGAGGTTAACCAGAAACACTTCCAGTTGGCTACCCTACACCGGGATCGGAGAGGGGGAACAGAAAGACGAGAAATGGAGAGGAGGAAAGAGAAAAAGAAAGAGAGAGAGAGAAGAGATGCAGTGCATTCACTACAGCGTGCTACACTCCTCATTTTGCCTCGGAGAGACAAGCACTGTCCAACGCACTGCGGCGACTGGATGATCGGCCAATTTCCGTGCAGGTGCTACTGCAGCACCGTCCACATCTCTCGACGGCCCACAAGGCAGTGAAAGCACTCTTGCGTTTTTTGAGAACGACTGGCTTGTGCGAACGCCCTGATTTGTGGTCCTGGAGTAGATGTGCTGAGTAATCCTATTGTTAACACAACAACTTCTTTGTTGCTCCCGTTAGTTCCTCCGGCTCGCCGGGCACGTTCTAGTCGTGTGACGTAGAGCGCGCTAACGGCGTATTTTCTTCCTGGTCACCTCCGGGAGTTCATGTGGCGTCTGGGATGGGGTGTGCTCCCCACTCTCGACCGCCTTGAGCGGTGGAGAATGGCACAGCCAGCGACATGCCCGAACTGCACCCTTCAGGAAACAAATCAGCATGTTTTGAGGCAATGTGTCTATTGCGCGTATTTTCTGGAGGGCCGTGCACGTCGGATTTCGCGGCCTCGGAGTAAATCGCTTCGTTTGTTCTGGGCGTTGTCTCGAGGTCGCTTCTCGTGCCTCCTCATTATTGCCGGCGCTTTCTGTCTTCGGCGCAACCTCTGCGAAATGGTTGCAGCAGGCCGTCGCGCTCTCTTCCCAATCCTAGAGCGACTGTACACGGTGCTTCTATCTGTTCTGTCGGAGGAGCTCTTCTTCCTCGGTGAGGAGGAATTCCTTCGGCACTGGTCTTGCCCCTTTGTGTTGGTCTGTGACAGACGCGTGAAGCTTGTTTTTCGGCCTGCCGGGTTTTGGTAAGCTGTTGTCTCGGTTGGTATCGGCAGAAGCGCCACGTAAATACGCAAGATGTACATATTGACGTTTTATTTGTGGTTTCTGTTTTAGCGTGTAATGTGCATATATGTACCTAGCTTTTTTGTGACATTATTTGTATGTGTGTGTAAATGTGCTAAACATCAATTGTACGTGTTGCCTCCGCGTCATTTCATGTGTTTATTTATGTCCGTGTTACTGAATTATGTTTTATCTTTCTCGGGAACGTATTTCTAGCAAGAAAACGTCATGTAAAATTGTTATTGATGTTAACCGTCTGTGATACAATAAATTTTTCTAAACACGAGCCATATCTAAGCTTGCATTGCGCGCGCTGTCAGAACTGCTCGCCGTTCTCCCGCAGGAGATTACTTCGCACTCTATAAATAGTCGCAATATATTAGAGCGCAGCTCTCAGGTGCCCGTCTCAGGTGACGAGAAAGTGGTTTGACCTGCGAGGCTTGGGAGAAGAAGGAGAAGACGTACGCTGGTCGAAGGGACACTTTGTGCGTTTGGAACGCTCTAGCGGACGCTTAGGCTTTGCATCTAGTTCTCCGGACACAAGTTCACCCATAATAAACAAGTTTTAGAGCGCAGTTCTTAGGCTCCCCTTCCTGCGTTGAGTGGCGTCGGTGTCGTCGTAACCGGCAGAGTGAACGCGGAGTGCAGCGGAGGATGAAAGACTGCGATAGCCAGGAGGAGGGAATGACAGTGGCGAGACGACGACAGGTTGCGCGGCGGCCACTCGCGACGCTATAGTAGTTGCGCGCCGTCGTGCGGTCGTCGATGACGTCATCTTTAAGGTATGCGGCGAGGGCGTCCACCGATACCATGTATGGAGATAAAGCGCTACATGAACGGAGGCCTGTCTGCGGCGGCTGTTGTGGAGCGCGGCCACGCGCTGCCTTCCGCGGTCTCCCGGCTATAGAGGGAGTCACGCCTCAACATATCGCAAAATCGAAACACCTAAACAGCTGCGCTCAGAATTCGCATTAGGCAGTATGGTAACCGTCGGTGAATTTTTTATAACGTATCTTGTGCCGGCCTGTATTTTTTTAGACGGAGAACTAATCGCTCTCCTTTAGTAGAATATGTAGTAGCCTTAAATCACCTCCGTTATTTCTAAACACATGAAACCAAAAGCCCAAGTGTTGTCATTTACTGAAGCCATTTCCGTGACGGAAACGTCAGTTAATTCTGGTGGAACCCGCCATACAACACTCCCGCGTTGAAATTGAAAGGAGAGAATGGAACGGACATTTTACTGTTGGCACCATTATAAATGCCTTCCGTGAGCAGCTTGCACCTGACAGCGGTCTGCGTTGGTTATGGGAGGAGGAAAGTCAAGGACAGGGGGACCAGAGGGGCAGAATCTACACACGCGCAGAAAAGAAAACCTCTACAACTTCATGACAAACTTCGTTACTGGGTTAGTTGGTTCAAAACCTTTTAAACACTGTATAGCGCGGATTCAACAAGGAGAGAAATTGAAGCGGCCAGGTGCATAATCGTTCTTTCTCTGTCCTGTGTTGAACCAGCGCTATCCAGCATTGAAGTGTTTGTCTTCACATCATATAGTTCGCTTTGGTAATAGACTTCCTCGACAATGTGACGCGGCCCGGCTCACCGCCACAGTTACGTAGGTTAGGTCACGTATAGCTGCAGTCTGGCGAGGCCGGGGAGAGACAGGGAACCAAGGAAATACACGGAGGTTAACAAGACGCACGTGCAGTTGGCTACCCTGCATTGGGGGAAGGCATAAAGGGGTGACTAGAGAGATAGAAGGAAAATGAGATAGAGTAGTAATCGAGCTAAAGTTTCGAGCATATCAAGTGTGCAGGCGGTCGTCGCAAAGAGACGGAGGAAGAGGCGAGGTTGATTTGAGGAAAACACGCTGTTTCTGCAGCCCTAATTGGGAGCACGGCTCAGCGTCTGTAAGGCAGTAGTGATGGCGACGGACAAGGTGGGTAATGGGCAGGAGGAGATCGGGGGACTAGAGCTCTTTATTTAAGAAACAAAGCAGCGTCCATAGCTCAAGACGTGAAAGGTGGTCTCTACAGCCGGTTGTCGAGGACAATATCTCCAAGGAAATGGGGGACGATCTTGAAGACCTGGATGTAGACCTGTCGACCTTAAAGGGACATTGTACTGAAACAATGAAACGGGTTAGATTGATAAGTCGTATATCCTGGATAGATAGATAGATAACTTTATTGTACACCGAGGGAGGAGAGCCGGGTTTTACCCCGACGCCCCTGCGGGCCGCTCCCACGTTGGAACAGGCAGGGAGTACCTGCCTGCGGCATCGTGGGCCCCTTGGATTGCCCGAAGCTGACGGTGACGACGCTAATGTTAATTTCATCATCGTAGGCAGGGCTGGGCAAAGATACTTTGAAATTGTATCGCGATACGATACAAGATACTCGGGCAAGAAGTATTTGAGATACAGATACAAGATACTTCCAGGATAATTGTATCCGATACGATACTTCCCAATTGTATCTTAAGATGCTTCGATACATTTGCAAATTTGCTATTATAGATCTATATAATTAAGCAGCAAAGGCCTATGTAGAAATGTGTTTACTTGAAAATTTCTTAACTGCGACCAACTTTGTTTAATTTTAATAAAATACCTGTTTGTATCACAAGATACTAACTTTCTTGCTCAAGGTATATTAGTTTCATTCGTAAACAACTAGTTGGGATTTGTTTGGCTGCTTAACATGACACCTCTTTAACCGCTGCGCTATTAGTGGTTTTTTCTTCACACTTCTGTCACTTATGGTTGTCGCGGCTCTACTTGGCGACCACCTAGCAGGTTGCCATCTACTTGCAAGTGCCTTATTAAGATGCCTCCGCACGATGGCGCAAACACCGCTGTGCAGTCTTACCTCGTCCGCAAGCGTATTTTTGCTTTTGTAATGCCGCATCCACCAACAGGTGTAGAGCAGCAACAACGCCGGTAGCGATATTGTTTGTGACGCATCGTGTGAAGACGATGAACTATATAATCGCACAATTGATTGAGGACATAAAACTGCAGTGATTTTTCATATTTCACTTATCTGCTGCCGTAAAGCGTTCGCTGGGAACATATTCACTAACGTGCAATCTTTTACCATTTCTTCTTCGAGAGAACCTGAGCCGCCAGGAAACGTCTCAGACGTGTTCTAGAGGCACAAAGCGCCGCAGGTTATCACTGCTATTCACACTATTGCCACTTCTCGCTCTGTTTATTTGCAGATCTGTAACAATAAGAATACTTAAAGCGACCTAAACAAAGGAAAATCAATATATTTAAGTCAAATAGCAAGGTGGTTCCATACTAAACAATCAAAGCGAATAAGTAATACAGGGTGTTTCACGTAAGTTGAACCAAATGTGAAGAAAAAAACAAGTGGTTAACTGCCGCTGAATGAATTTGGTGTACCGTCATGTGGTGCTCGTTATGGCATGTTTTGTCATAAGTTTAACTGGTTAATTAAATAAGGTCAATTATGCGACATTTTTAATATCCATTTTAGGGCCAACTGCGCTTCGACGCATCGTAGAGCGCATTTAAAAACGACCGATCCATTTTTTTTTTGACAGCGTACATGCTGCGTGGTGAATTTTTTCCCGCTTTTAAAGAAAGCCCAGGAAATATGAAATAAAACTACGTTCGCAGACAGTTAAAAAATAAGACTACACCAGAGAACGTTTTTTACAAAAGACATATAACAATAAACAGACGGGAGAAAAAGATGGCTCAAAGCTTGCACTAAGCGTCGCGAAGCTCGATACACAGCGAAGCTTATCGGTCTCATGCATATTTATTGCTTTGTCTAGGCAGAACTTGGAAGTAGAGAGGTTGAACTTGGCTGTAGCGAGGCTTGAACTTGACTTGAACTTGGCTTTAGCGAGGTTGAACTTGGCTTGAACCTGGCTGTAACGTTGCTGAACTTTTGCTTTAACTTGGCTTGAACTATTGCTTGAACTTTGCTGTTACGGCGCATGAGACCGATCAGCTTATGGCTAGGACCAGTCTTCGTCTTTCGAGTAAACTAGCAGACGGCATCGGGCGCAAGCTTCCATCATCGTTGACGTAGGCCTACCAGTCTTCGTCTTTCGAGTAGACGAGCCGGACGGCATCGGGCACCTTCCATCGTCGTTGGCGTAGGCCTTCCATCGCTTCGGGGTCTTCTAGAAGCCGCCGTTGCCTTTCCCGTTACCTAGTATTCTCTCGTTGTACGTACTCGGGGTCTTCGGCTCGCTGCCGTCGCTTCGCAGCCATTTGTTGGGCTAACTGTTGCCTTCTTCATTTTTAGGGGACCAGTGGTGAGTAGGGGAATTGACCCAGTTTCTGTGGCACATACCCGTTTATGATGATGATAGTCTTTTGGTTCGTCGGAGAAGGAACGATTTGCTAAACAGCTTCTCTTTTAAAACTATGCAGAGGAGGTAATGTATGGGATGCAAACGGAGGACAGCAAAGAAAGCTCTTGTGCTAACAATCAAATTATCATTAAAAGAACTTCTCTAGCAATTTAACAGGAAGAACAAATACACAGTACGTCAAAATATTCCCTGTTACGTAAGTGCTCGTTCTATTGCATCTAACGTCGGCACCGATAGAGGGATGTTTGTTAGAGTCAATCTCATCGTACTTATGCAAGTCAAGCTTACATCCACGAGATCTTTCAAATAGCTGATGTGTGAAAGCCGCGAGACGCAAAGCAGCCCCATTCTTGCATTCTTGCGACTTTGCAACGAAGCAGCACGCAAGACGAACTTCGACAGCGACAGCATAGCGGCATCATAATTTGCGCGAAAGGCGACGCACGCATTGGAGTACGCAGCAGAGTGCAGTGGCTATGAACAAGTGTCATGACATCAACACAACTAAAAAGAAAGAAAACATTTAGGAAAAAAGGTAGGCTGCGTGTAGACGTTCGCACGCTTGTTTTTGTCGAGATGGCTCGAGCGCCATCACGTGACTCTGCTCCACCAATAGGGACGCTTAAACATCATCGCATGTGCTCGCTGGAGTGCCCTGGCGGAAATATACCAGAATGTAACTGTCGTTAGTTTTATTCAGGTGGCTTAGTGGCAGCAATATCAGCTTGAAAACCGGAATTCCGGTCGACGTTTATTGTTTCGCACAGTGATGCTTTTATAGTAGTATCTTGTATCTTAAGATACACGATACATTGCTGAATGTATCGGAAATACCGATACAGATACTCGTTTTGCGAGACGTATCGCGATACAGATAAAAGATACCCAAAGAGTATCTAAGATACATATATCTTCGATACTGCCCAGCACTGATCGTAGGCATATTAATACAGGAGAAAATCAATGTAAAAGCTTCATTTTTCCCAATTTCATGCCGATATCTCCGCGCGTGACGTCACGGATTTCAAAGTCAATTTTCTGTTTTTTGGCATCATTGGCTGATTGAACATTATTGAAATTTTGTGCGTTAAGTCCTTGGTCCCCCTCAGGGGACAACTTACTTACTTCATTACCGATTAGGAACTACTAGTAGACGCCGTCAAACTATGACGTCGGAGCGATTGGCGCGGGAATTTCAAGATGCCGTCGCCACCCGCATTTTGCTTTCGCGCATTTTCACGCTCACCGAGCGTCTTCTCGCGGCAAGTATGGCGATCTTGGTACTCTGAAAAAGTACTTTACTAATGCGAGAAAAATCGTTTCTCTCTTCAATATGCCCCTTTATGCGCACTAGCAACGCGCGCAACGCACGTTGCCATGGCCCAAGATTCTTGGCTACAGAAAACCGTCTCGAGTCCTCGAGGCCGGACTGCTCGAGGAAATAGCAAGTGAGAAACGGCGTTGCCATAGGAGCACCTCAGCGCTGTGACCATAGGAGAAAATGGCTGTGGCCTTCGTTGATCAGTCAATGCGGCGTCGTAGAAGCTGGGACGCACGCCCCACACGCTGTTTCAAATCGTAAGTGTGCGTGTGTGTTTCCTCTGTATTTTTAACTCTTTCTCTATTTTTCATTCCCTTACCTTTCTGTCCCCCCTTACCCCTCCGCCAGAGCAGGGTAGCAAACTGGATAATTTTCTTCTGGTTAACCTTCCTGCATTTCACCTCTCTCTCTCCCGATCTTCTATTTCCTGTATTTTTCTGTTCTACCACTTTTTCCTACGACGCTTTTCCCTATGGCGATCGCTTATAACATGCAAAAAATAGCGCTATTTTTCTTTTCCTAACAATAAATATTTACCACTTAAGGTGTTCCCGGCCGGAAACCCGTGCGTGCGGCAACTGCTAGTAAGCATTAGTGCGTCAATCCTAAGCACTCTATTGTGTTTGGAGGTGCGTGTTTACGTTTTACTGGTGTCTTCATGGCTGACTTTATGAAGCAGGCATGTCCTTCCTTCTTTTGTTTACCTCCTTCATTTTCCTGTGAAGTGCTTGTTTTGGCCCTTTTGTTCATCCTTGTGTTTGCCGGTTGCAGATGCATACGTTCCTATATGCCTGATGGGAAAGGGGGGGGGGGGTTGAGAGTGCTGTCAGCAAAATAAATATCACGTTGTTGTCAAAAAAATTTGGAAGTATGCTTATGCAAGGTTCATCCGGAATCGCACTGCATGTCTACAACAAAATAAGAAGAAATGAAATCGCTAATTCGGGCTGCTAAGGTAAGCTGTCCGAAGGGAGGCCATCCCCGTGGCCCCGTGTTTAAGGGGGTAGGGGTCGCAGCGCCCCCTCCCCCCCCCCCTTCACCCCGTAACTTAATACTCTTCTCGGTTGTGTCCAATATGTAAATGAAAGTATAATTTCGTGAAGAAAGCCTCTCTCGGGATTTCATTTTTGAAGAGTGTTTTCTATCTTATGATGACTACATGCTCACAGTTTCAGCGGGGTACTGAGTTAATATGGATGAATATTTATTATGTCCATCTAGTATTCTTATTAAATGTGAAACACGGGCCAGCTACGCAGAGCGCTCATGCCGAAGATAACGCACTTCAATCAGGGATGGCGATCACGTGGTGCCGAAGTTGAATGGCGGGTAAAAAGAAATAAAAATGGAGGGCATGAAGTGCTGCTGTGAGGAATGAAAAAAACAAATTGTAGAGCCAAGGCCGATACGTATGTTTACATCTTTTAATGAATATCTCAAAAAAGGTACTTTGGCGTTTCAAAATGTAATAAAAACCTTTATTGCGCTTGTAATCGCGCCTTGCTCTGTTCTATCATTTCATTTATGGCGCGAATTCACTTGAGAAATTCAAGAAAATGCAATTCCAGACTATCGGTGGACGTGGCTGCAAACGTGCGCACAGCCGTAATAACGGTGCTCGACGTGCTGCATTGTACAACAGTTCTCACAAGACTCGAGACAGACAAGTTCGTTGCCAAACCGCAACGGCAGACTGAAATGCGAAACACAGATGTCAGCGTACACAGGCAGTCGCTTTAATGTGACGAAGCTGCTTTGCAAGGCACGGCACATGTGCACTTGTTTTACGAAAGGTGAACGATAGAATGCAGTCAGCTCGGACACTATAACCGTGACCTGTCTGACTGGTAAACTTTGGGCATTCTAGTAAAGAAGGCCATAGATAACGTTCTTTCAGTTTTGGCCGGAGCTGTTCGACGTTTCTTTAAATCTGATGGTTGACTGCCACTGAGTGCACACAGATGAACATCAGTTCACAGATCTGAACATCACTTTGAACATGTCTATCATACAATGCTTTGGCTTGCTGACAAATCTTTGTTCCAAAACAGCCGCAGATGTGCAATTTGCACAGTCATTCGACATCACTATAGAGCCAGGGTACAGGAATAAGGAACACTCCTCTGTAGAGCTCTGCATGATGAAGATTTGTACTTACTGCTCAAATAACACGCAATACAATTTAGTCGTATGTCATGGAATTTCTTCCGCAGAAGGTTCGGAACAAGAATTGTAAAACAATCAACGTAAACTTTAGTGCCTATACGCAATGCCAGTGCAACTGTTTGTTCTTCGGGCTTTGAAAATGTGCCTTGGTGTTGTACATGGCGTGTGTACCGTCACGTATGAAATGTAAACACAGTTCTCGACAATGCTTCGACATGTAGTACTAGGAGGCTTTCATGTGTTCATCACTTTCAGCGGTGGGCGTAGTGTTTCTTATGCAGCTAATACTACTCGTACAGATGGCCAGTATTCATGCGAGCAGTTTACCGTCTCGATGCTTAACCCAATAACATGAAGCTGACTGAAATATAGCAACCATTGAGCGTAATGTGGGCCTGAAAATTTCGGCGAATTCCTATTTGAAGCAACTCTAGTGACGTGCACCTCCAAGCTGAGGTTCGTTCGCTTCGCAGCCTCCACTGCCTGTAACATGCGCGTGTGCGCAGATGCACACCAGATGAAATATGGCGCGTGATCTGGTGGTTCGCGCAGAGGACGCTGTTTGTTTTCTTTTGCGGCCAACGATGAAGTTTCGTTCATGCCGTGTACCATTAGGTGAATTCGCTATCTGTACCGCGCGGACTGTACCTATTTCGGTCCATCCGGCTGCCTCAGCAATGTATGATGTTTCGCGGTGAAGATGGAAGGTGAAGCAACCAGCGTCCAGCGCCGGTCGCCACCCGCTCGTGTGTAGCGCGTGCGATGCCCCATTCGTTCTCACTGGAAACATCTTGAAGGGTGTGGCCAACAGGACCGCGGGTCTTGGCCATCGTTAACCCGTCCTCTGTTCGTACTGACCCACAAGTAGGGAAGCATTTCCCACGTCAGTTCCCGTAAAGCTTTATGGTTTATGGAAGATTTATAGTTTGAACGGGCATGCCTAGACGATGTTCAAGTGAGACGTTTGAGCACCTCAGCTTAAGCTAGACAAAAGGCAATGCTATTTGTCCAGGAGAAAGTACCGAACATTTTTCGCGTGCGCGGATTTCTAGAAAAGGTCTACTCTCAATAAAAAAAGAAAGAACACAGAAATATGCAAGAGATCTCGCACTCGGGCAACATTGCGTTAAGTGTACCTTAAGCTGCAGCGTTTAACTACACTCTTTCGTGACCAGCTGCGTTCAACCCATTGATACGGGCATGCCGCACACACTCAGCTTTGGTCCTTGCGTCGATACCTCACAAGGTGACGAGCAGAGCAGAGCAGAGCAAACTACACCGTCTCTCCGTCTACAGTATTAATACGACGAAGGTCCACAAGCCGGAGCTCACTGAGTCGAGGCACAGCTGCACCTGCCAGTCCAAAGTCAAACACTCTAACAACAGGCTCTCACTGCACACTCTGCTGTATCATGGATCGAAGCTGTTCTCGGCGTCATTTTGGTAGTCGAAAGGCATGCTTTCGACTTCGGGGTTGCCGGCTGTCGTTGGGTAGGGTCCCTTGGTTCCAGGACAGTCGCAGACGGGGCAGCCGGCCGCGTTGCGCTGCTTGGTGCACGGCGCCTCGCAACTCTTGAGCTCCTTGCAGGGCAGGCAGCGGCACATCCGGCAACCGCTGGCCATCTGGACGGAGGTGCAGCCGAAGCCTTCCTTCTGCACGCAGGGCTTGTCGTCGCAGGGCACTGCGTCGAGGAAAACGAAATGTATAAATTGTGAGACTGATGAGTGATTGGTCAATTATGTTATCCATGACCCGACTCAGTCTGGAGTAATTAGCTGAATCCTTGGTTACCCACACACTTTCTTTTATTTGACGATCGATTACCTCAAGATATTGCGAAGAAACCATCAGAAATGATTGTCAAAGTCAGAGCTAGACATACACCACCTAAAGCGGTCACACACGCTGCGCCAAATCAGTGCGCAGGCAACCGAGAAAATAATCAAGCTAGTCAAATCATACGTCTCCATACAAGAACGAATCTAGCCCAGACAGGCGCGTCCTTCATGTCTTTTTCTAAGGCGTGATTTGCATTTTGATTGATCGATACAGCGGTTGAAACACCTGATTATTTCGACTTACTAACAGATCGGTGAATACTTCCCTGATTCATTCATTTATCAATTGCACGGGCCTCTACTCTCGTAGTAATTCACTAACATCGCAGTGACTAATTATAGTCCCGTTTCACTAATGACAGGCTGTTCACGTCAGGCAAATATACTCACCGCATTTGCAGATGGGGCAGTTGTCCGGGTGCTTCACCACTTTGCACGTGTATCCAATGCCGCAGTTCGGAATGGGTGGGCAGGAGTCTGCGGAGAAGGCAAATAGCAGAATTCGTCAGGCTTAGTGGCTCAATACTGGTATAAATGCCACTGTGTATTGAATTTTACGACGCTTCCATATCATCTCGATTACGTACGTCTAAAATAACCAGCCCATAATGTAGCAAGGGCATGGTTGCCACGTCTTTAAAATCATTGCCTCCCTCAAGCCTACTATTTTAACTTTTCTATGAAGCAACCATATTCGTGTCATTGCCATATATGACGAGCAGCGAAGCACAGAAGTAGTTACTGAGCTCAGCGCAGCAAATTAAGTATCTTAACAAAGAACACACCATTATTTCTAACGAGTGGAAATTAATGCAGGACACTAACATGCAAATAGTAATCAGCCGAGTAAATTATTGTCGTTGGTCTCTACAACTGTCACCTTACGCAGTCATAATGCACGAAATTTGCGGTACGACCCCGCGCGTTTTACTTCGCTTCGTATTTTCCTTTTGTTACACCACACGAGAATTGTTACATAACACACTCTGTAGTTAACCTACCATGCATTAATTATTTTTTTCTTGTTTTTTTTTTCTTCGTGCCTTTTTCATAACCTGAAGTACTACGATCACTCCTCTGAAATTCATATGTGTTTTAAAAGCCGCGCAGAGTTTGCTATTTATTTATTTATTTATTTATTTATTTATTTATTTATTTATTTATTTATTTATTTATTTACAGTACCTACACCGACCGCGTGGGGCATTAGTGTAGAGGGGAGATGACAATTTCGAAATGCAGAGGGGTGACAATCCATTAACACTGAGGTGTACATAAAAGAAATACAAATATGTGATAAAGCATCCAAGGGTGACACGTAATAAACAATGACGTGTGTGAAGATACAGCAGCAACGAAAAAGATATATATATATAATAAATGCATACGCATACACATATATATACATATATATACACACACAGATAAATGCAGGCGGAGAAAAAAAAAGAGAACTCGAGCGTAGATCGCTAGAAAGATCAAACGAAAGTGTTGGCGACCTTAAAGTGTGCTCGGGCTACGATAAAATATGATCTTCAAGCGCAGTGGCGAATGTTTCCCTGGACGCGGCTACGATTTCTTGACGTAGTTTGCTCCATTGCTTAATTGATAGCGGAAAAAAATGAATATTTAAAAAGGTTACTTCTGGTAGCGAACTCGCTATCAGAATTACATCAGTTACACAGACGCAGGCAGTAATTTCCCTCCGCCAGACGCAATATCGCGTTCAATCCATTTCCTTTAAGCCACAAGCACGGCCGCAGCCTTTACCTTACCTATATGGCAGTGGCGTAGGTAAGGTAAAGGCTGCGTTCGTCCTCAGGCCCTTACAGTTTCAACGCCCATCTGTTAGGCGCAGTTTCGCTAAATTTAACCGGCGCATACGTTCCTAATGGCGCATTCAGATCTCGCACCATACGGGGAAAACCCGATGTACGACCACTCCGACAAACCAAGAAAAACGGCAATTTATTTTTTTTTTTCATTTCTGAGAAAAGAGCAGCGCAACACAAGCGTTGAAGTCTAATATAAAAGGGGAAAAAAGAATATCAGATTAGCGTGTGTGGGGGGACGGGGGGCGGGCTATCAGTAGGTGTCAGAGGGAGCACTGCGAAAGGATCTCAGACACTGTGACAACGAAGAAATACAAGTCTGGCGAACGGGGAAGAAACCAAGGTTGTAGAGGGGGTGACGTCAAAGAGGGAGCAAGAAAAGAAGGAGAAGAACGAATGGAGAAAATGCTCGCCCGTTTAGCGCCTAGCAGCAGGCTCGGTCTGCGAGGAGAGACGGCGATTATATGTTGCGTTACGCCGACACGAGAGAGACGGCCACCGGACTTCCCATCACGAGTGGCGTGATCAAGCTCGACGAGCTTCCGTCTGTGCAAGAAAAGCCGCGAGCACGAGGCATAGGGTTGTTCGCGTGTTTGGTTCAATGAAAATCACGGGATGTCCACCAACGCACAAGTAGTTCACGAACAGTTGAGGAATCCGCTACCAAAATTGCTATGTTGTCGGTGGTTGTAACAGCGTTGTTGTTGTCGTCATCGCCGATAATGTTCTTAAGTGCCATCTAAATGCTGTCGATTCTTGTTGAGGCCATCAGCGCACTAACGGCAGTGAGGTCTCTTTAACACAAATTGAAGCTCACGGAGACGTTTTTCTGCGGTCTCTACACACTCTGCCTAGTATTAGTTCTTGCCGCATTGAACTGTGGCTCTTAGCACAATAATAAGAAATCTTCTGTTTCAGGAACTTTGCTTGGAAAGAGCATTAAAGTGTAATCTCATTAATTGTCTGAAAGATTCTTGCTTTTGGTATTCCGTGGAACGTATCAAACAAAACTCTACGCCGAAGTTATTGTACCGAGTGATTTTCACAGTGCAACAATTTCACGATGCAAGACTACATCGTTTCCTTTTCTGCCTGGTTTGTTCTTGCCAGAAATTGTCGCCATGTCCAGAAATAGACGTTATTTCTTGACATTGAATGATGCCTGGGCGACGTAGTTTTGAAGTGTAAGCTCTGTATGGGTTTCAGTCACTGCGCCATCTTTAAATTTATCTGTGTCGCTGAATGGAGTTCTCTTGCAGTGGGCAATGAGGGGCCGCTTTTCATACAGCTTTTTTTTTTCTCCCAACAAAAAGAGTAAGCGCGCTGTTCGCGGCACCGCTCTTCCCTCTCGGTTTGCGAAACCATGCGTTTAAAGAAAAAAAAAAACGATAAGTTGAGTGCGTAGAAACTAGGAAGTGCCACGGCTGTCAGAAGCAGCTTCCGCATTCGAGCGTTAAAGTGATGCGAGAATCGCGAGCATGGAGTTATATACTGTGATCCTCCAAAGGCCAACTAGACAAGGAAGCGCAGTGTACGCAGGCTTGTCGAGAATCCGCTCCCACGTCATCTGTGAGAGGACGGAATAAATGCTACGGTTCCGCAATCTTCTCTGCAAACTTATGTTGCGTAACGGCCACCATAGCAAAGCTGTCACCTCGTGCAGACACGAGCACGGCTCGTTGTGGCGTTTCGTAACGCTTCGGTGAGTTCTCGCTGCCCTCGCCAAAAGGCGCAAGTCACTTTAGTTAAGGACCCGCGACTTTTTTTGTTTTCGTACTCCTTGGCTTCGTCCATTGAATCATACGTGTTCTTTGTTCGGCACCAGGTCGTACGGAGAATCTGCTCGGAGTGTACATACATCGACAAGTGTCTGGCGGCTGCGCGTTCGTCAACGTGGCCTATTCATTTATTTGGGTTACAAATGCATGACTGTCAGGGGCGTAGCCAGCGAGATTTCCAGGAGGGGGGGGGTGTCTGGTTTGTTGAACCTTCCAACCCCCAGCTTCCCCTTCAACACCCCCCCCCCCCCCCGGGCTACGGCAGTGATGGCTGTCGTGATGCTGGCGGCGAAAGGTCCCGTTACCAAGCCCGTATAGCACCGTAGCACCACGCTTCACAACACAACAACACAGTGTTGTGAATACACATGCAGGCACTGCGTAATAAAAAAATTACACCATTTCCCGCATACCCACATACTAAAAATGACATTTTGAAACTTGAGCGAGTCCAGAGAAAAGCTGTGAGGTTTATATACGGAAAATATGCCAGGAATGACTCCCCGTCCTCATTAATGTCACAAAACAGTATACAGACACTACAAACACGCAGAAAAATTAATCGTCTGGTACTACTACACAATACACTTGCTGCGAAAAATAATATGGTTTTGCCCTCTTCGGTATGTAGGCCTACTACGAGAAAAACAAGACACACTCACGAACATTTGCTTGCGCCGATTTTCGCGCGAACAAACGCCCACAAGTACGGTTTCTTTCCTCGAACGGTGAGCGAGTGGAATTCTCTTCCTATTCATGTATTTCAATCGAACGATTTCATGGCTGCCTTGACAAACCATTTTTCTTGTGAATTTTAGTGATGTCGAGGTGAGATTGCTGTTTCTTTTTACGCACTATGTACATTTCATATGGCATTGTTTACGCATGTTGTATTTTCTTTTCTTTTTTGCTTGTTTGTTTTTTCTCTTTCTGTAATGCCCCTCCTGCTTGGGCCAAAGTATTGGCCTGCAGTATTTCTAAATAAATAAAGGGGTCAATGAGGCGATGCGAAGCCGGAGCACTTGCACGATCGCGTTCCGTTGGCGTTCGTTGGGCATGCTACCGACCTCACGTCGTGGAACGCGAAGAGGGACGATACGCATGTCGTATCTTCCATCTAGCCTGGCCGTTAATTCTCACAGGGCGAGCGGGGAACGCGGTCGACAGGCGTGCGAGAGGGGGGCAGCGTAGGAGAGGAGAGGGGGAGGGGACGCGCATGCGCTGGTGCTCATCGCGGCGTTGCGCAGGAGAGAATTTCGGCATGTCTAGCCCGCGTTTCAGAGGAAGAG
This sequence comes from Rhipicephalus sanguineus, assembly GCF_013339695.2. Taxonomy (NCBI): domain Eukaryota; kingdom Metazoa; phylum Arthropoda; class Arachnida; order Ixodida; family Ixodidae; genus Rhipicephalus; species Rhipicephalus sanguineus. Next base: position 99,992,630 of record NC_051186.1, read on the forward strand.
TGGAAAGGGGGAGGGGAGAGGTGAAGTGGAGAGGGGTATGGGAGAGGAGAGGGTAAGTGGTGAGGGAAAAGGGAAGAAGGGGAAAGGGAAGAGAAGGAAAGGGTGAGTGGAGAGGGGAAAGGGGAGAGGGGAAGAGGACAGGAGGAATGGTGAGGGGTGGAGAGGAGGTGTGTGGAGAGGGTATGCGCATGTGCAGTAAGGGTGGTCACGCCGCACACCACCACCACCACCACCGGATTGAACTCCGCCATAAGATACTTCGCATCTAAAACTCTACATGATAATACGATGGAGCCTGACAGAAAAGGTTAGCCAACAGCTTGAAAGAAGGACTCAACGCTCTCTGCTGGTAAGATAACGTAACATTGCATGTTATACCGTAAACCAAAATGTTGCGTTTGGTTCTCAAAACAAACTGTATCATCCAGCAAGCACAGCACGTTTGATGGGTCGGATGGTGCGTGTGTGTTTATTGAGTGGGAAGCGCCTCTGGCGTGTACAATTTCTACACAAAGGGACACTAGAAGGAACTTTCCGTTCGCCTTCCGTTAATAAAGTAATATCTGTGTAATAGTAAGCATCCGCTTCACTCCGTTAAAAGCTTAGCACATTACGATAATACCGCTTAGGAAAACCCGCCGCCTATTTTAGAAGACAATGTCTTCTTGGGCTTCTTGCACTCGCAGTCTCGCACACTGTGACGGAGTACGATGTCTGATTTTGGACGGAAAATACGAGCCAGTACGTAGCAGAGCACCTCAAAAGTCTAGCTCTCACTTGAAGGGGGGAGGGGGAGAGGGGGCGAAGCCAGCACTCTTTATACACTCGTTATTCCTGACTAATGTTTTCTACGACAGGCTAAATGATGTCAATTGTTGGCTATTTTCAGCTGCTTTAACCACAATGAAACCATACCAACTAGCCCAGTTGTCGACCTTGCTCAGCTGAGCGATTTGTAATGTTAACTAGTCTGGCTAGTATTACTTGAAGATCGGACGAGTGATTTCTAATGCCGGTCAGTGTTAGCTAACTATTGGAAAGTGCCTGCTAACGTTTCTAAATGATGCCTCCTGTTTAGCGTTAGCTAATGATATATATACGTTATAACCACAACACCTGCTTCGTTCAATTTGAATCCAATGATTTAATAGTATATCGATGCTTTTCCAATACAGGGCTAGGCGGCACGTGTTTCCAATTGTACAGCCAACGGCGCACCGGCTGTTGTTGATGCAGGCGGAGACCTGATAGCGCGCTGGTTCCAGCGGAAGCGGCCGTCAGTCAGTCACCACAAGCACGTACGCGGATGCCTCCGAAGAGCCTTCGCGCATATCGCTTCGCAACGCCCACGCGCGGATCGTTCATGCGAGAACTCGAAGAAAAGCCTTCCGGAGTCACGCGTGTAGACAGAAACGCGTATACGCAGCAACACACGCGTGCGCGCGGTGTCGTCACGCGTCTCGCGGCAATACTCCTTATATCACCGACTCGCACGGTGCGCGCAAAGAAACGAGCCACCCATGCGCGGCGGCGACTCAGAAGGGTCCTTGAACGTGACAGGAGGGTGCGATACCGGGATGAGCGGACCTATAGAGTTTGTGTTTATTCAATCTTCGACTTGAGTGTAGACTTCTGCGTGCCGAAGGTAGGATCCTTGAAACTCGGCGGGTCGTTTACGAACTGTTGTCCACGCTTTCGCCACTTCGAGCAACCGCGCGCACTCTAATCAAAGGCTTTCATGAAGTAGTTGCATTATCTTGCTGTATTTACTCCGTATGCTGTCATCTCTCGTCCTTTCGCTCTCATATGCCCGCATCTGCTGAGCGCTAGGGGCGCCAGGGAGGGGGGTTCACCCTCTCTCCTTTTCAGCCTGGCTCATTGCTTAAAATGTTATAGAGTCCGCGTGCTGTGTGATATTTTCTAGAGTGACCACTTAAACAAATTACCAACACATATAACACACAAATTGGTTTTTTCCCAAAGTGGCTGACATGTGGAATATCCCATACCTCGCGGCACCCAGCGTGCGCGTTACGCGCACAGATATACGGTACATGATCGGACTGGTTTTGAAGCCCCTTTTCTAAACTTCAAGCAGCGTGCAAAGTAAAACGACGCAACACTTAATCGTATGCGCATACCTGTTTCCAATATGCAAGCGCCTGTATTTTATTCGTGCTATGTTCCCAGCGGTGCGGCTACTACAAAGAAACTCCGAGGAAACGGTGCCGGCATTACGGTGGCGCTCCTAAGAGAGAAACGCCCAAACGCGGCTTCTGCATTATGAGTAGCTGACGTGTCCTCTTTGGCAAGAAACGGAACCGCTGCCAGAGTCAGATAAGCAAATCAAGTGGCGAAGCGCGGCCCGCCACTACCACCTACGCTGCCACGGACCTTGCGTGTGTGGATTCCTTCCGGGCGCGTCCGTCTAGGGTGGATGGAGATCGAAAGAGGGCGCCTCGGGGCGACGCGCGTTCTTAGAATCTTTTTGCGAGTTCCAGTCAGATATGACACAGTGTATGTAATAACGGCAGTGAATGACACATATATGGGGGCAGACATGTTCTGTTTCCTTGCGGCGGTGCTAATGGGCGTTACACGTAAGTGCACCTTCGCAGGACCACCGTCTACTTTCGCAGGACGCCCAGGATCTCGGCCAAGTTGGAGGCGGCAGTCGTCGACACAATGCTCGTCGCTTCACCGCTCACCCTGACGCTCTTAATCAATGCAGGGGCGCAAGGGCTCAACTTGTCGCCGATCACCATCACGTCTCACTACAGCACGTAGTCCCTAATATCGTCGGAAGCTAATTTTGTTCATCCATCGTACTTGCGTCACGTCATCTTAATTCGCATCTTCAAAAGGACAGTCAGATTCAGACACACTGTCATTCCAGGATAAAAATCAACTCATTGTTTCTTCTGTCGCAAGCTTATGGTTATAGTTTCTTCGTCAGACCAAGGGATCATCCTGATTGGTCTTCCACGAATCAGACCATGCATGGAACACGTGAAATCTCCAGAATATCATTTATTTCACACCTCGCGACCTTCTCATGGGCCGCGATAATGTTCTTCTAGTTAACACAGACAAAGCAACCAACGTGGGAAACAGGGGCGGCGCCAGGATTTTTTTACTGGGAGTGGGCACCCACGACAAATGAGTTCCTTCAGGGGGGCAGTAAGTCGGAGAACGTAGGCGTTGTGTTTTGAGTATGCTTGTTCTTGGGGGGAGGGGGGGGCAAAGGGTGGCATGCGAAAATTTTTGGTGCTCCCCCTCCCCCCCACTACCCTTGGCGCCGCACCTGGTGAGAGTAGAGTTACTGTATATGCTACCTAAAGGTAGCATATACAGTAACTCTAAGTGGGGAGGGGGGGGGGGAAGCGGCGCGGTCCGGCTGGACCACCAGGGTGCAGAGGATTCGGGGTGGAACGGGCCACGGCGGCTGCCATTGCCTGCGGTGTCCCGGACTAGGGCACCACCTCTTTATTCCAGCATCCATTAAACGTTTGTTAATAAAGGTTTAGTAGTCATCTTCATCGTCGTCATAACACCGCCGACTGGACCGAGTCTTGTCGAACCATTGCCTCATATGACAAGTTTTGACGCTTGGACTGCCGTGACAGCGTGCAAGGAGGGATTGCATATTGCAGTCTGTTCTTTCCTCGCACACGTTTCTGTTACTTCACCGGGGATCTCGGCTCATGATTATGGGTTCCTGCTTGCGAGTGTCGCGCTCGACCTAGCGTGAAATGAGAGTCGAGGCACGTAATTCCGTATAGTACTCCCATGAAATGTGGGAATTTGGCGCTGCTTGAAATTCCTGCTTAGGAAGACACAGCTATAAATATATAACACCCCGCAAACCAGCATTCCCACATTTTCGATCCTTGCTGTTGAACGTGCTCGAATATACAACAACGAAAAAAAAAAAGAATGATGAAGACGATGGCGATGCTGAGGCAAGTACGAAGAACGTTCCCCGCTACTTGACATTCCGCGCTTTCGAATCGGGGGCCATCCCCGCCGATTACCGCGAAAGCGGAACGCCACGCTATGTTGTTATGTGCACCCCCAACCCCCCCCCCCCCCCGCACCCCCCTTAGCCTGGCGGCAATTCGTGTTATACACGGGAAGGTTTACGCTTGAAATCGGCGCGCATTTGTAACTGAGGCGGTTTTCTGTGATGACGCCTTCTTCCTCCGTGTTGCGCATTTGTCGTACCGTGTAAAAGAATATCTATAGTGTTTTGCTTGACGAAACCGCGATTTGGTTATGAGGCACACCGTATAGTGGAGGGCACCGGAAATATTGATCATCTGGTGTTCTTTGATTTTGCACTAGCATCGCATAGTACACGGGCCTCTAGCATTTCGCCTCCATCGAAATGCGACCTCCGCGGCCGAGGTCGAACCTGCGACCTTCGGGTCAGCAGCCGAACGCCGTAACCACTGTACGGCGACTATCCCAACTATCCTTACCACGAACGTCTAGCAATTATTTGACGTGGCTAGCAAAAGAAAAAAAGAAAAAAAAAATAAGGATAGTGGATGTTCTTGAAGGCAATTCGTTTGATTTCCCGGAAAGTTCCGGACAATGCGTGCAGTAAATTATTCAAGACAAAGAAAAAAATAGAGGAACTTTACGAAGTCATATAGCCGGTGTTGTTTATGGCCTACTGCCTTCAGTACTCGTAAGTTCTTTATTGCTTTCATTTTTTGTTTGCTGCGATAAAAGTAATTATTTGCGCTGATAAGAGTACTCGTGCGTCCTGCAAAGAATTATACGTCGGTGTCAGCTCAAGGTACCGAATTCAATTTGTTATTTGTATCACCTTAAATGCTTCCAGCTGCTGAACCCAGCTTCAATGTCAACGCGGGAGCACTTCGATAAAAATTCTCTTGAGGTGTCACCATCGTCACCGTCACCACGGGCATGGTTATAATCAACATCACAATCACGGCCACTGTGTCGTCATCGATGCCTTCGTGGTCATCATAGCAGCGCCTTCGTGATCATGAAGCCTGGTGTTATGGCATGATAGTCATAACACCAGGCGGCATTCGGGAAAACATCAATGACGACGATGGAGTGTACGGCGCGACAGTGGCGGCAACGGCGCACACATTACGCGCTGGCCAATGAGGACGCCGAAACGCGAAATACATGCGAGAAAAGCGGCAAACAGACGACAAGTAAACAAGCAAACAAACAAACAAACAAACAAACAAACAAACAAATGAAATAGGCAAACCGACAAAGGGGGAAACATATAAATAACCGAAGAAATACGGCAACGCAACCGGAGAAAATTACATGCTGGGAAGGCGACCGTGCCACTAGATAGTAGTAATTGGTTGTACTGCCTATAAGAAAGAAAGAAAGAAAGAAAGAAAGAAAGAAAGAAAGAAAGAAAGAAAGAAAGAAAGAAAGAAAGAAAGAAAGAAAGAAAGAAAGAAAGAAAGAAAGAAAGAAAGAAAGAAAGAAGTCGCAATGAGACGTACGACTCCCTGTGGCCACGTACAGCAGCAGCCGACGCGGAAAGCGCGACCGCAGTGGCCGCGGAATTCCAGCAGCAAAACAAGCGCGCCTCGGAGCCGGTCACGTAAAGGTCGCACGTTCGAATCGCGCCAGATCGACGACGCGATACGGGGCGATGGCGGCGGCAGCCAGTGAAATCCCGCCGGGCACGAGACGTGTCGCTGTTGTGGTTCCCTTTTATCGTGTGTTCTTGCGCGACGTTCGCAAATTCCAAGAAGAGGACGCTGTTTATATGCAGAGCCCGTGCTGGTCTTCTATGAAACACATGGCACGCAGGCGGAGTTTGTCCTAGGCGTGGCAATCGCGTCCACGAGCCCTTTGCAACGCGCTACCCAATAAAGACTGTCGCCTGCTTTACTGTAGAGCTTAATGTAATACATACCGAGAAAAATCTGCCGTCGAGTGGAAACGTGCCTCCTACTCATTTTTTTTTGTTTACCTATTATACGACCGAACAATTATCTCAAGGCAATAGTGGCACCTATATTGGTTTTCATTTCTTTCACTGTTTTCTGTACGGAACACTACACGAGGAAAAATTATTGTTCAGAAAATAAGACAAAAACTAAACATTCATACATAAGAAACGGCCGAGAGTGATTGGGTGATATGTCTTAAAGGGCCCCTATAAACAACCTCTGAATTGAATATACAAAGAAGGAGCGCGTTATTCTCTCCTTGCGTTTACGTCCTTTCGGCAGCACTATTCGTGACGCCAGCAGTCTATTCACGTGACGTCATGGGGAAATGAGTTCTCGATTAATCCATATAACGATGGATATCAGCTGTCAGTTGTCTCCATACCCTGCTTTGCCACGCAGTTGCACGCCTGTTCTACCGTGTCTGGCCTGACTATCGGAAGCGACCAACCGATTTCACTTCGTTTTGTGCATTTTCGACTGCGCAAGCGGAGGTAACAGCATGTAGCCGAAAGGCGCGAAATCCTGGCATACTCAACGCTTAGTGCTGACATTGGTCGCATGTTTTATGAAAAAATAAGTGGCGAGGAGGATATAGCGAGTGTAGGAACGGTAGTGAGGGCGAGAAAAAAACCACTCCCTCCTCTTCGAACTCGGAGTGGTCTAGGGGTTTGCAACGACGCGCGTGCTGAGAAGCGCCAATAATTTGATGCACGCTTGAAATCACACGACATTAAACATCATTTATAAAGCGTTAAGACATTCGACTGCAGTGGAGAAACTATGATACGAAGAGAGGGTGTGTTAATTTGTCGAACAAAGGCAACCTTCTATGGGGACTCGTCTCCGTATGAGCATGCAACACTGTATTCTACATTGTATTCTACCATGGAAGAGATGAAGTTTAAAGCCCATACGCGCGTTTAGCACTAATACTATCGAGCGTGAAGAAAAAGAAGAAGAATACGCCTTTCGGCTTTAAGAGTCGTCTGAGGCAAATGCACAAGCGATCGTGTGACTGGAGTGATTGTGTGTTTAGATAAAGTTTGTGTTTAGAACAAAAAGGGCAATGATAGATGACTTTGGGCTCTACCACGGGAGCGCTGCATGCAGCTGCCCCTGAAATGTTTAGAAAACACAACACCATAGACGGTTAATAGCAATAACAATCCGAACATTTTTCGCCGTTCAGGAAGGGCGCCCATACGCTGTCTACAGGTTCAAAAAGGGGTAATTTTTGCAGTACAGATATCAGTCAACAGTGTATGCCTCTGTTTACATGTTTTTAAGGTGAAGTGTGGATACTTGGGCGAGTTTTACTTGTGATCAACTGATTTAAGCGAAGGCATCACTTTTGTCATAAACATCGAGTTCTTATGTGATATTCAGACAAGAGAGTTTCGATTTAAAATTGCAAAAAGCGCCTTGATCTGTAAACGATGAGGCTCTATATTTGAGGTGACGTGAAAGAGCAAGCACTGAATTCGGCTCAGTTGTTATTAGAAGTAGATGGGAACTTACACTACGGCGTTTTTTTTTTCTAAATAATCGTTGGATGACCCTCTACCCTCTCTCTCTCTATTTCATGCGCGCACGCGTTCACGTGCCATTTCTTAGAACAAGAGAGCCTTTGGTTTAGAGGAGCTTGACGGAGCAACCGACTACGCGGCTGACAACATGGAGAGCGACTCGCCGTCAGCAAAGGCAAGAAACGTGACCTGAATACCGAAATGGAGCGGCGCCACTCTTACCCTCCGTCTTAGCGCTCTCTTTTTCTTTCTCTTTCAAGGTAACGCTCGAGGCTGGTGCTACCGGGCACTACTGGGGGTCCAGTCGAAAATATGCACCCGGTAAGTTCGACGTTCTACCGCGAATCCATCAACGAGACCGCGAGCTACAGGTCGCCTGCTTTTGTTTAGTTCTGCGGACGTAGCGAGTGAACAGTGTCCCAGCGTCGTCTACTTTGCGGTGTTTGAAAACGAAAGATAAAGATGATCACTGCAAGTTTATCCGGTTCTCAATCTCTATCATCTCCTCCGCCAGTCTCCGGACGTTCTGCGTTGTGCAAACAGGAACACCGGTGGTTGTCTTTTTCGTCTTGTTTTTCTCCTTGCGATGAGCGCGTGCGGTCATCGCTAATGACCTGTCGTTGACCTCTTTTTGTAAACATGCCCTTTCGTCGGCTCTCTCGTCTGAATTCCTTGGAAACGTAAAGCCCGTTTTAGCTGCTCATGCTCAATGGTCACGCGCAAAGAGATTATTGCAATGTGACAACGATAACGTGTTTGTGTTTAACGATAATATTGCGTTTAACAATAATGTGCGTTGTTTATATATATATACGCAATGAAGTTACGTACAGGTGCACGTTATTGTGGCGCCTGACGATGCAGAAACGTACAAAACGGCAGTGTTGTTGTTCGAATAGTCACTGTGGCTACACTACTGTTCACCCACTGTGTGGGGTGGTAGTGTTCTCTGCGCAACGCGTCTTCTTTTTTATGATTATTATTTTATTGCTGTTTCATATCGGTCATACCGAACGCATCTAGAAGCAGTTGCGTTTACTGTACTGCAGGGAAAAGCTGTTATTATCGTTATTATAATCATGATAACGATGATTCCGATGACGATTATGTAAGCAACTAAACCTCGTTGGGAGCGATGGCACTTAAAGGTATATCCTCTATCAACGTTTCTGTATCTCAACGAGCCTCGAGGCACTGTGACATTTGTTACGGTGCTCGGCTGCTGACCCGAAGGTCGCGGGTTCGATCCCGGCCGCGGCGGTCGCATTTCTGTGGAGACGAATCGCTAGAAGCCCGTGTACGTAGATTTAGGTGCACGTTAATGAACATGAGATGGTCAGAATGTCCGGAGCCTTCCACTACGGCGTCCCGCATTATGCTTTCGTGGTTTTGGGGCGTAAAACCTCATATATTATTATTGTTATTATTATTACTGTGACATTTATAATGACATCTGCCGGATCAGGTCTTGCATATGGTGGAGCTTGTGTGGCTGAGGGGTTCGTTTCTTCACATGAATGCATGTGCATTTTCTTTTTTTTAAAGACGATAGTCTTTCTTGGGGAACTTAAACGGAAACAATTTGGTCTGTCTGCCTATCTGTGTCTTTCTGTCTGTCACCCGATTCAGCCACCCGGCCAAGGTTCGACCACTTGCGAAACGCCCAGCCATCTTGAACTGGTACCGCCGTTCACACTTGTGAACATTATCGACCAAAAAGCAAATGTGACGCATATCTGAGCCGCAACATCAATACATAAGTATTAGGTAGTGTGCTCCTTTACTAGAAAATACATAGATACGTAATGCTAAAGACTCTAGTGTTTCTTAGGCTGCGTGGAAAATGCTCGTGTTTTCTGGGCTGCGCTGCAAATGCGACGCTATGAGCCAGATGCGGCGACTCGACATAGAGGAGGAGGACTCATGTAGTACGGCCGACAGACGACTATCGTCTTTCGACGACATTTGCAGCGAAGCACGCAGATACGCGGCCATTTTTTTTTTTTGGTCACAGACAATTCCTTGGCTAAAGTACCACACCTAACTCCTCTCAAACCATCTACTCCATCTCCCCACCCACTTACGCAGACAAGCACAAACAAGGAAAACAAGCCTAAACCATGCAGACCACCATTCGCTGTTTATGGTTCTCAGGAAGATCCTGCATCAATACCGCAAATGCGATATGCGACCATAAACAGCGTGTCCTTGTCCTTCCAACTTAAGAAATGAATCTCTACCGGTGGCCGAATGCGTCGGACGAGTCCAGCTGAGGACTAAGAAAAAAAGACGGTCTCCTGCAATCGAAATTCCAAGAGACGATTTCAGCGTCAGATATCGCGCACCACGCCGTCTCCCACGAAGCGAGGCAGCCGTATCAAAGATGTCAGGTTGGCGTGGAGAGAGTCGAACACTCGGCAAATAAAAGCGAGCCCACGAGGAAGAACAGCGGGTCTCGCGAAGCAAGCAAGAAAAAAAAAGGAGAAAGGCAAGGAGAGAAGGGTTTCTAGTACGTGCTCTCACGCGGATCTTCGATGCGCGATGAATACACCAGCATCCTCGTCCGGCCAGCCGGCGCATGCCTCAAGGATACGGCCTGTTTCGAGGAAAAAACCCGACTCGACGGCCAAATGCGCACGATGCCCAGCGAGAAAGACGTTCCTTCGTCGTCCGCACCCCACCGACCGAAACAACGGACGGCATCCAACGCCTTCGGCGACAGCCACAGAGCAAGGAAGCCTTGTCGAAACTTTTCGTGTTAAAAAGACAGGGTGTGCTAACACGGACACGAGAAAGAAGTCAGGACACAACAAACGCCGTCTTGACTTCTCTCGTGTCCGTGTTTGCACGCCCTGTCTCTTTAACCTGAATGCTTACCCACTAGCTCAGCTCTCTGTTATTTAATTTTTTCGGTCGCCTCGAGAAGTCGGAAGCGACCGCCTGGTACGTTTGCCCGGACGCGGCGTCTCGGCCTGACCAACGCCACGCTGTGGCCGAAAGGACAGAAGAAGGCTATTCGAGGGGGAAGCAGCGGCCTTGAAGTTATTCGCATTTGTGTTGCCTAATGCGTCACGCACGGTCGCGGAATACAAAGAAGATAGTCGATGACCAACGTGCTGGCAAGAGCATCTGTATAGCTACAAGTGCGGCAGCTCGCTGGCCAACTTTGAAGCTGACACGTTCGTACACACGATGGGGCAATATATATTGTCTGTTTTCTGGAAGCGTTTTGCGTTAACGTATGCATGTAGTGACTATACTTTATTCTCATTCACGCAAATGTACGCCCTGCTACGTTAAACTTGTCAAGCTGGTACATAATTTATGTCAATATAAAGTTTGACACAGGTTCAATCAGTTCCAGCTGGAATATCTTTGCTTCGGACCGTAGATTCACAAATGATAATAGTCAGGTGGCGAATTGTGCGCATGGCCCCACTTTTGAACCATAGCGACGTCTTGAAGAGCGTGTTCCAGGACTAGTCCACGACGGTGGACAAGTTCTACGTATAGTCCACAAGCATGGAGTTACTGCGTTTTGAAAGCGCCATGCAGGTATCCGTTTTGTCGTACCACGTGATCAATAAACTACCGCATCAGACGTTTCCAACAAAGTTCCAAACAGTACCAACAGCCACGCACTAGCTGCGTGCTCAAAGGTATCAAGCGAGTCCGACCCAGGTACTGTGTATCGTCTTCCAGCGTAGGCGAGCACGCGCTGTTTACGAAAGCCGTATCCCTACTATGTCTCAACGACGCTGCGTTTAGCTTGGGCATAAGACGCAACTATTGTGAATCTCGTCGCGTGTGTGACGTTCATTACTGACGTTGGGAAAGAAAGGACAACCTTGCCATACGCGAGTGTTTACCAAAGGCACGCGATCTTGCGCAGAACGTCTACGACTGCGAACAGCTGACAGTATAATCGTTCAGGGAAAAATTACAACAGGGATGCACTCCGAGACAGTTTCCGGTAACAGTACGATGCATTCTCTGCTTAAACGCTTACAATGTCTAAGGCAAGACACGAGCGACGCATGGATGTAAACATATACGTGCAGTTTTTAATGCTAAATAAGTACACCTAAGATGTGCGCCATATTTTATTGTATACTACTCACTGTACTGCGCACTCTAAGAGCTTGTCGAGCCTGGGATAAGAAAGAAAGAAAAAAAGAAAGAAAGAAAGAAAGAAAGAAAGAAAGAAAGAAAGAAAGAAAGAAAGAAAGAAAGAAAGAAAGAAAGAAAGAAAGAAAGAAAGAAAAATGATTTCCAATGATCGCGGCGCATATAATTCAAATAAATGGATAACTGCCCCCACTGAAGATCTGCTCCTTGGGCGTCTCTCAAAATCATTAAAATCTCGTTATTAGTGGCTTTTCATACTTCATCAATGTGCGTTGAGACTTGCAGAATCATATACAGATAAGAGAGACGTCCTGTTTGGATAGAACCGAAAGTTGACAAAAATGTCACTGTCATCTAACTGCCCATGAATCAGCGGGGGGGGGGGGGTGTGGTGGGGGCAATCAGAGGAGCACATAGGTATAGCTACAATACGAATGTGACACTCATTAGTGCTATTTGCTTCTGCGGTTATTCATCCGCGCATGCGCATTTCTCCCTCGGCCGCCTCGCGCAAAAGCCGTATCGCGAAGCGCTGGAAATCGTCGTCGCCTTGCCGAGGAAAAAGGAGTCGGCGGAAAACTGACCCCTCAGTACCAGCGCCCTACTGACGTCTATCACTGCGTGCACGACAGGAAAAAAAAAGGATAACGACAGAAAGGAAATGCCAGAAGGCAGGAAGCCAGATACTACGCGCCATATCGGCAACGCAAACCAACGCGAGACACGTGTCTGGGTGTTGACACGGTTTCTCGGAGCGAGTCGAGATAACACCGAGCTGCAGCAGCAGTGGCCGAAAGGAAACGACTCTTGTGGCAAGGGGTCACAGCACCCATGTAGTAAACCAGCTAGCAGGGAAATGAAAGGCCTCAACATTTCGATCCGGAAGCGAGGCTTCTATTTGGAACCAGGAAATGGTTTATCTTCGCGATGTTGTCATCATACCGCCGTAATTCTCTGTGGTTTGGGATCGTACGAGAGGCAAGCCCTTGCAATGACAGAAGAAAGGTTCATTTTCTTGTGTCTATAGACTATAGAGACAATGAACTTTTATGAAAGTGATGGCTTAGTGGCCTGTTCGCCACCCGAGTTCGAAGCAAAACTTTGGTTTGGGCGAGTTGGTTCATCGTTGAACTTGTTTGGGGCAGCGCTAAGGAACACACGGACAAAGACACATAGTAGACGCCCGTGGCGTCTACTATGTGTCTTTGTCCGTGTGTTCCTTAATAATATAATAATAAATAATAATAATATCTGGGGTTTAACGTCCCAAAACCACCATATGATTATGAGAGACGCCGTAGTGGAGGGCTCCGGAAATTTCGACCACCTGGGGTTCTTTAACGTGCACCTAAATCTAAGTACACGGGCCTCAAACCCGTGTGTTCCTTAGCGCTGCCCCAAACAAGTTCGTCGAAGCAAAGCTGGCGCACACTACCTTCCGTCAGCCACACCACGTGATGCTAAAATTTACCAACGCACGGTTCCGACGTCAGGCACAGATATGGATTCGCATTTTACTGTGCTTGCGGTCCAAGATTTCGTCGACGCCAAGTATGCGCTGGGCAAGGATAGTATTACCTGGCAGATGTTGCGGAACCTCAGCGAACCAGGAAAAGAACAGTTAAAGGAAGAGTTAACAAAACTTGGTTACGAGGCGGAATTCCCGCTGAGTGGAAGCAGTCCGTCGTGATCCCTATTCCAAAACCAGGCAAACTGGCAAACGATGTCGGCTATTTCCGGCCGATTTCGTCGATGTGAACACTTTTAAGCTTCTCGACCGCTTAGCCCTCACGAGAGCTTATGAAAGCTTGCGTCTTTCGCACCTGCGCGCGTTTTTAATGCCCTCCAGTGAGTCGCAGTCAGCGCAATAGCATTTAGCTACTCTTTACCAGCTATAGCTCCACCTAAGCAGTTCAAAGTGATGCAACCCTACTGAAGATGCTGTTAAAAAAAAAAGTACAAGTACACATGCACTGTTTACTCTATCATCTATTTTTTTTTATAAAGCAACGGCAAGCTGCTAAATCAGACTTGCTTGAACGCGTATTACGCTTCTTGCAAACGCTTTCCTGTTATGTTGCAGAACAGCCGGGTACTTCGACGCCACCACTGAGGAGTAGCAGCAAGGACAGGGAGGTTAGCCAGTTCCCAGACCGGATAAGTCCAAGAAAGGGCGATAGTTCGATGCCAAGAAACTTTTGTCTTTCTTCGATTAACCGATGCAGATTGGACAGGGGTGGAGGGAATCTTTTATACTTCTAAAGTCCGGAAGAACCAGTCTGGCTACATGACTCGTACAAAGCCGGCGTACCAGCGTGTCACGAGTTTGCGAGCAGCTGTTTCTATATGCGGACGCGATCGCACCGTTTCACAACAGCCCTGCGAACAGCTTTTCACGTCACTTGTACCATGCCGCTCTGTTAGCTACACATCGCAAGTTAAGTATTCCTTCTCAGTTGCGGTACATGCGAAGTCGCTTCTGCTTCTAGATGCCAGCTTTCTCCGAAACAGCTGCGTGAACAGCCACGAACTTGAAGTGCGTGCTGGCTAAAACTATTTCCTAGAATCGTTTGGAAATGACTAGCCGACAACATCAATGCCAGAATTCCCTCAATAGGTGGATAGCAAAATGACGTCTTCCGGTTCGATGCCTAGCTCTTCGCTGTTTCAAGGTGTGTGCCGTTCAGTGTAATCGGGGAGAAAACACGTACTTTCTGCGACGGGGTTGTTACCAGTTATCTTGCCTCCTCCCCGATTACACTGAACCGCACACAACTTGAAGCAGCGAAGAGCTGAGCCTTGACGGTTCCTAGAACCGGAAGTGCCGTAGCAGACGACGCGCCGTTTTGCTATCCACCTATTGCTAACGTCCACCGAAAAAATTAGCAAGGAAAGCACAACGATTATTCTGCTCATGTACAACCTGTACCCGTTGCCTAAATATAAACGCATCTTTCGTAGGGTTCATACGCGTAGTTAATTTACTTTTAACTCGGCAGTACCACGTCAGGACATAAAATCAAGCAAGGAAATCAATCATTAACGACGGACTCGGGCAGAGCATCCGGTAACACAACAAATGAGTTGAAGGAAAACCCGAAAGCAGCGACGCCAACTAACTCGGCACGCAAATAATTCAACATCTTCGCGTGCAAACACTTCGCGCAAAAACAACTCGTTCAGTCCTGGCACGCTTGTATATTCTTAACGTTGGCCAGTTCCACACCGTGCCAGGCTCTGCCAGACAGGTTTCATCGCATGTGCGCAGCCGGGTTAAAAAAACAGCTGATGTCGATAAGATTCCGCGTCCTTGACTGAGACCGAGATATACCGGGAGCGTGCACCCGCGAGGTCGTCTGCATCGTGGTTATCCAAGTCGCGATCGCGCCATACGAAGAACCAGCCAACGACTTCCAGGGGAGCACACGGGTACATCAAGCTCATAACCTTCGGACGACATCGTAGTCTATAAGAGTAGCTTCTGCTGTCCTGGCCCGTGCTCTGCCCATGACAGAACACTGATTTTCAAACCGCACAGCCGCCGCAAGCTATACCTATCAGAGGCACCACTATACCGAAGGACTCTTGCATCACTGTACTTCCAAGATTCCTGAGGTGACAAGAACCGTCGCAGCCACAACTCAGTGACCATAGCTTTGCTCTGCCGATCACGAGGCCACGGGGGCGATACACGGTGGCGGGTGCCACGTTTCGGACGCGGCATTGCGCAGGAACGTTCATGTCCCGTGCTGGAGGGAACATCAAAGCTCCACGCCAAAGAGCTCTATTGATCCTTGTACAGTGTTCCTCGCAGTACCTGATTGTCTGTATAAATTCAGTATGTAAGCAACAGAATACTATTAGTGGTGCTATGTAGTGGTAAGATCCAAAGATGAGACCACGCGTCCACCAGTTCCCATGAGCAAGGGCGGTATAATCTTTGAAAGGACTCCTGCGCTAAGAGGGTACGAGGTATTTACAATAAGTTCACCAGCAGTACATAATTTTTTGACAACGCTGTCAACAGAAAGATCCACTGTCGTGATCCATATTCCATTAGATAATCACCGGTTAACGCCATATGCCGCGCCAGTTGGCTTCTATGGGAGTCAGCGCGAATGCAAGGCAATAGTTCAACCATAAATTATGAACCCGCTGGCCCACTAGCCACAAACAACGCACACTTAAAACAAAAACGTGTATGCGGGGACGGCGCAAATTAGTACCG
The DNA here is from genome assembly GCF_013339695.2 of Rhipicephalus sanguineus. Classification (NCBI taxonomy): domain Eukaryota; kingdom Metazoa; phylum Arthropoda; class Arachnida; order Ixodida; family Ixodidae; genus Rhipicephalus; species Rhipicephalus sanguineus. The sequence goes on from NC_051186.1 coordinate 100,008,475, forward strand.
ACGTCAAAATCTTGACCAACATCTACAAGCAACAACCTACCAACAGATGCGCCCATTTCCGCGATACAAACTACGAGATATCAAAACTGTTCACGCGTAGGGTAACGCAGGGCTGCAATACGCATGCATGCACCAGTGCTCTGAATGAAGATAGCACGCCTCGCCTTGCGCACTTCATAAAAATGCATACGAGACCGCACTCAAATTATATCGAAGTCGAAATCCAGGCAGGAATCTAGAGTAGCTACTTGTCACCCGAGAACGTTACCAACAGACGCACTTGTTGCAGCGATCGATATAGCAAATCTTCGGTAACGTCAAAGGCAAAACCATCGCAGGCTCACTGCGGGTAACACGGCTATTCGTACACTCCAAAGGGCAGCGATTCGAACCCTTTACCTGTTGCGTTGTCGGTACCGTCATCCTGCTCGAGCGCGTGGCAGAAGGCCGCGACGGCCAAGCCGGCAGCGACGAGGGCCCACCACCGCGTAGCGTACGAAGAACTTGCGCGACACATCCTGAGTGCTTAACGTACGGAACACGAATGCGGCCTGCTCGGTGCGCGTGGGCCTCCTCTTTCTTTTGCCCTTCGCCGCCGCCGCTGACGCCGCAGTCGTCCGCAACGCCGCGCTCTCGGTAGCGCTACACTCTACGCGGCTTGCGCCAAAACCCGTTTCCCGATTGGGCCTGTCCCTGTCACGGACATGGAGAAGAAGGGGCGATGCCGACACACGGCACCGCTCCGGATGCGTCGCGTCGAGGAAAGGGTACGCAGAACTACGGGCTCTGGCAGAAAGAGCGATGCGGAAGACATGTTGGTGGGAACAAGGAGAGCGGTGCAGTACTTTTCTGCAGAAATGGGGAGCACTGACAGTACGAGCTACAGGCGACGTTGAGGAAAGACATTGTAATGTGGAAAACCTTGCAAAAGTTCGAACACATATTAGTGAAAACCGGAGTGGAAGTAGACGTAGGAAAGGGCAACACAAGAGGGGTTGCCCTTTTGACTTTCATTTCATTCCTGCCTGCATCCGTGTTAACGAGGCTTTTTTCAATGACATCAATGTGTACAAACTTGTCCTAGTTTCAGTCAGTTTTAGCTGAGACACCATCCTACTGTGAAAAATTCGGCAGATCCCACGCCTTGTGGTAATCGGCTCCATGCGAAGCAGTCAGCGAGTAGTTCTTTGCTGCATTTCTTTTTGGGGTCTTTGAGCCAAGCGTTGCAATGTGGATCGATGTGTTTTTGTAAGTGTAGTAGTCGCGTGCACATCGTGGGCTTACCAGGCACGTTGAGAACACTGGCGTTTATAGGGTAACTTATGGTCTGACCTCACGTCAGCACTCACGTTAGAGCACATACGTCAGTATTATCGAAGCGATTTGCCTGGAGATGCGGTGCTTTGGTACAATGCCTTGAACCCAGATATGGTGCAATACGGTGGACACAAATATGGTGTGATGTTCTGGGCTTAATGTATTTTAGTTCGATGCAAGAAATATAACAGAAAAGATCCTAAAGTGCGGTGCGGTCAATTAGCCGCACGCCTCGCGCGCACGGTCGCAATCTAACAGCGACCATGCACGCGTAAGAACTGCGCAGAGGATGTGCGCAGTGGGGACCAAAGTCAGCTATTGACAACTCTCTGCGTTTTAATCTCTTCTGATGGTACGCGTTAACAAAGGTTGCCCCATTTAGAGCGTAGTGCAACCTCTGCCTCTCATTCAAACACTCTCAAGCGTTCCGAGCAACCCAGCGCGATCACTCTCCAAAACTCCCGCGTCGCTCTTCACAACCTAGTCTAGAAATAAAAAAACGCCAGGCCTGCGCTGAAACCGTAGCACAGTCACAGCGAAAACTGGAAGAGCGGCGTTTCTAGAGCCCGTTGTAAGCTCTCTTGAGGCTACAATACAAGTACACTGGAAAGGTACCCATAAATCACAATTTTTGTGAAGTTGGGAAGCACCTACTAAGCCAATATTCGTCAATCTGCGGAGAAACGAGGCACCAGCTACACGTCTGTAAGGCATTATGTGCGCTTTGTTGACGCGACGACTGATGACTATGAAGAATTATGGCTCAGGCCTTTGTAATGGGTTGGAAGCCTTAAACGGCCCACCAGTTAAGTAATTGCATAGGGTGACGCCCGGTCGCTATTTCCCTCTCCCGTCATGCTGTATAACATACGTTGACGTGGGAGAGAGACGGGGGAGGAGGCGAAGAACTTCACTGAGACCCCGAGGAAATTGATCATGCGCTTATGGCCTCCCTTGGCAACCAATACAAGTGCACTTGCGAGGAACCCACTACGCTATAAATCATTGTAATTTTTGAGAAGTAGGGCAGCAGGCACTGTGCCATTTTTCGTCATTCTACGGAGAGCGTTGGTACCTGCTAAACGTATGTAAGGCATTATGCGCACTTTGTTGATGCTGTGCCTGATGACGGCGAAGAATTATGGCAAAGTCCTTTGTAATGGGTTCGAGGTATTCAACAACCTACTCGTTGCGCAATTCGCATTGTGTGACGCCTGGTTACAGAATTCGCGTTGTGCGACGCTTGGTGCTTATTTTACTCTTCTACCATGCTATATTGCATATGCTAATATGGTTCCTTCCCGACATGAAGCCTGTATAGCAGCATTTTGCAAAGCAGTTTCAAGCACCGGCATGGCTCAGAGGTTGAATACTGGGCTCACACGCAGAGGGCCCAGGTTCGAACCTCGTTCCATCCTGGGATTTTTTTCTTATTTCGAGCGATACTGGTTACGGACACCGGCGGCAGCGGCGGCGGCGGCGGACTACTACGGCGCCAAAAACGGCCTGTGAAATGATCTCATAACAGCTTTCGCTGTAATATTGCAAGTACTGCAGATTGAGCAAGTTGGTGCTAACTGAGCTGCACTATAGAAATAGGAGGTTAAAAATTGCAGCCACGCAACGCACATTCGGACGTTCTCGTTGACGTGTCGTTATCACCTTTCGGAAACTGAAACGTCCTTTCCGGTCAAAGTTTCACACTACGTGGTCCACAGCGCATGCCGCAGCCTGACGTCACGTAGAGCCCGTTTTCTTTTTTCTTTATTTCTTTTTTTCTCGCCGAAATGACCCCACCTCTGACAGACTCGCGCGTTTTATCGCTGACACGGACGTTAAGAAATTTTTTTTTCCCCTCTTGCGGTGAACAGCGTAAAACAATCTGCATACGACAAGCATGTGGATTACAAGCTAGCTCAGCAAACCGCCTTTAGGATACATTTTCGAGATCGTTTCCCTTCCAGCCTCTTTCAGAGAACACCCGTACAGCCATCCGTCCGGTTATCATCTCCCCAGTGCGTTTTGCTTTTCTTTTTTGTTCCAAAGCAGCGCGCAGCTCTCGTGAAATAATCAACCACTATCTCCACTTAATTGCCTGCGACACTGACATCCAGGGACTGATTTACGAGCCAGCCTAAAGGATGCGAGCGGGGTAAATTTTGTCTCGATATTTCATTTGTATTTATTTTAGCGTCAAATTCATAGCTATAGCCACAAAGTGTAAGCGCAATAGATTTCCATTTTCTCGCATTAAGATTTTTGCACTCAGTGACGGGAACCGTAACCTGGAATAACGAGTGCGAATTGAACAATTTGGTTGGGATTTATCTTTCCTAAAGGTAGACGTGAAAACAGAATAAAGAAGTGTAAATACGAAAAGTAATACGTAACGGTTGCGTTGGCCTCGTTTTACCTACCCGTGTCCGTGACTGTAGTCCAGTCCGGCATTGAGGAGAAGAATGTCGCATTACACCAAGGGCTATACATAGGACCTCCTTCAGCACACCTACATACACTGGCGTCCTATTAATAAATTCGGTATGTTCAGTGAACAATGCTCTTTGTATACTAACGGCGTACGTACGGCGAACTTATTTTTGGAATCTATATTTTGGGAAATACACGAGAAGTTTGCACGTTACAATCCCCCGTCTGAGCCTTGAAGCCGAAGGCTGTCGTCCGATACATTGCAGCCTTTCCTTCCATTTCCTTTTTTCTTTGCTTTTTTTCCCCGTTACGGCCGCAACGCACGTTCACTTCAGTACACATTTGTCCCGCAGAACAACAGTGCGATATATTGCTCCACGCAGGGATGTTGGGGAAGGGTTAAGAACGACAAGCAAGAAAACGACACATGCAAGCAAAGCGAATGTCCACGTATAGGGCCCTCATTGTGACGGTTAAGAACGCACCAGTCGAAAGGGTGAAGGTACAGCTATTTATTGGGCGATACTGTGCGCAGCAAAACAAAACACTCACAGTAAAATGATAGCGGCAGGCGCAGTTGTTGATAATCTGGTCTGCCCAACTAACGCTTCGGTTTCTCGACGTGTGTCACGGTACATTCCAGCGCAATCGGTGGTGGTCGCGTGCTTTCCGGAATGTGCTCCACCGTCCTCGTCGGGCATCTAATCTCGTCAGAAAATCGAAAACATTCGAGAATGTTCCGACACATGCAGGCGCGCTTGCTTGTGCCTTGCTATAGCACGCGTAACAGTTCTAGTCGGTGAAAAATCCTCGAACAGGGTGTATCGCTGGAGCCAGCGTTTAGACAAATGGTAATGTCGCAAAGTAGCAACTGCCTCGAAGACAAGACCACTTGTCGAAACGTCGACTCCAGCGACAACGTCTGCTTAGGAAATTTTCATCTATTCTAGCTTCCACCTTCTCCTGAGCTCCAGCCTTCTTCAGAGTTGTATTTGGTGATTGACAGCGATTCGGGTTCTTCTTTTACAGGAGAAAGTGTAGTGACGTTGCTCCCTGATCCTTACGTGATAATTCCCGATTCCCGGCTACTGCAGCTTATGCAACCGTTATCTGTTTTGCCGGGAAACGCGTGCGGCGAACGCTATACGTGCTTGGCATTCTTCGAAAGCGCCTCATCGTCTGTCGTGCGGCTTTCGACAATGCTGCTTTTTTTTATCGAAACAAATGCCTCTCGCGTATGTTATTCCAACGGAACTTGGTTCTTCGCTCTGTGCGAATCGTGTCGAGCTTTTCTGTCGACTGTTTTGTCAATGGAGACAAAGAAATCCCGTGATTCAAGTCATACGCAGCTTCGCCGTAACACAGGTACGCGTATCAGTACTATCTATCAATACACGCTCGCTAAACACAACTGCTCAAAGCACCGCGGGATAACAATCGTCTCTGTGAAACCGTTCGTGTTGACGTATGCGAGTCTGCCTTTCCGCCGCTATACGGAAGGTTATTCGACAACGTTTAGAATTCGGCGGCAGAGACCTTCTGCGGAAGCCGATCGATTGTGGCTAAACTAGCTTAATCCGAGCAAATAGGTTCTGGTCGGTGTCCGTTGGCGGAATCGCGAGGCACGTGCGGAGAACGAAAACACGGGCGGTGGAAGGCAGGGTGAAAAACAACGAGGGTTATGGGCACAGCTCATGCTCAGTGTCGTTGCCGATCATCTGAATGACCACGGCTCCAAGTGGCTGCTGGAAAGGACTGTTTGTTTGCTTAAGGCTCACCACAAACAAAAGAACGAGAAAGCAGACCAGCAAGCAAAGGTACAAACAAATATATCTGGCGACCACAACGCCAGCAGTGCTAGCGAGTTGAGGTCACAAGCAACTATGTTGAAGGTCCGATATGCTAAATGGAGTGCTTTTGAAGAGAGCGGCTGCTCGGTGCGACACGAACATTGCTCATAGGCTTGCTTGGCTTGCTTTGTGCCGCGAGATCGGGCTACAGGTGGCAGCACCGTCGCCGCGCTAGTGTGGATGGGCAGTTGTCGGCGCGTATACAAAAGCACACGACAGCGCTTCGTTGTGAGCGATTTGACCTGACTTCCGGCAAACAAAATGCGTTGACTGCAGCTTTTTGGTAATATGTGCGCTCTTCATTCCCGAATTATTGCACGAAGCGCGCCGAACGTTACTATTACTTACGAGAGTAGCGCGTTCTGCCAACGAATGGGTTGCCCGCTTTCGGCAACAATCGACATTTTCGCGGTGGATGATGTTTTCTTTTTGTTTTATTTGTACATGTTTAGCTTGTGTTCCGCCTACTATACCCACTGCTGTAGCGCGACTGAATTAATTATTTACTTGTTCATCTGGATACCGCCCAACAAAAAGGAAGCCCGTATTCCCGCACGATGAGTTCAAATAACACTTTGTACACTGTGTGCTCAAATATTCATCCGCATTTCTTATTCAGTTCTCCATGAAATATAGGACAGTTGATAGGTTTACTGAGAAAACCCACGTGGCTGACAGCGCTTAAGCGCTAGGGAGACGTTTAACAAGCACACGCTTGTTTTTATTCCAGTAACAGTACACAAATGTAACTGTGCAGCACGGAACTTTCTTCGATTGATTACTAGTAATGAAAAAAAGGCCCGGTTATTTCACGGAACCAAAGTACGTTTCTTCATGCGAATAATGCCCGCTGCCTTCCGTCAATCTATAACAACGCAACGCAAACGCTCAAAATAATGTAAAGGAAAAACGATGTGGCTATGTGTGAAATTACTGCGACGTAAATGTAAAGTACGCCGTTTGGGCTAATTTCGACCATCAGGGCTCTTCAACGCTTCCCTTAATCTAAGTACACGGGTGTTTTTGTATAAATTTCGCCACAAGCTAAAATTGCGTAAGGCAACTCAGTTTTGAGATTTCGGTGTCATTCCATTTTTCGTTCCTTTAAGGGGACAATTTAAGTAACGAAGTGTCAGGCGTGACTTGACAGAAATAGTTCTCTGTAGTGGGACCAGGACCATACACAACTAAAGCTCGTCGCGTAACCTGACAGTCCCGAAGTTATACACCTAACCACAAAGGCAGGCAGGCAGGCAAAGAACTTTATTGCCACGCCCGCTCCTTCTTTTATTTTGATGGGTTCGAGTTTGACCAGCAAGGGCGGTTATCAACGCTCGATGCTGTCCGCGAAGCAGTGTTCGAGAAGCTTCACGATTTTAGTAGATCGTTTTGTTAAGATTGCGCGCCGCACGCGAATGTCCCAGCTTTGTCGAGAGATAACGCCGCCACCAGCGATATTGCTGGAAAGTTCCATAGCGCCTGTATAAAAGCCGACGCGCTTGACCGCTTGTCAGTTGATCGACGGACGACGTCCTGTTCGCCGCTATCAGTTTATTGCTGTAGCTGGAGTTTCATTTTCCGGCCACAAGTTCGGCCAAATAAACAGTTTCATCCTGCAAACGCCGACTGCTGTCTTCGTCGACGTCACGACCACGTCCCATTATTATTATCCGGAGGCGGCGCTCGACCCCCTTTAGGGGTGACACCGGTGGGCCACTCCCACGACGGGACGGGGAGGTTAAACTCCACGGCTATGTCGCGGGCCTTCTGGATGGCTCTAAGCTGGTCTCCTTTGTCGTGGCTAGTCAGCAGATAGTTCCAGTCCGCCTCCATAGAGAGAGACTCGCTGCTCTCGCGCAACTCAGGGCATTCTACAGAAAGCGCAAGTGCATGAGAGCCTTTTTTTTTGCCACCGAGCTGCTAAAAGGCTATATTCACATGAGATTTAATACTTGTCATCTTTAGGACAACGCGAAGTGCATTTTGCAATGCGCTTGAACCACAGAGCGGCACCTACACTGATATGTCTCTCGTGAATGGAGGGTACGACGACCACACACAGCACTCTCGAGAAGTGCACTCATTGATCTTATTACAGTACATATACAGCCGATCAAGGCCAAATGCTGCTTTACGTCGTGTTAGGCATACGTACGTGCGTTTTAAAGTTGCCCTAACGCAACGGAACAAACCACCTTTTGAGCCCCTGCGCGACCTACGCGCACATGCAAACACAACGTGGCTAGCAGAAGACGCATGGAGCAATCCACACTAGGCGCGGTTCAGTCAGCAGCCGCCAGGCGGCGACTCCGCTGGATCTCTCGGCCAATACGGCTGACGAAAGCCGTCTGTCGGCTTTGGTTAGGCGTTGCCTTCACGGAGGCATACACAACATTAATTGGAGTAACCGACAGTGCGGCATGCGAGGTCTGCAGTACTGAGGAAGACATCGACCATCTGCTATGCCGCTGCCCTCGATTTGCCTCTGAAAGACGAACTCTTTCTGATGCGATGCGACGATTGGACGATCGGCCGCTCCGTGCAGATGCTGCTGGAGCAGCGTCCCCATCGCTCGGCGGCCCACAAGGCAGTTAAAGCACATTTGTGCTTCTTAAGGACTACGGGCATTTGTGAACGCCTATGACTGTTGTGATATCCTTAACAAACGGGGGTTAAGGATATCCTAGTTGAAATTAAGAAGAAGAAATGGATGTGGGCCGGCCACGTAGCACGTCGGCAGGATAACCGGTGGTCATTAAGGGTAACTGACTGGATTCCAAGAGAGGGCAAACGCGTGAGGGGAAGACAGAAAATTAGGTGGGTAGATGAGATTAAGAAGTTTGCAGGTATAACGTGGCAACAGAAAGCACAGGACCGGGTTGATTGGCGGAACATGGGAGAGGCCTTTGCCCTGCAGTGGGCGTAGACAGGCTGATGATGATGATGATGATGATGACTGTTGTACAGTGCGACCGCCAATACGTGTCAGCGCATTTGATGATAATTTCCTTTATTTCTCGCTCCCCCCTCTCTGTCTCTTTGTCTCTCCCATCTTTTCACTCCCCTACCCTTTCCCCCGGCGTAGGGCAGCCAACCGGACTGCTGTCTGGTTAACCTCCTTGCCTTCTCCCTTTTGCGTTCCTTCCTTCGTCTGAAATTACTCTAAAACAGGCGAGGCGCCGCATTGTGGCCTATCGCACATGAATCATATTTGTCGGAGGTTCTTACATACCTGCATGGTTAACGCCAGCTGCATATAAAAACCACAGCCGGAGATATTGGAAACTATTGGTATTTGTCAGCTGCCATAAGCGTCCGTGTGTGCTGTATACAGACTCGATTCAGGTTTGTCCTCGCTCTGTTTTACCCATACTTAGCTCGAGACGAGAGAGGGAAAAGAGGGCATACGGCTTTTGGTGCGTTCCATGGGGAGAACACTGAATTTCCATGCACGCGGAGACCCGCAAACATGTGAACTTCGTGGCTGATTCATAAATATGGATCAAAAGAGCCTTACTTGCCCACAAAAGACGTCACACATGGACCACTAGGTCTGCGTATTAGTTGAGGGACCGTCCATAGACCCTCTAGAAAGGCCGCTTTAAGTTCGTTGCGTTAAGTCGGAACGTTACGGTTCGGAACGTTATCAGAGTTTCTCCCCAATTCTTCGACATATTCACAAAGCTGTCAATCCCTACATCGATCCAGTACGTTCGCGCACGCACGCACGCACACACACGCACGCACGCACCTACCTACACACACACATGCACACACACACATGAACAATCGAACATATGCCACACTCGATGCTGTCTGCGATGGGCGCTGGACGCTGCTTGTAGCAACAGTGACGTGTACCTATCGGAAACACCTGCGCTTCGCGACTCCCCTGGTTTCACGTTAGTGGAGCTGTCTTGTATTGGGCGCGAGGTCCACCACTGGAGACGCGGGCGCTACAATCGCTGTGACGTGCAGGGTTGGATTACGTGGTGTCACCTCGCTCTGGCGAAGGGAAGCGGACGGTTGAATGCGTTGTTTTCAACCGCCATTTCGTGGCGTTTTCTCTTTTGAACAGCATTATTTTGCTGAGTTTATGTCTACGGAAGCCTAGAGGCTACAAAACCCGGAAAAGTGCAGTAAACGTTACCGGCGGCCTGCATGGTACTTTTCTGCTCCGTGCCATAGCGCGCCATACGTACGCGAAGGAACCAGGCGCGAACTTTCACTTATACTCTGCTTTGCAAGAGCATGATGCCGCTGTCACCCGTCTTTTTTCATTGTTATTTCTAGCCCATGGGCTGAAGAACTTAATGAACACCGATCACGAATGTTCACATAAAAGCGAGATGTTTTTGCTCCCGCACGGGAGCCTTGTTTACAACGATAAATGAATGTGCAAACAGTCCGGTTGTGCATGTTTTAAGCTATGTCGTAGCAACATGCGTACAAGTGTGGAAAGTTGCCGTCATTACGTTTTAGCGTGTGCACTTCCAGTTATTTTCTCCCTCCGTTATTCTTGCCCTGTTCCTGTCTATTTCGTGGCCAGTTGCTTCTGCGTGCTCGGTCACTGGTGTTCGATGAAACCTTCCTTCTTACATCATACGTGTGCTGCTTGAATCTTTGCTGAAAGTTATCTGTCTCGCCGACGAAACTTCCACACCAATCTGCGTAGCCCCTCCCCCCCTCCTGGTGTCCGTTTTAATTGTCCTCATGTGACACTGATTCACCTTCTAACAGCAGCAGCGAAGTGTTAAAAGAAGAAAAATTCGGCAGATCCCTGGACGTACCGTGGGAGTCGATGTTATGCGAAGCATGCGGCGGGTAAGGGACTGTGGCGTAACTTTTTTTACTGAACGACACGTTACAAAATGACGCTAAAAATTGTATAAGTTTTATACGCACACATATATATGTTGCAGAGCCGCATATGTGTTATATAACCAGTTGTTTACGGTTACGTATGCAACGTGGGTATTACCAACACCAGCACCGGTAAGCTGATACGTAGTGCTTATACGTGTCTCGAGAACGCACGCACGTTTCACGAACCCGTGTGCATCCGTGCAAGAAGTTCTTGACAGTTCTTGAACAAGGGCATGATCACCGTGATCAGTAATCACCAGCAGCTCGTCATGACTTGTTATCGGATCCGGTCGTGATCGTAGTGACGAGGGGTCCATGTGTAGTGAAGTATGTGGTATAGTAGAGCTGTTGTAATTCGTGGATTTCTCGGTCATTTCGTCGACAAATTGTCTGTCGACAGAGCCGGCGACATGTCGGAACCTGAAGCCACCCATCGCATTGGTGAGGTATAGGCCGTCGAGGCTGGTAGGCCTGGATAGTGCTACGTAGACCAACATCAGTGGATGGTGTTTGTCGTATTCGTAGGCTACCTGGGTGTGTGTGGCCTACGTAGCCTAATCTACAAAGCGGCTGTCAATCAATCTGGCATCATCCTCGGTCAGCATGAGGCCATCGCCCAGCCTCGTAAGAAATGAAGAGGACACTGCGCCGTTCTGGTGGACGAAGTGCACTTTACGGTGCGGTGATGTGGGTACCATATGTAACTTTCGTTAATGTATTCCTCCGGGCTCGAGCAATGCTTCAATATAGCTTGCTGAATCATAGGAATACAAACGCAATGTTTATTAGACTGCTATAAAAGCGGAGCCGACACTGGAACTACAGACGTTAATCTGATATGACGCCTGTATCGTAGGAGTACATATCGTAGGAATATCATGTACCGTTTATTGCTTTCTTGTAAAATTGGATAGCCAGCACCACAACCACAATTGACGTTGCACCGGTATTACGCCTGCGTAGGCTGTTTTTTCAAACCAGTTTATAGACCTGGCGTGGCTCAGTGGTAGAATACCTGATAGCCACGCAGAATGCGTGGGTTCGATTCCTGCTGGGATCCTAATTTTCATTCTTTCTATTTGTTGTGTCAATGCTGCCGATGTTGGTTTTCCTTAACGCTTTAGCATTTAAGTAACCAATGTCTGTTCCGCGGCCCATGCTAAACGGGTATGTGCCACACGTGTCTAGCGGAAAGGGCTTGACGACGTACGCGACAGGAGCTTACCTTATTCATGTCATGACCCGGCAGTCATATTCGTCGGTCCACACCAAGTTAAGGAGGCGATCATGAGAGCACCCAGACGTAGGCGGCTAGATAGATAGATAGATAGATACGTAGATAGAAACGCTCAAAGTGCCAGAGGTTCGCTAAGAAATGCTTCGCATTTAAAAAGTGCACTTTCCTTAAGTAGGATCCCATGAAGCCGGCAGCTCAGCCCGTGCACTTGCACTTGCATCGCTGTGTTCCCGTGGACTCTGGTTCGAGCCTTGGAGTGCGAGCTCGCTCCTTACCACAGGGACGCTCAAGCCTTTGAACGTCCTCAGGCCTGCACGTATAATCTTTGATGGGAAAGATAGCGCGACGGAAGTAATAGTGTTCTATATATCCTAGCAAGCTTACAGGTACGAATATGACTATTCTGAAACATTCTTCTTTTTTCTCGCGTTTCTAAGATGCAAAGCCAGACTATAAAAGTGAAAAAGTGGCTGTGTATTTTTAAATGCGAAGCATCTTTTAGCGAACCTCAGGCGCTTTGGCCGTTTCTATCTACCTATCTATCTATCTAGCCGCCTACGTCTGGGAGCTCTCGTGATCTCATCCTTAACTTGGTGTAGACCAAAATCGACATCGGAGGGTAAAAGCATTTAACGAATACAACTCTCTGGTCATGACATGAATAACGTGAAAATCCTGTCGCGTACGTCGTCCAACCCTTTCCTCCAAACAAGTGTGGCACATACCCGTCTACCACGGGCCGCGATGTACGGGTACGCGCCGCAGGTGATTGGCAGTTTATATGTACCCAGGAACGATGAGAACAGACATTAGTAATTTAAATGCGAGAGCGTTAAGAAAAACCGACATGGACAGCATTGACCCGATGAATGCAAAGAATGAGAAGTGGTATCCCAGCAGGAATTAAACCTAAACATTCTGCGTGGCAGTCAGGTATTCTACCACAGAGCCATAGGCGGAGAGTTTTCATTTTACCGGAGGGGGCGGGGGCCCGACTTGCTCTTCTACATTTTTCTCTCACTCTTCCTATATATATATATATATATATATATATATATATATATATATATATATATATATATATATATATATATATATATATATATATATATATATATATTGTCAAGGAAGAGACAAATAGACACAAGACACAACGCCTGTTCGCTGGGCTGGCTGTTCTATTATCGGCTTCGTCTTCCTTCTCTTCGCCCTCGCCAAGCATGCGCCTAGGCCCGCGCGCCGCTGTCTTCATTACACTCGGCCACGCTGCGAGCACGGCGTCCTGCCAAAAAGTGACCCTTCACTGGCGGTGGTTGCTGGTGAAACCATTTAGAGGTCCGGGGCCCTGAGCCATCAAAGAGACGCCAGCTTATAGAGACACTGGTGCTTCTGGCGGTCGGCATTGGCTGCCTCGCAGAGGCCGCTCACGGCCACGCTGCGACACTGCATGGATAGAAACCGACTCTGGCGGGCGGCTTTGACTGTGCCGCGAAGGTCGGTCTTGTGTAAGCCGCGACTTCTCTTGCCAAAATGCCGCACATTTTGCGGGGTGACACTCGCTGTGTCCGGGTAGACGTTGAAGGCCTCGGTCGTGCTGTGGCCTAACGTGGTGAGTGGCAGAAGACGACGCTAGCAGCTGGCACTTTTTCTGCAACCTGGGGACAAGCTTCCGCACTGCCGCGTCATCAATGCCAACTACTTTAGCGCTACACGCATGCGGATGCTGGGTATGCCACAAAACTTCACGATCTTTGGTCGTAAGATAGTGACACTTCGATCGAGGCGGCATGTCACCGATGGCTGCAGCCATGTTGGTCTCTCCGGCTTCCACCAGAGAGACATCGTTGAATGAGGCGGGCACGTCTCTGCAAGCGCTTTCCGGTGCGGGCTTCCGATATAATGAAAGCGTCGACTGCGGAGTCATGGATGTGGCGGCATCGTTGCGGAAGCCACCAGTCAAGCCATTGGCGCACATGGGCTGTACTGGAAGGTCGCTTGTACCAGCCGTTCGGTTCTTGCTACGCGCAAGGTGACCATCTGTGCATTTGGCCAATGACTGCACTGATCTTCGCGTGTGTAGTTCCGGCGGGTCAGAGAGCGCATTAACAATGACTGCTGGCATGGACTCGTTCGGCTTGTGAACCGTGTTGGCAGTTAGAGGAGCCGGCGTTTCCACGTGGCAAGGTAGTGATGAGCTTCCGGTCTGCGTCATCGACTTCTGCGGCATGGAAGCGATCTTGGTCTCGGGCAAGGAAGGTCGTGAAGTGGGTCGCGACGCGGAGTTTGAGTCCTCGGCCGTAAAGCCCACCTTGTGGCCTTTGTCAGTGTCTGTCGCTGGGTGTTCCGCGAAGCTTGCTGTGAAGAAGCTGCTGAACACAGATTCATCATCGCGGTGTTGCCCCTCAGGAACTCGGTATCTGAGAGAGGGCTCGTTTGTGCAGGGCACAACTGCACCATCAGGACGGCGCCCTTCACGATCTAGGTCATAGAGGGAGGGCAAGCTGGTAAATGCCCGAGCAGGATGCCCGAGCGGAACATCGAGGTGGTGTACCTCGCGACTCCCATGCGTGGTAGTGACTCGGTCGGCAGCGAGGGGGTCACCGTCATGAAAAAGCGGGCGAAAGAGACTTTTCAACTTAGCACACCATTCAGGCCAAGTTTGTTGCCTGATGCCTTCGTAGGCATGCCATGCCTTGGCGGCATCGCGAAGGTGGTCGATGGCTACTAGCCATTTCTGCTGGTCCGTCCAGGCATGGTGGTCGCCGAGCGAGTTGATGGTCTCGATCCACAGGAAAACGTCGTCCTGGAAGCCGCGAAACACTGGCACTGCCCAAACAGCCGACGATGGTGAAGCGGCAGGCGAGAACCCGGAGTTCAAGAACGACATGCGGTGGAGCTGACGAGATAGTTCCTCCAGGAAACGCAAATGTTCCGCACCGTTGTCGGTTGAGGCGCCCGAAGAGCCATGGGCGGTGTTCGCGGAGTGCGCGGCGGTCTCGGTGCACACGGCGGCTGGATCCATGGCCAAGGTCGCGTGGACGGCGTCCCTTGTCGTGAACAGGGATCACGGCGTCGATGAAGTGGTGTGGAGCCGTCGAGGAGGCCTAGGCGCCGTCCCCGAACGGTGGTTGCAGCGGCGGCAGGTTAGTAGGTGCTGAAGAGGCCTGGACGCCGTCCTCAATTCGCGCTTACTGCGGCTGCACGCTGGCGGGTGCCATGAACGAGGTTCGCGCATACGGTTCGATGGTCGTAGACTGCGCCATTGTAAGGAAGAAGAGAACAGAGACAGCACCCTTGCTGCGGGCCGGCTGGTAGTAGTAGTAGTAGTAGTAGTAATAGTAGTAGTAGTAGTAGTAGTAGTAGTAGTAGTAGTAGTAGTAGTAGTAGTAGTAGTAGTAGTAGTAGTAGTAGTAGTATCCTCTACTGCATGGCTCATACCCACTCAGGGGATTGGCCAAGAAGTCGTCTTACGAAAAAAAATCTTTTTTTAATATTTTGAGTATTGAATGGTGATGCTAATAAAAAGAATAAATAAAGAAATAATAGCAATGAATATACAAAAAAACGCACGCATCAATGAAAGAGTGCAATAATAATTTTTTAAACATACAGATCAGACACTTTAATCATTGTCCCGTATAGGAATTAGAATAAAAATAATTAGAAGAAGAATCACAATAATAATGAAAATACTATCAAAACTTTTTTTTCTGTTATAAGAATACTTATGCAAGCGGAAATTTAAAGCCGTATACGTTTTGTTTCATGAAGGTAGCTACACACGGCATCAAACGCATTTCTGTGGCTGAAGCCCAGAGTTGGAGCACCGAAGGTAAGCACATTGTCAGTTGTGAAGTGCAGCCCCAGGTTAGCGAATGGAATATCAAGAAGTCTTTTTCTGAGTAATCTGTATCTGCGACATGATAAAAAGTAGTGCTCTATTGATTCCATTTCTAAACAAAAGTGACATATTGGCGATATCGCCAGACCAGCCCTGTGTGAATACAGATTTAACGGGGGCACACGACATCGTAGTCTAGTTACTAATACTTCCAATTGTCTAGTAGGACACAATTGGATCTTCCATGGAAATTTTAAATGACTAAATTCTGTCCTAGCTGTTATTGATTCTATGGTGTCTGCACGAAGTGAAAATTTTCTACATCTGATCGCAGTTATACTGGCCTACAGGAAGGACAGAAAGAATTGGACCATTCAATGCAGCTCGCGCTAGTGAGTCAGCCATTTCATTTAATTCTAATCCAGAGTGGCCAGGTACCCATAGTAATTTTAAGAGTTGAGCTGTGGAGGAATGAGCGTCAGGAGCGTCTTTAGGGCAGTTGATTTTGATGAAGCTGTAAGGGACGTGCATACTGACATAGAGTCTGTTACTATTATTGCGCTATGGGCGTCCAAAGCTAATTTACGCAGGGCTAGAATAATTGCCAAGAGTTCAGCTTCAAAAATGGGGGTGAAGTCCGGTAGTCTTAATGAAATTGACCAGCCGAGCGAATTGGAGTAAATGCCTACTCCTGCCTTTTCGTCTATTACTGAACCGTCTGTGGCTACTACATTATTTGTTTCCACGTCTGCAAGGTAATCTTGCAGCTGGCTATTTAATACCCTGTATGGTTGAAATTCAGGTTTAGAGCGCCGCTGTCTTCATTACACTCTATATATATATATATATATATATATATATATATATATATATATATATATATATATATATATATATATATATATATGTATATATATGGATATATATATATATATATATATATATATATATATATATAATATATATATATATATATATATATATATATATATATATATATATATATGAAGGTATTTGAGACACGACGTACGGAGCACAGTATATTTCGACGTTTCGGCCGTGGGACCGGCCTTCGTCTATATATATATATATATATATATATATATATATATATATATATATATATATATATATATATATATATATATATATATATATATATGCAGAGAGAGAGAGAGATGAGTGCAACTTCCAAATTAAATAATTTAATGTATCTTTAGTCTCTTAGGTGCCCGCGATATCATAATGAAGATCTGTATGTGGAAGACCCTAGATTTATTTTTCTATTTACACAAAGACATCGATCCACCTCGTAACTCTTGGCTCGAAACGAAAAAGGTCGCGTAAAATCAATTCACGCAATGCGTGGGGTTAGACTTGACTTTGTTAAAACATGCGCCACACAGGAGACAGTAGGCTAACGCTATCACGGGAAGCTTTAATTATATGCCAGTGAGTTCAATTCAAGATGGCCGAAAGTAATTCTGAGATGGTAGCAAATACCATTTGCTACCACTACACCTTGTGCGAAGCTGCGGCTATGTATCTGGACGAGTAATGGAGTTGCTCATTGGTGGCCGAACTTATAGTAAAGCCCTTTACTGATAAATCTAAACTGCGTACAATCTTTTCTCGCCACTTTTATAAGCAGGCATGTCGAAGGGTACCAATATGTAGGCAACCAAGAAATTACCCGTTTTTTTATTGGCGAGTAAGTTTTTTGCGAAAGCGTTCACTGACTGACTGTGTCGGGATTGTTTTGTATTCTCAGTATCATTTTTGTGTTCTCAAAACCATTCACTACGGGGTTTAAGACAATTAGAGCGCACCTCTTAGGCGTCCGTTCCTGCGTTGAGCGGCATCGCCGTTGGCGTCGGCGGCGTAGCCTATAGCGCGAACGAGTACGAAAGAGAGCGTACGCGGAGTGTGTCGATATCACGAGATACTGGCCTCTAACCTCGCTTTCTGCTGCTGTCGCTCGTGCGCATGCAGGGCCGGCACGTGCACTACGGCTGGCTTCGCTTGTCGTAACGGGGCTGTGGGCGTTTCACTTGGTTCGCGACAGCTGCAATGCACAGAGTATAGTGTGCGTAGCACTCGAGCGCTGGCAGTTTCTGTGGCAATATGTAACGAATGTTACATTGCTACAACTGCGGATAATCAAAACTTCAAACACAGCTGGCGTTTCCCGCACACGAGGCTGCGCTCAGCGAATTAGGCAGTATCGTGATGGCCGGTGAATTTTTTTATTTTGTCATAGTTTAAGTCGTCGCTTCAGTTGTTCATCAGCACAACATATTCTGCTCGTAAAAATCCGTTTGAAGGGCACTTTTACATTGAATGTTTGACTTGTCACTGGCCCATGTGCCGAACTTTAAATGGCCGAAATGAAAAAGAAGCGGGCATAAACAGCCTCTTGTGAAATAGCTGCCAGACAGGACGACCCTGCGACCTAAGCCAAGCTCTTAAAAAATACCCTGGGCCGGTGCCAGGGGAGGGCTCCGCCCCCCCATGAGGCAGTCCGGGGGGGGGGAGGGGAGGGGCAAGCCCCCCAGCCCCCTCGTACTCCTATGCACAGAGCCACGACAGGTCTGTAAACTGCTATGGAAAAACACCCTATGGAGGCGCAATGCCGGTGCAACGTCGATTGTGGTTCTGGTGCTGGCTATCTTATTTTATGACAAATCAATAAGCATTACATATGTTCTCCTATGATGCAGGCGTCACGTCAGGTTAACGTCAATAGTGGTTCCAGCTCCGCTTTTATAGCAATCTAATAAACATTACATTTGTATTCCTATGATTCAGCAAGCTATACTTAAGCGTTGCTCGACCCTGGATGAATACGCTAACGAAAGTTACGTATGATATTCACATCATCGCACCGCAAAGTGCATGCAACACGCGGCTTTGCGTGGGCAATATAGTAGATAGCGAGAGAAACTAATGCGAGATATGCACTAAGCTGGACGGGAGGACTGTTGTCATTGCCCTGGTACTACGCGCATGCGAAAGACAAAAATGTAACACTGAAAGAGAGAGAGAGAGTGCGAATGGGCATAGGCGTGCGCACAGGGGGGCGGCGCCCCCCCCCCCTAATCACCTAAGAGGGGGGCGCAAAATCTGCCCCGTACATTGACCCTTCTAGTCACCTAAGAGGGGGGGGGGGGCGCAAAATCTGCCCCATACATTGACTTAGAAGGGGGGGGGGCGCTGCGACGACCCTTTGCCCCCCTAATGGGGAACCCTGCGCACGCCTATGCGAATGGAGATGATATAGTGTACAGTGGGCTACGTACAGTGGCGCTCAGTATGAGTAGCAACCATAGTTGAAGGGCTCCCAAGCCTATGCTGTAACACTGGCAAGCGTTAAATTGATTTCGGAATACCAGTAGTCGACACACTGTGTACGTCGCTGATTGTCATCTATGTCGGCGCCACCGTGCAGTGCTGGCGCCGCATTTACCACGGGCAGCACGTTGCAGCCCATATTGGGCGCGACTGTACCTGTAATATATGCGTAAATGATCTGCGCAGATCCCTCAGTTACGTCGTAATGCGCTGACGTTAGTTCTATAGAACCCATAGAGCTGAGACCACTCCCCGTTAAAACTGTTAAAAGCGCCCTTAGCTAGCGGCACTGTACTATAAGCGCTGAAGGAGCGATGTTTTCCGAATATCCGCCCCGAGGTAGGTTGCTGTCGAAAGACACGCCCCGGCCCCGTTGGCCGCAAAAGCGTCGCCACTTCAACCTTGAGCGCCCAACTGCACGCTGCAGAGTCGAGCGGAACACCTGACCGCGCGGTGCTGCGTGATTCACACGGCAAACGCTTCCCCTGCATGGAGTGTGTATACGTTGGCAACGGCTTCCCCCTCCTCCTCATCCTCCTTCTCACGCTCACGCCGCTTCCTCGTCTCGCGAAATATAGCGGGGGCAGCAGGACGCGACGTCGACGGCGACGTCATCTCCAGCACGCAGCCCACGCGTGCGCTTCCCGCGGTGAGGTCAACAACACAGGCGGGCCGCCGCTTTAAACCGAGCGCACGCAATGCAATAACTGCGACCGACGCGGTTCCCGGTTATATAGGGCGCCCCACATTACGTTAGGCAAGCTGCTTGTTCACATTTAACGGCGAAGAATTTTATAGGAAATAACCGGCGTGTAAAGGGATGGTCTGAAGTTCGCAAGCCACGCTGCCAAAGGAATGTTATAGTGGCCTGCAAACTCCTAACCTCCCGCCCTCACCCCCCCCCCCCGCCTCCCTGTACGTTTCCCGCTTGCGGAACCATTAACTGCGTTTTGTTTAGAACATGTTTTGAAGAGCTTCCTCTTCGTTTCAACGGAGATGTATGAGTTTGCATGTGCTTTCTGCAAAATAATCGAGGTTGCAGAACCGAATTGCACCCCCCGTCCCCTCAGTGACCCATTCGGTTAGAGTGATTGGTAACATGGTCTCCCCACTTCCACTCAAACACAGTCACAGTGTCTACGACGTGTTCCCGCGCTAGTGTTACGGGAAACAGAGGTAGTTCTCCCTTCTTCTCTATAGAATCACCTCTCCGTAGCAGGAAACATGGTAGGTTGGCCAGAACGGAAGGGATGAAATTTTCGATAAGTTGTCCTTCTGAGTTTAAACGATTTTTTTTCCCTAAGATGAAAACATTAGAGGATAGCCCCGTTCCAAAATGCGCGATACGATCCGAAGAGTGGACTAGGTAAGCTTCAGCCTCCTGTGGAACACCGATGTCAAGCTAACGCACCACTTGACTTTGAAGACGAAATAAAGACCACGGTAATAGTCACTATCACGTGTTCTTCAACGTTTATGGAATTTGATATAGAGTTGTGGCGACTTCTAGCAATACGACGACATGCTGAGCGAAGGTATACCGACGCATGAACGCAATGGACGAATTACGAGCTTTCAGACGCATACGTGGGAGATGCAGCGCCGTATATTTATAGATGAGCACGAGTCGTAACGTTGGACTGCTTTCAGTGAGTCGCTCGAACCTCGTGTACATTTACCGCAATTATGGAGGACGGTAAAAGGTCTTTGGACATTCTCCATTCTGCGGTCCTCATTCAAGGTTCTGGTCTACTGTCAACAGCGACCGGGTATTCATGTCGCAAAATAGTTCTGGCTGAGATTATCCAGCTAATTCATAGCTCCCGCCGACTTATCACCTTCGAGTTCTCTGCTACCTTGTGATCTCCGCACGGATCTACACCCTTTTCGATTAGCTCAAGGCGGTCCCGTAGCTTTGTGAGGACGCCCATGGCCCCCGGGAACTGGCGGAATTTATTACAGAGCCCTGTGTCATCTGAACGAGCGCGCGGGAACTCTTTCTTTTGATCTGTACAGTGAATCTTGCGAGAAGCCATTCCCCGCAATAAGCCGAAAGACTGGTCGTGTGCTTCTAGTACTATAAAACACGGCAAGTCGCCGTTGGAGCTCGCATCACACCGTCCTTATCACATTGGATAGTTGCGTGTGCAAAGTAATAGAGAGGATGATCCTCAGTCGCCTCAAGTGCAACTTGAGCACGAAAACGTCTATTCTGAAGCAATGACAGGCGTTCGACGTGATCGATCACCGATTGATGACGTCGTCGTCCTGGTCACCTATTTATACGTACAGCACGAAAAATGACATACGTGCGTCTCTATGTAACTCGACGTCAAACGGGTGTTTGAAAACGTTGTGCATGAAGATATATCCTCGCCGTCATCGATGAGATATATACATGACGCGATAGAATACTATCGTACATTGATATTATGCGGTACATCATGGCGGCGGTAAAACTTCGCTTGCAGCGCTGACATAATTGCTACCGCAATAAAAACATATCACTGCTTGGAAATTCGGAACGATAAAGCGCTACAAGTAACGCCGCAAACACTTCAGAGCCAATAGGCACAAAGGTTACGCGATTTTATGTTCAGTCCGACGTTCTAACAGTAGCTGAAAGACCACGCCCTAAGCAGTTTCTTTTTTTAATACTGTTCGTCAAGGCCCGCGCCTCGGCTGCATGCTTGTGCATTGGTGCCATCGGGCGACGATCAGCTCTAACGCACACCAGCCGTTCGCGCTTTTTGCGGAGGCGGATGTTCTGCCTACCTGGTCGTCGTGCTTCTTCTTCGTGGCTTGTGACGTCATCGCTCCCCAAGCGGATGCTTCTTCTGCCAACGCGAACGTAGTGGCGACGCAAGGTCGATCCGTGTTCACCGACGCCTTCGCGCCCGACCTTTCATTTCTTTTCGTCGCAACGTAAGGGCAGCTTATCTAATATTTTCCCCGGCAAGAATTTCCACCCGCGAGCGTGAGTGAAGACGCGGGTGGTTCAAAGGGCCAAGATTAATTCAGAGCAGCAAACTGCTGGCGACATGATGCGCCGGTTCGTATTCATAAATTCGTCTGAATTGAGCAAGAATTGATTGTGATGGCGTGAGTTGCACATATTAATAACTATTGGGGTGGGTTAATTGGCAGAGGAGACGCTACACCACATCCTGTGCGACTGTCCGATATAATGTTCAGGAACAGTCGCTGGTGTCCGTTCTAGCGTACCTTGACACTAAAATCTCTGTTAAACTATTCTTGCATGTCCTCAACAGAAGACATCGCAGCTGAAGGCGACGAAATCACTTCTGAGGTCTTTGAGAGAAACGGACTTGGACAAGCGGCTGTGACCGTAATGTCGCTACCACGCAAGAGTGACGGACTGTAACTGACTGTGTGTGTGCTGTGTTATGTGCTGTCCTTCTCTCTCTCTCTCTTTGCTCTCCATCTTTAAATCTGCCCTACCCTGTTACCGCGTGTAAGGCAGCAAGCTGGTTTTCCTAAACTGGTTAACCTCCCTGCATTTCCATCTCTACTATTTCTTCTCTCGATAGGCAACTCAATCACTGGACTACGTTCACCCGCGACGGTGGTCTAGGGGTTATGGTGCTCGACTGCTGACCCGAAGATCGCAAGATTGAAACCCAGCTGAGGAGCCCGCATTTCGATGGAGGCGGAATGATAACAGGCCCGTGTACTTAAATTTAGGTGCACGTTAAAGAACACCAGATGGTCAAAATTTTCGGGGCCCTCCATTACGGCGTCCCTCATAATCATATGTTGTTTTTGAGGCGTAAAACCGCAAAAATTACATTATTACCATACAGGACTGCGACTGAACGAAGACAGTGAAAGTTTAATAGCAGCGAATAGCCACCATCAGGCAACATCGGCTGGTATTAGCCAAAAAAGCAAATATTATGCATCATTTCGTCATCAGTTAAGCAACCTCAGCTTTGAGCTCTAGGCAACAAAAGCCGTGCTAACCAACATTACCGAGTGTAAGTATACTATGCAAGTATAAAAGCGTTAAATTAATTAACTGTTGGTGTTTTGCGCCCCAAAAACACGATATGATTATGAGGGACGCCGTAGTGGAGGGCTCCGGAAATTTTGACCACCTGGGGTTCCTTAACGCGCACCTGAATCTAAGAACACGGGTCTCTAGCGTTTCGCCTCCATCGAAATGCGGCCGCCGCGGAGGAGATTCGATACCGCGACCTTCGGGTCAGCAGTTAAGTACCGTAACCACTAGACCACAGTGGCGGGTCAAGTGTAAAAGTGTGGTGGCTAGCTAACGAAGGCACGATATCTTTTACTCCGACAAGGGGAATTCGGTCATCAGTGGACGTCTACATCGTGCGCATCACATCCCGTTGAAAAAGGTGGCCGCTGCAGGCCCGGGAAGACATCGTATTAAGGAAATATATACTAATCAATCTTTAGAATGAGATTGAATGAGCGCAATGTTGCGTTTTTAGGCTTTTTTGAAGTTGTGGCATCGTAACTTTCCATTTTCACTTCTTTCTTTCTTTGTTCTTTTATTATCTGTTTTCTTCTCGGTTTTCGTTATCATTGTGTGAACCGGAAGTGAATTAGAAACTGCACATAGATTGAAAGTAAATGTGAAACCGGAAGTGTGTAACCGGAAGGCACTTGCGTTAGCAGCAGCAGTAGCAGCAGCCCGAATTTTGTTATCTTGTTCACTTTTGTTTGTTTACTTCTTTGTTTTTCTTTTTGATTTTGAATTTCTGTGCTCAGGCACAGTACTACGTACGCGGTGTCACGAATACATGTACCTATATAATTGGTTTCATTTGATATCGACGTGCGATTTCTGTTCAAAATCGCACACCGACATCGCACAGCGGGCATTTTCATGTCCCGTTACAGAACGTGGGTGGAAGTGGCCCAGCAATGTACCTAATTGTGTACGAAAGAGCAGCCATGATAGTTTGTTATCAGATATTGCACAGGCATTGGTATGGCCCAATCCTTCAACGACAACCATGAGTTTAGGCACATGACCTGAGCAGGAAATTCGGTAGTTTTTGGTGCGAAATGCGTCGCTGCCACCCGCGCAGTGTGTCAAGTTTTCCTGAGAGCGAGCGAGCGAACAGTGAGTGAGTGAGTGAGTGAGTGAGTGAGTGAGTGAGTGAGTGAGTGAGTGAGTGAGTGAGTGAGTGAGTGAGTGAGTGAGTGAGTGAGTGAGTGAGTGAGTGAGTGAGTGAGTGAGTGAGTGAGTGAGTGAGTGAGTGAGTGAGTGAGTGAGTGAGTGAGTGAGTGAGTGAGTGGGTGAGTAGCAATAGGCGTGGCCATTGGCGTCGTGGTATGTAGTGCTGGCTTTATTCCAACCACAGTCCTCATCACATGTAAACGTACCACATCCTTATGACCGCCACCCTAATAATGAATTAATACAGCTGCAAGATAAAGACTTCGCAAGGAGATCTGCATACGTTCTCTTCTTCGCCACGTGCGGTCCATCAAGACCACCTAATGTCTGTGTGTGGCCATATCTTAAATCTATCGATACCTTGGAGTGTTTTCGAAGAACGGTGTGAGCAGAACAGATATATGTATAAAAACAGTTATTTATTCAAGCAAGAAGGATACGCATAAATAAATAAAAGAAAAAAAAACTAGCCCTTAAAGTAGTTATGCTAGAAAACGTGAGTTCAAGACGGCTGCCCCTAGATCAAGTGCCCTGGAACCCGTTAAAAAAAAAATAGATGTCGGCTGCTACGGTTTGCCGTAGCCAGCAGCGGTCAGTGATTCATTTCCTATCACGCAACCTCGATTTCGCGGAGCTTTTCTGCCAGCTGGCAACATTCCCGCGGGAATGTTTATCTTTCAGAATCTCTAACGCTCGCTAGTTCGGTTGCCAAGTTCGTCGCATTTTCCTATACCCTCAGCTACGCATCACGTGTTCAATGGTAAATCGAATCACCGCAATCCTGTTACCGAAGGGAGCACACTTCCTCATCCATTCAGGAAGTTTGACCGTTGCAATAACTCGTGCATGGCTCCGGGGTTGTGTTAGACGCACACGTGGTACGCCTTTAACACATCACGTGCGCAACAAAAACGCGATACTTCCGACGTAAATCTACGCAAGCAGGCCTTTAGGCGATTCCAGGTTTTAGTGCCCTCTGCGTTGAAAAGTTGAGAAATATCGCCGTTGTCAATTAGTCGCTACTCGCCGTGATGACTCAGCGACAAAGGTGTTGCGCTGCTAAGATCGAGGACGCAGGTTCGATTGCCGGCCATGGAGGCCATATTTCAATGGGGGTTACGGTATGGCGGTGATTAAGAGATTCGTACACTTAGGACAGGTAGTGACCGCGGAGCCGAACTATGTGACCGATGTAACTAGAAGAATAAGAATGGGGTGGAGCAGATTCGGTAGGCACTCTCAAATCATGAATGGCACTTTACCACTATTCCTGAAGAGGAAAGTATACAAAAGCTGCATCTTACCGGTACTTACCTACGGAGTAGAAACCTGGAGGTTTACAAAGACGGTTCAACGTAAACTGAGGACGACGCAGCGAGCAATGGAAAATAAAATGATAGGTGTAACCTTAAGGGACAAGAAGAGAGCAGAGTGGTCAGGGAACAAACGGGTGTTAAGGACCTCTTAGCCGAAATCACGAAGAAGAAATGGACATGGGCAGGGCATGCAGCGCGTAGGCAAGATGACCGCTGATCCTTAAAGTATAACTGACTGGATTCCAAGAGATGGCAAACGCGTGAGGGGGAGACAGAAAATTAGGTGGGTAGATGAGATTAAGAAGTTTGCCGGTATAGCGTGGCCGCAGCGAGAACAGGACCGGTTTGATTGGCGGAACATGGGAGAGGCCTTTGCCCTGCAGTGGGCGCAGTCAGGCTGATGATGGTGATGACATGAAAGAGCACACACGCCCTTGAGTCCCCACGTGGTGAGAATTGATGAGTCCCCTGCAATGACGTGGCTCGTAGTCATATCATAGCTCTGACACGTAAAGCCTGAGTATTTATTTGATGCCTTACAATACTAGCAACCGCCCGGAGATACTCGCCTGTCTCGACCGGAAGTGCTCAAAAGTACTCAGTAGTCGACTTCTACATGGATGTAGATGCTGTTGCTGATGACGCAGTTTCACGCAGAGCACAGGGCAGAGCTCGGAGAGCACAGTATATTGGGGGTCGACGTATATTCTGCTCGACATATTTTTGAGTAAATACGTTAGGTGATAAGGGGTTGGGGCGGGACACCCCTCGTGCGCACGCCCGTGCTCATAGCCCCTATAGGCTATTTTGCGGATGGCTTCGGCGCCGCTATATTGGGCCGTTAACTTTGTCGCTTTGTATCTTTAAGAACTGAACTAACTCTGCTATGGTAGACTCATATGCATGAAAACGACAAAGACATTCCTGAAAGGAAAAGGCTGCGCAAAAAAAGAAAAAAAGGAGACGCATTCACGTGCCGTTTCTTGTGAACGTGCCTTCTTTTTTCCCCCATCCTTTTACTTTCAAGCATGCATACACAGAGAGAGAGAAAAGATAGGCGAGAGGCAGGGAGGTTAACGAGAACAAAATTATCCAATTTGATACCCTGCAGTGGGGTAGGGGTAAGGCGGGACAGAAAGCTAGCAACGAGTTCTACTAGGAAGACATTCGTTTAACAGCCCAATATGGCGGCGCCTATGTGTCGAGAGTAAAATCGTCTACACCTCGTATGCTAACTAGTTCGCAGAAACAAGTTTCGCCTGTGAGACACGTTTATGTATCGGTACCGAGACCTGCTTATATACGTAGGGCTTCACTCTTCTCGACATAAGTTTCATAATGTGAAAGGGGTTCGGACCAGCCATTAAAGGGACGCTGAAGCACTTTTTGAAAAATATGACCTTATAGTGTGTAAGGACAGTTTGATCCCCGCTGATGTGACAGTACTCAAAAGTGAGCACAAACAGTACTTTTTCGTAAAAGAAACACACAGGCTGTGGCCGCAGGGCTTCTTGGGATGCTGAGCGAACGCGGTGACGTCATCCTCGGTACGCCGCGTTATCTGCAACAGCAGCACTGTCGAAGCGTGGCCTCCTCGATTAGCTCCGGCAACGGCCCGTCGCCAGTTAATCACGAAGGCCACGGTTGAAGATACGAGAGACGCTTGTTCACGTCGCGCTCGGCTGTTTGTCGTTATTCCAGATACCGTAATCCAGCTGCAGAACTTTCAGCTTCGCTATACTTACTTGAGCCTTTGCCACATAAACAGCGCTCTTGCAGTTCAGATCAGTGAGTGGCGGGAACCTTCCGTCGGAGTGTGGCACGGCTTCGCCGAAGTAACCGAAGATGACGTAGGTTTCCACGCCCACACTTTCGGAGCGCTCGCGTGGGCGGAGCAAGACAAACTTCTATTTCGCGTATTCTAATGTTTCTGCTGCAACAACTGCGGAAAAAATTGCTCCATCGCCGACAATAATGTCGGTCCTTGCTAACCACGAAGTTTTACCGAATTATGAAACCTCTTCAGCTTCCCTTTAAAGGAGTACCGACACGAATTTAAAATATTTTCTGATTGTTGCTCTAAATAAAAACACTTCTGTCGAGAACACTAAAAAGAGTATTGTCGTGCCTGGGAGTGCATCGAATATATTTTTAGTACCACTACCTTAAACGACACTTTCGGTTTCGATATCGAGAGGGCGGCTTCTCAGTGACGTATCATAGCAATGTGACGTCACGGGGAGACAGCAACTCGCGACGTACTAGCGGCATATCTGTCATCTGCTCGTGGTGCACGTAAACAACGATTAGTGAATTGTCGTCCAGAGACCCCGGCAGTGATTTCTGCGATTTATGCTGTATGCAGGACGCAGAGTTCGCAAACTCAGTGGAAATGTGTTGCCTTGTCGGGATAATGTCTATTGCAATAGGGATGGCTTGCAGATGCTCAGCGACGAAAACTTTAAAATCAAAGTAAAATATTTTATACGCGTTGTCTGAAGGGCGTTAACATTGCGTACCGAGGAAAGGAAAAATGTCCGCTTTGCGTTGTCTCAAAATCGCGTCAGTGCTCCTTTAAGGGCGAAATACAATTGATCGGAAATTTCATGAAAGGCCCTTACTGAAGCGGTCCTTGCGCGCTTCAGTAATCAAGCATAAAACTACAGAGAATTCACACAGGTAATAATAATTATACCGATATCATAAGGAAGACACTCTTAATTAAACAGCGATGACATAGGAAACGTTGTAGTTGGATGTTACTCTACAATAGAAAGGTATCTGCTCGAGAGCTCCCGCACTTCTCCCATGTCATGCCCAGCACGACGTGAGACAACTCTGATACATCTTGTTTTTCTTGCACAAGAAACGCAGGAAGCGTTGTCGTAAGCACTAACGACAAAGGACCTCAGGCAATGACTTCGCAGTGTCGTAAGCAGTGGCCGAGAAAAGCAGGAAACACAGTTTCGACAGAGCCCCGAGTCCGCTTCTAGTGTACTTATTAAGACAAAAAGGGGGCTCGGGTTTCTTCTGTTCTTTCCTACTCCTGTCTCTCGCTCTTCACGTGTTCGGGCCCCGGGGGCAGCGTATAATTGTTTTGATTGAGTCAAGGCCGCGTCATGCCCTTCGGCAAGGAAAGATGCCGAAAGCTGCCTTCATCTAGCTGTGCAAGTCGCTGAAACCAGCTCCTACGTCCGCGAAACAAAATCTTAACGAAACATGGCGAAACGACACAGGAACGTGTACTAGAAAGAATTCGTTTACAGGATACGCCCAGCGAGCTAATCGTGCAAGATTATGCGCACACAATATTATCGCGACGTCAAGAGAGAGGTCGTCACACACAGATCAAGACAACGGCAGCTAGAGACTTCTTTTTCCTTTGTACTTTCTGTATTGAGCATATGTGGCGGTTTTTTTTTTTCTTCAAAAAGAGCCAAATGCAGGAACAGAAACTGGGCTAAATTTCACGGGAGCCTAAAGCGCGCCTATGTATCATTAACTTCTAAAACAGATGGAATCAAAATGGGGCAATTCCTGATTGTAACGTGAGCTCAAAAAGGCAGTTTCTAATCAAAAAGGAGTCAAATCCTGCATCTGTTTCAATCAAACATAGCCATATCTATTAAACCAGCGCTGCGTCAACAATCGTGACGAAAACAACTAACATGGTCTCATCTAATCTGTTTCCTTTATGTCCTCGTTGCTTTGCTATCGCGTTTACGTTCCAGAATTAGTTTTTATAGGGCGAGTTGGCACTTACTGAAGGACATGATGTTCTAGGGCAAAACTAGAATATAAAGAGTAAGAGGCCGAATTTCCTACTTCTTTCTGCCTTTAAGTGTTTAATTTCGCGTTTTGCGCAACAGTATCATGTCCTTATTTCGTGCCAAGATGGTATATTTGAAATGGTAGACAACACAAATGAAGATATTGGCACCGATCTATTCCTTGAGGAAGAAGAATTGATCTGAAACGGCACGGCATAAAACTAGCTCAGAAGAAGAAGAGCTGCAGCACTTTGTAAGGCCTTCCATGGACGCAAGAACAAGAAAACGCTGCCGAGAGTGTAGAATAGTGCGCCTTTTGCCAGGAAGGACCACTCGCTCTTCAGGTCTAGTAATAGCCATTACGCCCATGTGCCGAAGGACGACACCGATGGAAGCACAAGTATGATGTTAATTTTATCGCAAAATATTGCTACACCGCACATTCGAATCGTTTTAGACTTCTTTTACGAGCTCATTCAAGCGCAAATGAAACGTTCCAATCTATAAGAGCCAAATACAAATTTTACTCCTGAATACCGATGATAGTGGGCTATATAGATTTTAGCAGAAAGACAGATTTGACTTCTTTAGGGGACAGGAACACACTGGCAAAAAATTGTAGGGGCGAGCCCTACCATACTGTGAGAAGCAAAAAAAAAGTGCGTTTTTCTCAGTTTCAGCTAAAGTGCAGTTGGTTCTTTTTGAAAAAAAAGCATGGCTGATCCCTCTGTCATAGGAATCGGTATAACACCAAAGTGAAGCGTGTCGTCACAGAAGCAGTTGATTTTTCATAGTGTACTGGTATATGAGAGCTTGTACATTACCTACTGTTCTTTGGCAGATACAGCACCACTTGATGTGGACGCACCCACGTTGACGCCAAGTGGCACATCTTCGTACCGACGACTAACGCCCATGAACATGATTTAACCCTTGCGGCAGCTGAAGTTGTCAAGATATACCTGGACACCGCATATGGTGAATCCCGCGCAAAGATGACATCAACAAGCATATTGTAAACACTGATACTCGATGTGCACTCCTTCAAAGCGTCGTGAAACGCGAAGAGAAACGCAACGCGCGTCGTGTCTTCCCCCTAGTGTGGCCGTTAATTCTCACAGGGTGAGCGGGGAACGTGGTGGAACAGGCAGGCGAGGGTCGGATAGCTATTTTTCGATATGGATGGATGCTATAAGCGAGGCTTGGGCTAAAGCCGCCACCTCGCGGTGTGTTAAACCATTGACGACATTGCACTTATCCCATTAGAAATGCGCCGAATGGGATGGTCGTAGCAACGGCGCGTTGCAGGAGCTAATGGCGGAAACAACGAAGTTTTTTTTTTTTCGAGCCTGGTGGCACATGTCACCGCCCTTTTGTAAAGGGGACGCTGATAGCATTCATTCATCCATCCAAGCATCCAAGAGCACTGTGAGAGGAAAGTGTGAAAGATAAAAGGCGCGTTCATGTAGCCTCCGTTATGTGTTGGCGGTAGCTCTGTTGACTAAACGCCCGCCAGCCAATGTCGCGGACCGAGAGGTCATGTGTTCGAGCGGAACTTTTTCTTATAGCTTTTTTTTTCTTTGCCATCTGACTGCATTCATTTTGCTGACGCATTTCCGTGACGGAAATACGTCATGAAAGTCTTGGTGAACCCCGGCATAAAACACTTTCGTGTTTAAAAAAAACGCCACATATTTGCGTTTTTTCGTTGTCGCCTTTCTCGCGACACGTATGCGGCAAATGCCTCCCTCCGAAAGGGACATCGTCCCGATGCGCATATGCACTGGTAACTACACGACAAATGACAGTTAGCTGGACAGCTCATAAGAACGGATTTTCGGGCAAGTTGGTACGTCATAATAAAAAAAGCTAAAAAAATGTCAGTCAGTCAGTCAGTCAATCAATCAGTTTTATTATTACGTAATTACGTCATGCGCCTGTTGGTTTCTTACCCGTGGACACCCAACTTTCCTATATATATTTTTGTTTGGTTTTCACTAAATGTTAAGTTGTAAGTAAGCGCTCATGTTGTCACCTTCTTTTCTGTTTTTTCCTCGTCTTTTTTTATTTTTGCGCTTTTTTAACTATCTAGATAGCTACGGTTTCACCCGCACGGCATGCGCGACTTCAGGTGAATGCTTTCGGAGACTGGAACTGCAATAACTGTCGGGAACGACCTCGTAGTTCACGTCGTTCAAGCGTCGGATCCCTTTGTATGGCCTAAAGTATCGTCTCAGCAGTTTTTCAGGAAATCCGCGACGACGTATTGGGATGCAGACCCACATGCCTTGTCACCTGGAGTGGAGCTAACGAATTTGTGCAGCAGCTCGTACCGTTTTGCGTCTTGGTGTTGCTCATAACAGATGCGTGCGCGGGCAAGCTGTCTGGCTTTTTTTTTAGGCGTCTGTATGAATGTCGTTGCACTCGTTAGGCAGCAAAACGTCCAACGTTGCCGTGACTTGGCGACCGTGTATTAAACTGAACGGTATCATTCCAATAGTTTCTTGCAGTGGGGTATCACAAATACAGTTCACGTTAGACAAGACTTGGTCCCGGTTCTTATGTTCCGCGTCGACGTAATGCAGAACATGTCTTCGAGGGTCTCATTAGGACGCTCCGTTAGTCAGTTTTTTTAGGGATGATACGCTGTTGTTTTCCGGTGAGATGAACCGCTGAGTCTGAGAACTGACTCCTTCCTAAAGTTCTGCAGTGAAGGCAGTTACTAGTGTTGAGGCACCGTGCCGAAGGACGACGTTTCCTGTAAAAGGAGTACCGTAAAATCCCAAGCAAGCGCCCCCTCCCCCCTCCCTTGTTCCGGAGATTTGAAGCATCCGCCAATGACCGAGTAAGCGCCCCTCTGCCTTCTCGCCATTTTCGCTTCTTCATTCACTGTTTTTATTCACTTGACGAGGGCTAATAACGTCAGTGTATGCACGCGCTCTCAATAACGCATTTCATTGGGAGCACGCGCGGCTCTTCCGCCGCCATCTTGAATATTGATCCGTGACCGGGCAATTTCCCCCCCTCCAAACCTTGTCGGATTATCCTTCACCGTAGGGGAAGGGGGGAGGGGGGACTTGCTCGGGATTTTGCGGTAATTCCCAGGATTTGGGGACATTTGTGCTTGGCGCCATGTCTTGGCGATAGCGACGGCGTCCTGCCATAACTGAATGGGAAATGGGCGAAAAAAAAATCATATCTCTTGAAAAAAGCGAGCTATCAAAAACGACTCGGGGTTCTATACAGTAGAGACCTACTGGAACGTCTTGGCAAAATTGCAGTAACGCTCTACAAAGCGTGTGCATGGCTTCCCAGGACAATTAAACACCGCCCATTAGAAACGCATGGGGGCACATTCTGAAATATTACACACTCTGGGAAGCCGCGCGGTTTGTAGTGCGACACTGTAATTTTAACGGAATGTTCAAATAAGTCTCTACTGCAGAGAACCGG
The DNA here is from genome assembly GCF_013339695.2 of Rhipicephalus sanguineus. Classification (NCBI taxonomy): domain Eukaryota; kingdom Metazoa; phylum Arthropoda; class Arachnida; order Ixodida; family Ixodidae; genus Rhipicephalus; species Rhipicephalus sanguineus. Next base: position 100,041,076 of record NC_051186.1, read on the forward strand.
GAGTCGATTTTGATAACTTACTTTTTTTGTGAGATGTGATTTTTTTCGCCTATTTCCCCATTCAGTAACGGCAGGCCAACGCAGTCACCGGCGAGAGATGGCGGTACATGTATATGTCCCCAAATCCTGGTCATGACTTACACGATTTTGAGACATCGCAAAAGGGCATTTTTCGTTTCTTTGGTATGCATTGTTAACGCTTTCCATGCACCGGAGTCAGACAACGCGTATAAAATATTTTACTTCGATTCTGAAGTTTTCGTCACTGACCATCCCGCCGCAAAGGACATGATCCCGACGAGTCAACACAGTTCCACTGAGGGTACTATCCTGGACACTGTTGAATTCCACCATCTTGTCAGATTTCGTAATGGCGGCATTTTAAGCCAATCTGAGGGGCCACAGCAGCCCTCCGGGCCAATCAGACTTGATCAATGGCGGAATTCGACAATGTCTAGAATAGCGCCCTGAGTTTGCGAATTCTGCGTTATTACAGCCATCCTATCTGCTTCCTGCATGCAGCCTAAATCGCAGAAATCCCTGCGGGGTCGCTGGACGACAATTCACCCATCGGTGTCTACGTGCACCACGAGCGGATGACAGATTTGACGCTAGTACGTCGCAGGATGCTGTCTCCCCGCGACGTCACACTGCGATGACACGTCACTGAGGAGCCGCCCCCTCGACGTCGAAACCGAAAATGTTTTTTTAAGGCAGCGGTATTCAAAATACATTCGATGCATTCTCAGACACCACAATACTTTTCTTGGGGTTGTCGACAGCAGTGTTTTTATTTAGAGCTACAATCCGAAAATATTTTAAGTTCGTGTCACACTCCTTTAAAACTGCCGATGATGTAACATCGCATGTGTCATTACAAAGGCTGTATGCGACAGTTCTGGGCGCACAAAACTCTCATTGTGTGTAATACGTGACGCGGCAATGGTTCGCATTGTTACTTTCAGGGATTCTTTGTAGAATCGTTTCTTTTATGTTTCTGAATGCTGAACGGCAGCATCGTAAGGTGGGAAATCATTGTTTTACTTTTTGTCCCATATAAAATGTAGAACAATGCACAAAACTACTTCAGGCCTCACGAGCTATAGTCTCAATTCACACAATGATAGTGAGCTACGTACAGCATAGTCCAAGTATATGAATATGGGATGCCTAAAAAAATGTAACCGCGGTATTTGAGAAAATGTGGGCTGTTGGTGTTCGTAGCACACTGTCCTAAAAATAAAAGACAACTTACATAGCAGATTCGCAGTTGTGAGATTACGCACCTTAATAAAGTTAGTCGTTATTTAAATCTTTTTGGTTCATTTGCGTAATATTTCTTTGCAGAATATTATGAAATATTTTCTATTACTTCTTGTTTTGCTGATGTCTTCTTGTAATAATTTTGGTGCATTCGGAGATATTTCGCATAGTTGTGGAATGTTGCATTACTGTTTGTTTATTTATTTATTTTTTATTTTGTGTGTTTCTGTATTTTTAGACCCCGTTGCTTCTTAATATTATTTGCTTTGCGCGCTATAGTGACAGGAGCTGCACATTACAGCCCCGTGCTCTGGTGTCCCCTGGTGTATCTTCGTTTACGTATTGCATCTGGTAGTTCAATAAAAACCCAATCCTGACTCGGATGCTAATCACGGCCAGCTTCAAACGTGATCATTAATTCCTGAGATGACCTTCCTAACCTAGTGAGGATGTAAACGCTCCTGGGTGTCTTCCCTTCAACGAGTGTGTTATGGTGCTAGATGGCTGACCCGAAGGTCGCGGGATCGAATCCCGGCCGCAGCGGCCGCATTTCGATGGAGGCAAATTAATAGAAGCCCGTGTGCTTATATCTACAGGTGCGCGTTAAAAAGTACCAGATTGTTTAAATTTCCAGAACCCTCCGTTACGGCGTCTCTCGTAATGATATCATGGTTTTGGGACGTTAAACTCTAACAACTATTATTATAATAATGTTTGCTTTGCTCAGCACTGACAGAAGCTCCCCATACCGCCCCGTGTTCTCGTATCTCGTAGCGTATCTTCATTTACGTATCACTCGTAGTAACGCAGCCAAAAGCCCAATCCTGATTCTCATGCCAATCACCGTCAGCTTTAAACGTGATCATTGTCCCTTAGATGGCCTGCCTATCTTATAATAATAATAATATCTGGGGTTTAACGTCCCAAAACCACGATACGAATATGAGAGACGCCGCAGTGGAGGGCTCTGGAAATTTCGACCACCTGGAGTTCTTTAACGTGCACCTAAATGTAAGTACACGGGCCTCGAGCATTTTTGCCTCGACCGAAAATGCGGCCGCCGCGGCCGGGATTCGATCCCGCGACCGATCTTCCTATCCTAGCACTGGCTTAGCCAGGGAGGGAAAGAGTTTGGGGGGAGGAGGGGGGAGTACAGCCACCCCTCCCAAAAATTTTCAATTTCGCACATGTATATATACACGCACACATACAAGCGCACTCACGAATATACATAAAATATGGTTGGACCCCCCCTCCCCCTCCCATTCTTCCCAGATAATATTTCTGGCTACGACACTGTATCAAGAATATAAACGCTCCTCGGTGTCTTCCCTTCAACGAGTGTGCGTCGATTTCATAACTAACCGAGCGTGCAACGACCGCGACTCTGACGCAAGGGCAAGAAAGAAAGGAAAGGGCTCCCGAACGAAGTCAGGAAGTTTCGACACGGTGAAAGAAAAAAAAAAAGAAAAACTGCCCGCTTGCTATTGCTTCACGATTAGCCCGCACATACTGCGCAAGGGTTTCGCACGGCTGGTAACAACCACTCATCGAGCGGTGGTTTTCCCCCGTTGGCACCGTCACGGGTTACAGTTCTCTCAAATGCGAGGCGCATAGTCAACCGCACATCCCACCGCCGGCATCCACTCAAAGATTACGTTATGTCGGAATTAAAGAATGGCGAGATATCCGCTTCGCATATCCATGTGCAGCTTGCTGTCGCGCGAAGTGTGGGTCGTGTTATCGGACGCGTTGTACCCCGCGGTCCTTATTGTCCAGTGAGATTAGATCGGCGAGGGGAAATAGTGGCATCGAAAGACGTCACCGGCATGGCAGACCACGTACGCCATCGTCGCATTGCCAAACATGACCATCACGCGGTGGTGCATTGTGTTCTCGGATATCTGATGCAACTCACTCTGGGCGATCGGCCATGAATCGGTCGATACGATAGTTTAGAAAAAAATAAGTAATTATATCGCTTGAAACGAAATTAGTACGTTCTAGTTGTGGTAATAATATTAGGTTTTGCAGGAATTACGTCACTAGGGTGCTTGTTTCAAGGATCTTGTACGAGAACGTCATATCCGGTACGCCATAACTCGTCATCTTTGTTGCGAAGCACCCGCTACACGTCTGTAAGAAAACTTATGAACCTGCCTCTCTCTCTCTCTCTCTCTCTCTATATATATATATATATATATATATATATATATATATATATATATATATCCGAATCTGTGACGCAGTTATGTAAAATATGGCGTAATAAATTGCCTCCTTGAAAAACGCACCAGAAGTCCATTCATTAGGTTGAATTATGACAATTTTAATTTTTAAGCGAAGCTTATATGCCTAGCAGGGTGTCGGAACGAAATGTTTTTCGTTTCCGTTTTAGTTTCGTTCCACCGCAAAAAGTTCCGTTCCGGAACGAAAAAAAGAAATGTTCCGTAACGGTTCGTAAAGCTTTTTTTGTATGCGATAATATAAAGTTAAGGTAACCATAAAAAAGATTGCATTTGTGATATAGTTACTTGCAATCATCTTAAGAAAGTGGGACAGGGGTAAAACACGTTCTTCTCACGTTCTTTAGAGGAGCGGAAGTAACTGTACCACAAATTCCTACCAACTAGCACAAACCACTGCAGCATTCGCGGCGAGATCGGGCTATAGGTGGCAGCCCCATCACCGCGTTTGTGTGGATGGGTGGTCGGCGGCGCGTATACAAATGTACGCAGCGGCGCTTCGCCGTTGGCGGTTTGAGTCGATTGTCGGCGAATAAAGCGCGTTGACTGCAGCCTAATGGTCATGTATACGCCCTCCGTTGTCACATGAATGCACGAAACAGGCGTAACGTTCCTATTTCGTGTCAGAGAAGCGCGATCTGCCATTCAATGGGGTATACTGGCTTTCGGTCACATTAGTGTATTCCAATGTGCTCGTTGTTTTTTACAGCGAAAGCTGTTATGAGATCATTTCACCAGCCGTTTTTGGCGCCGTAGTTGTCCGCCGCCGCCGCCGCCGCCGCCGGTGTCCGTAACCAGTATCGCTCGAAATAAGAAAAAAAAAACTAAATAAGAAAAAAATTCCAGGATGGAACGAGGTTCGAACCTGGGCCCTCTGGGTGGGAGCCCAGTATTCAACCTCTGAGCCATGCCGGTGCTTGAAACTGCTTTGCAAAAAGGTCCTATACAGGCTTCATGTCGGGAAGGAACCACATTAGCATATGCAATATAGCGTGGTACAAGAGTAAAATAAGCACCAAGCGTCGCACAACGCGAATTCTGTAACAAGGCGTCACACAATGCGAATTGCGCAACGAGTAGGTTGTTGAATGCTTCCAACCCATTACATGGGGATCTGCCATAATTCTTCGTCGTCATCAGGCACAGCATCAACAAAGTGCGCATGATGTCTTACATGCGTTTAGCAGGTACCACAGCTCTCCGCAGAATGACGAAAAATGGCACAGTGCCTGCTGCCCTACTTCTCAAAAATTACAATAATTTATAGCGTAGTGGGTTCCTCGCAAGTGCACTTGTATTGGTTGCCAAGGAAGCCCATAATCGCATGATTCATTTCCTCGGGGTCTCAATAAAATTACAATGATTTATAGCGTAGTGGTTCCTCGAAAGTGCACTTGTACTGGTTGCCAACGAAGTCCATAAGCACGTGATCCAATTCCTCGGGGTCTCAGTAAAATTACAATGATTTATAACGTAGTGGGTTCCTCGCAAGTGCACTTGTATTGGTTGCCAAGGAAGCCCATAAGCGCATGATCCATTTCCTCGGGGTCTCAGTAAAGTTATTCGCCCCCCCCCCCCCGTCTCTCTCCCACGTCAACGTATGTTATACAGCATGACGGGAGAGGGAAATAGCGACCGGGCGTCACCCAATGCAAATTACATAACTGGTGGGCCGTTTAAAGCTTCCAACCCATTACAAAGGGCTGACCCATAATTCTTCATCGTCATCAGTCGTCGCGTCAACAAAGTGCACATAATGCCTTACTGACGTGTAGCTGGTGCCTCGCTTCTCCGTAGAATGACGAATAATGGCTTAGTAGATGCTTTCCAACTTCACAAAAATTGTGATTTATGGCGTAGTGGGTACCTTTCTAGTGTACTTGTATTGTAGCCCCAAGAGAGCTTACAACGGGCTCTAGAAACGCCGCTCTTCCAGCTTTCGCTGTGACTGTGCTGCGGTTTCAGCGCAGGCCTGGCGTTTGTTCTTGCTTTATTTGCACGTGTTTAAATTGTGTATAGCCTATACCACAATATAAATAGTGTTGCGCGACTGAGTCAATTAAGTACTTACTTCTTGGTCTAGCGCTGAACTAATACGGCGATCTGGGCGAGGTATATTAACATCTTCAGGTAAACGTGCAGTGCGGCACAGACAAAGGGCGAGGAACGGACAACATGAGCGGACGACACGCTCGTGCCGTCCGTTTATCGTCCTTTGTCTGTGCCGCGCTGCAGGTTTACCCGAAGTTTCTCTAGCGGCTACAGAAAAAGAGAGCCTGCATTAGATGAAGTAGAACTTTATGCACGTTAGCATGAATACGTGTACTGCATTAGAAATGCGTGGCTTCAGGTCTTTTTTACAACTAACCGGCCTCTGCAGACGTTAGTTCATGCTTTGCGGTATCACAAGGATTTCCAAATCGCCAACACTTCACGAGATGGTGTCGCTAAAATTTTGCATTCACACCTCGACATTTAGTTTTTTTTTTTCGTTTAGGATGACGCCAAATGCACCATGTGATGTGCTTGAACGACAAAGTGGTACCCACGTTGAAATGATTTTGGTGAATGGACGGTACGATGGTTAGACCTATAGCTCCATACCGACACGTGCATGCACTTACTTATTAGAGTGCATACAAGTCTCGTAAGGTGAAATGCTTATGTATATCGTGCAGGCATACGTACAGGCATTTGATACTGTGCTAGCCCAACGGAATACGCTGTAATCCGAGGACGTGCATGACGTACGCACACATGCGAACACGTTGGGGCTAGCATACGACGCAAGGATTCAGAGCCTGAATGTCCAACGAGACGGAATGTACAACGAGACTGAATGTCCAATGGGTCACGTGACCGGCGAGACTGAATGTCCAACGAGACGGAATGTCCATCGAGACAATGTCCAACGAGACTGAATGTCCAACCGAGACGGAATGTACAACGAGACGGAATGTCCAACGAGACGGAATGTACAACCGAGACGGAATGTCCAACGAGACGGAATGTCCAACGAGACTGAATGTCCAACGAGACGGAATGTCCAATTTAGAAGAGATAAACGTGTCCTCGTTTGAAATTTCTCAGACAACTGATTCATTGGGTTAAGATAGCCTAACGGAAGATCGCATTTTTTTGTGTGTGTTTTCCAAATATTGACTGTCTGTGGCGTCGGGCGTCGTATTTTTGTTTCCGTATTCGCTTTCCTGCATTTACCATAATTTCAAGTTTTGTTAGTTTTATTTCTATTTTGTATTTTTAGTTTTCATATGTATATTCAATATGTTACTTTAATGCTTTATTTTGGTTGTTTGCATACTTTGCTGTTCCTGTTTATCTTTGTCATAAATCGGACATCACAGCCCCTTAAAGGATTACGAGAGAGGGCGCTCCCTCGTCCACTCTGTGCGGTATCTATCTGCGTTTAATCCCTGAGAGTGTTACCAGCGCCACTCGTAGCTAAGGCGGCGAGTGTGAAACACTATTTTTGCCAGAAAGCGTCACGAGGCAGGACGAATCCCTTGCTATGAAAGTGCGAAAGAAGAATAGTTCGAGAGACTCAGTTATTTGTTAGAAAACCAACAGCCAATTAAGCCAAATAAAACATTGGGGACATTATTTGTTGCTTTTTTAACTTCGATGTAATAATAATAACCCATATGCAAAGGAATCCAAGTAGACGAAAAAACACCCTTTCCATCGGTGGGATCCGAACCCGCAACCTTATAATTACGGCTACGATTTGCGCTTGCTAACACTCCCAGGGATCAAGCTCACGTAAATACCCAACAAAGTGGACGAGGGAGCGCCCTCTGTCGTAGCTTAATTGTTAGAGCATCAGACGCGTAATGCGAAAGTTGTGGGTTCGAAACCCACCGTAAGAAAGTGTGCTTTTTCGTCCCATTTAAGTCCTTTCAATTTAGGTCATATTCATTACACTACAGTTAAAAAGATCAACAAATAACGTACCTATGCTTTCCTTGGCTTGATTGTTGGCTTTCTACGAGCCCCTAGAACAATTCTTCTTTCCTGTTAAAGAATGCGGGTCGAAGAAGCTAGGGAGGAAATTTTCCTTTAAAATTAAATTTTTGGGTTTCACGCGCCAGAACAACGAAATGATTATGAAGCATGCTGAGTGTGGGATATCAGTTTTAGTTTTGACTACCTTGATGGAAACATGTCATGGCATTTCGGCTACAAGAGAACTGCAGGCCGGTCTAGGAAAGACCATGCCGTTAAAGAGGTGGTGTCACCAAATTTTGAGGCTATAAAAAGCCTGCTGTAGGCTTTCTCTGTAAGCAAGGACGCTCAGCACGAAGTATTGCACGCAGCAAATGTTTAGAATATATTTTAATTCACTTCCAAAGTCTGTATAAATACTCATTCTCGCGATCGAGACCCATCGCTAGCGCGACTGACACCGACGTCACTGTGTAGGAAGCGTAACGAAAGTTTTAGTGACGTCACACCACATTAGAGTGACGTGCAATGAGCGGTGACCTACACCTCCGCTGCACCGGGCCAGTCAAGAGAGCATCAGGCCATCCGCTGCGAACTGTTCATTTTTTCTGAGCTTATTGCCGAAGTAGCCAATCTTGCTCGCGTTTTGCAGTGCTTCGCGTGAATAATTTTTCATTACAACACATAGCATACAGGTAATCGTTGGCGACAATAAAACCGTTTTTATGATGTTTAAAATAATTTGAGGACTTTTCAGAACCGGCCTGAACCCGAGCTTTTCTATTACTCTTCCAATGATCTCGATATAAGTGCTGTGAAGCTCAAGTGAAAAAAAAAAAACTGGGTCGGGAACAGACTTGTACGCATTACAGTTAAAGAGCGTCAGCGATTACAATTACCTTTTAAAAAAAATACTAACGGATTACCGAGAAAAAACTGAAAGCTAATCGATTACTCAACAAGGTGAGGTACCGGGCTATTTGGTTTTGCGTAATTGTTAAACTGTGGTAAAGTTACAGGTACATATTTTTAGGGAGGACGCACATAACAAAAGCATGAAAAGCGCAAACTTTCAACTCGATTTGTTGAAAAGGCATCAAGATATATGAACACGAGCAAACGGGTGCAAAAGGGAGCTCTTTAAATATTTTTTTTTCTTATTTTTAAATACTTTTTTGCGTCTTGTTTCCTATTTTATTCCCTCGTGTCTTTCAGCTTTCTCTGTCTCTCTCTCTCTCTCTATTATATATATATATATATATATATATATATATATATATATATATATTGTCACGTGGTCGTGACGTCGACGAAGACAGCAGTCGGCGTTTGCAGAATGAAACTGTTTATTTGGGCCGAACTTGTGGCCGGGAAAATGAGAACTAGAACTACAGCAATACACGCTGTACAATGATAGCGGCGAACAGGGCGTCGTCCGTCGATCAACTGACAAGCGGTCACGCGCGTCGGCTTTTATACAGGCGCTATCGAACTTTCCAGCAATATCGCTGGTGGCGGCGTTATCTCTAGACAAAGCTGGAACATTCGCGTGCGGGGCGCAATCTTAACAAACCGATCTACTACAATCGCGACGCTTCTAGAACACTACTTCGCGGACAGCGTCGAGCGTTGATAACCGTCCCTGCCGGTCAAACCCGAATACATCAAAACAAGACAAGAAGTGGGCGTGGCATTGCCCCCCTCTGAAAAGCATCGTCCCGATGCTTGTGAAAGAACATAGAAGAGAAAAAAAAACAAGTGCATACACAAATAAATTACAATAACAAAGGAAAAAAAATAGAGTCCCCAGGCTCGCTAACGCGCAAAAAACGGCTTAAGGCGCACGACATGGACGACTTCAGGTCGCGCACGGCGCCGCTGAGAGTTCGTAATGCCGTCAGGGACAACCTCATAGTCGAGTGCGCCGAGGCGTCGAAGTACCCTGTACGGTCCGAAGTATCGTCGAAGAAGCTTCTCACTAAGTCCTCGTCGGCGTATTGGCGTCCATACCCATACACGGTCACCGGGTTGGTATTCCATGTGGCGTCGGCGAAGGTTGTAGCGGCGGCTGTCAGTCGTCTGCTGGTTCTTGATCCGTAAGCGGGCGAGCTGTCGTGCTTCTTCGGCGCGCTGTAGGTAGGTGGTCACGTCGATGTTTTCCTCGTCGGTCACGTTTGGTAGCATGGCGTCGAGCGTCGTTGCCGGGCTCCGTCCGTAGACCAACTTGTATGGCGTCATCTGCGTCGTTTCCTGTACGGCCGTGTTGTACGCGAAGGTCACGTACGGAAGGATGGCGTCCCACGTCTTGTGTTCGACGTCGACGTACATGGCCAGCATGTCGGCGATGGTCTTATTTAGACGCTCGGTGAGGCCGTTGGTCTGTGGGTGGTACGCGGTGGTGCGGCGGTGGCTTGTGTGGCTGTATTCCAAGATCGCCTGAGTCAGGTCAGCCGTGAACGCCGTACCTCTGTCGGTGATGAGAACCTCTGGGGCGCCGTGTCGAAGGACGATGTTCTCAACGAAGAACTTGGCTACCTCAGCGGCACTGCCTTTGGGCAGGGCTTTTGTTTCGGCGTAGCGGGTGAGGTAGTCGGTAGCCACGACGATCCATTTATTTCCGCAAGTCGACGTTGGGAACGGCCCCAGGAGGTCCATCCCGATCTGCTGGAATGGTCGCCGAGGAGGCTCGATCGGCTGAAGGAAGCCTGCTGGTCTTGTGGGCGGTGTCTTCCGTCGCTGACAGTCTCGGCACGTCCTTACGTAGCGAGTGACGTCGGCGGCAAGGCGCGGCCAGTAGTACTTTTCTTGTACTCGTGCGAGCGTTCGGGAAAGTCCGAGGTGTCCAGCCGTTGGGTCGTCGTGCAGGGCATGCAAAATTTCTGGTCGCAGTCCCGAAGGTACAACGATAAGGTAGCTGGCTCGGGCCGGAGTGAAGTTCTTCTTTACGAGGACGTTGTTTTTCATGGAAAATGATGCCAATCCTCGCCTGAATACTTTTGGGACAACGATGGTCCTGCCCTCCAGGTATTCCACTAGACCCTTCAGTTCCGGGTCGGCTCGCTGTCGTTCGGCGAAGTCTTCGGTACTTATGGCTCCCAAGAAGCTGTCATCATCCTGGTCGTCGGGCGTTGGTGGGTCGACGGGGGCACGAGACAAGCAGTCGGCGTCGGAGTGTTTCCTTCCGGACTTGTACACGACAGTAACGTCAAATTCTTGAAGTCTTAGGCTCCACCGTGCGAGGCGACCTGAAGGGTCCTTCAAGTTAGCTAGCCAACACAAGGCGTGATGGTCGCTCACAACTTTGAAGGGCCTGCCGTAGAGGTAGGGGCGAAACTTTGACGTAGCCCAGATGATGGCGAGGCACTCCTTTTCTGTTGTGGAATAGTTCACCTCTGCTTTAGACAGCGACCGGCTAGCATAACTGATAACCCTTTCCAGTCCGCCCGTCCGCTGCACAAGGACGGCGCCGAGTCCTATGCTGCTTGCATCGGTGTGAATCTCCGTATCGGCGTATTCGTCGAAATGCGCAAGTATCGGAGGTGTCTGCAGGCGTCGTTTCAGTTCATGAAATGCGTCGACTTGCGCTGTTTGCCACCTGAATTCGACGTCGGTCTTCGTGAGCTGCGTTAGTGGCTCGGCGATACGTGAAAAGTCTTTGACAAAGCGTCTGTAATAGGCGCACAAGCCGAGAAATCGGCGCACGGCCTTCTTGTCGGTGGGTGGCGGGAAAGCGGCGATGGCAGCTGTTTTCTGCGGGTCTGGGAGCACTCCAGTCTTGCTGATCACGTGACCCAAAAACAAGAGCTCCTCGTACGCGAAGCGGCACTTTTCTGGCTTCAGGGTGAGCCCGGAGTTCTTGATTGCTTGAAGTACGGATTGAAGTCGCTGGAGGTGTTCGTCGAAGTTCGAGGAATACACAACGACGTCGTCCAAGTAAACAAGGCAAGTCTGCCACTTCAAGCCAGCTAATACAGTATCCATGACTCGTTGGAAAGTCGCAGGTGCCGAGCAAAGACCGAAAGGCATGACCTTGAACTCGAACAGGCCGTCCGGTGTTATAAAGGCGGTCTTTTCTCGGTCTCTCTCGTCGACTTCAATTTGCCAGTAGCCGGTCTTGAGGTCCATCGACGAAAAGTAATTCGCGTTGTGGAGTCGATCCAGGGTGTCGTCTATCCGTGGGAGAGGGTACACGTCCTTCTTTGTGATTTTGTTCAGGCGACGATAATCGACGCAGAAACGTAGGGTCCCATCCTTCTTCTTCACTAACACCACGGGAGACGCCCACGGGCTGTTGGACGGCTGGATGATGTCGTCGTGTAGCATTTCATCGACTTGTTTCTTAACGGCCTCCCGTTCCCGCGTCGAAACCCGGTAGGGACTCTGACGGAGTGGTCGAGCATTTTCTTCTGTTATGATGCGGTGCTTAGCAAGGGGCGTTTGTCGGACCCGCGATGACGACGAGAAACAGTCCCTGTATTCCTGCAGAAGGCGTCGAAGCTGTTGCTGTTGGCGAGCGGGAAGACTTGGGTTTACGTCGAAGGGTGGCTCAGGGATCGTCGTCGTAGCTTCGTCAGAATCCGAAAATGCAAACGCATCGCTGACGGCCGAGATTTCTTCGATGTATGCAATCGTCGTGCCCCTGCTCAGGTGTCTGTATTCCTGGCTGAAGTTCGTTAGCATCACGCTTCCTTTTCCTTCATGCAACCGAGCAATGCCCCTTGCGACGCAAATGTCACGATCTAGCAGCAAACGCTGATCGCTCTCGATGACACCTTCGATGTCTTCAGCTTTTTCGGTGCCGACGGAAATAATGACGCTGGAACGCGGCGGAATGGTCACCTGCTCTTCTATCACATTCAATGCATGGTTCCCTGGCGTCACGCGGGGCGGGAGCGCTTTATCTGAGGTTAGTGTTATCGACTCGGACCTCAGGTCGATGACGGCGCCGTGTTCACTTAGGAAGTCCATTCCAAGTATTGCATGCCTGGAGCAGTTTTGTAGGATTACAAAGCTCGCAGGATAAGTCCGGTTATTGATGGTGACTCTCGCCGTGCAGACACCAATCGGCGTTATCAGATGGCCTCCAGCGGTGCGGATTTCGGGGCCTTCCCAAGCGGTCTTAACCTTCTTCAGCTTCGCGGCGAACGGTCCACTGATGACAGAATAGTCGGCTCCGGTGTCGACGAGAGCTGTGACTATTGTGGCAGTCGATAAGGACGTCGAGGTCGCTAGTTCGTCGTCTTGCATTGCAGTTAGGTCGTGGCGTCGGGTCACGGCTACGTCGGTTTGTTCCGCTGCTTCCCCGTTGCGTTGTCAGGTCCACTTCGGTCCGCGAGGCTTCGTCGTCAGGGCTCTGTCTGGTTCGCGTCGGGTCTTCAAGGTTTCGTCGTGGCGTCGTCGTCGGCGGCGGAGGATCTTCGATGTTTCGTCGTACAGCAACCGCACCTCCATCGGTTGCTGCCCTTAGTTTTCCGGATACGGGCTAGGCGACCGGCCCCGGAACGGGCCAGTGTACTGGCGGCGTTGGGGAGAGGCGTAGCGGCCTGGCGACGGCGATCGGGAAGGTCCTCGGGGGGTCCAATGCGCTCCTGCCAGATAGTCGGCGATGTCACGTGGTCGTTCACTCCTGCTGTGGACGCGGCGCGTCGATGGCGAACCCACGCAGTCCCATCCGTCGATACTGGCAGCGGCGGTAGGTGTGGCCAGCTTCTCCGCAGTGGTAGCAGAGTGGACGATGGTCGGGGGCGCGCCAAACGTCGGTCTTCCTCGGCGTGTATCGCTGGCCGGTTGGCGGGCGATATGGCGTCGGTGGTGGCGGCGGTGGTGCCTGGCGGCGGAACTGCTGGGGCGGCGCGGCGTCATGACGCGGGCGAGGAGGGGGGGCGTTGCGTCGGGCTGCAGCAGCATAACTCATTGCTTGAAGCTGCGGCGGTGCCGGCTGAGGAACACCCAGTGACTCTTTGATTTCCTCGCGGACAATGTCTGCGATGGAATCCACTTGAGGCTGCGGCGAAGGTAACAGCTTGCGCAACTCCTCCCGCACGATCGCTCGGATGGTGTCGCGCAAGTCGTCGGTGGCTAGTGAGTGCACTTCGGAATAGGTTGCAGACTGCGGAGAGCGGTTGTACTGTTTCGTCCGCATGTCCAATGTCTTTTCAATAGTCGTAGCCTCGGTGAGGAATTCGGCGACCGTCGTGGGCGGGTTGCGGACAAGTCCCGCGAAAAGTTCTTGTTTGACACCCCGCATGAGCAGGCGAACTTTTTTGTCTTCCGCCATCGCAGCGTCGGCCTGACGGAAAAGTCGAGTCATCTCTTCCGTGAAGATGGTGACGTTTTCGTTTGGCAGCTGCACCCGGGTCTCCAGCAAAGCAGCGGCCTTTTCCTTGCGGACGATGCTCGCGAAGGTATTGAGGAACGTCGTCCGAAAGAGGTCCCAGGATTGAAGGCTCGATTCATGGTTCTCGAACCACGTCTTCGCGGCGTCTTCTAAGTAGAAGTAGACGTGGCGCAGCTTCTCTTCAGTGTCCCAGTGGTTGAAGGCGGCGACTCGCTCGTACGTCTCCAGCCAGCTCTCCGGGTCTTCAAAAGACGATCCACGGAAAGTTGGTGGCTCCCTTGGCTGTTGCATTACTACCGTTGTAGGTGGCAGTTGGTCTGTCATCGTCTCGGCGGCTAGATGTGACGGTCTTCGGCTGCCTGGCGTTTTCGGGAAGGAGCCCGTACTCTGGTTGTAGTCCCTTCTGCCGGCGGCTGGTTCGAAGGATCCGGGTTGACCTTAGAGTCGTCTTCTTCGCGGCTTGGGCTTGGGTCAGCGCTCCGCGGTGGCGTCCGGATCATGAAGCAGCACCTCCACCAGATGTCACGTGGTCGTGACGTCGACGAAGACAGCAGTCGGCGTTTGCAGAATGAAACTGTTTATTTGGGCCGAACTTGTGGCCGGGAAAATGAGAACTAGAACTACAGCAATACACGCTGTACAATGATAGCGGCGAACAGGGCGTCGTCCGTCGATCAACTGACAAGCGGTCACGCGCGTCGGCTTTTATACAGGCGCTATCGAACTTTCCAGCAATATCGCTGGTGGCGGCGTTATCTCTAGACAAAGCTGGAACATTCGCGTGCGGGGCGCAATCTTAACAAACCGATCTACTACAATCGCGACGCTTCTAGAACACCACTTCGCGGACGGCGTCGAGCGTTGATAACCGTCCCTGCCGGTCAAACCCGAATACATCAAAACAAGACAAGAAGTGGGCGTGGCAATATATATATATATATATATATATATATATATATATATATATATATATATATATATATATATATATATCCTTGCCGTGCGTAATACGCAGTCTCAGCGCCACGTCCTATCACGACGAAACGAATTTTCACGCACGTCGCAAATGTTAGGGCACATTCGGAAAATTTTCACAGCAAATATTGGGATGTGTGGAACGAAAACGGAAAAGTGAAATTTGTGACCGGGACGGAATGTCCAACGAGACTGAATGTCCAACCGAGACGGAATGTCCAACGAGACTGTATGTCCAACGAGACTGTATGTCCAACGAGACTGAATGTCCAACCGAGACGGAATGTCCAACGAGACGAAATGTCCAACGAGACTGAATGTCCACTATTGGACATTCAGTCTCGTTGTACATTCCGTCTCGTTGGACATTCAGGCCGCACCATCCACACCACGGTGTTGCGTCCGCTCACCGCTAGGTGCCGACTCTGCTCAATCTCGCGGCCAATAGTATTTATTTTCTCAAAAGTCGCAAATCAGTTATGCGGAATCCCGCAAGGTGGCGGAAGGGTTAAGAAAGGGAAAATAGACAACCACCCGTTTGTAGCACGAAGCCACAAGGAAATCCATGCGGATTTCTCAGAAATAAAGCCTCTTAGTTGCCGAAAAATTCGTCCTGGTCCGGGGATCGAACCCGGGACCAAACCTGGGACCAACGGCGTTGGTCCCGGGTCCCGGGAAATATAGATAGATAGATAGATAGATAGATAGATAGATAGATAGATAGATAGATAGATAGATAGATAGATAGATAGATAGATAGATAGATAGATAGATAGATAGATAGATAGATAGATAGATAGATAGATAGATAGATAGATAGATAGATAGATAGATAGATAGATAGATAGATAGATAGATAGATAGATAGATAGATAGATAGATAGATAGATAGATAGATAGATAGATAGATAGATAGATAGATAGATAGATAGATAGATAATTAGGCACGCACACGCCAAGCTTTGCTAGCCCTAATTTTCCCGATAGGGGAAGGCCTCCTTGACTTTTTTAGTACCCTTGGGGTATTCTCTATATACTGTACGTATCTTATTACTCATTTTTAAATGTTGCGTGTCTGCTGCTTTTTGTTTAATTTCGCTTATTTTTAACTTCTTTCTTTTTCATTTTGTAAGTGCTATTTATTTTTGTCTTTTTTGTTTACCACCCTTGCTTGTGTTTGATTCCTTCGCTTGCTTTTCTTGAGGTTCATTTTTGTCAGAGATCACACACCATTCAGCCCCGTTACGAGATGTTGGTAGCAGAGGCCTACGATGAGATTGCCCATCAACCTTTAGTTCTTGAATCAGTGCCGATAGATATTGTTGATACCCACAAAATACTTGGAGTTTATTTTTCTTCCAACCTAGGCTGGGACACACATGTAAATTTTGTTTGTAAGAAGCTTTCTTCGGTAACAGAAGTCATGTCTCGTTGTCGTAACATTTTGCCGCTCAAGGTCAAACTTCAGATATATTACGCGCTGTTTAATTCACATCTAATGTATTGCACCCTTGTATGGGCCACGACAAGCACAGCAAATATAAATAAAGTCATCACTCTGCAAAAAAAGGTAATCCGCCAAATTGGAAATATTGACCCGTTCGGAACAACGCGTGAAGCTTTCCAAGAATATAATACGAGCTGACAACCTTTATACATTTCGCTTATTGCACACTTTATTTTTCGCATAGGGAGCTCTCCAACTTCATAAGATCACTATCATGCCTAGAGCGTCGTGTCATTACAGTTCCCACAAGAAATACAGACATTTGGTCCGTACCGCGTTTCCGCACTACGTATAAATACCAAGCCTTGGCCTACAACGTTCCCACAACACTTAACACGCACGAAAGTACGATCCCCTGCGACAACAAACAATTGCGCTCTCATTTCTGCTCTCTGGCGTCACAGGAACATGCGCAACAAACTTTTCTCATAGTCTATTTCATGTTTTTCATAGTCTAGTCTAGTGTATAAATACATTGTATCATGTTACATCTTGTTATCTTGCTTTATATTAGCGATATATGTATGTATGTGTGTTTCACGAAATGTATATGTGTGTGCTTTTAGACAATGTATACGATGGTCTATGCACGATGTACATTGATTTTTTGAAACCTTTTTTTTTACACATTAAAAATATGTATCTCAAAACAATATTCACTTGTGAAATCATTTTTGAATTAGTATGTATTGTTCATGTTTTATATTGTACTTGCATGTTATGTACTTCTAATCATTTCCGCACTACTGCCATTGTGTATGTACAGGTCACCAGGGCCTTTGTCAAGCCGTTCTCACGGCTTTTAGCCTTGGCGACCTTCCAGTTTTGTCTGGTAAATAAAATTTGAATTTCAATTTGAATTTAATGTTGAAATCACTCCAGTAACACAAGAGAAAAAAAGAAAAAAAAGAAAAACAAAGTACGAGACGTGTCCTTGACTTTTCAGCGCGCTGGGATTTCAACGCGAACAGTCACCAACTCGCCCAACTTTCAGTTATGCACTACGAGCACAGGTTAAGCGCGGATGGAAACGGTATTTCCCCCGTTTCGTGTCGTCACAAGCGCGTTCAAAACGACTTTTGCTCGTCTCACGTTAAACCGCCCGAAATTTACTACAAGCCAGGAGATCCGCTTCCTGCTACCGTGCCTCGAACGACTCGAAAGATCGTTTTACATCACACATCCGGGATAGTGACGTCAAAGCTTGATTCCCCGCAGACACCCTTTGCCGCGTATTTTGTCGCCGTTCGGGCGCAAAGAATGTAGTGAAGACGTCACAAGGACTATCACCTGATTTGTGCACGCCCACGACTGTAAACTATAACGACGGGTTTTGTAGTACAAGGGGGTTTTGTTACGTCCCACCTTTATTATTATTTTTTCTTTATTTATTATTATTATTATTTTTCATGGAGCGTCGTTCCTCAGTTAAGCAATGATGCTTCTGCTTGCGTCCTCACTATAAGCCACTCGTTGCTTATGATGGTCGCTTTTGATCGTTGCCTTCAATCTAACAGAATTGCCTACTTATGCCGGAATAACTCGCTAAAGAGCCAACAGTTATTCTCTTGAACGAGTGATCCGATAGCATAAATAGTTTAAACATGTACTAAGATAAAGGGATGAGTGCAGCGAGAACATTTTATTTTGAAAGGATTGCTGCAGAAAAGATTCGTGCAGGAAGTTGTCCAAGCGTGCTTAAGCTCTGTGCCACTTGCCCGTCTCTGTCTTCCTCGATACATGTTTGTAAGGTAAGGCGTTCTAGTTCCTATGTGCTTCGGAGGTCGAGTGCTCCATACCCTACGCACCTGGAAAGTTCGAGGATCGAAACTCCCGCATACTTCGGAGGTGAAGGGTTTGATACCCTACATGCTCAGAACGAGGGTTAAAGCCGCGACTCACATGCATGGGACCAGTCGAGGGTTCTAGTTGTTGCTCACTGTATCCTACCGTATGTTACCACGTATTTCCTAGGAAGGCATATGTATTCTTATGCAAAAGGCGTTACTTTATAGACAGAGGGGGGGGGGGGACAGGCGTCATCCATCCCAGGTGTCTTCCCAGGTGTCATCCCAAGCGTCATCGGCTCAACCAGTGGCGTAGCCAGAAATTTTTTGGGGGGGAGGGAGGTTCAACCATCCATTTTTTTATGTTCGTGCGTGCGTTCGTATGTGTGCGTGTATATATACACATGCAAAATCGAAAAATTTCGGGAGGGGTCTCAACCCCCCAACAACCCCCCCCCCCCTGGCTACGCCCCTGGGCTCAACGTTGCATCCAGAGCATGCAGAGGTGTGTGTGTGTGTGTGTGTGTGTGTGTGTGTGTGTGTGTGTGTGTGTGTGTGTGTGTGTGTGTGTGTGTGTGTGTGTGTGTGTGTGTGTGTGTGTGTGTGTGTGTGTGTGTGTGCGTGTGTGGAGGTGCGTATGTGTGTGTGTGTGTGTGTGCATGTGTGTGTGTTTGTGTGTGCGTGAGCGTAAGCGTGTGTGCGTTTCCTACTTCCCGAGCTAGACTGCTCTCAGAGGCGGACATTGTGTATCTTCAGCGAGTCACCTAACGGCACATATTGCAATTCAGGAATTGTAGCTGGTGGTCACATAATCTTGATACAAATCCTCACGGTAAAGTTTCAGGATTGCGCTCCCAAGTGTTCGCGACAAAACACATCGGTGTCCCAGTAGCTCATTTGATATCAATGCATCAAAAAGTGTGTTCGTTAAAACATTTGATGGAACAAAAGTGCTTATCTTAAAACGTGCGCTACCTTCAAGATCGTCTCAAGTAAATGTGCCTTAATAAATCACAGGCGTTGAATACCTCAATATGCTTGCTACATATGGTTAATTTCTCTTAAATGGACTGACAACTGATTTTTAGGGCACCTGTTTTCTTTAGCACATTGGAAGGCTAGCTGGTCAGAGTGTCTAGCCACGGAATGGCAACGTGGAAAACGCCGTGAAACATTTTTAATCACAATCTTTCTATCTGCGGCGAATATGAAGTATTATACACACTTCACAACACATGCTGCAAACAGTGAGCGCGAGAGCTGTTCGTGTTCGAGCGCGGCGGTTTGCCGCGGCTCTACATGGGCCACTGGCAGCCGCGAAGGCAGCGTCGCTTCTCACCGTGCAACTCCTTTTACCTCGTAGGCAACACAGAACAGAGCGGGAATAGATAACAACATACATACTCTAACCTTAAGTACCAATTATGGCGCGCATGACGACATCAGACTACGTACAGAAAAGTGACCGTCTTCATAATCCTGCTTCAAGGCTTTTCCGCTAGGCTGCGCAACATACCGGTTTTTGTTACTTTTAAGCACGAATTAAAAATATAAATCCTACTCACAGCGCGATAAAGATGCTAGAATCTGTCACTATATTTCACGGCCTTTTCATTTTTACCAGGATCTAGTCCCACGTTCTGTCCAGTTGCCTGTCTCTTTAAGCTTTACAGTTTTCTTATGTAGTCATTTATGCATACTACTTTCGAAGGCTAGTAATGTCTGCATTTATATATACATATATCTAGAGAGAGATACGAAAGGCAAAAACTTTATTGATATGCTGTAGATGTTAGCCTTGCTTGCAGCTGCAGGCTCCGCGCGATAGTAATGACACGTGCAGCGATTGCATAAAGCATACGAGTGGCTTATACGGTCGCGGACACGCACATACGAAAGATAATCATTCACAAGGTTGCGTGGCACCTATAAACTTGAGAAAGCGCCGTATCCGTGTCTTCGAGGCCCGTAACGCGCAAGTCGTGTCGCAATTCTAAGCTGGAACCGCCATGCCAATGTAGTATCCGCGTTCAGAGTTCAGAGACTGTCGCCCCGCCACGGTGGTCTAGTGGTTATGGCGCTCGACTGCTGACCCGAAGGTCGCGGGATCGAATCCCGGCCGCGGCGGTTGCATTTTCGATGGAGGAGAAAATGTTTGAGGCCCGTGCACTTAGATTTAGGTGCACGTTAAAGAACCCCAGGTGGTCGAAATTTCCGGAGCCCTCCACTACGGCGTCTCTCGTAATCATATCGTGGTTTTGGGACGTTAAACCCCAGATATTATTATTCAGAGACTGTCTCGCGGACTAGAAGTTGCAGCAGTCACAGAGCACATGCTGTACATCTTCAGGAGTAAGCTGTCTCAATGAGCAGATTCTGCTATAGGCAATATTGTAACGAATATGATATAAAAAAAAGAACACCCGTCATTGTTACGCTCGTACGAAATGTTTCTCTTTGTAATACTGTGTATTGTTTTAAACCTAACTGCTAGTGCATGACTGCTATACTCCATTGCGTTAGTCTGTTTTATTTGCCGGCTATCGAGCTGCCCTGTGTATGAGGCGGCCAGGTTAACCCCAAGCTGCTAATTGCAGTTTTTATTTCTGGGTCATGCTCGCAACCCAGTTGCAAATAGATTCAAGTCAACTGAACCAATTCAATTTTAGTAAAGCGAAAGTAATGCGAATTCCATGGGGTGCACGACATCTTTCAATGTTTGTAATTGAATGACCTTACGACCAAAGCCGCCTAGCGACAGCCTCGGCATCATTTTCGATCACGTGGCATTCGATTCAGCGAAACAGGTGACTAGAAGTGCAATCTTGCAGCGCGCCCGACCAAAATGAGACCGCCGTGGTTGCAAGAGCAAAGTGCGCAACAGGTAGCTCTTCGCTTCAAATCACATCGCCCAACCAGGTCCATGGCTGAGTGATCTCGGTGCGCGTTATTATGCGTTATTCATCGCCCGCCGCCCACAGGAAAGAATATTTAGTGAGATAAATAAATGTAGCGTGATTCTGTATTAGTGATTTTCAGTTCCGTTTGACTAGGTACAAAACATAATGTAAATGGGCCGCGCATATTGTTATACGTATGTACATTATTTAACACAAATACCTACCTTAATATCCATAATGTGTCCACTGTACTTAGGGAAATGTCAGCGTTTTCAACATTTGACATCCCCGTCATCATCACCACCGCCATGAGAATATTACGAAGATAGGTTGGAGAAGGTTCAGCTCAGAGCCGAGCCTAACGTCATTCTCCTTTCCCGCTGCTGGCGGAATGTAAGGTAGCAATATTTATTCCGTACATAGGCCCCTGCTTAGCACTATACATTTATATATCTATACTCCAAGAAAAAAAAAGAGTCATTTGACTCCTTTCGGGTAGTCCTGACTTGCCACGTATATGACTCTCGTTAAAGAGGCACGTCAACTCTCTTTGGGGGTCATTATACTCTCTTGTGAGAGTCGTGTGACCCACAAGAGAGTTAACGTGCCTCTTTAACGAGAGTCATATACGTGGCAAGTCAGGACTACCCAAAAGGAGTCACGAATACTCTTTTTTTTTTTTTTCTTAGAGTGTAGATATTAAAGTTGCTCTTGCGAGATCTTCCCAATTTATTCAGTAATGTTCCTTTTGCGGAGCGCTACCTCTTACACTCAACGTGCACTCAGTTCTGGTCGTGTAAGTCTAACGAAAGAAGAGCCACGCATAACGCAATACCGTATTACAAAGAAAGCAAATAAAAAAAAAGTGGTATAGCGCTTCTTACCCCTATAAATACCGGTGAGTGGAGTACAGTGACCCTTATAACGGAACACTATACATATAGCGCTCGTGGAAGCGACAGAAAAGGCAAAAAGCCCGACCGGATCTTCCTGAGCAGTCGCAAGGTCGCTACGCCGTCGCTTCGCGTACGCCGCCTCCCACGCCCTCTGCACGACGTCATCCGTGACGTCCCGCTAGTTCCCGACAGCTTTAACAAGAGCTGTTCGCTCCGTCCATGCGGGCCAGTACCTGCGGAGGCAAATACCAGAGTCGTGTCGGGCGAATAGAAGAGCCGTGCGGAGCTTTTCTTCGAAAGCCTGCGTACACTCTAAGAAAAAAAAGAGTATGCGTGACTCTTTTCGGAGAGTTCTGACTTGCCACGTATAGGACTCTCTTTAAATAGTCACGGTGACTCTCTTGGTGGGTCAGGGTCGGCTCGCTCTAGGAGAGTCCCCTGACCCTCTAGGAAGAGTGGAAAGACTCTCATCGGGAGGATCACGTTACCACTTATAGGGAGTCAGACGACTCTTGCCGGTAACGCTCCTAGGGGGGTCGAGGGACCCACACCGACGGATCAAGCGACTCCACAAGTGTTTTAAGCTACTCATTTGACCCTTGCCCTACTTTTGCGCGACTACTGTTGAAAATGGTGGAGTATTCATTGTAAACAAGTCCAATACTTGCCGTTCTGCCCAGCGACTGCAAAAAAAGAATATTTCAGTTTTAGCATTATTTTAATAAAACTCGTCAAAACAACACATATTTTCCAGCAAAGTTATATGGAAAGCGCAAAAAGGTGGTCTGTGATTTCCAATTAAGAAGTTTGGGTATTCCTCATTTACATGCTTCTACGAGTATAGCCAACTAAAATGTGTGACTGTGATGTGCACAGTGTCATATGGTGCTAAATAAACAGCAGAAATCGCCATCATGTTTCCATATTTATTCCTTATGATTAGGAATAAATCGAAGTGGTGACGGCTTGAGGCATCAGACTTGTGGCTTGCTAGGTTGTCGCTCCTGTCCAGCGTGAGCACCATGAAAAACGGTATCTGAAAAGCAGAACGTGATATTATGATGAGAAAATGAAACTGCAGCAAAGGTTTGCAAAACCTACACAATAAGTGGTTCACACAGACATAATAAAGGCTAACAACAAAACAACAAAGCACATCCTCCGGCAGTTAGGGGCATGCCGTGAGCGGTTATTGACCGCATGTTTTACAAACGTAACCCATCCTTAAATACTCAGATAAACAGATGCGACTACGAGGGCCCGATCGACACCCAGCGCGTGCGTACGCCGTCTAAGTTGAGATCAGACATGTAATATGCTAGAATTAGCGCACATAACTCCCACAATCACGTACAGTCACTCGATTCTGTTAAAACGCCCAACGTCATCGCAGTGTATGCAAACCACGAAGACAGCAAACAGAAACGAGGGAAAAGAGTGCACGGCGGCGGCCGCAACAACGCGCGCCGTCGAAAGTCTAGAGCTTTTTCACTTTACCGGCGAGGCGTGTCCAACTTGAATGACTACCGCGTACGTTCTGGAAGCCACCGTACTATACCTGCACCTCAAACTACCGTCTTTAAACCAACAAGAACCATTATATATATAGTGCGTCTGAGCGTTCTGTACACAGGCTTTTTTTTTTTTTTTCACGTTCCCACGCGCGGAAGCACGCTGCACACTCAAGGTCGATGGAAATGTTATTATGAAGTAGACTAAAGTGCATCTCAAAACGACATCTTGCACCTTCAGTAGTGCAGACACAACGTACGATCAGCAAGAAATGACCCTCGATAATTGTTCGCATAGCTCACTTTATGGGAGCTTGTACAGCAACGCGCATAACGGTGGTAACTCGTTAACTGACAGCTTTAGTTGGGCATCCGCAACAGCCCCGCGGACGCAGGCTGCTGTTGGAAATGGCTGGCAGATAACTTTAGCAAGGCTGCTGCGTACGCCCAACTAAAGCTGCATAATTAGTACCTACGAAAGCAGTACACTCACCGTTAACTGGCGCCCGTTGTTGGTATCCGCAGCTCCATGAATATTCCGCCCTCCAAGCGTCACTTCGTGCACGGAGCCGGCGTCAACGCCACCGAAGATGCGCAACCAACGCAACCACGCAACGCATTCCAGTAGACGAGGAGACTGAGAGATTGAGACGACCGAGAGAGGAGAGCGGCGCGCCACCTCGGCGCCAACCCCGTCTGCGTCGGCGAGCAAAGCGACACAAAGGCGCCAAAGGGCAAGCGCGCGATATGTATGGCGTATACGGCGGCTCTTCCGTATACCGAAGCCAATCGAAACGCGCTTCAGGAGGGTCCTGTGACTCCTTTCAATATGCTAACTCTTTTTCTCTGCCTGTACCTTCCAAAAGGGGTCAGATGGACACCCGAAGAGAGTCACGGTTCCATGACCCTCTTTTGACTCTCTTTTTTCTTAGAGTGTAGGCGAACTATTTCGTTGACCTTCTTTCGTGAATCCATTTCGTTATTTTTTTCGTTTCTTTCAGGTGCACCCACCCGGTCCTCAAAAAAAAAAAAAGAAAAAAAGAAACAGATAGTTTCATACATGCCGTCAATGCCGTGTTGCTTTCTATGAATTAGCACAATGCCAACTACAGAAGCTACGACCGAATTGCGGTAACCATCTTTCTTTCTCTCTTCGCGCGTGTACCACACACCGATGACGATAGTAACCATTTTTGAATGTCGTCTTCACTAGTCATCGCGCATGAAGGCGACGAAAGCAGAGATAAAATTTTTGAAAACAGCAGACTTACACCGGAGATTATAGACCAATAGCGATATTTGTGACTGTGAGGAGTGCTACTGTGTGTCTGCTCCCCCTTTCCATCTTTTCCCTTCCTTTTTCTACAATATTCGCCTACCATTCAAATTTTTCTATCCGATTCCTCAGTGTAGAGTAGCATAGAAGTTTGTCTAGACTGGTTAACGTCCTTGCCTTTGATCTTTCTTTCTTTCTTTCTTTCTTTCTTTCTTTCTTTCTTTCTTTCTTTCTTTCTTTCTTTCTTTCTTACCAGCGACCGGTTTGGTCGCGCATTCGTTGCCGCTGGATTACGCAGAAGGTGAAAAACCCTTCAGTGGGCAGGCAGCCGGCGTCCGAAACGGCCGCGTTCCTTGAATTTGACGAAAGTGGTGTTGGGAAAGGTCGCCGTTGATCCCTCGTTTAGAAACCGCGGGGCTACCGGAGACGCCCCCCCAGGCTCGCTGAAAGCAAGCACATACAGAAGGCGTGCCGGTCAGACAGTCAGTCAGTCAGTCGCGACGACACTTGCGCGTGTATGTAACTTAGCGGCGCTCACGCAATTCGTCAATCGCCTCGACATATGGGACTGCCTGTTGTCATACTTGTCATTCCGCTTTCTGCGAAACGTACCAGAATACTACGAACACGGCAGTTCGACCGTCACAGCAGTGATGACGGCGAACCCGCCGAAGCAGCTTAGCACGTAAGGTGTCTCGAGGGCGCGGCTTCGATTCCTGGCCATGGCGACCGCATTTCGATGGAGGCGATGTGCAAAGAACACCCGTGTGCTTAGGTTTAAATGCACACTATGAGAACCCCGCGTGGTCGAAATTAATCTGGAGTCTTCCTCTACGGCATGCCTCGTAATCATATCGTGGTTTTGGCACGTAAAACCCACCAATTATTATTATTTACGATCATGATCAAGACGACGATGATGGTGATACTCATCTTGTAAATGCACACCCGTGAGCGAGGACTGACCGTGTAGCGGACGTTACACTTGATGTCAGAAAGGTATTCACGATAGGTAGGCAGATAGGTAAACAACTTTAATGATTCACGAAAGAATCATGTGAGGGGGAGGGGGGAAGGGGAGCCGCACGACAATGGGCCCTCAGGCCGCTCTAGATGGCCGGACACGTTTGTGCTTCGGTAACCCCTCCGGCCCAGTACACTGTCCGAAGCTGTAGCTCCGGCTGTGAGCTGCGCAGAGCAGCCTCCCATCGCTGCCGGTGTTCTGATCCTTGCCACGGGGTTTGTCGTGCGTAATAAGGGCGAGAAGGAAGGGAGTCCTGACTGTGGCCGTTTGAAGTTTGCGCCACAAAACCTGGTCATTTCTGGATAAATAAAAAAAAATACAGGGCAGCACAGCAGGTAAAGGGGCACAGTAGAAACAATGTATAATCGTTATCAATACATGTATTTGCCTAAACTTCGTGGTTTTGCGCTGCGACCGGCCTTGTAACATCACAATTTGATCACTTTCAACAAAGTATAAAGGCAAAGATTAAGCATGTCGAGGAAGCTATGGCGAGAAAGCTGCGAATCGTTGGACATGTAACAGATAAAACGTAATGTCTGGCGTAGCGCAAATTTCCTAAGCGATATGATAACACGAATCCCGGTACTAACCACTTCTTTGGTAGCTAAATAATCGAAGCCGTCAAAGTAGTCTCTCCAGTAGTTTAACGCTATGATGGGTGCAGCGTTCAAAGAGTTCGAATACTGAGAATTTGTAGCCGTATTGAACTGAATAGTGAGGTTTTATAGCAATATTGAACTGAATGCCAAATACGCCCCTGATGCTACAAACAAAAATCTAGTAACACAAAGGAATACTCCAGTGGAAAAGGTGTATTCACAAATTCACAAAATAAAGCGAATATAAAATGCTTTAAGAATTAAGAATTCATTTGTTTCTTTTAAATCGAATTAATATAGAAAAAGGTTTTCTCATCATATTCTGCCGTTCGCTTTTCTTCGTCTCACAGCAACAATGAATGGAAATATTAAGCTAGCGAAACTTGAAAAGTCGCGAGTTTACAAAAAAATCAGGCACCAAGAGTGCTAGGCATAGTAATCGACATTTTGAACTAGGCTCATATACAAGCGCATATATGGAAGGTCACTAGACATACAAGATATGCGTGAGCGTATATCGATAAAAACACCGAGATTGAAGTTTTGTAAATTCTGATTTCTTCGTAGTGATCGACACAAAGGCATGTTAAAGTCTGTTCATCGGGTCACCTTGTAGTATAGTGGAAGAAGTGAAGTCTTGTGGAAGTGCGAAGAGGGCATTGCAGAGCCTTGTGTAACTTCATGTGTTGCAGCCTCTTAAGCGATGGTCTATATGCGTGACCTGACGTACTATCGCGATGGAATGAAACGTGACCAGTGCGTCGTCTACATTCTCTGCCGTTTCGCATTTCTTTTCAAGTGTTTGCAGCCTTGACGGTATTAAATAGCTACTAGAGTCATCCATAATATAAATACTATCAAGAACCACTCTAGTATCGTTTTCATTGCCGCCTAGGTCAGAGCGCAATAAAACAGCGCGCCGCGTTTTTTGCGTTTCTTTCAATCGTGTGGTTCAATACACCCGTGTGGTTCAATGCGTGTGGTTCAATACGCCCCAGGTCACCATCCGTACATGGGGTAACGACTCTGGGGAATCATTCGGATGACCCTAAACATGAACCTATAGAACCGGTTAGGTTATCCGTCATCACTCGCACGCACTATACTTTGTCCACATAATTACGCATGGCGGCCACCCGCCACTCGTTTGAGGTTCACTACACCCGTAAGCTGTGTGTCTGAGTGTTCGATGTTCGCGCCTTGACCTCCGAGCGACGTGAGGTCGTTCTCGAAAGTGCCGGCGACCGCGTCGATAAGTGGCGGATCACGTGACTGAATTCCTTCCATTGTGATTTTTGTAGACCAGCCAGCCGGTGTTTTACAGGGAATCGCGGGGAATTAAATCGTCCCCATATTCTACAAAGGTGAATCTGTAGATCAGGAGTCTCAGACACGCGGCCCGCGGACGTTTGGCTAGCGGCCCGCGGCTTCACAAGGAATAAAATGTTTGTGACATTGGCAAACGGTACTCGCATCGTTTACTCGCCCATTAAGATCGTTAACGCTTTCTTCGGGTAAGCTACAGAGACGGGACTGCAGTCTCAAGCATTTTTTTTTACAGCGAAGGCTCTTATGAGACCATTTCAGCGGCCGTTTTTGGCGCCGTAGTTGTCCGCCGCCGCCGCCGCCGGTGCCCGTAACCACTATCGATCGAAATAAGAAAAAAAAAACACGAAATAAGAACAAAATTCCAGGATGGAACGAGGTTCGAACCTGGGCCCTCTGCGTGGGAGCCCAGTATTCAACCTCTGAGCCATGCCGGTGCTTGAAACTGCTTTGCAAAAAGGTCCTATACGGGCTTCATGTCGGGAAGGAACCACATTAACATATGCAATGTAGTGTGGTGGAAGAGTAAAATAAGCACCAAGCGTCGCACAACGCGAATTCTGTAACCAGGCATTACACAGTGCGAATTGCGCAACGAGTAGGTTGTTGAATGCTTCCAACCCGTTACAAAGGCCTCCGCCATAATTCTTCGTCGTCATCAGGCGCAGCATCAACAAAATGCGCATAATGCCTTACATGCGTTTAGCAGGTACCACGGCTCTCCGTAGAATGACGAAAAATGGCGTAGTACCTGCTTCCCTACTTCACAAAAATTACAGTGATTTATAGCGTAGTGGGTTCCTCGCAAGTGCACTTGTATTGGTTGCCAAGGAAGCCCATAAGCGCATGATCCATTTCCTCGGGGTAAAGTTCTTCGCACCCCCCCCCCTTCTCTCTGACGTCAACGTATGTTATACAGCATGACGGGAGAGGGAAATAGCGACCGGGCGTCACCCAATGCAAGTTGCATAACTGGTGGGTCGTTTAAAGCTTCCAACCCATTGCAAAGGGCTGAGCCATAATTCTTCGTCGTCATCAGTCGTCGCGTCAACAAAGTGCACATAATGCCTTACAGGCGTGTAGCTGGTGCATCGCTTACCCGCAGAATGACAAATAATGGCTTAGTAGGTGCTTCCCAACTTCACGAAAATTGTGATTTATGGCGTAGTGGGTACCTTGCTCGTGTACTTGCATTTGTAGCCCCAAGAGAGCTTAACGGGCTCTAGAAACGCCGCTCTTCCAGCTTTCGCTGTGACTGTGCTGCGGTTTCAGGGCAGGCCTGGCGTTTTTTTTTTCTTTTTTTGTCACCATGTGCTAAAAACATGAACGCGGAATAAAATCCCAATATTTCACAATCGGCGTCCAGATTTGAATCGTTCTGGAGGTCAGTATCGGCATGTTTCTGGAATCCTGAAGCCAAATGCCCTTCATAAATTATCCATATATGAGATATGGGTACGACCTTCTTTCCAGCGTTAGGTGACATTTTGTCCACCCCCGTCTCCCCGTGTTTTGGTTCTCGCGGGTCTAAATTTCGTGAATGCGGCCCGATAGCTGAGGTCATTTTGAGACACCTGCTATAGATCCTATGTATGTTACACGGTGGGTTATGCAAACATTTGCGCGCCGTCTGATTATTAAGAGTCCTCATATCTTTCGCCTTCGACCTTGATAACTTGAACATTCGACCTTGTACCTTCAGCCGTGTACCTTGATATAAGTGCCCGTTAAAGAACCCCAGATGGTCCAATTTAATACGTAGCCCCCCCACTACGCCGTACCTCAAAATCATATCCTTGTTTTGCCACGTAAGGCCCTAGAAATTATTGTTGCTTCTGAAGATTCAAAATATCTCCCAGGGCGTTCAGCTTCACACAGTAATAGTATTGGCATGGCACTTGGGATTTTTAGTTTTTTTGAAAATCTGTTTCATTAATACTATCATTTATTTTCTCTAAACATGACAGTCCTTGACCTAAAAGGCCTCCGGTATGTTGAGTGGCAGCTTAGAAAACGACCCATACACGATGCTGTTTTCAATTGACGGACGCCGCCATCTTGGGCTGTTATGCGAACACGTTCCCGATTTTGTTTCTTGTAAAGTCTCATTAACAAGCTCAAGAAACGCCGAGTGCATACGTATATACAGAGAATTTTACACGCGTATGCGTCGACTGTATAGTACCACTCATTTAGTTGTTGTCGATAGATAACGAAAGCGTTAACGGCCCAAGACGGCAGCAGTTGAGCGCGTCCGCAAAGTAGTACATAGCGCATCGGAGCGAGCTTTTGCAGTGTCGTGCGCTCACGTGACCACATTCTATAGGTCATGACGACACCACACGTGCATTTTCACGGAAACAAACGAAAACACTAGTTTGAGGAAACGCTTTTAGAAAATAGTTATTTACGGACAGTGTCTGAGGCGTTTGCCAGTACTTTTTTTGTTCTGGAATCATAGGATCCGCGCCATTCCTTTTTACACGGAAGCAAACGGAAACACTAGTTCGTGGAAAAGCATTTAGAGAACAGTTATTTACGACAATGCCTGAGGGGCTTGTCAGTACTTTTCTCTGCAATCATAGGGTCCGCGCCACTCCTTTAAAAGATTCAGGAGCCCCGCCACAGTGGTCTAGTGGTTATGGCACTCGACTGCTGACCCGAAGGTCGCGGGATCGAATCCCGGCCGCGGCGGCTGCATTTTCGATGGGGGCGAAAATGTTTGAGGCCCGTCTACTTAGATTTAGGTGCACGTTAAGGAACCCCAGGTGGTTGAAATTTCCGGAGCCCTCCACTCCGGCGTTTCTCATAATCATATCGTGGTTTTCTGACGTTAAACCCCAGATATTATTAAAAAAATCAGGAGCCCTTCCCTTATCGAGAGAATGGAGGCAAGCCAACCTTGGCGTGTGTGCGCCTAACCTACTATTTCTTTCTTTCTTTCTTTCTTTCTTTACTTCTAACCGCGGCGGAAGCGAAAAGGCTCTGAATGGTTGCAGGCGTAGTAGGAGGGCGCACCCACGCAGGTGGCATCGTGCAGTAATGACCCACGTTACGGCTCCGGCGCCGGAACGCGAGTTCATGCGTTCAAATCCAGGCAACCATCAAGTGTGGCAACGTGACGTGACAAGGGACCTCGATAAAAGATCAGATCGCCATATCAGAAATGGCTGCTCGCCGACAAGCCTACAAACGAGAGAGCATCAATATCGAAAAGTGCCGCATACAAACAGGCATGTCATTGCTACACCTTCGAGGGCCGCATTTCCGTACCCGGCTGGCGCCGGGTTTTTCGCGCAAGACGACGCCGCCATCGAAATCTTCAACTCATAACGAGCTTCGCTTGGAAAAACTGCTTCGGATCCCTTGCCGATTGCGAAGACGACATTGACGGCGAATGCCTTCAGGCGTAGACTTCATTTCGTTTGAAATTGTTACCTTTCTTTCACGCGTCTTGTACCATTATTATGTATATCAGCTCTTATCAGTTTTGATCAGTGTTATTAGGGGCGAAGCTCCTCTTAGTCTAACCTTGTCACGTCTCCGTTGTCCGGCGTAACCACCTTTGCCAACTGCCCA
This sequence comes from Rhipicephalus sanguineus, assembly GCF_013339695.2. Taxonomy (NCBI): domain Eukaryota; kingdom Metazoa; phylum Arthropoda; class Arachnida; order Ixodida; family Ixodidae; genus Rhipicephalus; species Rhipicephalus sanguineus. The sequence continues at coordinate 100,072,268 of NC_051186.1, forward strand.
CTACTTCGTCTTTGCAAACATCCCACTATGATCCATCACCGATCCTTTGCAAACTGCCCATTACTTCGTCTTTGCAAACATCCCACTACGACCCATCACCGATTCATCACTTCACCGACCATAAAGCCGCTATAATGAAGGGGGAACGGAAGCCACCTTTGGAAACTGCCCACTACTTCGTCTTTGCAAACATCCCACTACGACCCATCACCGATCCATCACTTCACCGACCATAAAGCCGCTATAATGAAGGGGGAACGGAAGCCACCTTTGGAAACTGCCCACTACTTCGTCTTTGCAAACATCCCACAACGACCCATCACCGATCCATCGCTTCACCGACCATAAAGCCGTTATAATGAAGGGGGAACGGAAGCCACGTCTAGCTACCACTTACGATTAATAAAATTTCTTGTATAAATATATACAGTGTTTGTCACGTCTTTGGTGATGTACTGGGCTATCGCTTTGATTACTGCTGGGCGAAACCACTGAAGATTTCATGGTGTAACCATGATTGCTTCAGGAGCTTCGCCCAAGCTCTTCATCATTCACCCGTGGATATGCTGTGAATTTTTGTAATCTTGTCTTTACATGTCTTTATTTATATCCACCTCATTGTATATGAAGCTGCTGATGACGATGATGATATTGCCTAACGTGTTAACACGTGTTGTCGACGTCTCCGGGCTGTAACGTATATACTGCTTCCCACGAGGCACTTAAGGCGTTCGGCTTAATAAATTGGAAAAGCTGAAGATGTAGTGCCGTAATTTTTTCAGAATCACAGATGCATGCTTTCAAGGACGGAATAAATGTATTCCTTTAACAACTGTCTGGTCCACACGTACCCGACATATGAAAGTAGCGAGTGTACGCCCCCTCTTGTCTGTGTCACTTTCTTTCCGGTTGGTGTCTCCGTGTACGTCAGTTCAGTTAAATCCCCTTATTTACCTTTCCAGATGCGACGGTCGCTGCTACAACCCGCACATTTACTTAGCACAGCGACGATAAGGAATACGGTGCGACGGTGTCCTTGAGCGAGCGATGGACCTCCCGTACGTTCTGCGTCCCGAAGACACCGTGTACATCCTTGACACTGGAATGCCACTCGACGCGTTATAGGCGCCCGAATAATCTTCCAGCGCTCTTTCTTCACCCTTGCCTCGTCTGTCACGAGGGATCTCTGCTTTCCAACGGGAAATTTCTTCGTATTTTTTTTTTAAACAGCAGATATGCTTAAGCCCGGAGTAAGGCCGGTGTCGTAGACGGAAAACTCAGCGGGTATGCACCACAGAAAGCACCACGCAGCTCCTAGAATAGTATACCCATGCATAGTAGAGAGATTGAGAATTGGGGCCCCAAGGAGCTTGGGGACCCATGAAGCTTGCGAGCCGCCAGGGCGCATGCGCAGAACCGAAGCCTCTCTTGGGCTCTTGCGCTCGCGTTGACCCAAGACGCAAAAATCGAAAACTAGCGTGGGTCCCCAAGGCGTCCTGGGTCACCAGCGAGACGACACAGACGCAGCGCGTGCCACGGCGCAGTATGGCCCGCGTCTCGCATGATTTAAATTTCGCCACACGTGGCGCTTCGAGCGCTTGACCCAACGATGCCTGCGTTCGGCCCAATTCTCAAACTCTCTAGTTCTCACCCCCATGCAATAGCATCGCATGGGGGTGGGAAAGGGAAGTGAGGGTGAGGAGGAAGGTAAGATGTGGGAGAGGGTAAGGAATGGCATAGCCTTGTATAGTATAGTTTATACGCCACAAACAGCGGACATGTGCCAGGCAGATCCTATCGTAGCATAGCCATGCGCAGTAAGGGGGTGAGAAAGGGAGTGAGGATGAGGGGCAGTCATGTGAAGGTGAGGAGGAAGGAAAGGAAGAGCTAGAGGGTAAACCATGGCATAGCCTTGTATAGTATAGAGGTATTCCACCGCCCTAGCTACGTCCCGAAAATGCGGTGGCGCTGTTGTCAGGCGCTTAGTTTCACGCGGTAGGCAAAAGCCGCTGTGCCTACCGCAGTTGCTTCTGTGTTTTCGCTGGTGCGTGTGCTGTTTGCCGTCGTGCAAAGAAGAAAAAAAAACGCTGTACCGACGAGCTGCGTTGCAGTTACTTACGCAGGAGGGCACAAAAAAAAAATAAAAATAGGCGGAATAAGTTCTTGCCGGATTTTGTTTTACGAAGACCGTCGCAATAATTTGGCCGCAGCTGTAAAACATGAGAACTCGTCTGCGACGCCGGCTCATCGGTTAGCGGCAAAAACTGACTGGTTTGCGCGGCTCGTTTTACCCAACAAAAGTGATAAGCTTTGTCAAAAGGATGTCATTGTAATGCCCCGCACATCATTTCTTGGCAGAAGCCTTGACTAGAGCCATAGTGATTACGTTTACCTCAGAGCACAAATACGTAAGCTGTGTGGATAGCTTCATTCATCACGGTTACAAACTGCGAAAGCCAGACGGGGCAGAGAGGTCTTGTAGTACTAGCATGAACTAAACGTGTGGCTCGGTTCATCAACGCAGCAGCGAACGAAAGGAGTACGACTGCGGCTACGCTTTTCCAAATTGCATGCGGTTTCTATGACACATCTGACACAAGTGCATTGGACACGGCGCTTCTGGCTGCGGTGCGCATTAGGAGGCTTCCATGTCTGTCAGGCTCTCCAGACAAACTGCACGCGTGAAATGTTCCGAGTCTGTTTACGCGCTGTACGCGGTCTCGACTTGAGTGTACGAACAGAGCCGCGACCCTCCGGTTGGCGAACCTGACAGATACCTTGACCACGGTAGAGTGGCGGTATGGAGTAATTATTTAATACGTTATCGCTGCCGTATCGCCGATGAAAGTATCACCGAGACCGCACTTCACGTTTGCATGAGTAACTAACCCGGTAATTTGTTTACGGGCCAAGAAACTTGTTCGTAATTTTACCCTGCGCATTTTCATATCGTACCTGAGAGCGTCTTGCTGGGCTGATGAAAGAGGGGGGGGGGGGGGTCGTCCTTCTTTCATCAGTTAACAAATTTAAATGTACACGTCTGACCGAGACTGCAGCAACGTCGATGACATCTCGCAAATCAGTAACATTCGTGGCGTTAAGATACCTGATGTTCTGATGAGGTTCTCAGAGGGGGGTGTCCATGGATGAAATTTTGATGATTTACTGTAAGCATAGGCATTAGATCAAGACAAATGGTTTCGAAGTTCATCTTGCGAAAAAAAAAAAAACTTTTTTGGCTTGAAAATAAATCTATAAGTTTTGGCCAAAAAAAAAAAAAACATTTTTCCGCCAATTTCACGATTTCTGAATTTTGTGCGCACCAGGGGAAAAAACAGTGCACTTCGTGGTCACAATATTTATACCCATCAAACAACAAGTGAAATATAATCTCATGAGTCTATTATTTTTCTTGCTTGTCGAAGCACTTTTGAAGAAAAAAATCATAAACATGGCAAATCGCACAAGAGACCTCTATTTCTGGAATTTATTGCTGCAAATAAGTTATGGTGAAGATAATAAAAATTGGTACATATCAACTTTGATATTTGAGCTCTCTTTTAAAATAATTTTTGTGGTTTTATTGCGGTAAGTTTTACTTGATAATTGGGCTGAAACGTAAGTGATGTACCAAAAACTTCGAAGTTTGAAAATAATTTTCTCAAAAAGGCCATCTTTAATCTTTTTAGAAATTCCTCTGGTTGAAGTCAAGGACGTCATCTACGCTTCTGCATAAAAAGACGTTGCATTATTTTGATTGCTAACAAGTTATGATGCGTCAAATGTGACCAAGTCAGCCTAGCGACCGCGCCGTACGTTATGGGGTGAAAATCAGATTTAAGTTTTTCAAAATACTTGTACGTGCCATAATCACAAATCAGCAGCTTCACGCCAACAAATGCGCAGCCAGGTGTCATGGTTCAGCAACCTTTATCTTGGGATCAGCCGCTTGACAAACCCGCAGCAGCGGCCGCCCGATGCTGCGCGCGCTCATATTACATGAGTGCCGCTTCGACTGCGGATGAGCGCCGCTTGCCCGCCAAACTACACTCAGAGGACGAACGAGAGAAGCAATGCCTCTGTGTGATAGTTAAAAGCTGTTAAGTGCCAACAAAAGTCATATTATAAAACGAAAACTGCCGGCAATTTTGCAGTGAACGCCTCCAGTACTGCGCTCATGTGTTGCTTTCTGTCTTTTCATGACCTAAAGATAATTAGTTTCACTCTATCAACGACATATGACACAAAAGCAAGCCATTTACATCTAAAGAAAGTTGTCATACATGCTTGCGATGGTCTAACAGCAGAAACTGTAGTTGTTCTCCATCTCTTGCAACGCTTGTGTCAGCCGGCTGTGAACAGAATTGTCTCCAAGTCCTTTCCTTTATTAAAGCGCCACTTTTACAATACTGTATTAGTTTGCGTCCACAGATATAATATTGAACGCATGCCGCGCGTTTATCACGATATTTTGCGGCTGCGGGTATAACAGCAGGGAAATAAATAAATGCGTGCTGTATTGAAGGCATTAAAGGTAAACATTCGGCAGAAGTCTGCCTGGTTGGGTGAAGGACTAAAGACAAAAAGAGAAATCTCCAACCTGAAGGTTTATTTTTAAAAACCCGACGTTTCGAAGCCTGACCGGCTTCTTCTTCAGGGGTGAGATGGCCCGAGGTGCACGGCGCTTATATGCGCTTTCTTGCCGACAGTTGCCGCAAGCCTTGACAATAGAGGGGGGGCAAGGTTCCCGTGGTGCGGTTGATGTTTTTTTTCACTGTATTCTGTATATGCCACGACTCGAGGAGAAGCCGCCGGCGCCAACAGCTTTCCTCTTCCAGGATCACCACATCGTCAGGACTAAAGGGCGAGACAGACGGTACGATTTTTCATGCGATTCGACGTCCGACACGGCGGAGGGGAAACCGGAATGGTGACCTTTCATAGCATCGTACAGCCACCATTCCCTCTCCCCCACCGCGGCGTCGGCCGTCGGATCGCATGGAAAATCGGACCCGTCTGTCCCCCGCTTAATGCGGTGGTCACATTTTTCGCAGTGTTCCGCTACTGCACTCCTTTCGCTGTTCAGCTGACGCAGATCGTTGCCGCATCCTTTCGCGGAAGTTCTTTGTTTCCCCGACGTACGCGGCGGGGCAGTCTGAACACGAGATCCTATACACGACGCCCTGCGCTTTCTCCGCAGGCGCGCGGTCTTTGGGAAGGGGGAAAAAACGGCCGATGGTGGTGGTTGGCTTGTGTGCCACCCCGACCCCCGCCTTTCCCAGAATGCGCGCCAATGTTTCGCTGGTTCCCGCGATGTAGGGAATCGGCACACGGCGTCGCTGAGGCGGCGCCGCTGGCTCTCTACCCCCACCGCCCTTATTCCTGCGCAGGGCCTTGCGAATGAACGCCTTTGTGTAGCCGTTGTCGCCGAGATCCCGGATTATTTTTCCTTTTTCTTCCTTCTGCCGTCGTGGAGACGAGCAGATTCTTTCGGCCCTTTTCACGAGGCTTCGTACAACGGAGAACTTGTCGCAGGCGGGGTGATTTGAGCTGAAGTGGAGGTAGCGTCCTGTGTGTGTTGGATTCCTGAAGACAGAGAAAGAGAGGCTCTGACGTTGTCTTCTCACCAACACATCCAGGAACGGGAGGGTTGAATGGATCTCCATTTCCGCTGTGAACTGAATGTGGGGATCCACGGAGTTCAAACGGGCGAGCAGGTTGTTGGCCTCGCCGGATTTCACCACGCAGAAGCAATCATCTACGTAGCGAACAAACAACTTGGGCTTGTGGTCACACACGGCAAGCGCTCGCTTTTCGATGTCCTCCATTACGAGAGCTGCCACTGTTGCCGATATCGAGGCCCCCATGGCTGTCCCACTGGTCTGTCTGCAAAACACGTTGTTTAAAAAGAAATAAGTGCTTGAGAGGCAAAATTCCAACAGCTGGCATATCTGGTCTACCGAAAGTGGAGTTCGGTCGATCAGGGTGGGGTTAGAGTGTACTACTAGTGGGGTCGTCTTCGAGGGCCCGGCGCGTCACAGTCAGTGCGAGGGGCATGGGCACGCTGGTGAAAAGGGAAACCACGTCGAAAGACACCATGCGATCGGTTTCCTCAAGCACAACGTTGGACGCCAGTTCTACGAAATGCCCCGAGTGCCGGATGTATGTGTCCGTCTTCCCGGTCAGAGGCACGATTACCCTGTGAAGATAGGATGACAGAGCCCGTAGGGGGGAGCGGGTGAAGTCAACGATGGGTCGGAGAGGAATTCCCGATTTATGGACCTTTGGGAGGCCGTAGAAACTCGGGGCGGATCCGTTTCTGCAAATCAACTTCAGGTAGAGGTTTTTGAAATCGGGATGATTGGTGAAGATTTGCGATAAAAGTCTGTTCAGATTGGTTTGGGTTTGAAGAGTCGGATCTTTCTTGATCTTGGAGTAAGCCTCCCCGATCAGAAGTTCTCCTGCCCTCTTCTCATAGTCAGCGCGATCCATGACGACCGTGCTGTTACCTTTGTCGGCCGGTAGGACTACGATGGTCTTGTCCTTCTTCAAATCTATGAGAGCCTCTATTGAAGGCGCTCACTGCAAAATTGCCGGCAGAGTTTTCGTTGTATAATATGGATTTTGTAGGCACTTAACAGCCTTTGACTTTCACAGCGATGCATTCCTTCTCTCGTTCGTCCTTCGAGTGCAGTTTGTCGCGCAAGCGGCGCTCATCCGCAGTCGAAGCGGCACTCATGTAATATGAGCGCGCGCGCAGCATCAGGCGGCCGCTGCTGCGGGTTTGTCAAGCGGCTGATCCCAAGATAAAGGTTGCTGAACCATGACACCTGGCTGCGCATGTGTTGGCGTGAAGCTGCTGAATTATGGCACGGACAAGTATTTTGAACAACTTATATCCGAGTTTCAGCATATAACGAACGACGCGGCCGCTAGGCTGACTTGGTCACATTTCACGCATTATAACTCGTTAGCAACCAAAATAATGCAACGTTTTTTATGCATAATGGTAGACGACGTCCTTGACTTCAATCAGAGATATTTCTAAAAAAAATTAAAAATGGCCTTTTTGAGAAAACTGTTTTCAAACTTCGGCGTTTTTGATAAAACACTTACGTTTAAACCCAATTATTGAGTAAAACGGAGCGCAATAAAACCACGGAAATTATTCTAAAAGAGAGCGCATATATCAAAGTTAATATGTACCGATTTTTGTTATCCTCACCATAACTTGTTTGCAGCAATAAATTCCTGAAATACAAGCTTTTTGTTCGATTTGTCATGTTTGTGACTTTTTTCTTCAAAAAGTCTTCGACAAGCAAGAGGAACAATACACTCATGAGAATGCATTTAACTTGTTGTTTGAGAGGAAGAAGTATTGTGACCAAGAAATGCACCGTTCTTTCCCTAGGCGCGCTCAAACTTCAGAAATCGCGAAATTGGCGCAAAAGTGTTTTTTTGGGACCAATACTTACGGATTTTTTTTTTCAGGCGAACAAATTTTTTTGTGCAAAACGAACTTTGAAACCACTGTTCTAGGTGTAATGCCTATGCCTACAGCAAATTTCGTCAAAATCGGGAATGGTAACCGGGGCCTCGTGTTCGCGAACTTATCTGGACACACATAGAGGTAGAGTTGCATTTCATCATATTTTTTATATGTTCATTTCAGAGTCCTTCTTGGGGTCACTAAAGCTTCCTCTGTAGGGGCCGCCCCTTGTAAACACGCGGGAAGCTCCCCGGCGCGCGGTGCTCGGAGGCAGCTTTGCAGCTGCTGCGCCAGACTGTTGTCACGTGATCATAGAGGGCAGTGGTGAGCTTTGGGCTGGACGGAGCCTACGCGCCGCGACGGGGCTACAAGTGCCTAAACATGTCGACGGCGCCTACCGCTGTTTACAAACATGGAGTAGGTATTTAGCAAGGGGGTGAGAAAGGGAAGTGAGAGTGATGAGGTGGGAGAGGGGGAACAAAAGGAGGAGGTGAGAGGGTAATCCATGGCATTGCCATGTACAGTAAGGAGAAGTGAGGGCCAGGAGCAGTTATGTAAGGTTTAGAAGGAAGGTAAGAAGGAGAGAGGGCAACACAGAAAGAGATAAAGAAACATCAACAGATGAAAGAAAGAAGAAGAAAGAACACAATCTGAGTTTGCCAGGTGGTGGCGCTTGCTTCCAGGCTCCGCTGTTTACTCAGATTGCACAGGCGTGCAACTGTCTTTGATTCATTTCGTTTCTGTTCTTTTTGGGCGAGAATACAAAACCGCTTTGTCACTCTTCTCTGGCTTTGTAAGTAAACCCTTGCTCCGTCTCGTTCGGTCTATGAAAGATACGATATTGTGGAGGCCTGCATGTAAATTAACGTTATCTGAAAATGTGATAAATAAATCCTATACTTACCATAGTAGTTGACCATTGGGATACATATGTACATCATGATTCTCACTATGCGTGGGTAACATCATGCAGTGTCTCTTGTAGGCCATTTTTAAGTAAGTTGTCATGATATTATATTATTATTGTTATTATTATTATTATTATTATTATTGTTGTTGTTGTTGTTGTTATTATTATTATTATTATTATTATTATTATTATTATTAGTAGTAGTAGTAGTAGTAGTAGTAGTAGTAGTAGTAGCAGTAGTAGTAGTACCTGTTGTAGCTGCTGTGTTCGTTTTCTTTCGTACTTACCTTGCATTATGCTGTATATAAAGTGCCCTTATCATCACTTTAATGTTATATTTGAAGACATTTGTTATTTTTTTCTTTTGAGAATTTAGCGATAACCGAAAAACTAATCTTTACGAGATACGAAGCATACCTTGTTTTCTTTCACGCTAAAAATCATTTCTAATTAAAAGTGAAACGCCGACATAAGCAGTTTCGGATAAAAATTAACGAGGTAAACGTTGGACATGTCTGAATCAAAACGAGCCTTGTCCACTTTTGAATAACAGGCGTGCTCTGCGTGCACTCTGTGAAAAAACAACAAACCTGGACGCCAACATACCATTTCAATTAAGTGCGATCCTGTTAATTGTCTTGTTATCTTGCTTTTGTTCCGAGGTGGGGCATTTAAAATGGACGCCGACGGAAATAAGCTCGGGAACGGGTCCCTTCAAAGGATATATTTTTATTTATACGTAGCTCAAGTTTGTACTCTCCGCCCCCCCCCTCCCCCACTTCTCACTTCTCGCGTGCCCCCTCCTTTTTCTGTTCTTTCTGCGATCAGCAGAAAGAACAGAAAAAGTGTGTGTGTGTGTGTGTGTGTGTGTGTGTGTGTGTGTGTGTGTGTGTGTGTGTGTGTGTGTGTGTGTGTGTGTGTGTGTGTGCGTGTGTGTGTGTGTGTGTGTGTGTGATCTTTGTTTTCGCTCAAACGTAGAAGAGCTAGCATGCAATGGAGCAGCACTGATACTTAGTGAATAAAAACGTTTCGGTGGCTGCGGCATTCACTTGTCCTTTAGAGGAAGTGGTGATACTGAGCTAAAAAATTCAGCCTGACAATACGAAACTGCGTCCTCGCTACATTATAAGTGGTTAGCGCTAGCGCCCCAAGCGGTCGTAATGGCCTTTATAATTACGCTGGTAATCGTGCTTCGTGCTTCGTGTTCACGTCATCGCTACGAATGTGCGCATGCTTGATTACGAAAGGGTGTCTTCAAAAGGTCAAGAAGACAGGGCCGCAGAAACAAAGTAACGTGCATATACACAAACTCACAAAGGTCACGCATACACAAGACATTCTTTAATTCCTTCAGTGTCATCCAATCAAAGCTGTAAAGCAATGCGTTCATAGGAAGCACTCGCACAATGCCACGTCACGCTAAACGATCCCTTATTCTAAAGCATGGGACGCGGTGTTTGCTAAGAAGCTGAGAATATTCAGTATTACTAATGGTGAGTATCACACACACAAACACGCATACACACACACACGCACGCACGCACTCACACTGCTTGCGCAATATACCGTTCATTACCGTAACGATCGACTATCCACATGGTTTTGAACAGTTTTGATTATTCACCATTCAATAAAGGTACTTTCCTCATATTCCTTGCAGTTCCACGTCGCAAATTATGCTCCACAACAATGCTGCCCTGTATTACTTGCCGGTCGCGTATGCTTTTCTGTGTGTACGCCAAGTGAACTTATTTCTATTACTGTATCTACACAGGTAGCCTTCGCAATTAATGAGTGTTTATTGTTCCGGCTTACAAAACTTATCGTTTCGAATTGCTGTGCCTTCTTTAAGTGAAAGCTACTTCTGTATTTATACTACGTCGCTCCTGTGTGTGTTGCTTTCCTTTTTACATATATATAATCTGCACCCATTCGTGATAGCTACACGGCAAAAAGGGCCCCTAAATTAAATAAATATATAACACAGGTAAAATGCGAGAGAACGGCAGCATGGGCTAGTTGGTGATTTATAATCGACATATTCGCTCAGCGCTACGTAAATGACAGGGGCGTAGCCAAGGGGGGGGGAGGTTGGGGGGATTCAAACCCCTTCCCCCCCCCCCCCCCCGAAATTTTTCAGTTTTGCTTGCGTATATATACACGCACACATACAAACGCACGCATGAACATACATAAAGTATGGTAGAACCACCCCAGGAAAAAAATTTCTGGCTACGCGCCTGGTGAACGAGGGCGTAAGAAAGGACACAACACAGGCGCTGCGGTTGCCACAAACCAGTGACATCATGTTGCATGACGGTGCGACCCACCCTAAGCGACATTTCGGCCCACACCTTCGCGATGCTTCCCGTTATGAAGCCAAACATTTCGACCACGCACCGCGCCGAACGCCCGTGACTCACCACCGTACTGACGTCACTCGCTGCCGTGAGCGTGCGTTTTAATAATGAAACAGGAGAGAGAGCAAGCGGACATGGCCGCCCACGGATTGCGTTCGGCACAACATGCATGTCAATTGGGCACCCGCGCATGTATGTACGTACGTACATACATACATCCACGCTGCTTGATTCATCCCATGCGGGGGTGTGGTGCCGAAGGTATACAGGAGTTGTGATGCATTGGGACTGAGGAGGGAGCACAGAAAATAAGACAATAACCGCCCAAGCTCTGCCGGCGGACGGTTAACCAGCGTAGCTGAAACGTGCGGCCCCGGTGTTTAGCAGTGGGCTAATCCCGACGGTTCGTTAGTCTTTCTCAATTATTAGTTGCGTCTGTAGAGAAATCTCAATCGGTGCTTGACGCCCGTCTGTCGACCTGTGGTGAGCAGTGGTGCTTGTTCAAAATCAGTGCTACAAAATCGTTAGGAGTCCTTGCGTAATTAGGACGGGTGGATTTTGGTTTCGCCGATCCATATTCAGCTTCGCTCTAACAGAGAAATAGAGTGAAAAGACGAGGAGGCATTCTGCTTAGTTATGCGCAGTACCATCGAGAATGCCTGGATGTCATCATTTGTTCAGGTCACTCTAATTTCCATTTGTGAACAACATCGTAACTTGGAAATCGTCTTTTTCTCCCTCTCTCTCTCTTTTAATCAGTTACACGAAGAGACACACGAGCCGCGTTCACGCCGTCAGCGCCGCTGCCGTTTTGCTGCCGTGGTATCGCGGGTCGTATATGCGTGCGGTGCACGTGAGTGGACAGATTATGAGGTCTCCCGAGATGGAAAGCACGTTCGGTTGCCAAAAGTGACGAGGTGGACGCATCATCACTCCCCGCTCAATTGCGTTCTCCTGAAGCAAAAGCAGAGTCCTACTCCTGACAAGAGCGTGCACGTAGTGCCCATGCCAGGTATACGAGCTTTCCTGGCGAGCGTATACTGCGGGCGATCCCCTAGTGGTGCGGCGTGCAGTGGACTGAGCTGAAGGGTTAGTAAATGTGGATATACATCTATTTTTAAGGCGAAAGCTTTAGGTGCCTCATCAAACGGAAAAGTTTGCCGTCGGCAGCGTTGGCGTCAACACAGGTGATGCAAAAAAGATCATTACGTGATGACTTTACCATAGGATGTAATCAGGACGTCACAGATCGCCACGATTTGTGACGCTATCGGGACGTCAACATGACATTACATAATGTGAAGTCGCGTGATGATGTCATCACATATAATAGTCGCTTGATCAAAGGTGGGCCGAACACGGAGGCAGTGCAAAACCAGGTGATGTGCAGAAAGCTTTCGGAAGAAGTCTGGGGAGGATCAACACATCGACTGAGAGGACAAAGAAGAAGAAGAAGATGGCTTGCGCACACGGGTCGCCTTAGATCAATGCATAAGGGACCCTGTGAGCTTTTGTAGCGCTAGCTACAGTGGCCTAGCCGAGCCAGTTAGCGTGGCTCCTCAAGAGCCGTGCTGCGCATGCGCGAGGATCAGTGATGTCACACAGCTGGCGCATCGGAGCCGGCACCTTCCGCGCACTCCGCCGCTGCCGCCGGTGTACGCTTTCCAGAGGAATGACGTCGTAGCCGATGTAGACGTATACTGGCGCCGGCGCGCGCGCAGCTATTCGCCTTCGCTGTACAGTCGCCGTCTGACACTGCGCTGGAGCCACTTGATAGCGCCTCTGACTGGCGTATGCCAGTGTGGTTTAGCCATGGAGAAGGAGAGCGCAGATGCTGCTCAACGGCGCAGAAGAGCGGAGAAGCTTAACTCATCGGATCCCGAAGTAGTTGCCTGGCAAAATAGATATACATGTGCCACATAATATGTATACCATGTGTGTGTCATTGGATCAGCAGTAAGCATGGTAATCAAGCTAATCCTAGACAATCAGAAAAGCTAAGAACAATCAGCTGAACCTTTGCTAACGCTACGTTATCCTGGCATAGCCGAGCTAAGCCAGTGGAAGATTTCTTTCCCCCTTTCATTGTGCGCTAACAAAAGGCGACGGCCATCAGGGGTGCCAGCCACGAAGAATGAGGACTCCAAGAATATTCATCTTGATTCAAAGCAATAAAGGTTTTTGAATACATGAATGAATGCATGAATGAATGAATCAATCAATCTCATGCATCAATGCGACGATGTGCGACCAAGGCGAGTTAATGGGCGGCCCCACAATGGCAGCGTCCGGGGGGTGTACTTATTTTTTGAACTGCTACGTCTGAAGCTCAAGAATTCATTAAGGAACTCTTTCCTATACCCGTTCGATTTTTACCCGAACCTAAAACGAGCCCATTTAAGCGGTTAACCTCAAGGCCCTCTTTGTTGAAGCGGCGCGGGCAGAGTAAGCGCTTACTTTCACAAGATGTCGAGCAGTTATTTATTCTGCATGGTAACTTGTAACTCCTGACCTACGGACAGTGGCGTAAATCATGGGGGTCAGGGGTGTCCTGACCCCCCTTGTATTCAGGCTGTGGAGGGGGGACACCTCTTGAGATTTTTACCTTTCAAACATCATATTTGAATTGCTTGACAGTTAAGCACGGCGCACTCTCAAGATCAACTCTGAAATCTGAAGCTCTTCCAATGAGTAGAAACGAAGTACAAGCGTGAAAGCTAATTTTGGTTTCAAAAGGCACTTTAGAGATAGTGCTTTCTGAAATGCGGCGGGTGACTGCTGAAGTGCCGGAAGTGTTTATTACGCTGGCCTTTGAAGCACAAACTAAGGAATCCCCGATCATCTACCGTTGTTTATTTATGTAGATGACTTGGTGGAAGCCATTGACAATGAAATGTGAGTGCGGTTGCTCGAACATAATTGTTTTATTAAAAAATGACTGGTGATTATAAACACGCTTCGCGAGTAATATTCCAGGGGCAAATCGTGGGAGGTAACAGTACACACACAGCTGAAGTTAAAGAAAAGCTGTTCGTTTACGCATTATGACAAAAAAAATGTATTAGAATTTTGATTTGCTGGGGTAACCCGAATGACATATTAGCTAGAAATAGCAGTTACACTTAGAAACTAACTTTGCAGCTATTCGCTGTAATGGCCCATGCTCGTTTTCTGTTTATTTTTATGAAAATACGATTTTCATTTTCATACAGAAAAAAAAAATCACGGCATATCCACGGAGTGAATGATGATGAGTGGGCGAAGCTGCGGAGGTTCATCGGTAAACCGTGAATCTTCCGTGAATTCTGCCCAGTACATCATCACCGACGTGAGATCGGGCGCGTTTATACTAAAGGTTCGATGAGTTATGACGACTTGCAGCTCACTTTAATTTTACATGTACGCTGTGAATTTTCATTGTTTAGAAAACCATTGCTTTAGAAAACATCTGGCGTCTTTCGTTAAGCAGCTGGCGTCTTTTCGTTTTGCTTTAGAAACATCTGGCGTTCTTTCGTTTTGCTTTTACAAAACATCTGGCGTCTTTCGTTGGTTTATTTCATCAATCAACGGCGTTTTGAACAAAATTTTTATTGTTTAATCACGCACAGGAGAAATCTCACCAGGCACTACCTTGGAAACAATGGCTGCTAATGGGAATGAGAGACAGAAGAAGTCGGCTTTTAGCTAACACTTACACTTCTACTAACGTTTCCTACTGGAACATGCCAATGGCTGCTAATGGGGAATGAGAGACAGAAGAATTCGGCTTTTAGTTAACGCGCACGCTGCGAATTTTTTATTGTTCAACAACGCACAGGAAAAATCTCCCACCGGCACCACCTTGGAGGTCAAAGCGTAAGACTGGTTACGCACTACGACTACGACTACGAGGGACGAACGGGTGCCGGAGCTTCGCCCCTAATAAAACGTGTATTTGTGAAAAACAAAATGGCCGGCATGGTCAGGATGTGCGTGCCCCCTTGAGATTTTCCTGGATTTACGCCACTGCCTACGGAGTAAAGCTTTCGCTCCGGCTGGCTGGGTTCATTGCGTGGCACCTTAGGAGTATTGCAGAAGATTAGGAGACCGTAGAAAATCCCCACTAAAACTTTCCGTAGACACGCACAAGTCAGGCATCCGTTGCACAGCTGATACCTTATCCCGCGGCCTCAAGTTCCTTTCTGTGCGTGCAACGTGGGTCACCTAAATTTTCACTGATATGAGGCTCCAAGTCATCGCGTTGTGCGTTATTTACTTTGTTTTCTATGCCTACTGATTAAACCTCGGGTAGGTTTCCGCAGATGTGCGAGTAGCCGCCACGATTCTTCGATATATGCGCGTGTTATCTGCAGGGGACGTTGCTGTTAACAACCGCAACGTCCGCTGCGTATTCTGAGAGTCCGCGCATACTTGTTGTAACCGAATAATGTTCTAGTATGGAGAGTAAGCTCGCAATTTATAACGACGCGTGGAGCAGAGGTGAGTGAAGACGCAAAAACGACGGCATAAAAAATAAATAAATAAATTAAGGTAGGTCACTACCTTCGAGAAATAATTTTAGTTTTAGACCGAAAGTTATAATTGTGGCTTTGGCTTGTACGGCTTAGGTAAATTTAAAGTTTGAAATGACGAAATTGTTAAAAATATAAAAAAATAAGATTTATAAAAATTAAAATGTGCCAAGATATGCATGTTGCGCCAACAGTCATAACTACAAAATGGTGGGTGCGATTCAGACGCGACTTGGCGGGTGCGTAGTGAGGACAATATCCTGTGCATCTAACATCCACGATCGCCACATCGCTAAGCTAAGGTGCGTTATCGTAAAAGTACTGGTAAAGTTGATATTCAGCAGGTTTGTTTTGTACAAAACTGGCCATATAGTACAAAAAGTTACTGCTCGTTTCAATAATTCTGCTTGAATGCCCAGATCTGTGTGAATAATGATATAGCACGCAAAATTTTATGGGAAGATATTATTTAGAAGGAAAGTTATCACTCTTCGTGTAATTATAGAATGCAAAAAATCTTGTTTTGAGAAAAATGGCTTCAAAGATTTGAACCGAATGTCCGTGTAATAAAAAAAAAAACGTTCAATATGTCTGAAATTCACTTGGCTCAATGCTGGGGACATCCTTTAAAATGGCACTATCTCTTTTTGCGCGAGCTGTAACACGTATTTTTTTTTTTTTTAGCTCGTTTTACGTCTCCAACTGACTCTCATCCTCGTGCTCCACAGCGGGCCCACACTTGGTGTATCGATTGCCTTGCCTAACTTGCGTTGACGCTTCTTTTCCGTTCTTTATACTCCATCATACTTCATCGAGTGCTATAGCTTTCTCTTTGAAAGGCGAAAACTAAGTTCAAGAGCTCGAAGTGGCGTACGAAAAAGCACAGACAGCACGAGCGAAAACGCGCGCAACTTAAACAAGAGAGTGCCGCAGCCATGTAGTGGAAATTTTTAAATACATCGAAAACATCATGTCCTACAAGCTTTAGAACGTGCTTAGACAACTAAGCGGTACGTAACATGTGTACAAAGAGACATTTATAACGAGATGGTTGGTACTGTAGAATAACAAAGCTTTAGTTTCGGTTTCGGATACGTCTACGGGTGGTTGGGGGGCGGAGAAATGGTCATAACTTTCGAACGGCTCAAGATAACGACATAATTCTTTTTGCGGAATATCTTCGAATACATGGGGAGCTCGAGAATATTAAACTTAAAAAATCTTTTTTTTTCTCTCGAAAACTGCGTTTTCTAAGGTTAATTAAAGCCAGTTCCACGCTTGCGCAATCCGAGTAAACAGCGGAGCTTGCAGGCAAGTACCACCACCTGGCGAACGCAGATTGCTTTCTCATTTCTTTCATGCTCCTTTCTTTCGTGTCTCCTTCAATATTGCCCTCTCCCCTCCTAACCCTCCATCCTCCTCACCCTCATTTCGCTTTCCCACCCCAGCCTTACTAGACCCAGCGTTACTAGGTGCCTAACGTTACTAGACCAGTAACGCTGACTGCACATGGTTGTGCTATATGGCACACCCTCTAGTAGTAGTAGTAGTACTAGTAGTAGTAGTAGTAGTAGTAGTAGTAGTAGTAGTAGTACTCGTAGTTGTGCATTATATGTTTAATTGCGGAACGAGTTAACCTAAAGTATTTTGTGGATTAGGGTTCCAGTCTGGTGCAAATACTTTATTAAAATAGATGCAATATTCGAACGGGTAAAAATGCTCCTCTGCAATCAAGGAGACACCGGGGGTGGGGGAAAAGCTAATATCGAATACTCCACGACTACGAGTCCGCCAGTGCATAGTTTTCAATATGCTCTCGCTGGAATCCCACAAGCGGAGTTGAATTGTACATCATTTCATATAATTGTTCCGCACTTGCATGACTGCGACATTAGCGTATCACCTACCATAGTGCGTCAAGCTCCTTCCTTCGAAACCCTTTTCCGGCTATTCGAATTTCCGCATATGAGAACAATGAACTTGTCAATGCGATACGACCTCTCGAGTCGCATTAGCGAGGTCTGCGTTTCTACACATGGGCGCCACTTTCCGAATTCATGTAAACACCCTTACTGATGAGGTTAACAGCCCAAGGATCACAAGCCACAGGCGGACAGTTTTCATTTTCCCAGAGGGGGCGGGGGCCCGCGACTTGCTCTTCCACTACAGAACGGCGATTTCACGCTGTCAGGCCCATAATAGTCATGAACGCGTCTGTTGCCGAGGCAAAGCTGTGCATGGGTGATTTTGTCACCGTGAATCGCTCTCATTCAAAACGCCAACACACCTCCCGCCATAGATGCCGACGGGCACGGTGTTAGACGCAATCTTCGGCGCGACTGTATGAGTAATAGAAGGCAACCGAAATACCAACCATGTATGCAACGCATTTTATGAAATGGCCCACTTATTTTACGTGCAGTTTCCAATCGCAGCTTTGCTTTCAAGCGGCTCTTCTTGCTGAAGACTTGCAGGTCGCCGGCGTCACTCTCAAGGAAGCTATCACGATGACAGACCCGCTTGCGATGGTGGTATCACGTGCACAGTTTTTTCTCGGTGATAGTATGGGCAAATCAGCAAAATAATTCACAACGCACCGCTGTCTTCGTTTCTTTCTGGTCGATGAACACAGATCACCTAACGAACACGCGCTTATGCTCACTTGCAAGCTTCGATGTGCACCTGTTGCAGCCGAGCGACGCCATCGTTGTTTAGTGGGGACGGAAAACGTGAAACGGACACCAGAGAACCTGAAAACTCGAAAGAGCAAAATCGCAAATCCTTTACGGGATTATCATTCTTACTTTCAACGCTAGCAATCTTGAACGTAATACCTATTTCCTTTCTTTTTATGTTTTCTTTTATGCTACGTATTCTACAAAAGCTAGCGTTCGCGGACTGAATACAGAAGCGGAGTAAAAAAGTGCGTGGTTCGGTTGCGTAGCCTTGGCTGTGCTGCCACAGAAAGTTGTCGCCAGGTATAGTTGATTAAAGTGCAGTTGTAAAGGTGTTTGCAGCTGAAGCACGTAAGTGCTGAAGAAAAGGTGACACAAAGAAAGACGGGATATATATATATATATATATATATATATATATATATATATATATATATATATATATATATATATATATATGTGTGTGTGTGTGTGTGTGTGTGTGTGTGTGTGTGTGTGTGTGTGTGTGTGTGTGTGTGTGCGTGCGTGCGTGCAGACACCGCGATATATTTATGAAGATCTCTAGTGGGAGACTCTAGGTGACTGCATAGGCGGTGACTCGCTGACTGCATCGTATAAAATTGATTCCCGCAATGCGTGGGATCTGCCGAATTTTTTCATTGACATGCTTTACTTACTTTGTTAAAACATGCAGTAGACAGCAGAGAGTAGGCTAAATAATTTGCTACCACTACACCTTGTGCGAAGCTGGGGTTACGAATTTTGCTGCCAAAGGTTATTTTCTGGACGAGTATTTGAATTGCTTTTCAGTCACCGATGTGATAGTGAAACCCTTTGCTGATAAATAAGAAAATGCGTACCATCTCTCGGCATAGGCATGTCGAATTTGTAGACAACCAATAAATTACCCTTTTTTTTTGGCAAGCAAGTTTGTGTGAATGCATTCAATGATTGACTGTGTCGGGATTGCTTTGTATTCTCAGTAGCATTTCTGTGTTCTGAAAACCAGTCGATACACGCTTCAAGAGATATTAACTTGCCATAACTTAAGCGGTCGCTTCACTTGTTCATCAAAGAACATATTCTGCACGTACAAACCTCTTTGAGGCACATTTTCCACTGCATGTTTGACATGTCACTGGCCCATGATCCGAATTTGAAGTGCCTGAAATGAAAAAGAAGCGGGCATAAACAGTCCCCTGTAAAATAGCTGCCAGACAGGGCGGCCAACAGTCTGTTAATAGCTCTTAAAGAATATCACGGGCCGGCACCAGAGGGGGGGGGGGGGGGTCGAGCCCTCCAACCCCCCGTACTTTTCGCCAATGTCACAAGCTATGTACGGTGCAGTATTTCAGAGCTCCAGATTAATTTCGACCACATAAAGTTCAGTTATTATGTTCCAAACGCGAGCTGCATGAGCGCTCTTGCATCAACCCAGTCTCGCCCGATTGCGATTATTTCACCATTTTGGTGAAACAAACGCAAGAAAAATAGCATCTACATATCACATTGCGGGAAATGAACGTCTAGAACGGCTAGACAGAACGCGCAGAGTGAGATTATTCCTAGCCGAACTGAGTAAATACAATCTGCCAAATGCCAGCGTATGGCGTAAATTTTCATACTGATCCTGGGCTAGTAACCGCGGTAGGCTGATAGGCGGCTTGTTCGTTTATCGAATGTTTAGGTTCCAAGTAATCAGGAGCGTTTAAATTTGGCGGTTTGCATTCAACAACAGACGAAACTTCAGCAGGATGAGAGAGAGAGAGATAAGATTCTTTAATGAAATGCCCGGAGAGGTTAGCCTGGTTTGTCGCCTGGCTTGCTACTCCAGGTGTCGGGTGATTATGGTATATACAATGATCACATATACACCATATACACACAAATAGTACATACAGTCACAAACACACATATATACATAAGAAGAGTCCTTCACAGGCTTTGGTTAAGCTGAGTGTTCCTCAAAAACGCCAACAGCGCTTTTGTGCTGCGCATCGCACAACTGTTGTCTTGCCACGGGCCGAGAAGGTGCCGCAGCTCCAAGCTCGTGCCGCGTTGCAAATGAAGTGCCTCCTTCAGAATCTGTCGTTCTGCGTCGTATTGGGAACAGTCGCAGAGTACGTGCTTTAGGTCTTCCCGAGTGTTACATGAAATACAAACAGCACCAGCGTGACACAAAGAGTGGCGTATGTTCCTGACCTACAGATGCCTACACACATCGTCACAAATGCTACACGATGCCCATGGGCGTGACAGTTGTTTCTTCGATTACGTGTCGTACAATAATAACCCCATCCCTCTGAACCCTCTTCAACATCGCCAAACTTGTCAACGTTGCAGGATCGCAGCGACATCTTTGAATAACGCTACGGACGACACATGCGAAACCGAAACCGTTTTGACATGACGAGACCACTAGCGACACTTTGTGGTTCGTAGATCATTTGAAGCTCTCTATGAGAACTTCGAAACATCGTGCATTTTGAATTTCGAGTAATTAACTCTACAACTTGAAGGCAATTACAATTTCGGAGAGCTAGCTTCGCGCTGTGTCATTCGCGCGTTGTTTAGCTACCCATGGGTGGCGCCACCGCTTGGCCACGTCGCGTGCGCTTACGTCATTCGTTGATTCCACGGCCCCCAAGATTCCGCTGGGCTAGAGGGTGGAGGCAGCCATATTGAGGACTTCCGGATTCGCCAGGTCCCCACTGAAAAAACGCCGTAACTCGAGTGCAAGCAAGCCAAAGTTCTACCACAGACTCGCCTCCGCAAGAGCCACAGAATGACTACGATGAATCCAGAATAGTAAGTGCCTTCGACACCGTTTACCGGCGTTTCCGAGCGCGAAGTGCACAGGGGTGTCGCCGGTTAAGCCTACACCGCTACGTGTGTTGGCTCCGTCGCCGTGTGGGGGGCCGAAAGAGAGAAGCGACAGCGAGGCATTCGTGACGCCTCCACGTCAACGTCGAGTTAGCGCATGTGGAAGGTGCCTGGGAGGCCTTTCCCTGGCAGATTCTACCGCTACGGTTGCGCGGACTATGATTTTTTGAGCGAGCGTGGTGTTTCGCCGTGCGCTGCTAAGCGAAGCGCGTATGAAAGGTCCCATTGATTTGATGCCACTTGGTAGTCACGGGATCTGGCTGGGGTTAGCCAACCCGTCGTAAAACGGGCTTGGCCCCCGACGGCGTAAATCAACGCTGGCGTGCTCGACTCGGGAATGTTTCGGGCTGCAATGTCGGGTGATACATTTTGTTCGAGCCAGCGGGCGTTTTGTGCCGAGGCGATAACGATGTGTACTTGTTGCGGAGGCAGGCTTCGCTGGAATAACGCGTGTAATGTGTAGCGACGCACACTACGGTTTTTCCTCGTTCGGACGTTATTGCACGTTGTTTTTACACCCGTTGACGATGGAAGAGGGCTCGTTCGCATGTCGCAGCATGTTTCGAGAGACCCTCTTTGTTCTGCTGTCTTCTCCGGGCAAACTTTTTTCACTGTTGCCTTCCCTCACCCTCCCGTAGGTGGACAGCTGTTTTTTGCCCCCTAGGCCTAACTAGCTGGGTGTGTTTTCAGTCGCTGGTTCTATCGCCCTGATGCCGCGATGCTTTGTCAATGCCCTTCGAGCCCGATTCAGCACGCCTGGCGCCGAGTTGCATTGTTCGCGACTAGTGACCGTGATAGTCGAGGTTGTTCTACATTTGGCTCCGTTTGTGAAAGTTAACGAAGCGCTGTGAATCTCCTTTCAAACGTTACAGCCGTGCGAAATCGCTTACAAAAAACGACATTTGACATAGGTGTGCTTTCAGGTTGATTAATGGATGCAATACACCCGCATTGTTCTTGTGTGAAAGTGTTGAAAACGCCCGCCTCTCTCGAAAGCTTATCTTGGCGAACACAGACTTTTTATGGCTTGCATTTTACGAGACTCCGTTTTGGGCGGCTTGACTTGCTGTCCGTTCTTGGAACAGTTTTCATCTAAAAAAAACAACCTCCGCCGACTTCCTCGTTGGACGAAAGGCCTTGTTTTTATCGAGACCATAAACAATTTTCCGAAGGCTAACCTGTCTACGTTTATACAAAAGCTGGCTCAATGAAAACGTTTCTTGACAGCTTGTCAAACCACGGCAGGCCGCAGTAGTTTGGAAAAGTGGGTTTTCACGTAACAGCTACGCCTTCAGATAAGCCGCATTAATTAGTTCGTTAGCTACGAAACTAGTGCAGACTTATCGTCCTTTTGGCTGCTTTCGACAAGCGCCCCGATCCTGTTTGCGAGCGCTTTTTCCTCTGCGCACGTTCCTTGTCACACTTGTCGCAAGTTTTGATGCTGACGCAACCCCACACCACCTAAATAGCGAAGCTTCTTCGGGCATTTTATTTCTGGCATCAGCGTGCGTGGCGAGCCTGAATTGTCTGGCGGGCTGCGCCATTCCATGCAAAGCTCTTTTCTTGCATCGTAGGTAGTTTCGTAGGCAGACAAAAAAACACTTCGTCGTTGTGTGACCGATCGTTTGTTGATTGTACGACGTTGTGCTCATTGTCACACGTCTACAACACACTAAACTGCGTAGTCCTGGAAGGTGTGCGTTCTCAATTGAGATCCGTTAGGCTGTTCGTTTGGGCCCGAGTTCAACGACCCGAGCACTCGCTGCGTCATGGCTTTCGTGACGTGTTCGGTGATGTTTAATAGCAAAATGACCTCTCGTGCTCCTTTAGCTTCAAGGCCGCACTTAACTATTCACGTTATTGTTGTTAACAAACCACCCACGTACCCGCGTAGACTGCTGCGCAGATAGTTGACACAGCCACCCCGTGACTGACAAGTGACGTCATGTCATCCACCGCGAGCTGCAACGCAACAACTCGCGTGACTCACGGCTTCAGCGCGTGAAAATTTTGAGGGAGTTGTCTCACTCTAATCACGCTGGATACGTACAATCGTGAAGAATAAGTTGTTGTGCGCCGGTTTTTGCTGGGCCGGTATGATAGCGATCTGCGGCGCGTGACTTGTCAACAGACCCGTCTTGACGTCTAATCGATTGGTCGATGTGTCATCGCGCTGCGCGCCCCTTGTTCCGGCACCCGCCGTGGTGGATTAGCTGCTATGGGTGTTGCGCCGCTTGCCCGTCGAGGGCGTGGGTTCGATTACAGTCCACGCGGCCTGATCTCGATGGTGGCGAAATGCCATAACAACCGTGTATTTAGGTGCATTAAAGAGGAAACCGCAGATAGTCAATATCAATCCGGGGGTCTCAAACTATGGCTTAAGACTAACTGATATGGCGTTTTTGGGGCGTAAAACGTGATAATTTTATTGGATCGTGGAACTAGCTTTGTCTGTGGTTGGTCAGCATGATGATAAACCTGGGCTTGACTACCTGTGATAGTTCTTGTTCCTTGGATGTCTGAACGCTGGCACACCAACCAGGAAAAGCTCGTTTCTTTTTTTAAACACACACATGGACTTTCCTCGGCATTGTGGATTGCGTTTGCTGCCATGCGGCATTCCGGGCCGTACAAAACGGGTTGCAATTAAGGAGGTTGCCTACGGCGTGCCTAAAAATCATATCGTTGTTTGGTCATGCAGAACTGCAGGAATTAGCTGCATAGTGGAAAAATTGCGCACGAAGACGCAACGAAAAAAGTACACAAGGTCCATCGCATTCAATGAACACGGAATTAAATTGCTCAACAATACGGGATGGTGTATCGGTTCTGTTAATGGTTTTATCGTTCTTATGTAGAGGGAAATGCGGTGCCGTGTTGCCCATGCGCAGTGATTGAGGTGGTTATCCAGAATGTATGTATGGTCCTTGTTATGGAATAAAGTTCAGTTGTTAGTCTGCGCTAGACTTTGTGTACTTTTTTTTTTTCGTTGTCTTCGTGTGGTGCGCGCAAGTTTTCCGCTGTGCAGACGTACCAACTAGCCCGCCTTTCCGTCTTATTGCCGGAATTCGCTTTTGAAGTTTCCACAACGCGAAGATGCGATCGTCCGGCGCTTGCGCGTGGGCTTGTCAAAAACGAGAATTCTAACTAGGTGACTTCTGCGCGTCTTTTTGTAAAAGTGCGTGCCTCCATGGTGGACATACAGGCCGCCTTGTCGCGCGAAGATGAGTAGTGTAGGGGCGGCGGCGGTGTGACGCCCGGAGGGAGCGCAGCGGCGGCCCTGTGCTCTACGCGGTGTTTCGTAATCCTTTATCCTTCAAACATCGCCGTCCCCTAAGTGTAGTGCAAGCGCGCGTCGTCGAGCAAGGCCGAAGTCCTTGATAAGGGGAAGCGGGGTGGGGGGAGGGGGGGGGTAATGATTGCGAAGCCGTCAGCTCTGCTACAAGTGCCGCTTTCCTCCTCGCCTTTTCACCGGAGGTAACATCAACGACGGGCCGCTTTTCTTTCATGTTTCGTTATTGAAGGGTAGAAGCAACGGTTTCGGATGACACAAAAAATATTTGTACAATACTAATGATTGACAACAACAAAATATGCTGTGCAAGTCTGCGGAATTCTGTGTGTGCGTGCTGTTTGTGAGAATTTTCCCCCATACAATAATGGCGAATTTAGGGCACTGTGGATATCTGAATGAATAAATGTCATCGACATTTATTCGTTCGACATGGATAAATTCAGGCTTCATGTCGGACTACCATTCGATGACGCCCATTCACGTGTTCTGTCCCTAGACTTGTCTCAGCAACTTACATTAAGCATGTCTGTGATGAGTGTGCATTTCATGAA
Source organism: Rhipicephalus sanguineus (assembly GCF_013339695.2). Taxonomy (NCBI): domain Eukaryota; kingdom Metazoa; phylum Arthropoda; class Arachnida; order Ixodida; family Ixodidae; genus Rhipicephalus; species Rhipicephalus sanguineus. Next base: position 100,096,942 of record NC_051186.1, read on the forward strand.
TTGTGGGAACTCTGCACAACAGTGCTGCCTCTTAGGAATTTATCCATTCAAGCTGACCTCTTTTAAAAGTTCGCTGATGTGGGAAATGTCTGTGCTAACTTTTCAAGTGCAGCTGTGCTAGTGTGGTAGTTAATGTACTCGACTTCCAACCCCGAAGGTTGCGCGATTGAATCCCGGCCACGGCGGCTGCAGTTTCTATGGAAGCAAAATACTAGAGGCCAATGTGCTCAGATTAAGGTGCACTTTAAAAAATCCGAGGTGGTCGGAATTTCCGGAGCCTCCCACTACGGTGTCTCGTACAATCATGTTGTGGTTTTGGCACATCAAGCCCCAACTATTAGCTTTTGACACTTTATTTCTGAAAAGCCCTCTGTTGCTACACGCAACTTCATGTTTAACAGGCAGTCCTACAAAGGCTGGAAAAATCCCTCTCATTGCTTGTATTTGCAATTGAAAAGTGGTGCAAAACAAATATTTATATCTGTATAATTTGGCATAACGTGTCTTTCTTATTGTAAATAATGACACTTCCTATGTGAGCAGGAGCCATAGATTCCTTAGAGTGCCCCGTGGTGTGGTATTGGTTTTAGCCAAATACAGCTGTTTGAACGCTAATACTGAGACTGATGGCACAGCACACTCATTGGGCATAAGTGACCAGTGACTGCCGGAGCCTTTACCTTGGTGCATAGTCCCCGATTAAAAGTGCTTGTTCAGAAGGCCCAGTGCTGAGGCGCACTTTTAGTGCGTAGATGTTGCATGACAAGCAGGACACGAAGTTTGCTTCTCTGTTTGTAGGAATATGACCCTGTGTTATACACTTACAAGTTCAGAAATAACTATGTGCGAATCACAAGCCATATTTTAAACCCTCTACTGCAGCACTTCATTGTCACAGCAGCCATACCTTTTATTCATGCTGCTGTTTCGTACACATAGAGGAACCAAAAGTTATACAGGTCACTGTACATTTGGTGCAGGTTAGCTTACAGGTTACGTAGGACAGGAAGTTTGGAATGCATGCTTGTGTAATGCAGAGTTCATTGAATGTTAAAATTGCTTGTTCGCTATGCCAGTGCCATTCAGTCGCCATAAAATTGCTCTGAAACCTTGGCCCTGTTGTGAATAGGGTGCAGGTAGATATCATTGTTTGGTTTGGCATACCATTTCATGTTCTAATAAGCTGAGTCGTGTCTTGAAAAGATACGCTGGCTAGGTCAGAGAGTACATTCACGTGCCTGATAAGCTGGTGGGCTGCATTTCACACAGCTTTTTGTTGGTAGTGAGCATGCGATGGCAGACGTCTTTCCTATTTTTTGGCTGATAGAAGTAGTACATTCTACAAACTGTTTGTCAGTTTGGGCCTCTTGAGTTGTTTTGAGCTTTGCTGACTCAATAAATTGGGCATGCCGTTAGATTTCCAATAAAAGTTTACTTCTTGCAAAGGTTTGTAAAAACTTTGCTGAACGACCTTATTGTGAATTGCAGGGGTTGCAGAGTACGAAGTTGCGATCCCTTTGCATGCTTCTATGCCTGTGCTTTGTGAGATACCTTGGAAGCTTGATGTATTCAAATGTAGCATGGATTTGCCTTTGAAAGTTGGCAGTTTCAGTCAGCTCTACCTTGTTGTAGGAAGTGGGACGATTTTGCATTGTAGAATGTCTACACTTAATGATGCCGACTTGTCTTTTTTTTTAAATGCGAAGCATTTCTTAGCGAACCTCTGGCACTTTGAGCGTTTCTATCTACGTATCTATCTATCTATCTATCTATCTATCTATCTATCTATCTATCTATCTAGCCGCCTACGTCTGGGCGCTCTCATGATCGGCTCCTTAACTTGGTGTAGACCAAAATTGGCATGGGAGGGCAAGAAGACTTGACGAATATGACTGTCGGGTCTTCACATGAATAACGCGAAGATCCTGTCGCGTACGTCGTCGAACCCTCTCCTCCAGACCCGTGCGGCACATACCCGTTTACTAGGGGCCGCGGTGTACGGGTATGCGCCACAGGTGATTGACAGTTTATATCTACCCAGGAACGGCGAGAACAGACATTGGTGACTTAAATAGAAGAGCGTGAAGAAAAACCGACATCGGCAGCGTTGACCCGACGAACGGAAAGAATGAAAATTAGGACCGCAGCAGGAATCGAACCCAAGCATTCTGCGTGGCAATCAGGTATTCTACCACAGAGCCACGACATGTACATAAACTGGTTTGGAAAAAACAGCCTATGGAGGCGTAATATCGGTGCAACGTCAATTGTGGTTATGGTGCTGGCTATCTAATTTTGGAACAAAGCAATAAACACTACATGATACTCCTACGATACAGGCGTCATATCAGATTGACGTCTGTGGTTCCGGTGTTGGCTCCGGTTTTATAGCAGTCTAATAAACATTACATTTGTATTCCTATGATTCAGCAAGCTATATTGATGCATTGCACGACCCCGGAGGAATACATTAACGAAAGTTACGTATGATATTAGCCCGCCAGAACGCCGCAGTGTATTCTTCATTTCTTAAGAGGCTGGGCGATGGCCTCATGCTGACCGAGGATGATACCAGGTTTACTGACAGCCGCTTTGTAGACTAGGCTACGTAGGCCACATAGGCCCAGGTAGTCTACGAATACGACAAGCGCCATCCATTTATGTTGGTCTACCTAGCACTATACAGGCCTACCAGCCTGAGCGGCCTATACCTCACCAACGCGAAGGGTGACTTCAGGTTCCGACATGTCGCCGGCTCTATCGACAGACAATTTGTTGACGAAATGACGGAGGCATCCACGATTTCCAACAGGTGCACAATACGTCATACTTCACTACACATGGACCCTTCGTCACCGCGATCACGACCGGATCCAGTTACAAGTCATGACGAGCTGTTGGTGCTCACTGACTACGGTGATGATGACCTTGTTCAAGAACTGTCAGGAACTTCTTCCACACATGCACACGGGTTCGTGAGACGTGCTTACGTTCTCCATCACAAGGACAAACGCTACATATCAGGTTACTGCTCCTGGTGTTGGTAAACCCATGTTGCCGTACGCAGCGTTACCCAACTGTAAACAACTGGTTATATAACACATATGCTGCTCTTCGACGTATATGTGTGCGTGTAAAATTTATGCAAATCCTTAGTGTCACTTTGTAACGTTTCGCTCAGAAAAAATTACGCCACAGTCAGTTCCGCCGCATGCTTCGCATACATCGACTCTCACGGTGCGTGGGATCTGCCGAATTTTTTTCAAGAGCAGAATCAGTAGCCAGCTAATCTTATTGTTCTCTTTTAGCGTTGCACAATGGGTGGTAAATGTGTGTGCAAGCCTAATTTTTTATGGTTGTTGCAAGGGTGCACGGCGTAAGTGGTAGATGGGTATTCAGAGGCCAGCTGCTGGCTTGTTGCATAAGCAGGTGGCACATACATCACGGAAGTTTTTCCTGCTTGGAGACCTTGCTTGCGGGAATATGTAATGAAAAATGCTGTTGTTTAGAAAGGGACAGGGATATGGAGTTCCCCTTGTGAAGCAAAACTTCATTGGGCACTAATTTCTCATGAGACAAGTCTATCTATAGCATTGTTACTGGAGGTGAGGCTTTTGATTTATTCCAATTATAAGTGGCCAGCATATGCGGGATGCCGTACTCTGTTACATACTTTGCAAGCAAATCTGTTGTGCCAGTATTGCAGTCATAGTGAAGCTCAGTGTTTCATTTGCAGTGCAGTTTTTTTTTATTACCCGAGGCTTTCTGGTAAATAACTGCCGTGCATAATACTCAACTAGTGGATGTCCGGTTACATCAAGTAACGCTTAGGTTACAATTCTCAGTCTGCAGTTAGCATTTTCTGTTGAGTGTAAACCAAGCTTTTAATAAAAGCCACTGATTGCAGAAATTTCGCTATGCTCGTTTGGTTATAATAACTAGGTTCCAATCCATCACTTGGGGGGGCGGGGGTGGCTTTCGTTTGGATTGCAAGTTTGTAATGTAACATAATGCATACCCGAATCGTTCTATTATTGGTTGCCCGTGCAGTCGGTCTCCAACACTTGCTGCAAGAGTTGCCTGCTGTTTATGAATTTGATTGCAGCTGTGCTCATTATTCCAAACTATGATTAGCCTGTAGTTCAGCTAAAAAGGTGCTGTAATGCCAGGTTTTTTTTTTAATTAGTGGGCTTATCTTTATTACCTTGAAGGGACTACACTCAGTTACAAACTAAGAATGTCAGCTCCACCCACAGCCATCTGTCCCTCCCACAGAGAATTTGCATAAATCATCCATCCCATAGCACTTACTCATTTTCGTGACGTCAAGCACCTCTCGGATGTTTCAGATAGCTGACTTCCCCCGTACGGACACACGGTTGTGTCACTTGTTTCAGTTCGGAAACTTGGAACGTCCTGGCAAATTTCATCGGGGATTTTGACGAAGAACCTTTCTCTTAATGTGCTTAGTATCTACATTAGTTGAAAAAAAAGTACTTGCGGTTCGAGCAGAAACAAGCTAGCACAACTGTCATTCACAGGTGAAGGACAGAAACACTGCAGGTCTGTGAGCTGAGGTTACATGTGGTGTTAGGGCTGCATTTGTTCTTGTGGTGGCCTCTTGATAAGAGGCCACGTTTGTCGGTGGAGTCAGCCTGGCCACAGACATGGGCACATCGATGATAAATGAGTAGTCCAAGGGTATCATCCCCGTCTAGACATAACAACACGCACATTCTTAGAGGGGCCCCAGCTGTGTACACTAGAAGTTGGTGTGACAGTAAGCACATAAAAAGAATATGTACGTGAAAATGGGGAACCAATGTGCAGCAGAGAACAGCGGCACGGAACTACACACTGTTAGTTTGCAGTACTAAGCAGTCGGTAGCACAGCCTACGCGCGTAGGGGACTAGTTCGTTGCAGGCACACTCGCTGGTTCGTTCTCAGTGATGTCAGACGTGATGATAATCCTTGCGGAGCTGACACTCTGATTTATTTCTCCGTTCCTTCCTTGGATGTCTGATGACTGGCATCACGCCTGAATTTCCAGTGTGCACACTGCTTGACTAAAGAATGGCTAGGCCTTTAGGGCACAACTCCTTGGTGCCGTTTCGTTTGTCTCATGTCATTATTAGTGTAACCGAACGAAAAGTACAAGGGAAGATAAGAGTGAACATAGAGCATAACAAATTGAATGACGCTGAAAGAAATGTGTGGAGGAAGCTACAGCGGAAAGATGATGTGGAAAGCGGAGCATGAAAGACTGAGATGGCAAAGAGTTCGTGGAAAAAAGTGGAGCCTTTGCACCTGTGCCATTGCCCTCGCTACAGAAAGTGTTATGTGCAATTTGTGTACCTGTTAGCTGAAAATAAGCTAGGCAGCCAGTGGGAGTCTGCTGCTGAGGCTTAACGAACAGCCCCAGCAGGGGCTCAGTGCCGCCGTCGCCAGAATCCAGAGGTGTGCGCTGCTGAAAAAAACACCTAGGGGTGCGTGCTGCAGAAGTAGTTTTAAGTCTTGCCCCTGACAGGACCCAGCTGTTCACTTGTCTTGAATTCAAAGCACCTAGACAGCTGTGTCAAATTTTGCGTTAGGAACTATTGTGGTCATGTGTGATCTTTTGCGATTCAAACGAGACACAATCTGGAAGGAAGATTTGATTTTGTAGTGTTGAGAAGTTGTTAGACAAAGAAAGTTGCTGGATTCAACGTTTCAACTATGGTACCTTTCATTGTCACTCTGCCTAAACGAAGACGAGAGTGCTTGCCAGCTTGTTTCAGTGACATCGCTCTTTCAACATCTTGTCATCGCATGCGTTATTACAACATGTACAGTTCACAGTACTCTCAAGAGCGTGTGGATATCTCCGTGAAATCTGCACAGTTTCACGCTGAAGTCACCAGAACAGCTGTTTAGCCTCAGTGTGCAAGTCTAGTCATATTTCAGGGAATACACGATCAGTTTCCCTAGAGATCTATATGTGGTTTGTTCATAACTTGTTTTAATTTTAAAAAATAAAGCCATTTGTTTTTTTGCAATATTTGTTGAAGTGTTTGTGTTTCTGTTCACTTTGGTGGCTTGTGTCAACTGCAAACTCATCCGTGTTCCCTGTTCTTTGCAGCGACTATTTATTTAAGCTTCTCCTCATTGGCGATTCGGGGGTGGGCAAGTCCTGTCTGCTGCTCAGGTTCGCGGTGAGTGTCCACTTTTGAATAGATGCTTTGGCACATCAATTAATTGTGTTTTTTTCAAAAACATGTTATAAAATTAAGGGTGTCAGTTATTTTCAGTTAGTTTCGCTTTATTGCACGTAAGGTTACAAATGGAGTTTGTACAAATATGCAGAGGGAGTTCCCATAGTCAAGACTGTACAAGGCACCTCCCTTTAGAATTGAGTACAGTAAAGCAGCTCTACACAAGCACAAAAGACACCGTACTATGCAAGTCACTAGCCAACAAGGAAAAATATTTTAATTACGGGTAGCAGTTGCTGTAATAACGGTAATGGTGAAATGATTACATAGAGTGAAATTTCCAGAGCTCTGTCTTGAATAAGTATCCATTAGCTGTTTACCTCATTTGGATGTGGGAGATGTCGGCTCATTCTGGGTGGTATCTCATGCTCTAGATTTGAATTAATGAAACATGTCCACTTAGTTTTTCTTCTAACACGGTGTCATTGCTTGAAGGCTGTGTTTACTGTTGCTACATAAATGGCTGCACTCTGTTGCTGCTTGGAGAGCATTTTTGTGCTTTTGTGAACTTTGCTTCACACAATAGTCACTTTAGAAGCACTGCTCACTGTAAGCCTTGCTAATGGAGGTTTTTGTATGGAAAATCGTAATTTCCGATATCCTTGCAGTGCAGCAGTCTCTCTGTAATAATACAAGCCAATCTGTTGTAGGGACACTTTCAGAAATGCTTCTAATGCTGAAATTCAAAAGACAAGGAAAAGGGTTTGTTATTACGACTAGCATAAAACCTAGAATGTTGACTACAGACTCTCATTCAGTATGGTTTGTGATAAGCACGGGTTTGACAGCATTGGTGTCATTTTGGTTGCATTCGAATTGCGTTCGGCAACCATTGGGGCTATGAGAGACCTGAAGCTTCTTTCACAGTTGCTGTGGTAGTTACAATTGGTTTAACCAACGAGAAATAGTGTTCCAGTCGGCCTTTTAACTTGTTCATAACTTGGTGTTCAGGGCACATCATTGCAGTGTAGTCAACTTTACTGCTCTGTTATTTCCGAAATCGGAAGCCAAGTGTTGTAGGAGCCAAGCCACGCATGATGATAATCACAGCCAACTAATTGTGAACATCTGTGATCCATTTAGTTACCTTCCTTGGATGTCTGAGTGGCGCATTGGCATTGGTTTCGAACCAGAGACTTTTTTTTTTTTCAAAAGCAACATCTATAATTGTGCCTTTCTCTTTTTTCTTTTGCAGGACGACACATACACGGAAAGCTACATCAGCACAATTGGTGTCGACTTTGTAAGTTGCCTGTTTGCTTGTATGAAATGTTGTGTATGGCTGTTCACGAGATGAAATTTCTACTATTCTTCATTTACTTGATGTGTGCTCTGCGTCCACACAATGTGGAACTTCTTTGAAGGGTTTTGATTGAACTATTTGGGGGGGGGGGGGGTGAATGTTTAGTAACAACTTCAGGTGATCACTAGTCATTCAGAGTTCCTCACGCTGTTTTGTGGTTATTAATGTCCTCATGGTTTGCCGCAAGAGAACCCCTGGAACACAATGTTGAACAAGGAGTATTTCTGAGGCCAACATTTCAATAGGGCCCATATGGAGACAAGTCCCCATGTGAAAACGCCCCATTTTTTTCTCGACACTTTAGGCCTCCCATCTTCCTTCAACTTCTATCTCATTTGGACTCTCTAAACCTAATTCTGTTCATAACACACTGCATGAAATGTACTGTGTTTACTTGGTTGTGCCGCATCCACGATTGTAATGTGCACACTATTTTGGAAAACGCCAAGTCCGTGGTGGAAAGAACTGAAACTGATTTTGATATTTCAGGCAATTATAAGTGAAATTTCCTTATTTGTTCACATGCGACTTTTTGATGGTAAGAATCTGCTATTTGCTCTTCAGAAGAGACTGTTCTCGCATATAAGCAATGGTTGATCGGGCGTCTCTCATCAGAGGGTTAGATGCTTCCTTATCACTAGAGTTGGGTACATTTTCAGACAGATGCAACATTTCCACCTCTAAGGCTAAATCACGCAAGCCTGCACCACTCTATAGTCGGGTACAACTTTAGAAGGCAGCAGCATTTCCTCCTCAAAGGCCGATGAACATAGACCTGCACCAATGGGCGCGCACTCGGGACTGACGTCATGAGCGGGACGGCCGGGGGCTCCGCCTTCGGAGAACATCGGCGCGTGCATGAGCGGGACTATTTCTTTAGTCGCGGAGGTGATCGGCTGTCGTGCTTCAGTCGTCTGGGTGGGTCCTCTCCTGCCGTCTTAAGTTGTATCCGACTATAGACTGACGGCATGAGTCGGATAGAGCTGACTCATGACGGATGAGTCAGATTCTCCGTCAGAGAATGTGGCCGACAACATGAACAGAGCTATTTCTTTTTTGTCATGCTGGCAATCGGCTGGTACAGTTGTCATCTGGGCAGACGCTTCTTATGTTGTACCTTACTACAGTCGTGCTGCTTGCGAGATAATTTGTAGCTGTCGTTGCGGCAGCATCCTGATTAGGGTGGAATGCAAGCTTTCGTGTGTTGTGGTTGCTTCTTGAAGAACCACAGCTGTCAAAATCTTTCGAGAGCTCTGCATTACAGTTGCGGGACTTTAAAAAAGAACCTGCAGTTTATTTTCACTGGCTGTGTTTGGAAATAAATTTTCGTATTGTGTCACGTTGGTGTGCAGTCTTATCCACCAGAGAAACTTGTGCACAAGGGCGTAATACCCCTGTCACACGGGGCAACTCAAGTGCACTTTGAGGGAGTGCACTTCGCCACTAGTGCCATTCGCATGCTGTCACACGGGAACGTTTAGTGACACTCGCTGCAAAGCGCACTTGCCGGCGAGTGCGTTCGCCAAACTCACTTCGCCGAGACGGAGTGTCTAGCCTCGATAGCAGTGGCTCGAGAATAAATGAGTTATTATCCGAAGCCGAGTTTATAGCATTTTTGAACTATCGTTTTCTTTATTAGGAATATTCTTATGCATTAAAACATACTATAACACAAAAAAACTACTTTGCTATTCTCGTTCTCGGGCAGTTTACAGCCACGACCGCCAGGGGCATGCCCAGCGCACGCCGTGCAATGGCTGCAGCTGCCGCGTTTGTACGTAAATTTTATTTTAAGGGCTGGTTATAGCTGTAACACAGTATTACTTAAAAAACATTGCCTGAAATAACAAATATCTGTTGTGCTACTTAAGTACCCATCGCCATTACAATCATTTCCAAAGTGCACTTCCCTTTCTCGTGTAGCAGCGCGCTGCCAAAGTGCCATTCTGGGGGCGTAAGTGCACTCGCTCAAAATGACACTAAACTTGACAGTGTGACCGGGGTATAAGACTTCGCATGATGACACAATGTTTCGGCAATGACCGGCTGTGACTGTATGCCCAATCCGTTCCTTTGGCTGTCTGAGACGAAGTCTTTACCCGAGTGCACAGCAAAGGGTTTCTCATGCGTTTGAGATTTTGCGGAAAGTTGAACCAAAATTTTCAGATCGTATGTTTTTAACCCTTTGAAGATCTTTTTTCGCCAAATGCGACCTGTCAGGGTAATTTTTTATTGAATATTTAAAGTGCCGAGTGGCATCACATCCTCATTATACAGAACTGCTTTTGGTTGGAATGGGCCACTGTCTTTGTTTTCCTGCCATGGCTCAACCAATTCGTTGGAATGCCATATTTATAACACGCAAATTCGACATGGCAACGTGTAGGCCGCGCTAGCCAGCGTGAGCATTGGTTGACTTGAGTCGTTACGTGCAGTCGCTGGTTGGAAACTGTTGCGCCACCGATGCTAGTTGCCTGTGTGAATGAGCCTTTATTGGCTCGGTTCCGTGTCTCGTTGCTTAGTCGTGTCCAGCAGCCAGTGCTGTTAGACTCCAGCCAGAACGAGCTGAAACTTCAGATGAAGTTGTTCGTACAATTTCAAGACAGCAGAGTTCAAAACAGCTGAGAATATATTTTCCTATAATTATAGTTGAGGTGAAAAGATTACCCCTCCCATCCCCAATGTCGTCTTAAAGCTCAATAGAAAAAATCGAGTCTCATTGCTGTTGCAGGTTTGCTGTGTATGTGGTGAAGGTGCTTTATTGAAGTTGTCCATGCGAATATGTTTTGGTCTGTGTTAATATGGCTTTCCATCTTTTCTTTTTCTTCTGCAGAAAATCAGGACAATAGAACTAGAAGGAAAGACCATCAAGCTGCAGATTGTAAGTACGACTGCCCTCCATTCCATAGGTGTGACACGTCTTACCCGTTGAGATGCTCGGCTGTAAAACTGTGCCCAAGAGAGGTGGCAGTTTGGTTGACACGATGGCACGACGGTTATGTGTACTGATTGCATTTTCCACTTAACCTTCCTTGGATGTTTGAGTACCAATTAACTGCCCCTTTCTCTGGCTTGCTGCCAATGTTGTTAGCTTGGCTCAGAAGGCAAACATAAATCCTCAAAAGAGTAGCTACAGCAGTTGAAACCTAGCCGAAACAACAGTGGAGATTGCAACTAAGTGCATATTCACGTGTATATTCATGTGTATATTCACATCCACCGTGTTGGCTCAGTGGTTGTGGTGCTTGGCTGCTGACCATAAAAGACACTGGTTCGATCCCGGCTGCGACGGTTGTATTTTGGAGGCAAAAATGCCAGAGGCTTGCGTACTGTACAATGTCAGTGCACGTTAGTTAACCCCTCATCAAAGTTTTCTGGAGCAGTTTAACTATGGTGTGCCTCATATCACGGCTTTGGCACGTGAAACCTCAGCAATTAAGCGCATATTCATGATGATTAGACATCTTAGGTGCATTATATTCACAAGTCATTTTTGTTATGGTAAGGTACAAGCAATAAATTACTTTAGAATGCGAACTCTACTGAGAATGTGCTAGCTTGCTGCTATTAGCGACAGCTTGGATTGCTTCAAAACAACACAGAATGTCCACTTTCCTCTGTGCAGAATACCTTGTAATGACTGTTCACCAATTTGCGGTTGTTTATATATTTCAAACCTTGTGAAACGACAAAGCAACTTCGGTTGCCTTCATCTTAACATTAACTGTATATTGTACATTTGACATCACATTGACCTTACGAGTGACCTGGTTTGTTGGGGATCGAAGAAAAGTAGGGTCGGGTGACTGCTCATTTCGGTTCCAAAATTAAACCTTGAAATCAGAAAATGCAGGCAACATTTAAATTAAGCGGTGTCTTTGAGTGTCTTTCATCTTTTTGGTGAGCTTGGCAGCACCCCTCAAAACAACAGCTTACGTGCAGGGCCAAAGGCATTTTCTTCAGTGAGCTTTGCTTACTCTCTTCATCAGAAATATTGGTGTTTGTGTACAGTTCACACCGTGCTGCAGTAATTACACATTCTTAATCACTTCTGTCGGAGGTAGGTACACTGTTGCTTCTTGGGGAATCTTGTTCTGTGGTTCTGCAGTTTCTTTTTTGTGGATGCAGTACTGCGCTCACTATTTTATGTAATACGCATAGCAGAACTGCACAAACTTTTACGTGCAACACCAGTTTTCGCACATAATTTTAGTAACCGGACCTTTGTTGGAAAACAATGTTGCCAGAAACGAGATTGAGGGTAAAATTGACCGAAATGTGTAAAAATGAATTTCTTTCCAAAACCGAAATGCAAGGAAGATTGAGATCTCCAAATAAAATCATTTTCCATGGAAAAGTACTTCCACTACAAAAATTAGCTCTAAACACTGCAGTTTGTTGTGCCAGGCGGCGAAGCAGTTCCCTGACACAAGACTAGTCGGAGTGTTGCACACTTTGCAGTCAATTGTTTCAGACTCGGTCTATCTCTCATTGTGGCATTTCTTGCAGTTCAGTATTTCATCTTCGAAGGCTGGTGCTGAACTGGCTCTGATGCAAACGCCATAACTAGGCTTTAGTTGTCCTCGTTCAGTATGATGAAACACTGTGTCTGTGAGCAGTGTGGAAGGTATCGTAAACAGCGTTTCAAACCATCAAGGGTTCGAAACTGCGCGCAGTGCTAACAGTGCCCAGTGAGCTCATTAAGGAAAGAGTTATGTTGAATTCCATTGATGCAGTCGGAGCAGGTATGATCCAATGACAGAGTGAGGGCAGGAGTCAAGCATTCCAGTGAGAGTCTGAGTGGATTCAGAGCGGGAGTCACCCTACAAAGCAGAAAAAGACTCTGCCGCTGAAATCGGCAGAGTCGACCGGAATTCGGTGTGACTTTAACACATTTGCCTGCTTAGGGGTGCCACCAGCACTGTTGGTAGTCAGTGTGTTTTGCCAGTAATACAGTAGAACCCCGCTGTTACGTTCCTCACTGCTGCGTTTTCCCGGCTGTTACGTCATTTTCCGCCGGTCCCGGCATAGCTCCCATAGGATACAATGTATTGGGAACCCCGCTTTTACGTCGTAACTGTCGGACGTTCCCGTATGATACGTCGCGAAGTGCGCTCGGAGCCGACCGAGTGACTACCAAAGAGAGCGGCCATGGTGCATTTTCACGCAGCTTGGCCTCGTTTGACCGTAATATTAGCCGCATGAGAGTCGCAAGCAACAGAATCTTTCAAGTGATGCAAACAAAAGCATGGCCTTCGAGATTCAAATTGCAAAGATGGCGTCTATGACGTAACTGCTCGCGAAAGCAAGGCCTTCGAGATTGGCATTTACAATTGACAAAAGCATTGCCTTTGAGATTTGTATTTCACAAACATGGCGTGTATGACGTAACTGCTTGCGAAAGCAAGGCCTTCGAGATTGGCATTCACTTCTGCCATCGCGTTGGCGTAGACTCATCATCATCGTTATTTGTCGGAGAACGGGAGGAGTTCGAGCTGGTTGGAGCTCGCATGGTCGTGCGTGCGGTTCGCGGTCGGACTCGCCGTGCCGGTCGCGATTGCGTGTGCTTAGTTCTTTCATGCCTACAGCTGCTGGTGTTAAAAAAGTCACATACGTTGATTACATTTCTGTGGATGAGGCCGTCCTAAGCTCCGCGTTTCTATCCATCGACTAGATCGCGGCTGAGTGCGCCAATTTTCGTGCTGCTCGTAAGAATTGAAATAAAATTCATACCACTAAATATTTTGCCGTTTTTCCTGTTTTTCGTCTCTTACGTTTCCCGTCTCTTACGTTTATTTCCTACGGTCCCTTCAAAAACGTATCAGCGGGGTTCTACTGTAGCAGACAACATGGACGGCTCGGCAAATTGTGCAGTATTTCTTCAGATGCTCGATAGCAACAGCTCGGAGTCAAAGCTCTAGTTCCTGCACGAGCGATTCATCAGATGGTGACAGCGACGCTGAAACTGCTGCGGATGAACGCGAATTTGACAGCGGAATGGAATGCCTACACGCAAGGTATTCTGGGCAACTCATCACTCGACAGATAACACTTCCACTTCCGCCTTGTACCAACTGTTCCAGTTGCGGATTCGGAGGTGCTGCTCTGTGCCACAGTCGAGTGCTCGCTTGCAGAGTCCATCGGCTGCTCTGACTATGGCATTTGAATTCAACATTGGTTGAGAACTCGCTTGAGTTGAGGTAGCTTTCTGGTGCATCACACCACTTTGATTGGCTAATTGGTATCATTCACCAGAGTGACTTGTGCATGAGGGTCCTAGACTGTACGTGATGACTCAATGTTTCGGCAATGATTGGCTGTGACTGTATGCCCAATCCGTTCCTTTGGCTGTCTGATAGTCGGGGACCCGAGTGCACGACACAGGATTTAGTTGAAATTTGTGTACTTGCAGTGAAGCATGTCTTCTCTGCAGCGGTGAATTTTAGCAATGCACAAAGTATTTATGGACTGTGGATTTTTTTTTTTTTTACAGCGAAAGCTGTTATGAGATCACAACGGCTGGTTTTGGTGCCGTAGTGGTCGGCCGCTGCCACCGGCATCCATAACTGCTTTCGCGCACAGTGAGGAAAGGAAAATTCAGGGTCCAGCGGGATTTGAACCTGAGCCTTCTGCGCGGCAGTAGAGTATTCTACCACAGAGCCTTGCCGGTGCTTGAAACTCCTTCGCAAGAAGACCCTGTGCAGGTGTCATGTTGGGCAAGGATTTGTGTCTAAAAATGTAATATGGTGTGGTAGAAGACTAAAACGACAACCAGGCATTGCACAATGCGAATGGCGTAACAAGTAGGTGGTTTAAAGCTTCCCACCTAATACAAAGGGCTTGGCCATAATTCATTAGCCGCAGCATCAACAATGTGCATATAATGCCATACAAACGCGTAGCGGGTACCTCACTTCTCTGCAGAACGATGACTGGTGGCATAGCGGGTACTTCCCTGCTCGTGAATTTGGTTTTGCCTCTAAATGCCACTCCTCCAGCTTTTGCTGTGACTGCTGCGTGTTCTGCTCGTGCCTAGCGTTTTTTTTTCGCTGGCAACAGTGAGGCTGGGGTGCTACGCCTATGGTAATCATCATCGCTATGTGGCATTGCCTTGTGGGCTCCATGGGGCCGGCGTACCACACAGTTTGTGGCAAAATCGGACTTACCATATCGCACCCAAAATCATCTGATTAACCGGGCTCGCGCAGTTTGAGTTATTCGGGCTATACTCCATGTTACGCTAGGATTTTGTTCTGATGGAAATACTGTGCTCAGTATGTTATGTAAACACATAGTAGCAGAATTGCACAAACTTCCATTTGCAAAACCAGTTTTTGCACACAAGCTTTTATAACCAGCCCTTTGTCAAAAACAGATGAGTGGCCAGAAACAAGATTCAGGGATAAAATTGAACAAGTTTTGTAAAAACATACTTCCACCCAAAAAACAAAATGCAAGAAAAATTCAGATGTACAGAGCATTGCCATCTAATAGGCAATATCTCCAAATTACTTTTGACGGAAAAGTACTTCCACTACAAAAGCTTTTTAACGGCAAGCAGTACAGTGTGGAGTGGCGTTTGGTGAAGCAGCTCGTCGACATAAAATATGGCGGTATGTTGCGCGTCTTGCAGTAAACTCTTTCATGCTCGGTCTTCCTACCATTGTAGCATTTCTTGCAGTGTTTGCAATGTTTATTTTGGAAGGCTCGTGCTGAATAGGCTCACATGCAAACTTTATATGTAGACTTTAGATGCGCTTCACGTCCAATGAAGAAGCATGTCTATGAGCAGAGTGGAAGGTCTCGGAAGGGGCATTTCAAACAATGAGTGACTCGAAACTGCTCAGGGCTAATCGAGCTCAGCGAGCGTGGCAGGGAAAGTTCGTTGACAGCTCATTTGAGTTCAGGTACCTTTCCCAACGCCTCACACCACTTTGATTAGCTAATTGGTCTTATTTGCCAGAGAAATTTGTGCACGAGGGTGCAAGACTTCGCATGATGACCCTGTGTTTCGGCAATGATTGGCAGTGACTGTATGCCCAATCCGTTCCTTTGGCTGTCTGAGAAAGTCGGGGACCCGAGTGCACAGCACAGGATTTAGTTGCCTGTCTGAAGCATGTGGTGGGGCGGATTTTAGCAATGCATGAAGCATACTATTCACTGTTTTTTTTTGTTTATTGTTTGTTTGTTCTTTTTTTCCGCTGGCAGCATTGAGGCTGGGGCATTGCACCTATCGTAACGATCGCTATGTGGCATTGCCTTGTGGCTCGATGGTGCCGGCATGTCTCCCATGTTTGTGGCGCAACCGGGAATTACCATACAGTGCCCAAAATTCTCGAATTAACCAGGCTTATGCAGGTCGCCACTTCAAATTATCTAGTCTAATTTGCATTAGAAAATACAGGACTAGAAATTTTTCTAGTTGGGTGACACTTCGAAAGTTCAGATCGTTCAGGCTTCACTGTACTACTGAACCACTTCACTGGGTTCCACTGTGTTCAAAGGGCAAAATGCAAGAAAAATTGAGGTATTGAAAGTATCTCTAAAGAAAATCATTTTTCATGGAAAAGTACCGCTGCGAAAAGGTACGAAAGATCCCTAAGCATATTATGAGATGAGAAACACAAAAGCGTTTCTTTTAGCCAAGTTGTTGTTTGAGAGGGGTGCTGCAAAGTGGTGTTGCCGAGTTACATGTAATGAGGCAATCAGAGAGGCCGAATTGTTTATTTGCATATATGCAATCGAAAAGGAATTGGCAACAGTATTTGCAGTATATGATGACCGCCACAGTGTTGTCTCCTCTTGTCGTTCTGATGGTGGTGTACTTACAGTCGTGCACATAAGCATGTGAAAGCCTTGTGATTACAGTAGTAGGTGGAAACGTACATCACTTCTCACACCATGTATAAGACGTTGGTGAATGTGAGGTAGATGCATGTCCTCCTCGATGTCATCGTGACTTCATGGGGATATCTGCAATTTGAGACTGACATTGGCATACGTGATGACTAAAAACTACTCTTAACTGAACGAACTTCAGTTTAGCGTGCCGTGCAGTGAAGCAGCTCTTCTTGACGTAAAGCACCGCTGTATGTTGCATGTCTTACAGTAAACTGTTTCATGCTTGGTCTTCCAACCATCATATCATTTCTTACACTTTCTGCAATGTTTCATCTTGGCTTGTCGGCACGTTCGATTACAAGTCCCCTGCCACCAAGGCTTTACGTCCACACAGAGCAGGTGCAATGCTCTTGCTTGCGACTCCTGCCACCTCCTTCTGTGCTCTCTCTGCAGATGTTGAAGGCCAATTGATCTGATATGGGGGACAATGGCGCGCTTTCTTCTAGTCGGGACTTAACCCTTCTATTGCAATGTCCCTCTCTCCTAATCCACCGCTGCAAGTTGCTGTGGCCACCAGAAAGAGGGAGCACCATTTTTATAGACGTTTGGCCTGTTATGCAGTCTGCTGCACTGAAGTGCAAAGGCTGCCCTCCCTGCCTCGGATAAGGGTCACGCGTATTTACAACAGCTCAGAGGGGGGACTATGGCAAGCCCTCCTTGGAAAGGCGCATTGTTAGCGAAGGCGTGGTCATTTCTGGTGGGAGAGGTCGTGTTTGCCAGATGCGGATTTTGTAGATTCCCTGCCAGATTTCATGGACACCCTGCGCGCACCTTTTTCGCCAACCTAGCCAAGTAATGCTTTCGAGTTGAAATCCTTAACTGCAAGCACTGCAGTTTGGCGTGCAGTTTTGAACTTGGAAGGCTGGTGCTGAATAGGCTTGAATGCATACTCCATACCTAGACATTAGTTCTCCTTCATGTTCTGGTGAAGCAGCGTGTCCATGAGCAGTGTGGAAGGTCTCGAAAGCACAGTTTAAAAACATGGGGGTTAGTTGACAACTCACTTCTTTAATGCATCACGTTGCCTTGATCGGCTAAGTGGTCTTATTCACCAGAGAAACTTGTGCGCAAGGGTGCTAGACTCTACATGATGACTCAGTGTTTCGGCAATGATTGGCTGTGACTGTATGCCCAATCCGTTCCTTTGGCTGTCTGATAAAGTCTGGGACCCGAGTGCACAGTAAAGCCATCGCACTAATTATTCGAGACTATTTCGCTCTCACGCTGCGAGCGGCTACCTTCCTGGTTAGCTCGGAAGGTCAAGTGACCGGGATTTGAACCAGAGTCCAGGTACCTGATTTGAATGTCAGACCAGGTGTGGAATTTATGCGTTTGATCTTTGTTCGGTTCTCGAACATTTGGCCCAGCTACAGTGTAAGATATGCAATTCAGGTGGGGACACTTCTCGGCTTGCTTGCAAGGCGCAATTGACCAAAGTAGCAATGTCGCATGACCATCGGTCCTGTGGCTGTAGTGGTCATCTTTCGTGGGTACAAAACATCGAGACAAAAAAGGCTTTATCTCCTTTTGCTGTAACAACTAGCTCTTCCACATGACGAAAGTGGGTCATTGGTGGATAGGAAACTGTCAGTACAGTAGAACCCCGCTGTTACGTTCCTCAGTGCTGCGTTTTCCCGGCTGTTACGTCGTTCTCCGGCATAACTCCCATAGGATACAATGGATTGGGAACCCCGCTGTTACGTCGTAACTGTTGGACCGTTCCCGTATGATACGTCGCAAAGTGCGCTCGAAGCCGACCGAGTGACTACCGAAGAGAGCGGTCATTGGTTCATTTTCACACAGCTTGGCCTGGTTTGACCGTAACATTAGCCGAGAGGTGCAAGCAACAAGATCTTTCGATTGATGCAAGCAAATGCATCGCCTTCGAGATTCGCACTGCAAAGATGGCGTCCATGACGTAATTGCTCGCGAAAGCAAGGCCTTCGAGATTGGCATTTACTATTGACAAAAGCATAGGCTTTGAGATTTGTATTTCACAAACATGGCGTCTATGACGTAATTGCTTGCGAAAGCAAGGCCTTCGAGATTGGCATTCACTTCTGCCATCGCGTTGGCGTAGACTCGTCATCATCATCGTTATTTGTTAGAGGACTGGAGGAGTTCGAGCTAGTTGGAGCTCGCATGGTCGTGCGCGCGGTTCGCGGTTGGACTGGCCGCGCTGGTCGTAATTGCGTGTGCTTCGTTCTTTCATGCCTACAGCTGTTGGTGTTAAAAAAATCACATACGTTGATTACATTTCTGTGGATGAGCCCGTCCCCAGCTCCGCGTTTCTATCCATCGACTAGATCGTGGCTGAGCGCGCCAATTTTCGTGCTGCTCGTAAGCATTTAAATAAAATTCTGTACCACTAAATATTTTGTCGTTTTTCCTGTTTTTCGGCTCTTGCGTTTCCCGTCTCTTACGTTTATTTTCTACGGTCCCTTCAAAAACGTATCAGCGGGGTTCTACTGTATTGTGTGTCCGGCCACTGCTCATGCGTGTTTAGACAGGCAGGCTTCTTTCATTGAATTTGGGTTTCCCGTGAAGCAGTGATTGCCATAGTAATGAGAGAGAAAATCTTTTCTGTCTTCAGGTTTCGTCGAACTCAGGATTCTGTTAATTTAGGTGTTTACTTTTTGTTCTCATGTGTCCTTATTTACTCCTTATCTCTTCTAGCACGAACCCTTACTGTCTCAACTTTCTGTCGTTGAGTCTCAACCTACATATATCATTTTGACGTGTTCTCACGATTAATTTCATATTCTGAGCGAAGCTTTGTTGAATAGTTGTTGTTTCGCTACGCGGCTCATTGCTTTTTGTGTCCCCAGCTAATGCACTGTGTACGTGTCTTCCACAGTGGGACACAGCAGGGCAGGAGCGGTTCCGCACCATCACGTCCAGCTACTACCGGGGGGCACACGGCATCATTGTTGCTTACGACGTCACGGATCAGGTATGCGACATCCTCCTGCTTGGTCTTTGGTGCATATTTCAAATCTCCTGAAAAGGGGAAGAGGGCTCATGCTCGGGATTTTACGGTAGTATATTTCAAGTGCAAAGGCCGGTGAGTCTGGAAGAGCAAGCCTTTTAAATGATGGCTGAATGGCAGGAACTGATGTGGGATGACTGGAAGCCCTGGCCCGTGGTTTGTGTAAAAAAAACTGGCTTCATCTGGAGGCAGTGTCAGCATGATGATACACATCTAGGCTTGACCTCCTGTGATGGTTTTTCTTCCTTGGATGTCTGAACGCTGGCATGCCATCTCTGAATGAGCCAGTTCTTTACAGCGGGCCAGAGTTCTTGCGCCCTTCTCTTGCATTACTGCCATACACTGCTCATAGCCTCGCTCCTACTTTGAAGATGGTGGATATTGTTGCCAGCCACACGTGCTCATCATGACATCACATCGTAGGTGACATACCTTTTAGTGCGGCCCTGGCTGCTGCGGACTATCCATTTTCCGAAGTAGTAAAACAGCAGCGCTCTCACTCTTGCGCCGAATGCACAAAATTGCGCCAAGAGAGGTTTGCTGCGGCATCCTGATAACAAGGCACGATTTTGCGCCTGAATGCGTCAAAACGTTGCCTTCGAGGCTCAAAGGTCATGGCCAAAATTAATGACAGTGCGAAACGTGTGCAGCAGTAGTGGTCTGCAGATGTGCGTGACATGTTTGAGGAAGCGGCTTAATTGTGCTCGCCGTTATCAAAATTTGCAATTGCTACTTCAGGCGTTTTCGAACCCCACGGCCTGTGTGCCTGCTGGCGGTCTGTCGTGTGCAGCCATGGAGGAAAGAAATACTTATAAGGTAGTGTGCGTAACGTCCACAAGCCGTCCTCCTCCCAATCCTCTCCATAGGTGCAACAGCTGCGCCATAGCTTTAATGTAAAGCTTTTGGTGCCACCTAGTGGGTAATCAGAAGTGCGGGACGAAGGCCCTGGCTTTTGCATGCTTTTGTTAGCATTGCTAGTTGTTGTGGCCACGCTCTTCTTGCCCTGCCTGCGTCAGTTTTGTGTCTCTTTTGTGTGTGAGAATTTCTTGCAGAGTGCAAATGATTTCTAAGCGGCCAACTTGTGCTGATGCAAAGAAGAAAGCTAAGCTTTCGTACAACTCACATGTTCCTTGCACGTGCTTGTTTATAGCATATGCGTGACGTTGAGCAGTACTTTTTTGCCTTGTTAAAGCAGTGTAAAGAGATTGTTTGGGAATGTAATTCGTATTCTGTTTTTCTGGTCTAAACGGTCGTACTGTCCCCAGTATTCACGGAAATTTGTACTGCAGTAACCTATTGTTTCATTTTCGGTTCAACCGATGCGGTGCATGCTATCTGCGACGCAGTTATCAGCCTTCACTTTGCTAAAACGTTGTGCAGGGATTCTGTTCTATATCTTCTAAACATACTTTTGTGGAAGCTGTCGCCATCGTGATGTATTAGCAGCTCATTTTACGAGTCAATCGTTTTCGCGGATGCGGTGTATTTGTGCAGGGGTTCAGTACAAAGTATGTGCTTTTCTGCATGAAACGTATTTGGAGTCGCCAGTGTGGCTAATTCTTCACTCTTGCGAAGCATTGTGTTCTGCTGAGATTACTTTTTAACTGAGGGTGTGCGAATACCCGAATAAGGAGTGCATGAATTATTTGAATTGCGAATGGTATGTATATCTTCTATTCAATTGTCAAAATATTCTATGTGGAGACTCGTGCTTGAGGTCGCCTAGCGAGTGTTCCACTTTTTTAGTGCAAAAGCGCCAAGCATGACACAGACAGGGGCGCCCTGGCTGAGGTAGCAGTCTTCACCACGTGGTGCGGTGTCTTTGGTCTGTCGCACAGATTGACCTTACAATAACCCTCGTATTGAAAACTTGAGCTATCGCTTCTGTATTATAACGAAAAACAGGAACCTAAGCGTCAGGAGATGTAGAAGCCAAGGTCTCGGCTGCTTCCTCAATTTCAAATAAACGTTTAGGGTCTGTGGTTGTTCTCATTTCACCCGAGAAGATAAGTTTATTTGTCACTTTTTGTATTTAGAGGCACAGTATTGCTTCAGAGCGTGCCAGTACTGCTCAGAATGGTGTATCTAAGCGTTCGAAATCTTTGAAAGTCTTCGGCAGTTTGCATTTAGTTGCTCCAAAGTGCTCTGAAATGCATATTTAGACAGTCCAAACTGCTCCAAAATTAACATTTTGCTGCTCCAAAAATTGCTCGAAATGTCACTTTGTGAGGGGCACCACTGCTCCATACTTAAAATGTTTTGATGGCTCTTCTCCCATGGTGAAAGATAAATTTTGGCCCTCGCTCGGTCACGGGCCAAAATTCAAGACGGCGGCGGAATAGCCTCTAAAAAAAAATGCACCCCTGTGCTTCTAATGAAATGCTTTATCGAATAGGCAAGCATTTGCTGTTTTTACTGAACTGAAAGGAATCCTCGTGTGAAATTTCATGTGTTATGACAAGGAGGGAAGGACAATCTACAAATGTTCCGACAATTTGTGACAACTCATTACGTGCAGAAATCATGCACATATCTAAACTCTCAGTACTTGGGTTCCTAGGAACTGCTGCTGCAGGATTCTGTAGCGGTGAACAGGTTGAAATATAAAAAAGAACGATGGGCGGCAAGGAGAGGGGGCGGGGGGCTTGCTCTTATTGGCGCATATTTCAATCTTGAAGGGTGAACTTGTCGGCTAGTAGGTTTAACATATCATAGGGGAAACAGTGCGAAAGACAAGGGCAGTGAAGGCACACACACAACCAGCACTACCTGTGGTTTTGTGTGCCTTTACTGTCCTTGTCTTGTGCCGTTTCCTCTAGGGCATATTTCATGTGCAGAGGCTTATGGGTCTCGAAGGACTGATGTGGGAGTCGACTGAAAGTGCTGGCCCGTGGTTGCGTCGAAAAACTGGCTTCATCTGGTAGCAGTCAGCATGATGATACACACGTAGACTTGACCTCCTGTGATGGTCTTTCTTCCTTGGATGTCTGAACGCTGGCTTGCCATCTCTGGATAAGCCGGTTTTCTACAGCGGGCCAGAGTTCTTGCGCACTTTCCTCGCATTGATGCCACAGTGTGTGCACGGCCTTGTTCCTACTTTGAAGTGGGCAGCAGTGGCGGCCGCATTTTGGCAGGGAACAAAACGTGAACGTGTCCAAGTGCTCAGATTTAAGTGTACAGTACAGATAAAATCCCCCGGGTAGTTGTAATTCATCCAGAGTTCTCGAATACAATTATGCATGTTGGCTTTGGCATTTAAAACTGCAGACTTTTCGAAATTGCTTTAAGGGGGGACACGGCTTTCGTATCGCAAAAAATGGCAAAAAAATCGATTTTCTGAAAATCATGTTTTCAGTTTCTGGAACCCTTTTTCTATCTGATTCCAAAATATCTACACTGAAAACCACCCAAAAGTGCTTCGAAAAGTTTGTCTTGCCCTCCGAGGTGGCGAAAATTATTGTGGAAATCGCAAAAAAAAGCGATTTTCAAAAAATTGTAGCTCCGCGATGGCGTGACCGCGAACCAACTTCTTGGGATTGTTCGAAAGGGCATTTCTCCGTGTTTAAATTCCCCGCTTCAGCGGGCTCCTCCATTCAGAAAGAAGCGCACAAAAAGCAAACACTGGAGAGTCGTTCCGAGGCCTCCGATTGGCCGCGTCCGCCATATTGCCCCAGCTCGCCTCGCCATTGGTCCGATGCTCGCTTCGGGAGATCGTCGTCTGCCGTTTGCACGTCGCGAGTTCACGGCTGTCGAGAATCGTGCTACTTCGTGACACGTTCGCAATTGTTCTGTGTTCACGGCTCGACGTTCACTTAGAATATAATTACGCTTTAGTTTGGAGCTGCAAGAGGAAGTTCGATCTGATTACGATGGTGTGCCGCGCTCCTAGCGAACATCGCAAACGCGAGTCTCGGACCGACTCTAGCGTTGACTTCAGCGTCGGATTCGCGGTTAGATGTTTTGATTTCTGCTTATCAGCACTTCTGACATCGTGACGAAGGCCATCGCGGGACGACTCTTTGTACTCACGACCACGCATTACGCACTTCGAAGCAACGGGCACCACGCCTGCGCACCTACTGCTCGGAGTCGTCACTAGGCCTAACTCCGCTCAGGGCGCCGTTTAGCGAGACGAACCCCGAACCTTGCGGGCAAGAACAACGCGCTAGCGTACCTGCGGCTGTGTGCTTCTTCACAAGGGAAGAAGCACATTGCTCACCGGCATTTCGGAACCGCGGATGGGCGGATCGTCATCGTAGCTTCGCATTCGCAAATCGTCACCGAACGCCGCCACCAAGCACATCACGCGCCGGCACCACGGACCCCGCGGCCGAGCACTTCGCGGTCAGAGTGCTGTCAATAAGCACTAGTGATGTAATTTAGACGTGCTTGGAGCCGTGCTTGGCATCGCCGCAGGCGTTTATGAATGTTTTGAAACAATGAAAGCCTCTTAGACTAGCGTTGCCGCGATCGGCCGAATGATAATACGTTTCATACGCAAGAATGGCAAAAGAACGTGTATGAAGCAGGGGGACGAATTTTTATCTGCCCGACTTGCGTCACTGAATAAACTGCTCAAAAATCCCTGTGCCACTAACGTCTTGGGGCCATAACTGTTATTTGGAACGAAGGCATCGGCTATCACGGTGTGAGCCATTTTCTGTCACAACAAAGCTCTCTCTTTATAAAAAATATTCAATGATTAATTGTAATCCATAAGCAAGACACAATTTGCTAATGACAGCATAAATACAAGAAATATGTGTAATTATTTCAGTATATGGCCTTATTAGATTGCAATATCTTCTTTTCTGTCATGTCTACCACACCACTCCTTCATACAGAGAACTTGGTTTGAAATCCATACTGGTTTTTTGTAGATCAAAAAAAGGAGGTTATGAAAAAAGAATAAAGGCACACTGGAGAAAGGCCACCTGTCCAAGAAGTGAAACACCATAAAAAAAAAGCAAAGCCCACAATCTTTAGGTGTTTTAGAGAAGGCCAAACTTTAAACGCAGTTTTCTCAATACTGTTTTTTTGGCATGTTGCTCATCTCGTGGAGCAGATATCTTGGCAACTACTACACAGATTTTGATTCCGTTTTTTTTCTTTTAATCCTTGAAGTCTTGTTGACAGGATGACATTATTCTTTACCATGCTTAGGGCATAGTTTTTTTTTGTATGTGATAATTAGTGCATGAGAAGTTCTGATGCAATACATGAAGCTGATGGCGATGTTATTTGTAAAAAAACTAAAAGGAATAGACAATTTTTAATAATGTCATCCTGTGTAGTGTTCTTTTGAGTAAAGATCAAAACCACTTGGACCTTCCTGGCATGTTTTGTTACAATGCTAGGCTTTTCACCAGCAGAGTATGTCATCAGATTATGTGTGCCTGCCAAATTTCATTACTCTAGGTCAACAAACAAAAAAGTTTTTTTCGATCGCCACCTCCCCCCTTAAGGGGGACGCAGGTCCTAGAATGGTGAAAAATTGCCAAAAAGTTGATCTTAAGAGAACCAATTTTTCGAATGCTTGGACCTGTAAGCATGTGTCATGAATTTGCGAGTGCTGAACTCAATCCGCAAATGGGTTAAGATTGGTCTCAAGTCGCCATGGGAGTTGTGAAATGCCTCGCAGCGGGCAATGTTTGTTGAAACTCCTGCGCGTGCCGCCGGTGAAGCATCCAGCCGATTGCCCTCTCGGGCTTCTTTTAAAGCTGATATCTTCTGTCGCATTTTACTGCCCTTCCAAATAGCGTTCCTTCAATGGAACAACTGCCCTCTCTCCTTTTTTGAAGCCCCCTTCCCAACTTCTTATTGGCTGAAGCACGTGCGCGCATGCCAGGCAAGCCTTCTGTTTCTCACTTCCTATTGGCTGACACGGCCAAGGTTGCTCGTGCTTTTTTTCTGTGTTTTGTTCATTGGCCACTGGCTCCCGGTTTGCACGTGTTGTTCATCTACTTCTCGTTCATGTTACGCGACCGGCTCACTGACTTTGTCTTAGCCAGCATGACTGGAGATGCTCTTCTGAATATGTGCCAAGTGGGTGGCAAGAAATGGCATCCATGGAACGTGAGAGTGAAGAAAAGCAGCGGGCAGTGTGCTGCCGACGCCCATGTGACGAAAGCGGCACATTCCGACTATGGCACACTGCCGCAAGTACAGTGTACGCGCGCTAAACGAAACTCGCATAAACGGAAACGTCTCTTAAACGAAACAATTGAAAAAAAAGTAATTGGTTTTCTATAAAATGAGTACTGAGTTGCGCTCGACAAACGAAACACCATTTTGTGGGCAACACGGATAAACGAAACCGAAATCGGCCATCATTCTGACTTTGTTACCGTCGCTGTCCAGAATCCAATCCGATCCGGTATGCGGTAGCTGCATTTTGACGCCATTTTGCACTTCGTGTTATCGAGCGTTGGTGCGCTGCTTGCTACGTGCGTGACTGTCCGAGTGCACTATGGAAGGAACCGCTGTAAAGCGCCCGCATAATGCACTGACTTTAAGCGCCAAAATGAAAGTTCTCAAAGACGTTGATCGCGCCCAGGAGTCGAAGACGGCTATCGCGAAAAGGCATGGCATCCCGAAGTGCACCCTTTCGAGGATTTTGAGATTGCGAAAAGCTTGAAAAGGCTTACAACAGCGGCGCTTTCACTCCCGGCAGGAAAAGGATGCGTCTGGCCGACCACGAGGACCTCGAGAAAGCACTTGTCCTGTAGTTTAAGCGCGCGCGAAGCTCAAACCTTCCAGTGACCGGGCCTATTTTGGAGGAGAAAGCAAGAGACATCGCGATCCAAATGGGGATTGAAGACTTTAAATTCGGCGACGGCTGGTTAAGCAGTTTCAAAAAGCGCCATGGCCTCGTCTTCCGCACTATAGCAGGTGAGAGTGCCGCGGTGGATCTGAATGTTTGCGCCGACTGGCAGCAGCAGAAGCCCCAAGACGTCCTATCAACTTATAAGCCCAGTGACATCTTCAACGTGGACGAAATGGCGCTTTTATAAGCTTCTGCCCAACAAGACTCTCAGCTTGAAAGGTGAGAAGTGTACAGGAGGAAAACACAGCAAGGACTGCGTTACTGTTCTGGTGGGAGCCAATATGGACGGGTCCGAAAAACTGAAGCTTCTTGTCATCGGAAAAGCAAAGAGACCTTGGGCTTTTAAAGGTGTGAAAGGACTCCCGGTATTACACAACGCAAATACCAAGGCTTGGATGACCCAGGCAATTTTTGAAACCTGGTTGAGGGAGAGAGATGCAGAGTTCACCAGAAAAGGCCGAAAGGTTGTGTTCATTGTGGACAATTGCCCAGCGCATGGTGAAGTGCGAGACCTGAACTCTATTCGGCTGGAGTTCCTCCCTGCCAATGTGACAGCTGTACTCCAGCCAATGGACCAAGGCGTTATTCGAAATTTAAGTGTTTTACCGTCGCCACATCCTGAGAAGGATGATGCTGTGTATGGAGAGCGGCAAAGGGTACACCGTAGACCTCCTTTTTGCCATCCACATCTTGGCCCAGTCGTGGGACGAGGTTGCATCTACAACGATTCAACGATGCTTCGGTCACGCGGGCTTCCTTGAGCGAGTAAGTGGATGCAAGCCAAGAGGGGTCGGATGCAAGCCAAGAAGAGTTTGACGCCGACGATGCTGAAGCACACACTGTTTTTGATTTGGTGGCCCAGAGGTGCAGCTCTGGCACTGGGACAATGGATGAATACGAAGCTGTTGATGATGACGTTGTCACCTGCCGTGAGGATACTTTAGCTGACATACTAAAGGAATTTGAAGAAGGCACTGGTAATGAAAGTGCGGAGGAGGTGGACAGTGACGACCACCAGAGTGCCCCACTGACTTCAGAGGCAAGCCAGGCAGTAGAACTACTCCAGCGGTACTTCCAGAAGGAGGGCTGCTTGGAGCATGTGTGCAATTTAAACAAGATGAATGCCTACTTAGTGAAGCAGTGCCACACCAAGCTGAAGCAAGCCACCTTGCACAGCTTTTTTGGGGGTTGCGACCCTTAAACGAAACTTCTAATAAATGAAACAGATTTCACTGTCCCCGTCGAGTTTCGTTTAAAGGGAGTGTACTGTACCTGTTGTGTTTGAAGTAGTGCACTCTCCTGGGCCTAGATTCAGCACCTTCTCAGATTGTCACATCGTCATCTGGCACTTCAATCAACATCCAAGATAGCACTGTCATGGCGTTTCGTTCTGCAGACGAGTCTGCCGAGTGCACCAGAAATACGGTGAGCTTGTAAAGCATCCCTTGCATCGCAGTGCATGATGGAACGCAAGTTGAAGCTACTGGATATTGAGCTGGCTGAGGATGGCAAAGAGAACTGGACAGATTTTGCCATTGTTGACCTGGGGTTGACAGAATCGTTATTTGGGCTTGCCTGCCCCGAGCACAGTGAAAAAAAAGCTCGACTTCTTTGAAGGCAAAAGAAGAGTGTGAGCTGTGTTCCCAGCTCATACTCTCGTGCAGCAGCTGTGGCTTTCGCGACAAGCGTTTTTCGTGCCCACGGGTAGCCAACCAGACAGACGCCAAAATAAGGCCCTTCAAGGTCACTTTGCGGGCCATGAAGGCTATGAATGGTATCGGCAAAGGGGCAACGGCTTGGTCGGACTTCTTTGCCGTGATGACTATTTCCCATCGAGGGCTTTATCACAAGACATACCGAAGCCATACAAAGATCATGAAAGAAGCCTGCAGTGCGACTGCTGCCGAAGGCAGAACGGCGAGTGCTGCTTGTGTCAAAGAGCTTTATGCGGAGTTTGGCAACACACCCGGTAACATAGTCATTTATGATGGCACCTGGCTTACGCGTGGATATGGCTCGCATATATGCATTCGCTGTATTGTTGAAATATATAGTGGTCTTGTAGTAGACCATATCATGCTGTCGAACTTTTGCCTGGCATGTGCCACTGGACCCAAGGAAGGCGAGAAGGGACATTCTGCCTGGCTCATCCAGTAGAACGTTGATTGCAAGGCTGGCCAGATGGAAGTAGAGGCAGAGCTACGCTTGCTGGAGCGGTCACTCTAGAAGCATAAGCTTTTGTTTATGACAGTGCTTGTCGGATGGCAATAGCCAAGCATTTCGTGCACTTACTGAAAAGGACTGCATAAACCATGTGCAGAAGCGAATGGGAGCTGCCTTCTGTACACGAAAAAAGAAAGCTGAAGGTGGCGTTCTCGGTGGTAAGAGTAGACTCGTTCAACAAAAAAATCCAGGAGATCATCTCATACTATTATTCGTTGAGGAGTCACCGGAACGATGTTCCAGGCATACAGAGAGCTGTGCTAGCCGCTCTAGAGTACATGTCTTCGACAGACAAGGCACCTAGGCACGACCTCCGCCCTGAATGATGGTGCAAGTTCCAGAGAGCCTTAGTTAAAATGAGAAGCCACCACCACACAAGGACAGCCTGTCTGATTTTTGTGTGCCAGGCACTGGAGCCAGTGTTTAGGCAGCCTAGTGACAAAGCCCTGTTAAGGGGGCACACTGGTCTTAGAGATGAAAAATCATGGAAAAAAAATCGATTTTCTGAATATAGTATTTTCGTAACATACAGGCGTTGTCGCAAGTGCTGACCAAGTTTCTTACATCTTGGATTGATATTTCAGCCCCAACAGCCATTTATTATCACCAAGACGAGCTATATTTCGATTGAGAAAAAGCACAAAAATTGGGCTTTTATATCGATATGCTGCTTCTCAATGACGTGTGCTGCAGCAGTAGGCATGCAGATTATGTCCCTGGTGGTGACTAATCTAACAAAAATATTTCAATATCTTCCATTACATGTGGTTCAAAATGGCTTTTATCTGTTTTCTTGCATTTTCTCAAAACAAGCTTTTACTCGCCCTGCCTGTTTGGTGCAACAATTGCTCCAGCTCTAGAATAGCTACAGCTGTAACGTTTTCTGCTGTATGAAGCTAAATGCATAAAGCTTGAAATGCTGCAAGCAAATTCCTTCTTTTCTTCTTCTATATTTTTTTCAACTGCCTGTGTGCTTGATCATTAGTAGCTGTATTGTAAATGCTAAATTTCAATGGGCTGTTACATTGTTGATTGTTGTTGGATTTGAAAACTGCTTGCACCAGTTCGATTCTTATTCATTCTGCTTTCCACTCACGCATTCAACATAACTTTCTGCTCAGCTTATTATCTATTGTCTCACCAAATAATAGTAATTTATATTTATCTCAATAATTATTTGAGTAAAAGAAAATTACTGCACTTTTAAAATCAGCACAAAGAAATACATATATATCTCTGCTTTTTAATTGAATCTGGTCAGAAAATGAACAAGATAGTCCCAGTTACCATGTCGCCCCTTAAAAAGGTGATCACTCAAAATCCTTGTAAAAGCCTGCATGCTATGATTTGGCAGCAGGCCCCGAAAACTGCATGCATCTTTGCACAGCGTTGAAAGGGCAGCTGCTGAAGCCATCAGCCGCTTCAGCCGGGGCATAACAGGAGCAACGTGTAAATTGCTGAGAAGTTGGGCTACAGTGCAGGGATTAACGTCACAGCCTTGGAAAGGCCAAAGCAGGTTGCAAAAATTGCAGAGAGCATCTCAACAGCAGCACGACAAAGGCAAAATTTACAAAGCGCCACAAGCCAACAAGGAACTCTGCGTGCAGCCCTGGTCTGCCGTAGAGCTGTCACAATGGCAAACAGGTTAAATTTCGTGGAAAATATTGTTTGGTTTAGGCCTGAACATTGTATAGGTGTGTGGGCTATGCAAGTGCATCGTTATTATACAATTTGTGTGTGTTCCTTTTGCTTGCAGTGCGCTTGAATGACCACAAAGTACCGTAAAATCCCAAGCAAGCACCCCGCC
The DNA here is from genome assembly GCF_013339695.2 of Rhipicephalus sanguineus. Classification (NCBI taxonomy): domain Eukaryota; kingdom Metazoa; phylum Arthropoda; class Arachnida; order Ixodida; family Ixodidae; genus Rhipicephalus; species Rhipicephalus sanguineus. The sequence goes on from NC_051186.1 coordinate 100,127,243, forward strand.
ATTCCCTCCCCCGCCCTCCTGCCATTTTCACTGCTTCATTCAGTGTTCTTATTCGCTTTTGGATGGCATATAATGGCAGTGAATGCACGCCTATTCAATAATGCATTTCATTGGACGCACGCACGACTGTTCTGCCGCCATCTTGAATTTTGATGAAATCAACCAAGGTCCCCCCCTCCGAATCGTGTCGGATTATCTTTCATCGTAGGGGGGCGCTTGCTCGGGACTTTACGATAGTAAATAATGCTTCTCATGCTAGGTCAATGAGCATTTCATAGTTTAAAACAAGCTGGGACCAGTACTTTGGGAGGTTACTGTCATACATTTAGCATGGGCATTCTTTTATAATATAGATCAACAAAACGGTGTCTGAATTGAGCTTCACTTTGGCAAAAGTTGCTGGAAACTTCAAGTGCAGTTTTCTCAGTTCGATGTTTTTGCACGCCACACACAGCCTTACAGGGAGTTTTTCTATGTTACGTTTGAGTGACAATGACAAATTTGTATAATTTTATTCATCTCGAAATGATCTAGGGGCTGATATTGCTTTAATTTCTCTAGCATCGCTTTGAGAATTACGGTTAAGGATACTAACAAGAGGAAATTAAGTGTAAAATATTCATCATAAGTGTTGATCCATTTTCTTCCCTATAAAATGCCTTCAAATGCATAAAAGTAGCATCACCCCCTACAGTAAGTCTTCAGCATTGGGGTTATGCATTCACTTTTTGGTTTTAACTAGATTAAATTGCCAAAAACTCCCACAATGTAGTATGCAATTAAAATTCAGACCCTAATATTTTCCTAACCACTCCAGTTATTAAGAAACAAATTGCAGAATTGAAATCTGCATGAAAAACTAGCGTAGATAGTGATGTTTAGTTAAAACTGAGGCAAAAGTAAAAAAAAAATGGACCATATCCCTGCTTAAAGGGACAACAGTGAAGTGGTTTGTTGAAAATTTTGACACTGCTGCCGGCTAGTCGGACTGAAATTTTTTTTATTCTGCGCTCTCGTTCGCAGGAGTCATTCAACAATGTCAAGCAGTGGCTTCAGGAAATTGACCGCTATGCCTGCGAGAATGTCAACAAGCTCCTGGTCGGTAACAAGTGTGACCTCACGACGAAGAAGGTGGTTGACTACACGACAGCAAAGGCAAGTCCCGCTTTGTTTCATTAATGATCTGTGCCTTCCAATGCACGTCTGGTGAACTAGATGAGCACAACAGGTGCTCAATTCTTTTATGACGGTACAAGGTCAGGCCAGCACTTGTATGGTTGAAAGTGCAGTGACGTTATTTCTTAGCACAGCTGCAGATCTGAAGTAAGACTAAACAACGCAGGTGCTCTTCAAATGCGATATGCAAATGTCATACAGGCACTTGGTGTATCTTAAAAAAAAAAAAAAAATACGTACCATAGTTCATGGCCTTGACAGCTCTTATCGCAGAATGCATCATGCTCTTTCTTGGAGTACAGTTTGGGTTACGCTCCATGCATTTCATCGCCACACGTGGCAACAAATATGGCACAAAGAAAAGCCAGAATATATCATTTTGTTTGCGTTGTGGGGGTTCATTTCTCACCTACTTGCTAGGCCTTGTTTTGTGCTCCTTTTTATTGCCTCTGTGCAGTAAATGATGGTTCTGTGTGGTTGAAAATAGTGCTTTATTCTCAGTTTTCAGGGACGATGTTGTAATGCTGCTTTCATTTCTTGAAAGACCTCTTTAGGGCAGTTGAAGCTTTGGGGATAGCACAGTGGCCTTGTGGTTCGTGATGGACTTGGCATGATGACATGTAGTTTTGGGAATGACAAACTGTGATTATGTTCCCAATCAACCGTTCCTTTGGCTGTCTGAGCCCAAGTCCTTTGCAGCCCAGTTTGGTTGTTGTACAGCGATTCAAAACCTTTAGGTGCTTTTAATTAGCCAGAAGTTGTGAGGCGTGAAGCGGCAGGCTAGAATGGACAGTTCAGCACTTTATAATCCATTGTTTCTTTTTCCACACGTGATCATTGGGTTTAGATGATGCATTCAACACGTTGCATCTTGTAAGCATAAATGTCGGAAATGCGGCCAGAAATTGAAATCTGTCAACGCACCTCCCGTGGACAGATGGTAGCAGTAACAATGGAATGCCAGTTCCTCTTTACTTCTGTTTCTACTCTCATGTGGTTGCATCTAACATTGCAGCTATCGGAAGCTCCAATCTCTCGAAATCCAAGACAGCACAGTTATCTTGTCATTTTGCTGTCTTACCAGGAAAACTACCATTCACACAGAATTTTTAACAGGGCTAAGACTATTGTATAAACTCTTGTGGCTGCATTACAATCATTCAGGAAAAAATATCAAGATGTACAAGGATGTTCTGACTTCATGTGGTTGGACACTTAAACATAACTGCTTTTCTGCAGACAAAACTAATTCCTGCAGTAAGAGGTTACAAATTGAAGGTACGGGCTGCATTGCTTAACACGCCCCTCCCGTGCTCGTTCTGCAGGAGTTCGCGGACCAGCTGGGCATTCCCTTCCTAGAGACGAGCGCCAAGAATGCCACAAATGTCGAGCAGGCGTTCATGACGATGGCGGCAGAGATCAAGAACCGCATGGGACCCCCGACCACGGAGGCGAACCTGCGGGCCGGCGACGGCAAGATCAACCCAGGAACGCCCGTCCAGCCTCGCAGCTCCGGATGCTGCTAATTCAGAAAGAGAAACCCTCCTCCTCCCTTCACTACCCTCCCCCCCATTCCCACAGAGAGAGAGACCACCCAGCCTCCTTGCCACCCCTTGTTTCTCTGCTCCATCTTGTCCTCCAGCGAAGGACTACAAGGACGTACTCACATAACACAAAACATGACACACGAGCTGGGAGACGCACACCTAGGCTGCCGGGATTGGAATGTGCCCTTCCTCTGCTGCTTTCTGTAGTGTCGCAACTCCCCGTTCCCCCTACCCCCCCCCCCTTTTTTTGTTGAAGAATGTTTGCAAACATGTGACCCCGCGTTCCTCCCGCATCTCGAGTGTTTCTTTTGTGGGGCCGCTCTGCGAAGAACCTCTTTTGCGACCCTGTTATCATGTAGCAATGTCACTGCTGCTGCTGTGGTGTAGTGTCACTTTACTGACTGCGTGGTCTTAGGTTGCGCCGGTCATCTGCTCTTAATATTGGCAACATTTTTTTTATCTAAAGAACTGTTCTTGTGTATGTGTGTTAATAAGCTGTTTTTTCATTTGTTATGTACCGCTGACATCTAAAGCCCACACTTTTCCTGGACTCTCGTGTGCTTTTGAAGTTTTAAGCCGAGGTTCACATTCTCCGAGACTAGCAGTGAACTTAGCTGGCCACCGGCTCTACGTTTGGGTTATTCCTTGCGTTTCGTTGGTCCTGTCCCATGCCACGCTGTTACGAGTTGCTGCTCAAAGTATGGCAAACGGCTCATTGCGAACCTATGCCTTGAAAGCTTGTTTCTTTTTGAGCCATTAAAGTGTTCTCATGTGCATCATACACCGAGCAACTTGTGTGCGTGTTGGGAACGCTTCAGCTAACACGTTGGCTCGCTTAGTTTGTCGCCGGCCTTTCTTCGGAAAGCAGTAGAAGGGAAGGACCCAGGGGGGGGGGGGCAGCTAAAGTTGTGTAGCATTGCCGTTTACATTGAAATTTTTTTGAAAGCGCAGGCGTGAAGTTAATCGGGTGCATGAATGAAACAGTGCTAGATCAAATGTTTTGTACCGAGCTTCGCTTGAGGCAGTGCGAATGCTAGCGTGCGTCCTTGCGTGACAAAAGTAGAGATGTCTGTGCGGAGTTTGGTTGGAGGCGGGGGAGGACCACGAGGGGTGATGAACTGCACATGTTTGACGAAGCGGGAGCGCACCTCACGCTTTTCGAATGACTGGCTACAAAGTGGGACTTGCGAGGGGGTAGTGTGTTGCGACGACCCAAAGCCAGTCCACGTCCTACGTCGGTAATCCTTTCGCAGGGCTTGACCCGAGTCGCTCTTTTTTAATCTGCCTTAGCATTCCACACGTACACAAACATGTCGACGACTTGGGTGGACACGTGGGGTAGGTCGGAGGCTGGGGACTTTCGTACGACTGCGTAACGTGGCGCAACGTTTCGGCGAGCGCCATTTTTCTCCCCCCGTGGCAGAAGCAGCGAAAACTGGACTAAAGGCAGGCGACAATAACAAAGCGCGCTATTCACTTTGGCTTGCGCCGATGCCAGTTTTGGTGGCCGAGGCTGGTACTTTTTTTTTTCTTTCGGCGGGCTTGCGCTGGTCACGTCGGTTCGAGTCGTGAAGAGTTATTAGCAATTCTTTTTATTTTCTGTTGGAATGCCTGTATTACTGCTTTACATTTATATATATATATATATATTACATGCTGTATATGGCAATGACCACCTCCACATGTACATAAAGAAAGGCGTAGGCTGTCTGTTGTGAGCTCCGTTTCCTCTCCCCAGAGTTTGTGCCAGTTTTTAATGAAGTTTTTGTTTTACTTCAATCTTTTTTTTTTTTTTTTTTTGATTGGGAGGTTGTTCAGTGTCCAGCCTAGGACTGAGCTCTGCTGCAACCTTCGTTCACTCGGAAGGGGTTTAACCGTCCTGCCAAGTTCAGCGGCGGCAAGGAAGTTTGCGAGGTCCCGACTGCGTGTTGCTAGGTGTGGCACTTTCGTTGATTATTTTTTTTTGGTATGCATGTGTTGAGTGGTGTTACCGCCTTAGCCGAAGGAAGAAAAAAAGTTTGTTTCTGCAATCGTGGTCACGTACCACTTGCGTTTTCCTTTTCTTTTTTTTTATCGTCAATGCAAATGTGAGGTTTGGTGGGGTGGCAAGAATTGCCTTTGAGGTTTCCTTGCTGGCGTTGTGTGAGTGAGGATCGCAATTTTTTTTTCTTCCTGTTCCTCCAGACGCTTCTGTGCTCGGCCAGTCGAACGTGAGAGGTGTATGATTTAGTGTATATTTGAAGCGTATTAAAAGAAATCTCTTTGTTGGGCGTTTTCTTGTCTCACTGTAGCATTTGTCTTTGCACCTTATGTTCCACATACAGTGGCACTGCAAAAAAAAAAAAAAAAAAAAATCCACGCTATCCACGAAGTGAATGATGAGTGGGTGAAGCACTGGGGATCGTTTGGTAACCGTGAATCTCCAGTGACATTCGCAACTCGCGCATGTAAATGAGTGACAATGCGTGTGTACAGTTATATGCAATACGTTTTATTGGTCATAACTCGTATGTCGTATTGAGTTGTGGATTCCGTTTTGCCTTCATTATTATGCTTGTGGTCAGTGAACTGTAGAGCCAATGGTTCTTCGATCGGATCTAGCCTAAAGTTGGCAAAGACGAGCTCGCGCGCCGCCGCGCCCGAGAACGGTCTATTTTGGGACCATGTGCGCGCTCTTTAGACAATTTTGTGCATGTTGTCACCTGTTGATCGATGCGCTTGTTTTCGAGCGGCCCCGTGCAGAGTATGGTCTATTTTTAAAACCATATGCGCTATGCTCGCTCTGTAGATTCTTTATGCGCAGCTATTTTGCATTTGCGCTTGGACTGTAGACTACGGCGGACGGATGGACATTGTGAGGTCTTAAGGTGCTTCGCCGCTAAAAACGTTGCGTAGGTGCTCTTGTAGGACTTGCAACAGTTTCAGTGCTCGTTTTGTAGTTTTATCACAAATGCATTGTTCGGATAGACCTACAACTTATTCTAATTTTTTTAAGACTGCGGCATTTCCTTCAAATTTGTGCAGTACTCCTGGGGAGTACGGGACATGTAGGAAAACATTGGCATTCGCTGCACAAAACAATTTGCGATCAGGAAGAGTGCAGTCATTCAGAAGGATGCTTGTCGGAACAACTTAAATATTTTCATCTAAAAGAAAATGCTGTATTTGAGCGACAATGTGTAGACGTACGTGCGAGGTTCCACAAATATGCTTAACTGATGAAATGGCTTATGAGAAAGATTGCCGAGCCTTACAATTGTCGGGCCTCAGTGAAACATTCTACAGTGTCTGCATAAGCGTAGCGGGAAGAGCAGCCTCTTAGTAGCCCATTGAAAACAGATTATGCTGTATGTAAGCAAGGACTGAGCATGGGAAGTAGTGGCTTGATGTTTATACATCTATGTAATTTCACGACAGTCGTGAAAAAGTACAACGGTTGCTTTCGAAGAGCATAAGGTTTGTTTAACGAACAAATCACTATATGTTGACCTAACAGAATCGGGCATTATAGGCAGTGACTCTACCTTTTAACAGCTGCAAGTTCAGAAAATGGTTTGCAGAAACTTCTAGCGAAGGACGCATACACGCGCGGCTCTGCTATGCAGAGAGGTCCCGCTGGCGGAACTTTCTTGCCAACCAGCATCTGCTCCGAGGGCGGGAATTGTGGGTGGGGAGCTCCCAGTGACGTCACACTGTTTACAAACAGGGAGGTGTCTATTGTCCCCGCGCTGAATGCAGGGTGGAGGTTGTCCTATTCCACTTCCCTTTCTTCCTCTTCTTTCTTCCTCTTCTTTACATCCCACTCCGCCCCTTCCGCAAAGGCGCTGAGACGTGCCCCACCACCCGGGCTGCATTATTCGTTGCCAGTGCCGTTCGTACCCTTTCTAGGAACCATAGTGAGAACGGAGCGGATTGAGAGGCGCGGGAGACTGGCATAGTTGGCACGCCGGTTTCCGGGTACGTTTAACGTCACAAAACGCCACTTCCTCTCGTACACTGCGCTGCCGCTTGACGCGGCAGTTTGTGAGAAGCGCATTAAATTCATTATATTCGGCTAGCGTCTGCCTGAAATGAAGGTTGTGTGATGCGATTTCAGTACTGAGTCTTTCAATCTGGCAGAAAATCTCGGCAGCGAAAACTGTTCAGCATCCCTTTAAAGGGGTGGTGCCACCAAATTTGTGGCTTGCGCGTTCTTTGCTGTAAGCGTTTCCTATAGCTCCAGGAAGCATGATGCACGCACCAAGATTCATGTATTCTCGCTAAATAATTTGATATCGCCTTTTGATGTGGACATCTTTCGGTTTCGGTTTCTGGGCGCCGAGGTTGGGCAGTGACGTAGAAGTGTAGGATGCGTGGTCACGTGACCACACAAGGTTGTGACGCACTTAGCCAGGAAGTTATCGAAACTCGGCGAGTGATGTAGCAACCGATGCTTTGCCGGTACTGTAGTGAACTAAAATATATTCTAGTTCACTACAGCCGGTACGTGCGTTGCGGAAGTGGCGGAGGTCCGGAGGATACGTTGAAACAGCAGATTTGGTGTGACGTCACTACAACTTTCGTTGCCCATCCTACAGATCTACGTCAGTGTTGGCGCGCTAGCGATGGGTTTCGATCGGGAGAATGGGCCTTTGGGTACACTTTGGAAGTGAATTAAAATATATTCTAAACGTTTGCTGTGCCCGACCCTTCGTGTGGAATATCCTTGCATATACAGAGGAAACCCACAACAGGCTTGTTATAGCCTCGAAATTTGATGGCACCACCCCTTTAAGGCTACGTCCCACACCACATCTACACTTTCACCACCACCGAAAGCCACGCAACACAACCCCAGCGGTAGAAGCGCCGACCTGGCGCGTCTATGGTGCCACAGCCAGGGTGTCTACCGACCGGGAAAACCGGGAATTTTCAGGGATTTTGGGTAGTCTGGAAATTCTCAGGGAAACTCAGGGAAATTGTGCTCCCATCAGGGAAAATCCACAGCAACTTTATTGAAAGGCGACGGAAGTCGCGGTAGCGCTTGCTCGATATTTTGTGAACGCATTTTTCAAATCAAACGGCCGCTGCGGCTGCGGGGAAGTGGCGCACCTCGATGCTGTCATCGCCTTCGGAGCGGTGAAGTGGGAGAGAATCCGGCGTGGCATGCGGGAACCGCGAACCACGACACATCGTATCACGCAATGTTGTCAAGGTGTTCTGTGAGTAGGCGGTGTAGTTCTGTAATCTTTCTAGCGCGTGCTGTGCGTTAGCGCCCGATATGGTGTTTTTGTTATCGCCGTGTGTCAAGTAACAAGCATGATTAGTTGTAGAAGCGGTAGCAGTAGATGTAACGAGCTTGAGTTATCTTGCAAGCGATCGCGATCGTGCAGGAAGCGGATGTCTTCGACAAGGCTCGTATCTGGCAAGCCATCCCGATCGGCGAGAAAAAATACGCTTGTTGGCTGTTATCGGAGAGCTCACTCGCTCTAGTCCCGAGCTTCAAAGATGCTATTTAGGACTCCGTGAAGAATGTAATAAATTTCCAGGCGAGAGCTAGCGTAACTAATGGGCCCATTCACAGCAAGTGAAAGCTTTTTTTCTTTCTTTTTTTTCCCGATGAGGGCACTGCTGAAACAAGTTTTAGGCAGTCGCCTGAAATTTTTTTGGGCTGCAGCTCGCAGTTACCAGCCACACCACGTGGGTGTTTGCTACAAAGCCGAATTACAAAACTTTTCAGAGCCATGGCATAGCGGCGACCGAAATTCGCGACACCGGCACGGGTCCCACATGCTCGATTCGGCGCGCGATGTCGGAAAACAGTAACGTTTCCACCATAATCGGATGTGCCGTAATTCAGGCTGTTGCCGTGCTTTCATGCGATCTTAGCCCGCAGCTATATTGTTTTTTTTTTTTTTGCGATAGCAATTATATAGACACTCCGACGCGAATTTTTTGCCTTCGCCATGATCTCCTTATGAAGTCCAAATCGCGATTACATCACCCCGCGCGTCGTATGCTCCATGTGCGAGTGAAAGTGCGCGAGCGCTGCCGGCGAACGGGGCTTAAAGGAGTACTGACACGATTTTGAAGTGCAGCAAAGCGGACGTTTTTGGTTTCCTTGGCATGTAGTGTTAACGCTCTCCCCACACCGCATCCGGGAAGCACGTATAAATATTTAAGTTTGATTTTAAAGTTTTCATCTCCCAGCATCTGCAAGGCAGCTTCACCGCATGGAGAGCCCTATGACGTTTCAAGTCAGCTCACTTGGTTTACGAAGTCTGGGTTCTGCATACAGCCTAAATCACAGAAATCGCTGTCGGAGGCACTGGACGACAGTTCACCCATCATGAACCACGTTCGACTGACAGCAAAGGACAGCAGGTGCATATTTCGTGGGTTGCAGTCTGCCCGTGACGTCACGGGCAAACTTGACACGTCACTGTGAAGCCGCCCTCTCGAAACCGAAACCGAAACTGCTGGTTGGAAGAAGCGGTATTAAAAATATATGCAATGCATCCCCAGGCACCACGACACTCTTTTTAGGGTTCTCGACACCCGTGCTTTCATTTAGAGCAACAACCCGAAAATTTTAAAAATTCATGTCAGTACTCCTTTAAGATGAAACGAGCCGACCGTCTCACTCGCGCGATAGGCACATGGAGATAGGAGCAGGCGCGTTGGGAAGGCTGGGGGGGGGGGGGGGGGGGGGGGGGGGTGTGGCTGCGTGAGTCCGACAGGAAGTGCGTACTTTGTACCAGCGGGCGTGGTCGCGTGCGCCGCGGTATCTTTAGTGGGGATCAGCAGACGGCTCATACCTTTGTAGGTGCTCCAATTGCAAAACTTCCGTTGAAGCCATAGCAGTGGCAGATACCAGGGGAGGGGGGGGGGGCGTAGCGGCGATCGCCTTCCCCCCTAAGCCAGCCCCCGCCCCCTCCCTTCAGTGCCTGTCGTCCACCACCTCTGTCAGGCTGCTTGTCGAGTTTGCCCCCTTGGTCAGGTTGCTTTGCCTGCCACTGTCCAAAAGGGGTAAAGAGAATCTCGTCCCTGTTCTCTACCTCTCATTGCTCTACCATTTCCTGCTTCCCTATGCACATTTCCAACGAAGGCTTCTTAGGCACCGCCATAATCCCCTCTGGGCTGTTGTTGTCTGGGCTGGGCGTGACCCACCAAAATGCACTGCTGAGCGTTGGCTTCAGCCTTTGTACCCCCCCCCCCCCATTATGTACCTGAATCCACCCCTGAGCCATAGATCATAGATAGGGCACTTAGTGCAGCGGCTGCGTTTCCTGAAGGAGCGAGCTGCTAGCCTATATAAAATTCCTCTTTGTTGCTATCGGATTTACTATTTTGCTCTCGCGGTGAAACTGTGACTCTTTTTTTCTAACGTGGGATGGTTTTCGATGTTTTGCGTTCGTGGAGAGCCAATGGTTCGGTTGGGCAACATGATAGCAAAGGCGTTGCATTGCTCTGGGCAACGCACAAGGATTTGACAACAACCCGCAGCAGCAGAACAAGCGCAATTCCACAGTGCATTAGACCCGCATTTGTTTCGTCTTTGCATGTGACACTCTGGCAAGGCATCTAACTGTGATTGCTGCATCTCAGGCTCAACAAAATTGATTTGTTTCACGCAAAAAATAAGTTTTTTTCATGTTGCCATTTTAGTCAAGCATTCTTGTGGCATTTTCCTTTTAAGATTAATCCTTCAGTAACTATGCCTTGCATGAAAGGTCGAATTTCAGTTTAACGAAGTTTCGATATAACGAAGTGAGTTGCCGCTTTTACCAACTTCGCTATATTGAGGTTTATCTGTTCTATGTACTAAGTCGAAACCCGCGATAACGAAATCCCGAGGGAACGAAATTCTCACCGCAACGAAATATTTTCGGAGCACCGGCGAACGCCCATAGGAGTCAATGCATTTCGTAACTCGCGACTACGAAAGATATTCATACCGCAGTCCCTCATTAACGAAATTTATAAAACACGAGTGCGCAAATAATCTACTCTCACAACATTAACTACATTCGAAAACTGCTGAAATGCATTCATGCTACGCTTAAATTGTGCAAAACTATCGCTACAGCGCACTTGAGAAGCAGCCGCCATCATTTTTCACAAAAAACATAAAGCTGGCGACAATGATGATGATGATGGCTTGCCGAAACACCTGCTCGTCATCGCGGACTACGTAGCGAAATCCACATTCCTCATGGAGTTTCGTTCGTTGGCTTGGCTCTGTGCTTGGTTTTGTCGGCTTTGCGCGCACATGGTCGCGTGTGTGGAGCCATTTGTGGAGCGTTTCCTTGGTCGCTTGGTGCAACGTGAAATGTGTGTTGCGACTGCTTCGTCCGATTTCGCTGCCTGCGAAGATGCCGCCTCCAACAAAAAAGCGGAAGTTTATCACGCTGGAAGATAAGTCTGCAATCATCAGTGAGGTCGAAAAGGGCAGGAAAAAAATGGACATCGCCGAAGAATTCGACGTTGCGTGCAGCTCGCTGTCCACGATTCTGCGCTGATCCGCGCTGATCCAGCGGAGCCGGAAGAAGGTTCGCCTGTAGGCGCACTTGATGACGGTACTGGTGACCAACGTATGACAGCGCAGTGCCGCCGTCACTGACCAGTGCATGGGGCAAACTTTGTGCCGTGGCAAACGAGATTCCCGATCGAGAGGTATGAAATTGCGGCGTGATAAGACCCGCCAAAGCAAACTTACTGACTTTTGGACATTCCATGTCTTTTCTGCCGCATTCTCGCGCCAACGAAATTCCCGCAAGAGCGAAATTTTGTGCTTTCCCTGCCGATTTCGTTATTGCGGGTTTCAACTGTATTCAGATGGGATTAAGTCGTTTTCATTTTCTAACATGCGTATTAGAGAGTGACATCACCGAGCGATATGGTCTCTACCCATCTTGACATAAAACAAAGTTCTGTTTCACTCAGGGAATTTCAGCAAAAACGCTCAGGGAAAACCTGGAAAACTCGGGGAATTTAGAAATGTCAACTCGGTAGACACCCTGCACAGCAGATGGTGGATGATAGAGTTTGAGCCTCGATACATCACGGGACAACAGAGCAGAAGAGTTTGCGGGGCTCTCGGAGACAAGTTCGTACGTGGCGTCTGTGACTTGTCGAAGCACGCGGTATTTGCCGCTGTAGCGACAGTACAGATTCACAGAACGTCGGACACGTCCTGTTGGGGACCAAAGAAGAAAGAGTAAACACGCTGGAAAGCGTTCGTCGGGATGGCGCTGGTTGTAATGGCGCTTTCTGGTATCTGAAGAAGCCCAGTAAGGTTGACAGCTGGGCTAATTGGTGACTGATCATTACACCTATATGGGAAGGTAGCGCACTTTGGACGGGGACAAAAGGAACAGGCGAGTGTCGTGTCCTTCCTGCTCCTTTTGTCCCCGTCCAAAGTGCGCTACCTAACAATATAGGTATAATGATCTGAACATAGGCGTATCTACCGGGGGGGCCAGGGGAGCGCTAGCCCCCCACTGAGAAATGTTGGGGGGGCTCTGCACCCCCCCCCCCCCACACTTTCGACTGTGGTTATTGTCGGCTGTAGACCGGGAAACTAACAAGTCAGGCAAAGTTTTACTTGCACGCAGCAATAACGTAATTTTGTAATAAAATTTTTCTCACGATTCTGCCGTGACGACTGTCCTCCATGTGTCATGACCACGCACTGTAGCCTACCTGCGGTGCGGGCTGCCTATTCCACGCTTGTGCGTCTTGGGCTCCAGCATTGCAGAGGAGGCTCTCGCTCAGCAGGGGATCTATAACATTAGAGCAATTTGTCATGGTTTTATTTTCTTCTGCCTGGCCTGAAATTTAAGTAATCCACGACGCAAATATTGGCGGGAACCATTAAAAGTCTTATAGCCCGATCAAACGCTCTCCTTTTTCAGGAAATTCAGTTTCTTTCTTTGAAAACGAATAGCATCGCCACTCCTTCATATTCAAGCTGCTCTGAGTTGAGTGTGCGGAAGTGTCCAGTATTTTAGATGTGCCTAGCCAGGACAGCTAAAATATATTCCCACTTTAGTCTCCGATTAGCCTGCTTCACTTGGCTTATCATATGGTAGCCTGCAGCAATCGTGGCGGCTTGTAACAAGGCAGCGGACTCGAGCACATTGAGAAGCCCAGCTTTCAAGTTTGCCCCGTTACTTGATCTACCCAACCAGGGAGATCATCAGCGTCCACGGTTTTCTGGACTAAGAAGGCTGCCTACCTGGAAAGGATTGTGTCTGTTCCTAATAATGTTTATTTCTCTCTCTACCTCTTTGTCAGCAACGATGAGTTCACAGAGAGTTGTACACGCGCAAAAACAGCTCAACATCGCTATACTACAACTGAAAGTATCTGTTATACACCTAGAATCCATCTAGCCCGCTGCTATAAGCAGCCGCTGCCAATGTGATTGGCGGGCAGCAGGGGCGGCGCCAGGATTTTTTTACTGGGGGGGCACCCACGACAAGTGGGTGCCTTCAGGGGGGCAGGGAGGCTGGGAACATATGCATTGTATTTTGACTATGCTTGCTCTTAAGGGGGCAAAGGGGGGGGGGGGGGGGGGGGGCAGGCGGAAATTTTGGGGGGGCTGGAGCCGCCCCCAAACCCCCCACTGGCGCCGCCCCTGGCGGGCAGCCTGCTTAAAATACGTTCAGAAAGAGACACTGTCTGGCTATTCCGAAAAAAGTGTTGGTGTTCAACACAGTAATGTGTGCACACTTTATTTTAACGCCGCGAGTTTTCGTAGACTTGTGACGTCGCGTAACAAGGGGGCGATTTTATGGCACATTGAAAATTTTTGACGACTCGCGAAGAACCAATGACAAACAATACGCCGTATTCAAAATAGTTCATTATTATTATTTTTTTACGCAGTCATGCTTTGGTAATTACGCAGTGGATCAATTACGCGCCATATGTTGCGTCGTTTTACGAGCAGGTGCTGTGAGCATGACCCAGAAAATTTCGACCTATCATTAACAGCTAACGACCTATATATACGGAAGGAAACAATGCGGGGTAGTTTAACGTTATAATCACCCACAGTTTTTCAAGGAAAATTTCAGCGTACACAGTTTACGTAGGCTATTTACTTGGAGGAACCGGAGGGGAGGAGTAAAGGGCCACTTCACCGCTTTCCGTCCACCCCCCACCCAACCTGGGAAAACTAGGAGAGCAAGGAACGACACCTAGTATATAAATTCGTAGTCATTTATAGTGTTATACCTATGCACAACCAGCTCAATGTGGTTTGCTTAAGTATTAATGGAGTGAACTTGGTCTTCTTAAGAAAGACTATATTAGAGGGCTCTAACAGTTAAGAAATTGGCTCTCGGCTTATCCTGAAGACTACTGCGAAGTGTCAGCCACATGTTTTGTTTAATAAGTGAGAATTTAAGGTACTAGAGTCATAGCAGTTTCTTCATACTCATCGTATCTACAACGCCAAACTAAGAATGGGAAGTTTGCTGATGCAATCAGGTTAAATTTGGGTGTACATTTTAAACTTCACGGTAACATTCCCAAAATGTTATTAAACACTGCCGTGTTGTCGCGGTATAGGGCGGCCCAGCCTGCACAGTCTGTATAGTTTGGGCAGATTCTTCCTTGGTTTAAAACAGCTTTGAAAAGCAAGCCATCTGATCAGCTCTGTGAATATAAAAAATCGCCTGATATATATATATATATATATATAATATATATATATATATATATATATATATATATATATATATATATATATATATATATATATATATATATATATATATATATTGTAAGTGAACTCACCAGACTTGCATGGTGTCGGTCATATGTAATCCCGGCAGCAACACAAGTTTCCTGTACTAATTGGTGTTCGAGCCACGTATCGGCTGCAGTTGGGCCAAAACACTGGCGAAGGTGAGCCGATGGTTTCTCGGTGCTAGTGTAAATCCAGGGGCTTTTCTTAGCGGCATCCTAATCGAACCTGCTTTTAATCTTCTAATTATGTCGCATGGTCATTTTACGTCGTTCGTCACTTCGCTAGTGTTTTTTTTTTTCTTTTTTTAGAGCGCAGCTGTTAGGCACCCGTACTTGCGTTGAGTGGCGTCGCGGTCGGCGTAACCGACAGAGCGAACGAGGACGAAAGAGGGCGCACGCGGAGCGCAGCGAGCCGCTGTGTTAAGGCTCTGATATACTCCAGCGTAACGTCGACGCGCGCGTGCGCGCGTCACGGCGACGTTACGTCAGCAAAAAACAGCCCTCTATAGTCCGGCGTCGGCTGACCACCGACACGGCCGACGGTTGCTGGCGCGTTCGGGCGTCGCTCGGCGCCGAATAGATCCTGCTGCATTTCGCGCCAGCCGCGCCGGACTCGCATGTACGCGGGCTGTTTCGTCGGTTCCCGACAGGTGGCGCGGGCGTTATTCGCTTTACTGCGCATGCGCTCCCCTAGATGCGGTCGCACCGGCGCGTTGGAGCCGGCTCGACTGTAGCGGAGACCGATTTGCGCCCTGGCGTAGCGTCGCTGGCTCGGCGTGACGAAGCGCAACGTCCTCGCGGGCGCTCGCGTCGGACGTCGGAGTATAACAGAGCCTTTAGCGTATGGAATGCCTCGTACCTTCTCGGGCATCTGTGACAGCGCAACGCATGCCTCTCGCGCACGGGCACGAGAAAGCGCACGGAGTAGCACGCGTGACGAAATTTAAAATCATGCGAGACGCGGGCGATACTGCGCCGTGGCCCGCGCTGCGTCTTCTCGCTGGTGACCCAAGGCGCCTTGGGACCTCACGCTAGTTTTCAATTTTTGCGTCTCGGGTCAACGCGAGCGCAAGAGCCCAAGAGTGGCTTGGGTTCTGCGCATGCGCCCTGGCGGCTCGCGAGCTTCTTGGGTCCCCAAGCTCCTTGGGGCCCCAATTCTCAAACTCTATTACGTAAAACGCTCTAGCGGACTCTTAGATTTTGCATCTAGTTTTCTGGGCACAAGTTCGCCCATAATAAACAAGTTTTAGAGCACACATATTAGGCGCCCGTTTCTGTATTGAGCGGCGTCGTCGTAACCGGCAGAGCGAACGAGGACGAAAGAGAGCGAACGTGGAGCGCAGCGGAGGATGAAAGACGGCGATAGCGAGGAGGAGGGAACGACAGTGGCGAGACGACAGGTTCCTCGGCGGCCACCACATTAGTGCGCGCGGTCGTGTGGTCGCCGATGACGTCGTTACTAAAGTATGCGGCGAGGGCGTTAACCGATACCATATATGAAAATAACGCGCTGCTTGAACAAAGGCCTGTCTGTGGCGGCTGTTGTGGAACGCGCCTACGATCTGCCTTCCGCGGTCTCCCGGTTAGCGAGGCAGTGGCGCTTCAAGTTATCGCAAAATCAAAACACCTACACAGCTGCGCCAAGAATTCGCCTTAGGCAGTATCGCAGTCGTCGGTGAATATTTTTCAATTGATTCCCCGAGAGTGATGGTTGCATTGAGACCGCAATTATAGCGTTTTTGCCGTCGCCGTCGGCGCTGCCGTGAAGTTCTCGATAACATCGCCTCGTGCGTTGTATGTCCTACCAGCTGGTTCTACGTGCGACTGAAAGCGCGCGAGCGCAGCCGGCGATCTCGCCTCAAGCTGTGAGGAAAAACGCGGCGGCCATCTTTCGTCGCGGTAGAGGGCCATGGGGGTGAGAGGAGAGACGTGCGTTTCTCTTGTCAGGCCGTCGTGGGCGGTCGGGCCATTGCTGCACGCTGCGAAGGTCGTAAAAGGCGGCGCGCGTTAGGGCAAGTAAATGTCTTGCTAGCAGTTATCCGTGTTTCGCATTGCACCGTGGGACGCCACAAGAAACATATTGTACGGCATCAGGTGCTAGCAGCTTGAAGTGAGCTGGAATGTGTTTTCCTTTTCTCTCGTTTCAGTAATTTTTGTTTTTCGTCGAGGGACACTTGGGATAGGCCTCGATGCCGACGGAAACAACGGCATGACCAGCAGCCAGAGTTATTGCGTTGAGTGCGATTTATTGTTCCATTTACGCCGATAAAACCAGTCACGTACCTTGCGATGGACCGCTGAACGAGCGCAGCGCACTGGAACGGGATTACCACAATGTCCTAGCTTGCATTTATATTTGTACTACGCTCAACATGAAACCGAACATGTTTCGGAAATAGAAATGCACTGCTAAGCAGTCTCCAGTCGCACGTATAAAGTTTGAGCTGGTTTTGATTCCGTTCTGTATAGAGCAACGCTTCTCGATCTGTAAACGTTGAGACAGAATGCGTGAGCCTGTCCTTGTCGGACATGATCTGACGCTAAAATGAAAGTTAATAATAATAGCTGGTAATATTGTTGAGTTACTTCTGAAAATATTTTTTAATTGGTGGTAATGCGCGCTGAGTCTTTCACGGCATCATAAGAACGGCGCATTTGTTTACATTAAGACGTGCAGCCTCGCTCTTGAAGTGCATTTGAAACCGCGCAATCAAATGAGGAGGAAATGCTGAAAAAAAAAGAACAACCCTTACAAAAATCCCATATATGGACTTATATAAAAAAATCCATATATGGGTATATTAAAAATTGGGCAGATATGGACTTATATGGCCATATAAGGCCTTATATGGCCATATAAGTCCATATCTGCCCAATTTTTAATATACCCATATATGGGCTCTCATATATGGCCTTATATGGCCATATAAGTCCATATCTGCCCAATTTTTAATATACCCATATATGGGATCCCTATATAATGTCATATATGGCCATATCTGGCGAATTTTTATATGCCCATATATCAGCTTTTTATATTTTGGGTCGTAATCATAAAATAACAGCGGAAAAGACGATGGACGAACACACAGAGACAGCACGATTTACCGTCGTTGTGATATTTTGGGTGTCATATATTGCTGCACCTGGGCGGTGTAGCATATGAAACATATAAAGACAGGGACCTAGAGGTATACTCTACGGTGCACATCTGAGGAACAGTGTTGCCATCAAATAATAAGCCATCTTTCACTGGTACTTATGGAAAGTTAGTTGGTGTCAGCCACTTCGAGAACTGTGGTGGTTCCTATCACTATTTCTATTAGACACCTTACACTGCCACCTAGTCAATTGCGTGAGAAAACTAGTGTGTGAATCTCACAGGGAACTTGTCATTCCTGGAAATATCACATCAATTTATGCAACTGGTTTATCCAACCACATGAAGCCATGTTTATGAAATAATTCGAATTCATTGAATGCATACTGCCTTACTTTCAGAGACATCATAAAAGAAGTCTTAATCAAAACATCTGTTACCCATATGGGCTGCTGGGGCAGACTCGGACTGTTTAATATTATGCAGCTGCAAAAAACAGTACATGATAACACTTGACGATGGTTGTACATGCAGATGAACCACCGATTTATTCTTTCGGCCTTCTGATAACTTTCAGCATGCCCCGCTCTGCCTTGGAAGAATTAGCTTCAGGATTCTCCGTGTGGAACTCGAACCATCTGAAATAAAGCAAAAGTGAATTTTATTTTAGACGAAATTTTCACACAGGACACAAATACTGACATCTATTGCCAACGGAACAGTTATGAGGTGGCTGTGCAACCTGCAAAAAGTGGTTAGAGCCCTAACAGATATAACATGCTTATCACATTTCAAGCACTGATATTTAAGCAGAATGTAAATAACATGAGTAGCATAGTTACTCAGCTACAGCGTGCAGCATTTCTTCAAGCAAACAGGTCTGAAAATTCCACACACATTACAATTCACTACTCGACCAAAACTGTGTTTGTAGCACTCACAAAAGCAGTAAAGCAATCAACAAGGTGGTGACCAAACAGTTCCCATGTAATGTATAAAGAGTGGCGACAGTAATGTGCTGGTTTAATAGGAAAGCTCATTTAAAAAGCTTAGGTATAAAATTTTGCCACAACAGATCATGAAATGTGTCCTTCATATTCTGAATATTGCATGCATCAAAGGTTGAATTGGTGAAGTTGAGGCATGATAGCTGCAGACTTATTTAAAAAGCATGCAGTTCATGTGTGAGAATGGTGAAAATAAATATTACGTATCAGGATATGTCAAGTCATAAACTCTGTGTGCTGCATTCTTTTCTGGTTTAAAAATAGGAGGCATATGCTGCATTTTTCCCAGCTTAAAATTGGTTTATGTTGAATTAGGGTGTGTTAAAACAAGTGGGTGCCAGAACCATCTGTTTGAGAACATCACCTCTGTATGTCCCAACAGCAAACATGTACATTTTTTCATTTGCATTATTTTCTCTAAGGGGACCGGGGGGTGTCATATTTTGTGGAGCCATCGTCTTGCTTTTCAGCTCCATTTGGTTGCGGCCCTGTGTATTGCTAAGGCTCCTTGAGAAAACACCTCGAGAGAATAAATCAGTTGTTCTTGCATGCTAGATTGGACAGTCATCTATATGCCTGCTTAGCCCACAAGACATCCTTGTGCCTTACTCTGTTCCCTGTAACAGGTAATAAACTTTTCCCAATTGAAAACATGAATGAGGAAGGTTATTTTAGGCAAACTAACTTTCGCTAACTTTCATATTATGAATGTAACAGGTACAGAAGAACTGAGTGATTACAGTGAAAACTCGATCTAACAAAGTGATAAGGATGCTTGAATTATTTTGTTAAACCTGGAAGTGTTCTTTACGCATAGCATACAAGAAATAACCTGTGTAGCTGTATATATCACATGACTAGCAATTTTTTTCCTAAGATATTCTGCTTCAAACGTGCCTTACTTCAAATTTCCTCACTCCTTTACACGAGTCGTGTTTCCTGCATACCAGTCGCGGTCACTCTGCCTTACTACAGTGAACATGTGGCCACGAGAATTTTTGAAATGCTGCTCTATTAGCGGAGTCACATGCGTATGATGATCAAAATGCAGCCCTCCCTCGTTCACTCTTTCATGCGCTACACTCCCTTCGTTAACTTATCTCTCCTCCTGGGCAAGTATTTCTCCTCACTGTGCGAGAAGGATAAGCAGCGAATACGCATACCTGCAGCCAGACAAACAGGTTCTCTCAGCTGCTGACATGACCAGATTTTCTGGTCACGTCACTACCAACTCTGGGGATACCGAAAGGCCCAAAGAGGAGCACAAGATTGTTGTTTATTCCGTGGCTATGTTTGGCATTGTTTATCGTTGCAAAGTTTGAACTCGAAGCACACATTTACTTAAAATGTTAAAAATAGTGAAGCTGGTTTTGAGGCCCTTCAAGCATTAATTAGATTAATATGGTTCTTTAGTTAAAATTCAATTAATCCTTTACTGAATCAAGATTCTGATCTAACAGAATCACAAATAGGTAGGGCGATGTTGGTTTGGGTTCATAATGAAGGGACAAGGGGGCAGCGCTAGGACGAATACAAAGGACGAGAAGACAGGACACAGCGCATGTCCTGTCTTCTTGTCCTTTGTATTCATTCTAGTGCTGCCCCCTTGTCCCTTCATTTTGATCTAAATTTTGAAATAACCATTATTAATTCATACTGATTATTCTAACTTTTTTTTCAACAATCACACAAATTATATAGTAAGTCCATTTCTGTTAGCCTATCCATTTCTTAAGCCAATCCTCCAAAGTGAGTGTTGTTCAGAGCGCGATTCTCTCAACCATTATAGTGAAAAACACGATTACCGCATCAAGTTCAACAATGCCGGTGAAACTGACACTAAAATTAATCCCATGAAGAGACTTGGAATCATGGGAGCTTGTAAGCTCATATGTGCACAGCCTTCGAGGGCACCAGCAAAAAAGGGCAACACGATTGCATTGATCGTAATGGAAGAAAGTACAACAGAAAAGCGCTTGTATCTCAAAGGATTTCAGATACAAACATGACTTCCATTTTCTTTACTGGCCAATTGTACTATATACAATTCACCCAGTCTGTATTGTGCTCAGTTGTTTCTTGCGTGCTCCGTCATCTTTTTCTTATCGACATTGTTATGAAGTTGGTGCAGCTGCTGTGTAAGTCTCCCTGGTGTAGACACTCGCCCAGTCTGCTCAGGGAATCTTGCAGAAAATGCCTGTAAGGACTTCTTTTGGCAGCTTGTCTTTTCCCCATATGAGCCCTTGCCCAAGTTTGTACGCAGGAAGGTTAGCAGCCCCATCATCATAATTACACCGTACGCGTCATGAGGTCTCACTTGCCCTGGCATGTAAGAAGCGCATTACTTCTGTCGGATACTGGCAGGCCAGGAGGGTTTGGACAAACAGTGTTCTACAGTTTTCATGTACTCAAGAGTGGAACTATTTGTCGAAAAGTACTTTTGAGTTTTGTACATTTAGGAAGTCAGGTCTTCAGGTTTCGTGCAAATGTGACTGTAAACGGTCCAAGAGGTGCAACTGCTGACCTCTGGCAAATGCAGACATTATGCACAGATGGGCAGACATTAAGCTCAGGTACCAGTCCCTGTGTATCCTTTCTGTAAACACTGAAGGAATGCAGTGTTCTGTTGTTCCTGTTTGCCAACTGATCCAAAAGAATGTTAATTTCTAATCTGCTCCATTTCTACTGTGAATTTACTGGAATCTACCCGATGGTTTAACCCTTTCCTTACCAAAGATGAGCTGAGCTCGTCCACACAATTTGTACCGTACCGCTCACACCAAAGACGAGCTAGGCTTGTCCACCCTGAAACAATCATTTGAAGGCGCCGCAGTTAAGCTACCATGATTCAATTAGCTGTCTTCTCTTTGGCTTCAACAGATGGCACAGTAAAAAATTTAAAAACACGCTCAAAACATGCATTTTAGTCAAGGAAGGGCTTGACTCTGGCAACTGGAATTAGAAAATGGCATCCTCCTCTGTGCGCAAGAGGTGCGTGCTTGCTTGCAACAGCTCCATTCAAAAAAAAAAAAAAAAGTGCTTGTTTGCCGAAGTGTTGTGAAATGAAGAATTGCAGTTCTCCTGTGAATGCGGCAGTGACTACAAAAAGCAGCATAGTTTCTCTAAACTGCTGGATTCGGATGATGATCGTGCCTCAATACGTCGACAGAGGACGCCGTTAGATGTAACCAAACGCCTACCAGCACGTTAAAGGTTTGTTTTCAAAGACTCGCTAGTCCAATTGCGCTTTACATTTCAAATTTCAAAGAGACATTTTCTGCACTGAAGGCTGGAGATGTTAGGGTGCTTTCCGTGGTGCAGTGCGGTGAAGTCAATCTGCATATTTTATAACATACAAAAAATATGTCGCATGTATAATGCTAATAAAGTGTCCTTGAATAATTTTTTAGTTGTTTCAAGACACTTAGAATCAACCAGCCAAATAAAAAATATGGGTATTTTTGTATCGATTTTGGCCAAAAAAAACTCTCCAGGGAAAGAGTTAAATGGGTGTGAAAGCTTTCAGAGCAGTGCACTTAATCAGGCAAAAACAATAATGTACTATCTGCGTCAAATGAAACCCAAACAGCGGCAAGCCTTCACAATGGTACAGTGCGCGCCGTCCTGTCATTACCATTGACAGGCGCGTGCATCCGGTTTGGCCACACTGCGCATACGCGCACCCGTCCCTGGTGATAACTGGACGGCGCGCACTATACCATTGCGAAGGCTTGCCGCTGTTCAGGTTTCATTTGATGCAGATAGTACATAACACACAAAAATGCTTGGCTGAAATGTTTGTTGTTGGGCTGAAAGAAGTGAGGGCGTGATTTTGCAGCCACTGTGACAGTCACCCATTGGCGAGTTGTGGACTTTCACATCAACAACAATGTCAGTGGGCATGGAAGTATACAGTTCTGGTTACTTATATTATCATTGACATGACCATTGAAGTGCGTACTGCTGCTCTCAACGCTCATCCAACCCTACAAGAAAGGTCTCAAATCGATGTTCACGACTTGAAGAGGCTCCTCAGTTTTTTCCCTGGGCAATAACTACGTGTGTTTCGAAAAGCCCATGTTAAGTGCAAGTCCAAGGCACACCACGAATCTGACAATGCAGTGGCTGGAATATAATTCCATTGCTTCTTTCAGCCCAAAACCAATTATTTTTGTGTGCTATGAATATTATCTTTTTTTGTGTGTGTGATTAATCGCTCTGCTTTGGAAGCTTCCAAATGCATCTAATCTATCAAGTAGATTTCTTTCAGTTCATGGTGGAGATGGAGGCAGACTGGAAACTACCTTTTTTGAATGTATTGGTAAACAGGAATAATGGAGCACTCTCTTTCAATGTTTACAGAGAGAGTATGCATTGCCCAGTACCTGAACATAATGTTGTTCTTCCAAACACTTGTGAAAGGCCAGTAGTTGCCTCCCTATTGAACCGTTACAGACGTATTTGCATGAAACCTGAAGACCTGACTTCCTATTGTAGAAAAAAACCAAAAGAACTTGTCGATGAACAGTTACACTCCTGCATTCATGAAAACTGTGGAGCACCATTTGTTTACGCCCTCCCAGCATCCCGTTGCCTGACAGAAGTAAAACGCTCCAATTTCTTACATGCCAGCATAAGCAAGACCTCATCACGTGTACTGTGCAAATATAATGTTGAGACAATACTTCTTTGCAGATTAGCTGGTTCATACTAAATTCTGGTCTTGCTGCACAAGCAGAAAGAAGAAAAAGGCCACTCTCTATCCTGTTTCTCTTTTTCCTTCCTTCTGCTTGAGCAGCAAGACTGGATTTCCGGATGACGTTGAGGCTGCTGACATTCCTGTGTAAAAAACTGAGGCGTGCACTTGTAAGTGGACGACGTCATTGTCACCATTGCGCTTCTGTCGAGGTTGCACTTGGATACTATTATTCGGCCTAAGACAGAACAAAAAGAAGACCATTCAGCCACTCACGCTGCCATGCATAAAGTCCCTCCAAGGGCGATGACCTTGATCTTTGATGAAACAGCAGCATGAGGCACAGGCGATGCTTCAGTTGTGCAATGTTTCGTTGTGCGATAGTACTTTTGCTGTTTCTCTGACAGAGAACACCGCCACCGCCACTTTTGGTTTCCATTTACAGTCGTGGGCCAAGATCGACCTGCACAAGGTCGCAGAAGAGGTTTTTAGAATTTAAAACATGACATTCAAACTTCTGCAGAAGAAACAGCTCCCATTTTGAAGAGGCGAACTCAGGCATTCTTCTTAGCAGTTAAGCTCTGCATATGCAACCTTCATTTGACTTATTTTCTGAACTGCCACAATCCATCTAAAGCCAACCGTAATGTTCAAGGTGAATGTTTATACTGTATGTAAAGAGAGCACTAAGCTAGGTCACGGCAGCACAACCACAACTCCAGTTAACGGGATATTCTGGGCAGCATTTTTTTTTTTAAATGGCACATTTGGACACTGATGGTGCAACTACATTGAAAGAGATGCAAAAATTACCTCAGGGTGATTTCACGAGAGATCGAACATGCCTGTCCAATTGATATTTTTGTTTTGCCTGGGTTTTTTATATGTTAAGTGGCCACA
Organism: Rhipicephalus sanguineus; assembly: GCF_013339695.2. Lineage (NCBI taxonomy): Eukaryota > Metazoa > Arthropoda > Arachnida > Ixodida > Ixodidae > Rhipicephalus > Rhipicephalus sanguineus. Next base: position 100,151,408 of record NC_051186.1, read on the forward strand.
TTCAAAGTGCACGGAACCGAAAATATTATTTCCAAAAAACGCTCCCAGCGTGCCAAAAAACTATTTGGAGGTGGCCGTGTGGCCATCCTGTTTTAGCTCATCGTAATATTTTTGGATTTCACGGGCAAATTTAACGCGCAGTATAAACGTTGTGTTGAAATTTTTTCTGTTGGCTTTATTATGCATTACTGTGAATTACATCCATGCTTTTTTTATGCTGTCCTCAAAAGAAAAAAAATGTGAAAAAATGCCAAACACAGCCCAAATCAAAAGTTTGCTAAGTTTGATGCGTCTTGGCGCCTTTTCTATTTCACACAGAAACTTCAGAACAATGTCAAATGTAGAAAAGAACATTTCCAACATTTCTATAGGAGATCGTTTTCCTACGGGCAGCGCAAAAGAAGAAAAAAAATAGAGAAGCCAGTTTTTTTTAAAAAAGGTCCATTTTCAAGAAATAAGATGAAGAAAACACCGGTCTCAATTTTAACGACAATTTTTTATTGAAGAGCGCTTATGTCAGTGAAAACACAGTTTTAATATCATATGTCCTCATTTGCTTTGTTCACGAGATATAACGGGCCAAACTGACCCTTGCTGTGTGTGCTCACTTAGTGTGATCAGTGGTTATCAGCTTGCATTGTGCGTAAATCTACTTTGCTCTGGTAGCTTGTCAAGAAAAACGTGTTCTCAGATTTTATTTGTGTCTAGCGTGTGCGAAAATGGGCTGCTGCCATCCTCTGAAGGGCTAACGCGTATGTAGTTTGCAGCCTAGAACCTCACCTACAGGCATCAGAGGAAAGGTGGGCGCACCTGTTCAAGATATCAATCGCTTCTTCTTCCTGAAGAAATGCCTCGACTACCTCATCGCAATTCTCATAGATGTAGACAGATTTTCCTTGAGGCGCGTAAAGCAATGCTAGCAGACCTCACAGGTGTCGCGAAGATCCTCATCCTATGGCAGTAGCTTCTGGAGGAAGACAACAACAAAAGCAGGAATGAAAGAAAATTGACGCAACGAAAATGTTTTTGTCGGCAATCTTCTTTTTGCGGATGCGTAAGTAATCGGCACAGAATACTCAGATCTAGCCATGGGCTGCATGCATCCCGTGTAGTGAACAGCTAGACCAAGTCGAAACGTTTATACTGAACACCGCCGCACACATTTGTTCACCTAACTACTCATGGTTTCATATTTTATGACCAAGGATGTCTAAATGCTTTGGGGTGTGATAATTAATTTGTGGGCCAGACTCCTTGACAAAATTAAGGGTAATGCCCGTCTGGCGCCACCAGTGACGTCTGCTGTTCTCAACGTGGGAAAGCACTTTAGTAAAGTGCCAACAAAACATCATAAATTGGGCAGCTTCGGCCACTTATGGCTTAATCGTGCCGCACCGCACATTTTCTGGCTGCTGAAATGCTGAGGTAAAGGTTAAGATGATACAGGAAGACGTTACCTGCGACGCCGAAAACATGATAGCGGGAAGCGAAATTAACGACTCAGAAATGACTGAGATAACTTTTTACGTATGCTGTTTAGCACAGTGTGCATTGAATGGGGAAGATGGTTAGAGTGTACAATGCACGTAATGAAAGGGAAGCAAGCAGGCAGTGAGTAGATTTGTTTTGGAGCTGTCAGCGTGGCTACGGTGCCTGTTAATTCCTTGGTCACTAACCTTGCGTAGCATGAAAGACCTAAGAAAAAGTGTTGTCCATCATCATAAAAACAATTAAAAAACAAAGATATCTACGTTATTTAGTGGCGAAAAAGATGTCGTTAATCCTGACGCCCGAACAGATGGTGCCCTAGAGCTGATGGGTCACATGCATATATTACGGACCACATGTTTTCAGGAGGTCTCGCATCCTTTCCTACGCATACAAACTTCTCTGTGTAAGCGCATTATCTCTTATCTACACAAGAATGAACGCTTGTGCTGGAGAAAATAAAACAAACTACACATGGGAATAAACAACAATAAGAACAAGAGGTGTTGGCATAATGAGGTGCGCTTGTGCCGGCTTCATTGCGTGATTTTGCAGCCACTGTGACAGTCACCCATTGGCGCGCATTCAGACAGCGGCCTGTTTGTCCTATGTAGTATTTACCGCACGTGAAAGGCACCTGATATACAACCCCCTTGCCACAAACCGAAGGGCTGTCCCTGTGTTTCACCTTACACTCATGCCATTTCTGCACAGTCTCATCCACCTTCCTTTCAACAGCGGCGCATACTCTACCAAGCTTATTCTTGGCCGAAAAAACAACATCTATATTATATCTGGCACCAACCTTCTTGAGATGATGGGAAATACCGTGCAAGAAAGGGATACTAGCGAGAGGCTTCTTCTCACGTAACCCTATCATTTTCGACTGAGCCTTTCAACTCAGATTTCAAGATCGCGAGAATCCTTTCACACAGGCAGCCCAAATTAGCAGTAGGATAGCGCGCTTCTCGGAGCCTGTCCAGCTGCTTATTGAAACTTTCACACAACAGGTATCCCCGCTAGTATCCCTTTCTTGCACGATATTTCCCATCGTCTCAAGAAGGTGTGGTGCCAGATATGATATAGATGTTGTTTTTTCGGCCAAGAATAAGCTTGGTAGAGTATGCGCCGCTGTTGAAAGGAAGGTGGATGGGACTGCGCAGAAATGGCATGAGTGTAAGGTGAAACACAGGGACAGCCCTTCGGTTTGTGGCAAGGGGGTTGTATATCAGGTGCCTTTCACGTGCGGTAAATACTATTAGGACAAACAGGCCGCTGTCTGAATGCGCGCCTGCAAGATCACCGTCGATCTTTGAATGGGCAGCCGTCGTCTAATTTGGCCCTGCACTGCCGTGAGTGTAGGTGTACTGCTCGCTTGTCTGATGCGAAAGTGCTCGCACGTCATAGGGACCCAGACGGCACGTGAGCTAGTTGAGGCTTTTTCTTTGAAAGCTGGAGATGACTGTGGTGGCAAAGCCTTCCCTTGCGTTAACTAAGGCAGAGATAACATACCTGGATGCGCACATCTAAGGTTTCGGTTGGTTTGTGGTGAACATGTGGTTTTGGGTTGCTATATTTTCGTCTTTCTAATAAAAGTTCAGTTGTAGTATGCGCTGTGCTGTAGCCTTCTTCGTCTAGCCTTACGTTTTTCGCGCTATTTGCTTCATCATGAATTAAAACTTGCCCAACAATCAATCCTTCTTCTTTTGGCGCGCCTGTAGGAAAACGATCTACAGCAGAAATGTTGCAAAGGCTTTTTTGTGTATTTGACACTGTTTGAAGTTCTGTCTGTGTGAATAGAAAAGGCACCAAGCACATCAAACTTGGCAAACTTTTGATTTGGGCCCTGTTTGTCATTTTTTCCATTTTTCCCCTTTGAGGACGGCATAAAGAAAGCAGGATGTAATTCGCAGTAATGTGTATTAAAATCAACAGAAAAAGTTTTCGACACAGAATTTATAGTTCGCGTTAAATTTGGCCGTAAAATTTTAAAATATTGCAGTGGGAAAAAACAGGACGCCGCGCGCCGCTTCAAATTTTTTTGCCGCGTGGGAGCGTTTTTGGAAATAAAATTTCGGTTCCACGCGCTCTTCAAGGTGCCCGCATAACATAAAAACCAGACAAAACAAAAATATCGACTGGACATGCATGTTTGATCTCTTGTAGAATCACCCCTCAACTGAATACACAGGACATGTAGCCTCGATAGAAGGGAGACAAGACAGAACGAGACAAATCTCATCTCCTTTCTATGGTGGTTGAAAATCTTCAGACACTCTTCCGTTGATACCCATTCCAAAAGTTCAGGAGAGGAACGATATTATGCATGAGCATGCCCCACTACTACAGTGAAAAACTCAGTGACACGAATCTCACGAGAACCAAAAATATTCGTATCATCCAAAATTCGTATCAGCAGAAAGCATGAAAAATTAGCATGCGACAAAAGAAAGCTGGCGTACATTTTCGTTATTGTTTTCAGGGCCGCAGCAATGTCCGCAAGAACCCTGAACGATTGTCAGTTAAGTTTTTAGATGTCGGCAATCAACCAGTACTGATAAATAATGGCCCATACACGCATATTTACTTAATGAACCAGGTGCGTTGTGACCCGCGACAGCAGTAGCCCCTTTAAAATTTAGTAGTTTTTTTTTTCATGACACCAGAGTACTGCAGTAAAAGTAACGAAAGAGCGCTTGGACGCCATGGATCAAGGCCACAAAATTACAGAAACCATGGTCTTGTGTTAGATTTTGTTATCGTGGAGGTGTTGGGGATGTTTTTGGGATATTACGGCCATGCCGCACAACGTGCGAATCAACGGTCAGCATGTTGACGCTGTGAGGCATGACTCTTCGCAAAAGACCGTCCTGGTCTTCTTTTGGTCCTCGTCCACCTTTCATAGGAGGTCTGATGCATGAGGCACGCACGTGTAAAACCACAGTACAACGACGGAGCCCGCATCAAGCATTAGAAAAAAGAAGCATGGCACTAATATCCTCTGTAATCTAAATGCGAAGGCACACGGAGGCACTTAAGAGCTTCAAAGATACGGGCACCACAATTCGGAGGCCGTGACACATCTCTGAGGGTATTTGACCGTAAGAAAAGTGTTTTCGATACCGTGATTCTGACAATTTGGCGGTGCGGCGCGCATGCCACGCTTGCGTTCCCGCGCTCGCACGTGCTTGGTGCATCTTCCAGGACCAGCACCAAACAGCACCTCTTCGTACCTGGCAGTAGCATACGTTGTATCAAACGTCACTGGGTGAAAATTGGTTCGCAAACAACCGTACTCCATTGCACGGCAGGCTAAGGGCCTTGCCGGGACCAACGAAAAATTGTATCACCCCAAAATTCGTATCAGCTGTGATCGTATCACCGAGGTTTCACTGTATTTACACTTACGACAAATGAGATTAGACGATAGTATGCAGCAGCAAAGGCAAATTCTGCATGCAGAGGTACCATAAACAAAGCATGATTTTAGAAGCTTGGGGCAAAACAGGGCTGTGCAGAACACATGCTGAGAGCTGTAAATGCTGGCTTCTATTCTGAGCCTCATTACAAGGCATTCTCTTGGCAGCCAAACTAGAATGTTGAACAGATGTCAGGACAATAGTTGTGCATACTCCCACGGCCATATTGAAGTGTGTATGTGCCACGGCATAGCGACGACGATGTAAACCAATTTTCAGCATGGGGCAAATGCCGCACAGATTTCACGTGCCTACTGCCAGGGCATGGTGACGACAATAAACGCAGGGGTCCTTAGTTCAATGAAAAAATGAGGACACTGCTTGTTCAGTATCTATAAAGCCGGTCCAATCTGTCATGCTCTCTGGTTTTCTTGTCTCTCCTACTTGTACAACTGCGCAACAAGCAGATGACAAAATGATGATCACACGAACACAAGTGCCATCGATTGTTCGTCTTTTCGTCTGAATTGTGCACCGTGCTAAATCTATGCCATCGTACCAACTCGCCAATTGCCAGTGCTACTGTCCTACTTTGTCACAATATATAAGGTGCTGAAAGCACAAAAGTGCGGCTGTAACTTTTGAAGGCCAACCGACTCAGCAACCATATGTGACACTGTACTTTCACTGCTCTTACACTTTTCATTTTCTCCCGACAGTGATGCATAACTAAATGGACTCAGAACCACTTATCCCCCCCCCCTACCTGTTTTCCAGTTTTCTGTCCCTTTTGCCTGTAATATAACTAACTAGCATTTGAGGCTTTGTCGTTGTGCGTCACTTGTTTGTGTCTGCCTCCTAACTTGCGCTGCCATAGTTCTTAAGTAAGAACAAAAATAATTTAAAAAAAGGATGGCCAGGTATGCACCGAACCGACCAATGCCAACAGCTTCCCTTCATTTGCGCTTTTTAAGCAGAGCATAACTGAACAAATGAATCGATCAGAGCTAATTGGGATTATATGATCAGTACACAGTTACCAACGGATTGAAATAGGACACTCGGAGCACATGGCCGTCGGTATATGCAGCGCCGCTCGTGGGTACTCATGGAACGAAGGGTTGCATTGAGGTAATAGCGGAGGAGGAGAACATCGACGCACGCAGGTTTGCTCCTTCCGGTCGTCAACTAGTCGGCTTTTAGTTCACCACACTGCCAGCGTGGCGCTGCAAGGCTTGCGTGCTTTCGTATGCCAACCTAAATGGCTCCCCAGTGCGCAACCTATATTTGCGGCGCCCGAGCAGAGGACGCTCTCGTTACATGCGCTTTGGCGATGTGGAACGCACGCTGTGCAAGTAAGACACAGGATTCAGCTAAGAGATTGTGCCTTACCTGTGTTCTGTGACGCTACATTGGCCGCTGCTTGCAATACGATGCAGATTGGGGTTTTGAACATGGGCGAGAAAGCGGGAGAACACAGACATTATTTCATTTCACCGTGATTTGTCCACTGCGATTACCGCGACGATAGGGGCCTGCAATTAAATGTTGGCAGAATAGACTGCTTACATGCACACTGTAAGGCACAAATCCCTTAGTTCTTGCACAGCATTGGTGCTGCATCACCAAAGCGCTGTAACGAGAGCGCCCTCTGCTCGTGCGGCAATATAAGAGGTGCATCACAGGCAAGCAATTTCGGTCGGCATATGAAAGCGCGCAAGCCTTCACAGCGCCACACTCTCAGCGTGGTGAACTCAGGCCGGCTTGTTGGCGACCGGAAGGAGCAATCCTGCTGCGTAGATGTTCTCCCCTTGCTTTTACCCCCAATGCACCCCACTTGGTTCCATGAGGATCCACGAGCGGCGCCGCATACCCAGCGGCATATGCGCCCAAGTGTCCTATTTCAATCGTGAGTACTGCACATTATACATGCTATGCGAGGTGTATGAGACTCCTGAGAGGTACGAGGATTATTTACATATTCGACGCACCAATTTCTCTCTAGCAAAGCGGCTACCTTACCGCGTTGTATGCATGTGTCTAAAAGAGGAAAGTAGAAACACTGCCGTAAAATCCTGAGCAACGCGCCACCCCTACAGTGGGGATAATCCGACAAGATTTGGATGGGGGCCCTTGCTCGGTCATGAATAAAAATTGAAGGTGGCCGTGGATGAGCCGCTATAGAATACAAAATGCCACACCCGTGCTTCTAATGAAATGCTTTATTGAATACGCATGCATTCCTGTTTTCATTCACACTCGTTGACAAATGAAACAGTGAAAATGGTGGGAGGAGAGAATGGGTCGCCATTTGAAATCTCCCGAAGAAGGGAGGGGGGGGGGCGCTTGTCGGGATTTTTACGGTAAGCAAATAAGCTAGGGAGAAATGAGAAACAGTAAGCATGACAGGAGCTTGCAGGCAGCCCAGCCTCGCATTGAATATGTGTAAGGTCACACTTTGTGAACTGCGTGCAATACCTTTCAATGC